>NC_081136.1:16523889-17723889 GCF_958295425.1 Solea solea
AAATTATGCTCTTACCCACTCTGACAATCAAGGACTAAAACATGACCTTCTTGGCAAAGTAAATAAACTTACAAACCAGGAATGCGTCCTTTGAGTATTTGTCTGTTTCTTTACTTCCTTACAGTGTCTTAAATTTTGTCCTGAGGCTCATGCTTCCAAATTTCCGTGTGATATTTTACCAGCAATTTAGCTTCTATGTTACAGACACAAAAAATTAAATGGGAGTTATTATAATATTTTACCCCTGAGTTTCATTAGCGGGACACAAAATCCCCCCTTTTCAACCTCTACAATTATAAAGTGATGAATAATCTGTTGCTGAAGACAATCATTGCCATTGACACAGGTAATTACACAGCCTGGACATTGCTAACAAGCTGTATAATGGCAAATGGCTCATTGCTTAGCCCTGGGGGATTGATGGTGATGGTTAAGGAGAAGTCAACGAAAGGAACAAAGTCATAATGTTCTAATATTCAAGGATAATTTAAATTTACTGGGGATTTTTCCACCCTTGTGTCCGTCTCTCGTTCACAGGGCATTAAATAGTGGTCAAACTGTGTATGAAATAGCTTTGGCAAAACACAGCAGAGCTGGGAGGAAGGACATGGACAACACCAGGGACTCATCATTTACACAATTCCTCTCCCCTGCTTTAAAGAGCTACATGCAAAACAGATTAAAAGGCAACAATAATTTACATTGTGCCCAGAATAGAAAATGAGTTAGAAGGGATGTTTTAAGCTTGAGGATATCAATATATATCACATGACACAGTAAATCAAGTCAATATTTCTTTAAGGCTGGCTGATAAATAATATCTGGATATTTTTATATATTTATATTTCCAATATAAGCATAAGTGTTGCTGCATTACAAAACCGGCACCAGTCAGTTTAAAGGTGACACCTTATGTTTAAAGTCAGACAATTCTGTAGTAGATTGAGCTACTGTTTTTATTATATTTAAATTGAATTGAAACTAGTAAAATGCTTAAGCATAATAATAATAATAATAATAATAATAATAATAATGATAAATTATGCGTTTATTGTAGTGGTTAGCACCCTTTGCAGCAAGAAGACCCAGGTTTGAGCTCCAGTTGGAACAAGAGCTTTTCTGCATGGAGTTTGCATGTTCTTCCCCTGAGTGCGTGAGTTTTATCCGGGTTCCTCCCACAGACCAAAAAGATGCAATATGGGGATTAGGTTAATTGGACACTAGGTGTAGGTCTAGGTGTAGGTGTGAATGTGAGAGTGGATGGAGAGTGGATGGAACATGTTTATTTATATAGAGTTTACAAAGTGCTTTCACAGAACACAATTAATGAAAGCCAAACAAGAAAAAACAAAACCGTTCAACAAACCGTTCAACAAAACTTTAAAAAATGTTGATCTGTGTTTCCCAAACCTCGACGCAACGATTTTCTCATTGTCTTTGTTTTGTTCTCAAACCAAAATTAATCAGTTTTAATGTTTTCTTTCTTATATGGAACAAAGAAAACCAGACAATATTCACACTTAAGGAGCTGAAAAATCAGAAAGCTTGCTTTAGTTAAATATCAAATATGTTGAAGGTTGATTTAGGGATCGACTAATAATCGATTAATTGAATAATCATTGCAGCCCTACAAAGGTCGAAGGGAGAAGATAATAATAATGGTCACGTAGAGGGCCAGAATAAGGGTTAAACCAAGATAAAATAGCACAGAGTTTTAACAAGTTTCAACAAAGAAATCTTACAGGGGTGAGTCATTTTATCAATAAGAATAATAATAAGACATCAGCGAATAAATTGTGCTGTCAGTGGAAACACATCAATTGTATTTTCAGTCGTAGATTGTGGAGTTGAATTAATGGAACTGCAAAAATAACTTATTTGGACATTTCAGCTTGTCTCAAGTGCTTGCATGGTCGGATGCTGAAAAAGCCAGCGTCAAACAGTTCCATGGAAAAAAGTCCTTAATGAAGTGCTTGGAGCAGATGGTCAGTAAAAGAGGATGATAAACTGCTGATAATGAAGGGGCAGAGCTGGGCACAGGAGCAGAGATGCAGAGCTGTTATTGGAGTGAGAAGCTTCAATTAAGTGAAAAATAGTCCGGGAGGAAAGATTCTGACAAACTGACTCGTCTGAGCTTCCTGGCAAACAAAGGTCTTGGTGAACAAATACTGCTGCATAATCTAAGAAGAAATGGTTTAACTGTAATAAGGCTCTTTGATGAAACATGAAAATAAAAGTGCACTTTGCTGAATAAATCTTTTCATCGTGGTGCTCATTTTAAACCAAGACACAGCTGTGCAAAAGGACAAAAGGGGGCACCAGCGATCACATGGGGGCTCCCCCCCAGAGCTTCGTCTGCTCTGAGTTTATTAAAATTATGTTTGTGCCTATTAAATTCAGAAAATCCCAATCACACACTCCATTAGATAATCAGAACAAATTAAAACCCCATTTTTGGTCCACCTTTACATTTATTCAGCTATTTATTACCAACACCTCTGTGACCTCTGAACTTCTTCTGCGTTCAATAAAATGAGGCAACATCTCAAGAGTTACCTCTGTTTGGATTATGGAAGCACAGGACAGTTTTTTTATCCATATACACATTTTTTGCATGATTCACTTTATTCTTTTGCTGCGTGTGCGTGGACAGGGGTTTGGGTTAGGGGGAATGGTTTATCTTGGTCACAAGCAAGGCTGGGAACCACAGGTTAAGAAGACCCAAGTAAAATCAAGACAAAAGTAAAACACAACCTTCCCGCTGCTCATGCATAATGTTAAGAATTAAATTCAGGCATTTCAATCAGGCTTTGGGCTAGGCCCCTTATCTCCAATGAAGGGCAAGTATACCAAGACATTTTGGACAATGCTATGATTCCAACTTTGTGGCAATAGTTTGAGGAAGGCCCTTTTCTATTCCAACATGACAAACAAGGACTATAAATACATAGTTTAACAAGTTTTTATTTTTTTATTAATAGATTAATTTTTCATCATAAATATTTCGTTTGTTTTTATTGTGAATATTGTTCCATATTAAAACAAGCACTTATATTTTGAAATGATCCAATCCAACTTTATTTGTAAAGCACAGTGGACCAAAGTACTGTACAGAATAATGGATAAAAGACAGAAGAAGTAAAGGACAGAAAAGCTCACACGAGGCAATAGAGTACATATAAAAAAAAGGAATCAATGCAGCATATTGATATGTCATTTTGAGCTCATATCGTCCACCGCAACTGTTGCTTTTACCAAAAAAGTTGGGCTTTTTTATTTACTTGACTGGCCCCTGACTGACCAGACAAGACAGTCAGTGGCCCACAGGTCATTTGAGTTTGAGACCCCTGGTGTAGAAGAACTTGACTGGCACGCACAAAGCCCTGACCTCAACCCCATCGAGCACCTACAGAATGAATGGACACAAATTCCCATATATATAGAAACATTTTAAATTCTTGAGGATAGTCTTCCAAGAAGTGTTCAAAGGGGGGGGACCAACTCCATATTAAAGTATTATATATGTATTTGAATATGTCATTAGTCCCTGTTGGTGTAACGGTCAGGTGTCCAAATACTTTTGTCCATATAGTGTATGTATCAGAAATACTGCTCATCCTTGCCTGGGTCAGATTAAGATTATTACTGTTAGACAAAATCACATATGGTTAGTTGACTGAGGGCCCCATCGAGACATCCATACGGGGCAACATGTCCCTAAGGGGCCCTAAAAAGACATCACTTAATAACCAGTGTTATTTGGCTAGGGGCCCCTTTCAGACATCAGGGGTGAACAACATAACCCAAAATAAGATTAAGGGGGCCACATTGAAATATATCACATAACATAACCAGTGGTATTTGGCTTCAGGGCTCAATTTAAAATATGCGGATGAATAACATAGTAGCAAAGAAATGGGGATGGTAGCACAGAGGCTTGAGGCCCTTGAACCCTTGGGCCCCCAGGCCTGGGCCTGATAGGCCTGTTCATTAATCCATCCCTGATCCCTGCCTTTGCTGAGAAATTGCAATAGCTACAATGCACACAGTAACAAAGTAGTGAAAAGAAATGTAATGAATGCGTTTTCAATTTCAAAACTTCAGAAGGAATTCAACATTTAGACACATCGTTGTTTTTGGAAAATATTTAAATCTGTGATATAGTGATTATCTAAAGACAATTGAGGACTACTTCACAGTATCAATGCTTGGAACGTTTGTTCCAGCCCTGATCCTGCTGCTGATGGAGGACAGTGGCTTCTCCTGCCACTGTCCTCAATCACTGATATCTCATCACTAAGTTCTGTCGGCTCTTATCACACAGGCCCACCATCTTCTATCTTAATAGAGATCTGACTGTATGCCATGGCTGCATGCTGACCCCTGGTGTGGCCTTTCAGCTTATCAGCCTGTCCACAAGCGCTGGTGCTTCCAACATCCGGCCCAGCAGGGTCTTGGCAGCCATGTTGTTGTTATGGCAGTGAGTTTCACTTTTGTCTCCGGGAAAAAAGTGGAAACTACTGAGGGAGGTTCGCATGGAATTGAAAATCGAAAGCAGCAGCAGACAGAATTTTACGATCAAGAAAACTCCGATAACATGAAGGCAGTTCCAGTATATTTACAGTCAAGTAAAAACTTGAATGTGCCACAGAATGTTAGTAGTGTCTTAAAACTACTCTTTGACTTAGTTAATATTTTTTCAGACTAAAGGCTCTGAGATCTAGACTGTAGTGAGATCTAGCTGCTTTTTGTGTTCGTTTTTTTGACACGGGACAATATGTAGTTCACAATAAAAACAACATAGAAAACAATAAATATCAAAAACAAACATTTGAAGTAATTGAATGAGGGGGCTACGAGTTTGAGACCTCTGATATAAACCTTTCAAAAAATGCCAAGTTTATGTCGAAGGTCACTCTGTTGCATGAGCTCTTTAGTAATCTGGCTCAAAGTGATGTGCAAATGCACGAAATAATTGCAGGTACCAAAATCCATATAAAAGTGCAAACCAAAGCAAATGATGCGGTTATGTGTATCGCATCTATGCTACATTACGATTATGAACTCCGTGTGAGGCAAGTGGGGAAAAAGATGACTGACACATTGTGCCTGTTCTTTTTCACCCCCCTCAGTCCTCTATTATCTCCGATAATAACAGCCTTGTCAGCAGCAGAGCGGAAAGTTACACTTCTCAAATCACGGCACCCAGGGAGCAAATCCACAGGGCTCCGCGAGGCACCACATGATAAAACTCAGGTAAGCGTGGAAATGCAAGGTGAGTGAATGAAGCGCAGATTACGGCGGCACTGACCATCACTGGAGGGGGCATCTGGTGGGTATAGTAATTAACCCTACTGTGCGATGAGCCTGGAAACTGCTGGCTCCAAATGCCCCTGTCCGCCCCCATTCTTCAAACCTTTGGGAGGTGCAGAGATGATGAGGTGTCAAAGCCTCCAACATCCAGCCGCCCTCTGGCTCCCTGGTCACACCTATTAGAGCTGGTGAGCATTGCTGTGACCCGACTGCTCTCTCTTACTGCTCGTGTGGGATAATATGGAAGGGCCGGGGATCAGAACAAAGCAAGCCGATGCTGTGATAACATTAGCAGTATTGGCCCTTCTTGGTTGACATCAAATTCAAGGACTTTTCAAAGACTTTCCAGGACGAATTCCCTCAAATTTAAGGGCCAAATGGACTGTAATTTTCTTTGGTGAGCCAGAGATCTTGGAATTTACATTTCATTTGCTCCCTCTTGCTTAACACTTCTCACATCAACAGTGGAGAGAGACAGTGCACAGTGCCCACGACACCACTAGTAATTACGACTCCACATTTGCTCTGCGTAGACCTAGTCTACGTACATCAAGGAATGCCGGGCGCATGAAACAGTAGGTGGTGTCGTAACAAACAAGGGCACATCGGCGGCAGGGGGATATTTACCTAAATATCAACTTAAGTTATGAAGTTATTACTTTCAATGTCTGTTTAGGGTGATTTTCAAATACGTTCAAGGATTTCAAAGACCTGTGGCAATCCAGAATGGAATATTTTGGCATGTGCAGTGTCGTCTAATTCTCCAGGAAGTAGAGGCAGAAGAAGAGGCTTTATTTCGGCTCTCTTAGTAAACAAATGCTGCAGGTGTCTGCTTGTTCCCTCTCTTTCCACTATCCATCTCATTTTATTCCTCTTCCAAGTCTGCGGCTTCCATGTCTGTTCAATGGAATGGTGGTACAAGTGCAAAAGTGCGAAACGGAAACTTTTCACGTTTATGTGGATCAGACACCAAACTAGGAAGTCATGATTGGAACACCAAAACACTGACGATGGGCATATACCAGCCCTCTCATTTGGAATGAAATTAGATCTGATCAGAGTTTTCATATTGGCATGTTTACATAACATATTTTTCTTCCAATGAAAATACTTGTGTCCGTGTAAACATAGCTTCACTCTTGTGACTTATACGACCTGAACAGAGTCACCTGTAAGTGTGAGCTTACAGGTACACCTGGGCTTTTCCTGATGAAAGGCATTAAAAATGGCAGAGTGGGAAAAGCACAGGTGTAATATGATGTAAATAATTACTATTACGGGATACCGTGGGCTGCTCCTCCAGTGACATGTCAGAATGTCTGCTGTGTTAAAATGGTACAACCCATCTCAGCGCACGCACAACATGAAAGGGAGCGAGTACAAAGCTACCAAAGAGATCATGGATCAGAGACTCATGCGCACACGAATGATCCATCGTTTGATCTCCTTTACAAGTACAAATAGGGAGGCAAACACACCAGAGTCATTTGAGCAGCAGCAGAGCACTTTGCAATGCACATTTCTTACCTGTCCAGTCAGGGACGTCATATTTGGATGGGATTAGTTTTACATGGGGAGGTGGAGTAATGTCATTTCACCACGGGACATCTGTAATATTAATGGCCAATTTGCACGGGTTAAGAACAAGGCACATGTTCTGTCACCCTACCCAGTAACGCGGGAGGGCAAGGGGGGGGCAGCGAATCTGGTGATCCCCAATCTGGTACCAGCTACGCGCAAACAACTTCACCCCGACTTCCCAGACACCAAATGGCGCTCGATTTATGCATCCTAATCATCTCAATCCCTTTTCCTGGCCATTCTCTGTAAACCAAAGACGTGGTGGTGTGTGATAATCCCAGATCAGTAGTTTTCTGAAAAAAAAAAAAAAATGATGAAATCATCTTTTATCCCCATTATAATGCTCTGTGTGATTGGCTAACAAGTAGTTGAACAGGTAGCAATGATGAATTCTTGATGTAGCTCTAATTTCTGGTCACAATGAAATGACTGAACATTTCTCTGTGAATGAAATTAAAGCTGCAGTGCGTAACTTTATGTTATTTGTTGTTGATGTTATAACTGCCTCTGTTTATCCCATCAAACTGCTGAGTGATCAAGTTTTTGGAGCAGTAGAATTGTCTGTATTGATACAAAACAAATCACTTCCTGTGTGCAGAGCAGGAAAGATTTTAACACTGTTATATACAGAGAAACAGAGAGAGAGAGAGTATTGTGTGAACTCTTTTGATAATGGTCTACATTTTTCAAACTTACGGACAGCAAAAGTTTTCCAGATCTGTATTATAAATAAACAGACATGCCCATTTCGTCTTACAGCCAAAGTCCGCCAGTGTGTAGAGAATCAGTGATGTGGGCCCACTCTTCCTGCTTGCAGGTGACAGCTGGCCTCTCCATGCAAACACAGCATCAAAGCCAGAATTCATGAACTGCTTATTCTGCAAAAGACCAATTGCTATTTTTAATCTGTGACACAAAATAGAGGCGAGGAAAGGGGAAAGAATTGGAGCTGGAGAGCTATGGTGTGTACCCAGTGTGGGCCCTGTGCCAGGCAGCTGATTTTGGCACACTGCAGCGAGCCATTTTTTGTGTTTTTGTTTTTTTTTTTGTCTGATGTGTTTATCAACCAGATGGAATCCGAGCTAATGACATTGCAAGATGACACCATCGGGTTCCTCATCAAGTCATACTCCAATTTAGGATTTTAGTTTGCATGCATGCATGACAGCACGCATATGAATGCCTGGAAGTTAGTGAGCTTTCTGCTCTGAATCTGTAAGCCGTGTTTCCAGGAAAGATTTGGTTTAATACGATGCATATGTATTTTTTCCATTCGGAATAGTGCCAAAATAACTGTTCCATTCAAAGTTCCAAAGTAAATTGGTATGGTGCGGTCAGGCTAAAGGTAGACCGGCTCCACCCATGACAGTCAGCTTAATGTAAAGTGACAGAAAAACGACAATCCCTTGCAACCGGTGTAAATATCCCATGGAAGTCGATGCAAACACCCGCAGTCTATTCTCATACAAAGCTTGATGTCTTGTTGAGGCAAACAGCCACAAACAACCAAAAAAGAAGGGAAAAAAGAGCTGCTAGATTTCGTCCACTGTCTGTTTTTTCGCGTTCGATGTCATCGTTCATTGTCAATGTCGTCGCACCAGTATGACATCACACTACGCGGCCATCGGGCCCAGCCCACACCCCGCCTACTGAGTAAAGGTACTGTACTGAGCCGGGGATTTCATTTATCCTATGTTCACTTATCCTAATGATGCTTGCGTTTACATCTTGGGATCCTGTAAGGCATGCAGCGATATATAGATGCATCACCTAAGCAAAGACCAATACATAAGAGTGTGATAGTGTAATCCAATGGACAAGAATGCAGCACAGTCAACAAGAGAAAACAAATGAATCCCTTGAATCCTCTGTGGTGTATATTGGGAAAATTATGCATTTTGAGTTTTTCCCAATCCAAGGATCCATTTTCTCACAATTTAAGATTAAAAAAAAAACAAAAAAACACCACAAATACAAATGATAAGTATAATTTTCCAAAATTCAGACAAATTTCCATACTAATAGCTCACATTAGTGTGTAGGAAAGACTGAGTTTACGCCGTCACTGGACCAGCGGTACCCCGGCATGGACTACTGCCTATCATCAATTTTATTTACAAAGCCCAACATCACAAACACAGTTCGGGGGCGTCAGAGTCTCTACCACAGGTGACACGCTCTGTGCACAGACGTGCAGTAGGTGTCACATGATCAAAACACGACATTTGAGAAGAGAAGAGAAGAGAAGAGAAGAGAAGAGAAGAGAAGAGAAGAGAAGAGAAGAGAAGAGAAGAGAAGAGAAGAGAAGAGAAGAGAAGAGAAGAGAAATCAGGAGCATTTGACAGATCAATAACATTAATAACAAATATCATCATCACTATTATCTTCGTCATCTCATCCAGGGTGTGACAAGGTTATAGTTGTATTATTTGAGCACCAAATGTACCAAATATAGAATTACTGTTTTAAAAATAGACTTAAAGCCCTTAAGTTGAGATGTGCCAAGTAAAATTGCTGTTTAAAACAAACAAACAACCAAAGGCTGCAATTTAGTTTTGCAACAGAAGTTATTTAGTTAATGTTTTGATGGTATCTCATGTGCTAATGCTCCGTCACATATTAAAGATATTACAAACTGAATTTTCAGCTGAAGCTCGACTTATCACTTCGCAATATCTGTTGGACAAATCATGATTGGTTTTTCCATATCGTTCCTACAACCATTAATCCCTTTTCCTGTTCTTAAAATACGTAATTTCCTAACTGAATCTAAAACATCGGTGTCAAGTTCACTTTCTGGAAAACAACAAATATACGGCAGGTTGATGCTTTTTTTATTTATAAATATCAGCAAATATACACACTGTATAAGGCACATGGAGTCTCATGTGGATATTCATTTCTGAATAAAGAAAAAAAGAAAACAGAATTACCCATTACGTTTTAGCTGTACGTGAATAGACATCAATAGAATCTCTCTTGTATTGATATAAATTTACAAATATCTACAAGACATTCATTACAGGTTTTGATGAGCGATTTTGGATCCCTGTGAGATGCAAGATGAAACGCAGTTTATCATTTACGTCCCAGAGGAAGAGGAAAGAAAGCGAACAACTGGGATTTTCTTATCTCGAGAGAAAAGAAGGGAATACGGTGAGCAAGACATGAGGCTGTTATTTCTTTTATTCTGTAGGGCAACTGCCTTGATTTCAAGATTGTCTGTTTCTGAGTCGTAACAAGTCTGTTTGGGTACAAATGCACCTCTGGCTCTGTCTTCTTCTCCCTTACGGCTTCTACCTTTAGTGGTCGCTACAGCGGATCATCTGCCTCCGTCTTACCAGTGGACGCTTTTCCATTATACAGTTCTAGCACTACTCAGCTCTACTCAACCCGACTCTACTCGGTTGCGTGAAACTGCTATGATGTCATTTTTGTCCTGCACCTCGTCGATGGACCGCGGAGTATTTTTGCGGGACAGCAGCCGTGTATGCTCGGGTTTGATTCTTACGTCGGATGTCGCGCTCGTGACCCTTCCAGTGACGACACTCTGATCAATCAGCAGCTGGCAATCTGCTGACGTCACATTTTAGTGTCGCCTCAGCTCGCTTGGGACCTTGCCAGAGCAGGAACTAAAAAAACACCAGGTACTATCGAGCTAGAACTGTATCATGGAAAAGCCCCACATGTGTCCTTCTCTGTTACACCCGCTGTCCTCATGTCCTCCTTCACAACATCCATGCAAAGCTTCTCTGTGGTCTTTCTCTTTTCCTCCTACCCGACAGCTTCATCTTCAACCTCCTTTGTCAAATGTGCTTATTTCTAATCTTGTCCACGCTGGCCACTCCCAATGAAAATCTCAGCATCTTCAGCTCTGCCACCACCAGCGCCACCTCCTGTCCTTCTCTGACAGTGCAACTGTCTACTAGGTCTGCGGACGGAGGCTGAAAAAGTGTTTTCTCAAGGTCAGAAGTGTCAAGTCGAACAATGATTAATGCAATCATTAATGAGGATGACTGGATGCAGTTTTAATTCCATCTCCGAGAGTATTCCATGCCAGGTTTTCGCTATGACAGGTATCACTCTATGCAGATGGACAGTGAATGTCCCACTCGAGTGTACTTGACACCTCTTTTGCCCCGTTCTCTGGAGTTGGTATCGAGGCTTTTTTGAGTTCAGGCGCATTATTAGAATCATGGTCCTGGGTTTGGCAGTACTGACCCCCTACTTCTAAATGATCCGTAGAAGCTTGTTTATTCATGAGCCAGGAAAAGTCTGATTCATTGAGTGGCGCATCCAGCGCCAAAGCCGCCTCCTCTCCCTCCTCCACGGTGCATCCGATCTCTTCATCCTCAATTCCCTCCACCTCATGCCCCGCCTCTTCCACCGGACTACGCTCCTCCTCCATCTCCTCGGCAGCACCGTCTTCCATCGGGGTCACTCTCTCTCCGCCCCTCCTGTCGACTCCGTTCCCCTCCACCCCCGCATCTCGCTGCAGACTGTTGAGCAGAGCAGGTGTGTCCTCCCTGCTGACGCCATCTGTGCCAAGGTCGCTGCCAGCGGTGTGGCATTCCCACAGCGATTCATCTGCACTTCTGCTGTCTGACACATCGGGGAGAGGAGAGATGAGACGACCGGTCATCTGAACTGCTCATTTGATCTGTGGTCATTTGGCTACAATGCTTTTACTCTAAAGTCAAGCTCATAGATACAACAGCAACAAAGGGTGCCTTGTACTGCGGCATCCACAGTATGTATGTAACAACAACAGCGATCTTAAGTGTTTAAAACAGTTACTGCAGTAACAATTCAAGCCTTTGGACAATATGGCTGGCAAAGATGATGCACTTTGCATTATGAAGTTGTTTATGAAGCAGAGACCCATACATCAGAGACGCAGAGACGTATCATATGATGAGGCCACAATAACAGGGTTTATGATCAATATATGGGATAAATATCGCTTCTCCTCTGGTCAACATTTTTGAGAGGGGTAGTGAGGATCTTTAGGTTTGTAGAAGATTCTTATTGCTGGCAATCTGACTGTTAACATGCTATGATAAGCTGTGTTTATGAGTGGTGCATCATCACATCTTCAAAAAGCTGGTTTGATACAATACTTGAGAAAAGAATACCTTATATTTATTTATTTATTCATTATAAAATATATATAAGGGGGCAGAAACAGTTTAAAGTAAACTTACTTGGTGTCTTAAACTAATGATGGATTATTTAGTATGTGTTACTATAAAACAACTTTACCTCTATCGTCAAATGTAAAGCAAGATAAATGCTGTTAAGTTCTTTGCTTGTTGATTCTCAGGGGATTTAAAATTTGATCAAAAGGAAAAAAGGATCTTTCCTCTTTTAGACCTGCACCACGACGTCAGTATACAAAGTTATTTCAATTACTTATGTGACTGAAGTGCTTCCATGGCAACAGGCTAAATTTAGCAGCAGTGCCCCAGACAACAGGACGCAAGACAAGTGTGACGCCTCGCATCTCGGCAACAGCAACAGCTTAGTTCCGCTTCTTTCTGCCGAAATATGCTCTCACTTTGGGGATCGCTGACCCATATTTGTTGATGTGAAGGCAAAAAAGGTTAAAGACAGCACATAGAGTCCACAACCCCCCACCAATACACACACACACACACACACATGCAAAAAGCATGCAGGAAGAAAGCAACATTACTTCAACTTGCATCCATATTTATGGTCCCCCCCCCACCCCCGAAAAGAGAAGATGGCAGAAGTTTCTGAATGTCAGCGAGCAAGAATTTGGCTTCACATTTCCAAAATGCCATGGCATTTGGGCAGCTTGCACCAATGAGGGGCAGAGTGGAGTGGAGGAGGGAATGCAAAGGACTTGGGTTTAAACATGGAAGGAAGCAAAGAGCGTTTAGCACGCAATGGCTAATTACAGTGGGCGCTCCCATCAACGGGAGCAGAAGCCAGCTCCACCCGATTAGACACTCACCTCTGGGAGGCTGCTGCACGACGGGCTGTATGATTGGCTGAGATGTGGCACGTGTCGGTGAAAGCTCTGGTTGGAGGTTTTCATTCAGCATGCTGTTGTTCCGTGTCCCTGTTAAGACCAACACAGAGGAACACACACAAAAATGAGTTTCACGAACAAACGGGCAAAGGAAAAGTTTTCTACAGGTTTGTGCATGTTGGCATGGCATGGATTTAAGCATGTGTATGATTGCTGCAATGCATGTGCCCTCTGAGGGCCAGGTCATACTTCCTGCTTCTATATGTGGGCAGAGGCCTTCTCGGCCAATGTAATGTGACCATGTGGACCCCCTGCAGACAAATCTGCACACACCTCCACTTTGAACGCCGCGTGGGCTGTACAGGGACTCGCTTGAGGTTATATATTCCCAACACATATCCAAGTCAGCTCGCAAAAAATAATAATAAGGGGCATTTCATATCAGACAGAGCTGACCCTAATATGAGCATGAACCACAGAACCACAGATTTGTATGCGGATACAGAAATAAGGGGGTGCAACTCGGGTTGAATCATTTGGGTAAAATATCTAAAAAACATCTGTTTATGTGTAACTAAACCCCTAAACTACATTTCCAGGTGTAAACCAGTGTATATCTATATCTAGTTAATGTTTGTTGATCCATATGCAAATCTTCACAGTTTGGAGTAACCGCATTCAAATTTTGCCAATGGCTATTTTAGTCCATACTTTCATCACTTTCTTGTTTAATCATCGCGAGGCTCGTCTCCCAGACTCCTCCCGTGCCCCTTCCCTACTCCACTCCCTCCCTCAGGTCTCAGCCCACTTCTAGGCATTTTACAAAATCAGGCATTGGGGCAGTGTTAGATGCAGAAGAGGGGGATTTCGTTACACTTTAAACTTCCACTTATAGATTGACAACAAGAAGGAGCGCTGTCACATGACACCATTAAATTGTTCACTACTATACACTAATGAAAAGTTGCCAAGTGCAAACAAATCTTAATATTCTTTAATTTCATGATTTTCTTTCGGATTAACAGATTTCGTTTTTTTTTTTTTATTATTATTATTTTTAATACTTTAATAATACTTTATTTTTTAATACTTTTAATATTTTATTCATTTTGTCCATAAAATGCAGAAAATGTTTATCGATGTTTCTCAAAAAAAACAAATTCTGTCATAGAGAAGCAAAGAAACTGCTTTGTACTCGAGATGAGCCGATACCAATAGTCAGTGGTCAAAATAACTGGATCTGATATCAGACAGATAGAAATGTAAAGACCGATACAAGCCACAAATGCAATATAAATGGAAATATGTTAATACAAATCAGCAAAAGCATTTTAGCAGAGACATGTTGTGGGCTGCTTATTTCTAAAATGACTGTATTGGACTGATATTGGTATCGGCAGGTGCTCGAGTTTGTGATATCTGTTCTATCATACTATCCCTACTTGATAGGATAAAAAATTATGAAACTAGGGAATTCAAATAATTTATTTGATAAATGTAGTGATTATTTTTTTCAAATTGTAACTTCTTTTAGAAATCCATAGTGCCTTTACACAGCATATAAACAATGTAGGCACTGTGGCTACAGTGACGTGGCTTCCAGTTCCTTATCATCCGTCTTCATTAGTGATGGCTGCATGCCTCTTAGCCTGACACCATATGCTACTCAAAGGGAGAATGTGTACAATAATCCAGACGTCACAGATACACACACAAAAACTACATGCACAAAACAATTTAAGTCTGCAAGTGAGCACATGGGTCTTAGTCTCAGAACAACCCAGTGAATAATCAGAACCTGGGCTGTTTCTCAGACCACACAAGTGTGGGTCACAAAAAAATATTTTATTTTTTAAATCATAATGGAGCATCATATGAGAGAGGCTTCAGGAAGACCTGCAGACTGATGGCTAATAATGAGGTGATAGGGAAGATGCAACCGCAGGTTGCAAAGCAGGCCTTGATTTGAGAGGGGGACTCTGAGAAGAGCTAATAACATTTATATACAGCAATGACAATTTTCAAGTCAAGGTGTGAATGTGGGTATTAAGCCGTGTTTCCACCAAGTGGAACGGTTCAAATGGTTCAGTTTGGTACAATACGGTACATATTTTTTGAGTTTCCATTTGAAATAGTGCTAAAATAACCAGCCTGACCTTTCCCTTCTTTGGCACCTGTACCTTGGTGTACCAGAGTAAAATGGTACGGTCTGGTAATAAGCCTGACCAATGCCAATGCCAATGCCAATACCATTCCAAACCGCAAACATTCTGTAGCAAACTCAAGGATTATTACAAGAAAAGATGTATGTGAAGGTTGACCATCATCCAGGGAGTTCTGTGTTTGAGTTGAGTGTTTTAGTTTCCTCGCAGCTTCTTCTGCAGTCATCTAACCCCCTGCCACACACAAGTTACCACGATAGCAAATCATAAACTTCACAAACACAGCGACAAAAAGACTTGAGGAAGAGTGCTGTATATGAACGCTATCTATTCGGTAGCTTATGAACCCTGCTAGACTTTCACTTGCCTTGTTGCATTTTGTCTTGCATTGATTCTGCAATGGGGGTGGGGCAGTCAAGGGAACAGACTGAGGGAGCTATCAATCAGAACTTTATCTGACTCACTGCATCAATGTGATTGTTATTGTTTTTCACTCTCTCTTCCTCTCTCTCATCCAAAGACAATGTAGTCACCTCTAGTGTTCTCCAGACCTCAAGTAGGCAGCCAAGGTTCTCCATCCTATCCTGTTCGCCTTTAATATCCATCAGTCCAACTTCATATCACATCAAGGCCACCGACGCTCAACTCTCTCTCTACATCTCCGTCTCCCTAACTGTGGTGGACAGTGCGGTTGTCAGGCACTCTGGGCCCACTCGCCTACAAATTCCCTAATAACGGCACATTCCCCTAAATGTGTTTGTAATGTGGGCAATCATTTTCAGTAATGGATGCTTGTCAGCTTTATGGCAGTGAGAATGACGGTCTCATGACAGGGCACCTCCATTCAGCCGCAGCCCCTCCACCTCTCAGGCTGGCTCATACGTGACACAACATCTCCCTCCAGTGGGGATAAGAGAGAGCTGTTTTTCGAAGTGGACTGTCTCATCTCCTGACTGTGTTTGAATGCTTGATTTTGGCTGACGGTTGGCGAGGAGATGTTGAAAGACACTATGGGGAAAGTGTATGTTGGAGTATTTACAGGCCTGGACTTGCTTTATGTAGACAAATGCATGGATCCAGGTGCAAATAACTAGGTCCACATTTTATAACTTACTTATCAGACCTTGTCTCATTCTCATACTGTAAAACCTTTCTGTTAATCAAATTCATACTCTCGTCTGTCATCAGACTCTGCAATATCCACACACCAGCCACTTTATAAGGTTCAGGGGACATCTAATAAAGTGACTGCTGCTGTCCCTCATCTGCTTCAGGGCCTTCTGCATACCGTCATGATAAACGACTGGCTATCTGATTTATCATCATTTTAAACCAGTCTAGCCATTCTCATATGATATTTTATCTTCTTCAGATATCAACAGTTTCTGAACCACCAAAAACCATGTCACGTTCACAAGTTATTTAAATGATTTTCCACGGCATAGACAGGTTGTATTAACCATGTCTACATGTAACTGGCTGCTAAAAGTTTTGTGTTGAAATCAATTGTACCTTATAAAGTGGCCGATGAGTGTATATCAGACTTTTAAGAATGACATTTTTGACAGATAGAAAAATCCACACACTTTAAAGTGGAGAAACAAACTGGAGGTATGCCGCCTGAACAACGTCACTCTACCAACAACACTCCCAACCTGAAGACTAAAAATTGAAGACAGATCTACTGAACTAAAAGGATCGGTGAAAGGATCGGTGAATGATATTTAAACTGAATGATTCAGTCAGCGGTATCATGAGCGTGGACACATGAGCGGGTGGTCAATGGAGTCGACCTATTACAAACGGTGGGCATGAGGTGATGTGTTTTCTGGGCATCTGCCCAGATTTGTCCTGGCATGGCATGACATAGTGGAGGGCATGGATGGGCTAAGTGAGGTAGAAGGAATACATACTCCCAATTCCCACTGATACACGGTAGGTCAAGCCTGAGACGCAGCGAGCGAGAGGGGAGAGAAAGGCATATTGTTAAAAGCAATAAAACCCTATTAATGTGTTTGAAGTCAAAAAGTGGAAAAAAAATTAAAACATTATGTTAATTAGAACACGGGTTCCCCAAATTTTCAGCCCCGAAATCTAAAACAACAAGACCAGAGATGGCAATATCCAAATATACATTTTGGAATGACTGAGGAAGAACAATAACAGAAAAGTTACATTTCCTTTAAAACAAGAGATCCAACGGCAATAAAGACTGACATCTGAGAGGCAGAATGATTTCTTCTAATATTTCTTTACCAGGATCAAAGCATTTAAAGCATGTTAAGTGCATTTCCTTTACAATAACCGTATGCTTACACACAGGATCAAACAGAAACACGCAAACATACAGTATGTTTGCTCATGGTGTGGTTGTGTAAAATTTCAGATTATGGGAAAAGCTTGATAGTAATTTCATTACAGGTGCTATAGTCATTTCATTGACTGCGTTGCTTTCTTAAAAATAATCAATGATTACATGCTGGCTTACAAAAATGTATTAAAATAGAAGGTGATGAATGAACAATAAAATTAGTTCATTATCAGGGAACAGATTAAATTAAATTACTAGTTGTTTGTTTTCATACTCAATGAAAGCTCTTTAATGGCAGTCAAATTACTCTGCAATTGTTTAATCTATGTTTATTAGATTATTTAGAGATTGACAAAGCCTTTTTTCTTTTTCTTTTCTTTTCCACTTGAACTAGACACCCACCTGGAAGACTCCACAATCCTGAAACCTCCAAGGTCTTCAGCTTTCTTTCCAAATCAGCAACTCTGTTTCCAAGGATCCTGCAGACAGAGTAGAAAGGGTCAGGTAGGTTACATGAAGATTGTGAGCCTGTGCCACAACAGTGCAGTGTTTGCCTTGGAGGTGGAGGAGGACTCTTAGAGCAGGAAGTCAAACATTGTAAAGTGTGTGAGGTGGCTGAATTTAAAGGATTAATGTAAAGTCATGTTTCCACCACGTGGAACGGTTTTCTGTGTGTTTCCATTAGGAATAGTACCACAATAACCAGCCCTCTGAGCCTGACTCAGGGCTTTACCATTCCAAACTGTGCCGTACCATGATGGATACACAGTAAAAAGGTCTGTGAAAATTCTCCATCATTGTATCTTCAGTGGTTTTGTGTTTTACAGTTTCCTGGCAGCTTCCCAGGACTTTATTCCAAATCATACTATACTGTACCAAACCATACCATGATGGAAACACAGCATAATTCATGTGCCGGTATCTCAGTACCTGTTGGTGTGCCTCTGGTGCTGGATGACCAGATTCTTCTCATGGATGGTCTCCAGCAGAGCTGTGGCCAGGGACTTGAGATCAGCGATGGACTGAGGAGTGGCCGGCAGGCTGCAGCCCTGCTCTTCCAGGATCATCTCCTGTACTGAACGATAGTGGAAAGAATAAGAATTGAGTTGAAGCAGAAAAGAGAAAGAGAAAATGGAAGGGAATAGAAGAAGAAAGTCTTTTTTTTAAAGGTCTTCTCCATGGAACCGTGATGTGCCATGGGTATGTTTCGCACTAACCTATAATAAAACATTCATAAATCGTACAAAATAGATTAAAAGAAAAGTGAGAAGAGGGTAACATCACAAGAGACTGGAAAAAACAGCGTGACAAGAGCAAAACAGAGAGAGAGTTAGAAACAGCTGTCTACGAGGTGACACTCTCCTAAGTTTAACTCCAGAGCCCACTGTGCTGCTTCTGCCAGCAACTGTCAGTCATCATGGCAGGCTCATTTCCCTGCCAGTGGCTCCCTCTACCACTCAGAATACAATTAGTATCCCAGCTGGTGTCCGCTGGTGGCTTGAAGGATCGGCAAAAAATTTAAATAAATAACAAAAAAAAATGGATTCATTAAATAATACAATGATTTATTGCGAGACACAAAGGTGTTTTTAGAAAGTGGCCATTTATCTGATTAAAAACGGTCGAACAGAAGTGATGGGCAACAGTTTATACAGTTTCCACATCAGCTGCTCTGGCTCCTGTGCATGTCTGCGTTTCAGCTGAGCAGGACAGTGTGTGTTTTCACCTTGTTTGGCTGACAGGACTCCAGTGAGGGGACTGCTGTTTGATTTCCCATATGTGTTGGAGTTCTTCCTCCTCTCAAGCGCCGTCTGTGGGGAGAAAAAACCCCCACCAAAAAAATGCCATGTTTGATGAGTACTCATAAATAAAATTTAAGCATACAAAGAAATAAAAATTTGGACTTGACACATTTACATTTTTAAAGGTCCAGTGTGAATCACTTAGGAGTAGTGGTGCAACGGATCATCATTGATCCGTGATCCGTTCGGATCAATATCTTCGGTTCGGCACACACGTGATCCGCGGATTGATTTATGAAAAAAAAGAAGTTTTGCGCACACACAGCGTGGTCATGGCGAGCGGAGGAACGGAGGAGCTTGAACGCCCCGCGTCATTTAAATCCCCTGTATGGGAGCATTTTGACTTCCCTGTCAAATATAATGACGAAGGAAAGAGGTTAGTGGATAAAACCGTGACGGCGTGTCGGCACTGTGGCGCAAGAAAGCCACATGACAGTGGAAACACATCAAGCATGGACACGCATTTGAAGCGACATCACCCCGGTGTTTCACTGACAGGAGTGAAAACGAAGGCTGCTCAACAACCGCTTATTATCGCGGAATTTAAGCAGCCCCTTGTTACAAATCAGACCGGGCTAAAGCCATCACAAACGCTATTGTTGTGTTTATAGGTGCAGACATGAGGCCATATTCGCTTGTGCAAATCGAGGGCTTTAAACACATGCTGAAAGTGCTTGAGCCACGTTACGACGGTGCGCCGTCGCGCACCCACTTCAGCGAAAATATTGTGCCAGACTTTTTTTGCTGATCCGTGGAACGATCCGATCCGTGACTCTGATCCGCGGAACGATCTGATCCGTGAGTTTTTTGATCCGTTGCACCCCTACTTAGGAGTATTTATTGGCAGAAATTGAACATACAACCAATAAGTATGTTTGAACATGTGGGTAATTGCTTTAAAATAAATATTTGGTTTTCGTAACAGGACAAATTAGACACCATAGTTTCCTAATGCACATGGGTGAGGGAGAGGTGAGCGAAGGAGGTAGACGTCAGTAATTCTTACAGACTGGGCCTTTAAAAGACATGCATCATCTATTCTGTACCTTATACTTCATGATGTTTGATTTCAAGAGATTGACCTCCTCTTGCAGTTGGCTGAAACGCTCGTGCAGATACCTGCAGTAACAATGAAGACATTCACAAATGACACAGATAAAATAAAGTGCTCATACGTGGTGCAAGAAAGAGATGGATAATGAAAGGCCAGCAATTTTGAAAAGACTCTAGGTCACCAAAATGTAAATCAGACCTGAACTCTAACCAGAGTCTGGCTCTGAGGTTCACAATAAACACTGCTCTTCCTGCCTATCTGTTTTTCAGCAGGCTTTTTTCCCCCCGGCTCACATATAATGCCATTTTTGCTTAACCTGAAAGGTTATTTAGAAGTTGCCATTGGTCTTTGTGAAGTTATAAAAACCTTCTCAGTAAAAAACAAAGTTAAAGAGTCTTTTTTTTAAAGAGAGAAGATGCTTGTTAGTATCTTGCAATCTGTGAAAAAATGGGAAAACAGTGTCACGCAGATTACAGAAAGGTCAATGATTAAAAACTATAGCATTAGAAGCAGAAATAAAAGCATTGGAAGCTCATTTAGTGCAAGGCATTAGATTTTTGCTTCTATGGTACTTCATTAAGTTATGTGATTTTTTTTTTACTTAATGTTACTTTGCACTAGATCTAGGCATAGTCAGGCAGTTTGTTTAGGGAGTGATTAATTTGCTTTACCGTCAATTGGAAACAGGATTGAGCATCCCAATTTCTTGGCATTTAAGGCATAGTCTAATTATATGCAGTCGTGACCCTTAACTCTTGCTATGTCGTACACACAAAACAAAACACTGCTAAACTGAGACACACAGGGAAAGTCTGCAAAGGTTTGAAGAATTATTCATTAAGGCTTATTCAGCATTCTGTGAGCTCATTTGACAATGGTTGGAATATAACGGACAGTCATTTATATTGAAAAGTTAGCCACTACAGCTCGCAAATCATCAAAAATAAATACACTTTACTAATACATATCCACCTAAAGGTTGACTATGTTTATTTGGTAAAAAAGGACTCTTGCACTGTTTTATTTTACAGTCCTAGTACATGTTAATTACACAAAAAGTGATATTTTAGTTCCGGGAAAGAACATGGCACTTTGACAGTTCATGAAGCACCCATGACACATCACCAAGCCAGAATACTTCAGGATTGGCAGTAAATGCTATTTAAGGTAAGTAACTGGAACTCACCAATGTATTGTAGGTACTTACTAAGTAATAACTTAGTACTAACTGTCCTTTACTATGATACTTTCTTAATATGTGTATTGTATTACCATCTGATTTCCTAGTATGTTTCCATGTTCTTACTTGGTAATAACTTTGTACTTTAAACTTTCTTTCTGGTACTTTGTTAATATGTATATTGAAATACCAACTACTTTTCTAGTATGGTTTCATGTACTCAGTATGTTATAACTTAGTACTTACATCCTTTCCGTATGGGTACCTTCTTAGTAAATAGATTGTATTACATCTAGTTTCTTGGTAGTTTTTCATGTACTTACTAAGTAAAAAAGTAGTACTTAGTATCCTTTCTGTATGGGTACTTTCTTAATCCATAGATTGTATTACCATTTAGTTTCCTAGCATGTTTCCATGTTCTTACTAGGTAATAACTGAGTAATTACATAAAGTTATTTTGGAACATTCCTTTTAACTACCTTTTGTTGCCATCTAGTTTCTTAGTAAATTCAAGGTAATTAGCGGACTGTAAAATAAAGGGTTACCACAATGGGTTCTGCACATGTGTAAAAGTGTGACTACTCAAATGTATTACGACAGTGGAGGAATAACAGTAAAATGTGTATTTTATTTGAGAGAATTAACAATGAAAGACACCATAAAAATGTGAATTATACTTATAATTATACAATAATGAATGTAAGCTACATTTATTGCCAAGCTGTGAACAAAATCCAGAAAATGTGGATCAGGCTTGATATTTCCCGCTGTGTCCCACTCACTTGTTTTCCATGCAGAGGGCGTCCACATCAATGATGCGTGCCACGTTGTTGCCCAAGATATGGTTAAGCTCCACGTTGAGTCGATCAGCCTTCTCCCTGAACACGTCGCGCTCCGCCTTCACATCCTGCAGCTCGTCTGACAGAGCCTTCACGTTGTGCTGCATCTCCTCCATCTAGAAAAAATGTCAGACAAGTTAAAAAAATAGTTTTAGGGAGGGCTTCTCAATCCTGGTCCTGGGGACCCACTACCCCGCATGTTTTAGAGGTTTCCATGCTCCAACACACCTGATTCAAATAAATGGGTCATCATCAGACTTCTGCAGTGCTTGCTGAAGAGCTGACCATTCCAATCAGGTGTGTTGGAGCAGGGAAACATTGAATGAAGCCCTGGTTAAAGGCCGCACCAAACTAGAGGGTAATTAGCCAGACTTCCGACAATCGTGAGGGCCTTCGGATTTGAGGCTGGTTTGAACAGAATATCTGGCCAAATTGTCCTGTAGTTTGACCGGTTAACAGACTGGATTTTAATGTGACGCATCAGAGTCTTGGGCCACACGGCTGATGTAGTGGTTAGCACCCTTGCCTTTACAGAAAGAAGACCTGGGTTCGAACCCCAGTTGGAACAAGGGTCTTTCTGCATGGAGTTTGCATGTTCTCCCCGAGGTTTTTTTTGGGTTTTCTCTGGGTTTCTGCCAGCCTAGCTCCACCCATGACAGAAACTATGGTACCCCAAGGGTAGTGTGCCAAAGAATGGAACGGTTGGGCCTGGTAATTTTAGTACTTTTCCTAATGGAAACACAACAAATACGTACCGTACTGTACTGAACCGTTACACTCAGTGGGAAAACTTTAGCGTTACTCCAGTAAGGTAAATTACGAGCCTTGCTCAACAGTTTAAAAGAGAAAGGGTCCAGTTCCATTAATATAATACCAGACAGTACAAAATCATTACATAAAAAATAAAAAAAAAGGAGTTTATGATGAACCAGGGAAGCAGCTTTTGTAGTAAATCTCAAGGTCATTTTTGACAGAATACTTCAAAGAATGCTGGAGCTTTAGGAACTAAATTCAGGAACTATAAACCAGTGTTCCCTTGTTAATGTTTAAATATGTTCACGTTACAGTAGCTATGAATTATTGGGTTTGAGCGGTGAGCAACAATTAGGCACTACTCTGACACTGCTGTACCCACTTTACATATCTTCAAATGAGCTGAGCAGGTGTGCAGCAATGTCAGGAGTTTGGAAAAAACGTAGATAAGCGATGATGACAAAATTAGAGCGGACTGTAACTTGTGCTTTGCTAGACTGTAAAGAGGAGGAGGAGAAAAGTAGCACAACAGAAATTTAAAGTAATTTTATAGAAACATCTGAAGAACCAACACAGGACACAACCAAGGATTTGACACTAAATATTAAGTGTTATTATTTCAGTCTGTTCCCATACTTGCTCACACAAAAATGTGTTGTATTAACTACTCAAATTTAAGAAATCAATCTTGTACTCATCATCTTCTTCAGCACTTTCTGAAGAAGATGATGTGACCAAAAATCTGAAACTATACAACAACAACAATAATAATAATAATAATAATAATAATAATAAAAAGATAAATGTATTAACCTGCAGTCCTGCTCGCTCGAGCTGAAGAACCAAATCCTCACGTTCATGGGCAGGAAAGTGGCGCGTTCCCACTTCCTCATCCCCCAGCCTTTGTCGAGTAATGGTCATCCTCAGAAGCTGGAAAGAAAACAGGGGGACAAATGAGTGACTGATATTGAAAAATGTGTAAGACATTGTTGTGAGTTATGTTAATAAGTTAATAAAAAGAGAAATCCTGCACTTTTAACTTTTTACGAATGTTTTGTTTTCTTTATTTAGACTGATATCGTGATGTAGCGCTGTATGATTGTCTTACAATATATTGATTATGACAGAATCGTTGTATCGAGATATTATTGGTATCGTGGACCATGTGAGTTCATGCCATCGCTACATGCAGGACTTCAGTCGTGAGTAGGGAAGGGACCGGTTGCCCAATGCTCAGACCTGGGGAGGAAGTAGGGAAGAGCCAGGGAAGGGTGACATTGAGTGAGAACCACCAGGAGAGGAGAACTGGCTAGGCTCGACTCGTTTTTCTTGCTCTTCCATTAGGGATAGTACCTGGTGGTTTTTTGGTACCTGCTCTGGCAGGTACCAAAAATCGGGTTACAATCGAGCTGAGTCTATACTAAAATGTGACTGCCGTCCACTGACTGGTAGAGAGTGTCATCACTTCGACAGAGGAGTCTGGTGTATTTAGCAACAGCACTGCCAAAAACCAGTGATCGTGTGTCGAATCACAACCGTTATTCGGGTATATATATATTTCAGCTCAGTGACTGTTGCAGACGGAACTGATTCTACTGATTTAGTACACCAAAAAAAACTGCTCTGCTCGTCACTAGTTTGTGCGTCGCATATAAAACAACCTCATGGTAGTTATGATAATCCTGCCCACATTGAGGAGGTGCTATGAAGTAATGGAAAACAATGTGCCTAATACCAAACCAAATAGGGTAAGGACGAGTAGTACTACAACTGTATAATGGAAAAGCAACATATGAGCAAGACGATGTAACGATATTGTCTCATTCTGTATCTTGTATAAAAAATGTTTTACCTTAAAAAAAGTCTATATATATCGCCCTGCCCGATGTGGTGCTACTGCTAACCTCACCTTGTTATCCCCCTGGGCCTCCGTAAGCCTCTGTGTGAGCTCCTTCACCTCCTCAGCTAGCAGTTTCGCTCGTTCCCTCGAGTCTCTCAACAGCTGAGCCAAGTTCACCTGAGTGAAAGGACATGAGACATGAATGCACAGAGACGGAGGCAGCTAATGACAGGTTCTTATTTTTTACATATATGTTTTTAATGTGATAAGACTTCATGATGCAGATACATAAGAAACCCATTACATCAAAAATAACACACAGATGAAGAACTGTTGACATGAACTTTGTGAATGTTAACGGGTTGTGCATCATCAAACACACCATGAAAGCCCGTAGTACTATAACACACTATAATCTTTATACAAGAAGAATCATGGCCGAAAATAAATAAATGAATAAATATACTAATAAATTAAAGTCTAGATTTATTTTGATAAAAATAAGATATTTACACACTTTTCATGGGACTCAAGGTTGCATTCCACAAAACATGCACTAACACTCTGAATATAAATCGGAGTGCCAAGATAGATAGATAGATAGATAGATAGATAGATAAACCACAGGTAGAATATTGCTTCAATGCAGATTTTTTATTTATTTACATTTTATTAACTAACCAACTCTTGACTATTCTTAATTTAGGACCCAGTTTGTTTACCATGACAGTGTCACTTAAAAATAATAAGTAAGTATTTATAAGTTGGACTGCAACAAAGAATTAAATATTAACCGATTGCTAAATTAAACTCATTTAATAATCGATTAATACATTTTAATGTTTTTTTAAATAATTCACACAGATTTTTCAGCTTCTTAAAAGTGAGCATTTTGTGGTTTATTTGCTTAATATTAACAAAGGAATTAATCAAACAGAATCATTTTGGTTTGTGGACAAAACTGCATTTTCTTACATTTTATAGACCAAAGGATTACTCGATTCATCAAGATGATGGAAATAATGTGAATTGCAGCCGTAATTCTAGCACTTTTTGACTCTACTCAGTTTGGGTATCAGGCCCATCGTTTTCCATTACTAGTACCTCCTCAACATGGGTGGGTTCGTCATAGCCCGGCTGCACGAAACTGCCATGACGTTGTTTTATTCGTGACACAAAAACACAAATGCCAATAAATTTTTGCGGACAGCAGCCATGTATGCTCGCTGTACCGCTCTTGCTGGTTTTTATAAATGGCAGGTTTGATTTGTGTGTCGGACGTCGCACTCATGACCAGTGACAACACTCTCTGCCAATCAGTGGCTGGCGGTTTGTTGACATCTCATTTTAATATTGGCTCAGCTCGGTTGGAACCAGGTACCAAAAAAAGCACCAGGTACTATCGCTAACGGAAAAGAAAAAAAACGAGTAGACCATAGTCGAGTCGAGCCGAGTAGTGACAGAACTGTATAATGTAAAAGCTCCATAACAGTTGTCAGTGAAATCATCAACTTACTTGATTGCGTTTTTCTGGCGGCAAAGAGGGATCACCATCCTGAAATATTAAAAGAATGATAGACATTAAAATAGCAAATATTTTATTATGCCTGTAATAAAGTGATACACTACGGCGGACATGGACTCACAATAAGCTCTCTGTACTTCTTCTTGAGACCCTGGTGGCGCTCCCGCAGCTGGTTGGCCATCAGCTTGTACTGGTCTCTCTCCTGCTGACAGATATCCAGCTCTTTGGACAGAATGAGCAGAGCCTCTTTCTTACTCTCCAGTTTACGCTTGCACACCAGGAACTACCACAAACACCGCACGCAAGAACAGAACACACAGCAGTGGTATATTCAGATATATTATGCAAAGATGTGGGTCATTATAGCTCATGTAGCAGCTTGTTGTCCTCATATACCGTCCATTTAGGGCAGGACGATATAGGAAATTTTGAATTATTCGATTTCCATAAATATCACAATATAAATCAAATCAATATTTCTGACAAGCTTAAAGGTAAGGCTGATCAATATGGCTCATAAATAATATCTCTATTTTTAGCAGCTTTATATCCCGATATACATATTAGAGATATGTGGATTTTCCTTTGAGATGTTTGTGATTCTCAAAGTGAAAATACACTGTAAATACACTCTATAATATATTTTCTACTGTTTATGATCTGTGTTACATGATTAAAATATAGTTGTTACCTTTTATTTCAGATAATACCAGGTTTGTTTCTTAATGGTTTTTTAATGTAAAATGGGAAGGATATTTACGTGTGCTTGAAACAATGAAACTAGCTATAAATTATACGATAAGCAATTATCTGATAAATCAATTATTAAATTATTAGTCAACTACTTTGTTAATCGAGTAATAAAACAAACTCCCTGATTTTTCAGCTTCTTAAATGTGAATATTCTCTGGTTTCTTTGCTGTTTGTGAAAAAAACACAACATTTGAGAACATTTTCTGACATTTTATGGATCAAATAAGCACTCGATTTATTGTGAAAATAATCATCATTTGCAGCTATAAATATTTAAAACTATAAATATGGTCAAGTAATTAGGCTTATTTACTTTTTATATATCATTTTGTCGATTCCATGTCTTTTTTTTTTAATCTACACATATATATATTTAATTTATAATAAATAGTGTAAATCATAAATGTATTCAACCTAATCAATATGATGTTTATCAATACAACATCCTTTAAAACCAAGAAACGTCATCACAGATTCTTGTATCATGATATTACGATATCCAAAATCTAACACCATATCTTGTCTCATGTCACAATATAGATAAAATATCCATGTATCACATCCAGCTTTCATGAAATCTGCTGTATCATCCTGCTTGCCTTGTTCCTCCAGGCCCTATTTCTGTGATGGAAATGGCCAAATGAATTGACTGTACTGGCAACAACCCAGACCAGTTCTCCTACAGGAGGGAAAAACACACCACAGTCTGCAGCCGAGTGTTTAAAGTGCAGCTAAGAACAGAGTAAACGTGGACAGTCGTCAGACCGGCTCTTAACCAAATTGAACAGCAGCAAGAGAAAAGGTCTCAGATAAGGTTAGTGGGTTAGTGTTAGAGCTGAACCTGGTGACTTTTGAGAATGACAATGAAAACGCACAATGTTAAAAAAGAAAACTGTTTCTAAAAGCAAAGCAGCCTCATTAACTTATCATGTCTTTGTATGTCTTATATGAATAATTAAAAATGATTTACACCTAAGCAGGTAGACAGCAGTTAGTTTCACTGTCTAGTTTTCGCATTCTTATTGATGTCACATATTGTGTGTATCAATACCATAATCAATCCCTTCATTTTTAAAATGAAAGAAAAGGAATAAATGAAACATGATATATTTAAGCAAAAGGGTTTATGACCAGTCAGAATTAAATTGGCTGTGTGCATATATACACATTTAACCAGTTTAAAATATTTCAAATTTAATCCTCTTGACTAATAAAGGGAATTGGAGATATCTTGAACTGATCTCATAACCTGAGATTATTATTTTGATAAGGAAGAAATGGATTACATTTCACATTTAGTTTCCCACAGGTGGGTAAATCCCTCACATACAGCACCATATGGATGTGGCCAGCAGCCTTTACTAAAAGAGCCGGATGCTATCGGCCTGACAGGATAGCATGCTAGCTTACTCACTCATTAAACTATCGTCTCTTGCTAAACATAACACAGGAGAGTTCCCGTTGGATGTTCAACAGCTCGGAAAACGAAGCCACATAACTGAAGGTGGTTCCATATGGAGCAGCAGGGGAGCGTCCTCTGCAGCACCTGTAAACGGCATTCGCCACACACTCACCTCGCTGACCAGCCCCTGCCAGTCACTTTCACTCCTCTTGGAAGACTGCATTGTGTAGTATTTTTATAATTTCGTGCACACTAACGCGTAGGTACTGCAGGTCGTCTTTCCTGTGCCTGTGTCCGGGCTGCCGCCTCGCCTCCTTCCCCCGTTTGTTTATCCTTCGACGTCACTTTCTCGTGGCCCTCCTGTCAAGTCTCGCGGAATGAGACGAGCAAAGAAAACTTCCCGTACAAAAATAAAGCAAACGCCACTTTTCGAAGACAGCGACTTATAATTACAGTTCTTCTCAGCATTGAAGCAACTTAAACAGCAGGTAAACTTCAAATAAAATTATTTGAAAGTAATACAGAGGAAAATAAGAGAACGAAAGAAATAAAGAGGAAGTACAGCAATAATAGATCATGACCCCTTCACAATAAAAGCACACAGCCTTGTCAGTGTACCCACGGGTTGCAATTATTAGTTTATTAGTATGTTTGGCGTCTTTAATGTGAATGTTTTCTAGTTTCTTTTAAACTGAATGTCTTATTATGTTAATATTCTGACCAATATTTGATCAATCAAAAGTAATTTTCTGATATAAAATGTACTTAAGTTTAAGAAGTCACAGTTAAAGTATTAAAAAGGTGAGGAGGGTGTGGGTTCAATTCCTGGCTCTGCTACTCTATATGTGTCCTTGAGCAAGACACTTAACCCCATGTTGCAGTGTGTGAATGGGTATGAAAGATGTGTGATTGGGTGAACGGCAAAACTATAGTGTAAAGCAATTCATCAAGATGAGAAAAGAGCTATATAAATACAGACCATTACCATCTCTTTTGATATTGTTTGTTAGGAACGAGTAACAAAGATAGTTTGTGGTAAAATTACACAATTTATTAAGGAAATATAATAGTAACTAACTAAATAATAGTACAAGTTGCAAGAAATATAAATCACAAACTACAGATGTGTGAATTTTGTACAGAAAACAAGCATTGTTACATATCTCTGCATGTACACGTCATCTTCATATCAAATCAGAAATATAAAACTATAGTGTTTATATAACATTTAACACAAACACAAACATCTCACAATCACATTTTTTTAAATTCATAAAAACTGAATTTAAGGACAATATAAAAGATATATTTTTTCTGAGTTTCATCCACAGGTTATTAAAAAGAATCTCATGTTTCATGAGTAAAAAGAGAAATACGTTTTTCTCTCCACGGATACAGGCACATATCCTTCCATTTTTAGGTTTCTCTGGAACATAGGAAGTTTCCCTCTGTGCTGCAGCATCAGAAAGGACCTGTATGCACAGTAACTGAACTGTGAACCAGCCAATATCAGTGGCTGCTCCAGCTCTCTGAACTGCCGTGTGATCCGAGTGGTCAAATGTCCGCCACAGATTTGACTGGGGATGTAAACAGACCCTAGAGGACGTACAGAAGCCTCTAATCACTTCATTTATGTAACGCTGAAAGGGTATTGCGGAATAGTTCATCATCAACACCAAAGAAATTCTGCACCTATACAGTCTAATAATCTGTCCACAGATCAACAGTAAGGTTAGATGGTAAAGGTCTGATATACAACTGTCTATCATAGGTGTTACTTTCTAGCAACAATTTACATTTACTCTGGTGCATCTGTGACAATGGTGGCGTTTGCCGTTGTCTCCGTGAAACTGGGCTGACATTCTTGAACAGCGACATTGATATCTTCATGGTTTGCGAGTGGCATTGCATCTTGGGTGGCGCCTCGTGTCACATCTGCTGTGAACATTTCCTTCAAGAGACTCCACTCCAAATGCCATCCTTGGCTTTTGGTTAATTTATAAATACATCCAAAGAGATGAGGAAAGATTCTCAGTGGGTCAACTTTGTCTATGTGGTGGGGACTGCAAGAAGAGAAATGACATAATATTACTGAGTCAGCTGTGCACAGTACGTACAGTTTATGTGCATAATGATCTGTGTCTGAAAAGATATAATCCTAGAACAGACATAACTATACAGATTTTATTTAAAATTCTTAATTTAGAAATGTTTATAAGCAAGAAAAAAAGAAGAACTAGAAGTACTAAAGTCTAAACTAAAGCCTTTTTTTGTTGCAGAGAAACTTACTAGTGCTCCCGGAGTATTCGAATGAAACGAACTAATCCAAATATGTTGTCAGGGTAGGGCCTCTTCTTGTCATCCACTTCCTCGACCAAGTCTTGTGGAAACTACGCAAACACACAGTATTCACAAGTGTACTAACTTGTTAACAAAGTATCACAAAACAGTGGATTTCTGAATAATGAAATGCAGGATCACCTTTTCTCTCCACTGATTGTAGGATACACCCACAGCCCATTCTTCAACTAAGGAAACCAATTCCTGGTTCGTTTCACGAACTGCCACCTCGTTCCTGTTTCCAACCCTTCTCAAGTATTCCACTTTCCTGAAAAATATAAACGTAACTTAACAAAATACCAAAAATACCAAAATGCTATCCGAAAGTAATACAGAGGAAAATAAGAGAATGAAAGAAATTAGTGACAAATATAATGCACTACTGTACATTAAAACAACCTGAGATAACAGCATGTATTGTTAAAGCAATGTCATCTTTAAGGTAACTTTTGTCTAACTATTTGCAGATTGCTGCGGCTCATTTTGCCATCCCTCCTATGTCACTCTAACCATGACAGAGGAAATGCACTCACTGATAAACACCACGACCTTGTGTGAACCGCCACTTGTGGAAGTCTCACTCCTGATTTGATAAAGTATTGTAGGAGACTTGAAAAGTTTCCCAATCTCATACTCATCTCATTTGAGATTGAGTAGGAGCCGGGAAAGGGTGTAGTCACCTCCCACTTTCAAGACACATGACCAACGGACATAGATGAAAATGCCTCTGTGTGCAATTGGATAAACCTACAAGTAATCAGACCAATGAACTGGAACAAAAGACTTTAGCCCAGGAACACTCAAAAAAAAAAGAGCTAAATCGAAAGACAGTTACTCTACGGTGGCCACCATGTTGGATGTATACAACAGCTAGACATGGCTCCTCATCTGAAGCACGCTACTGGTTTATGATTGGTTCCCTTTTTTTTTTAAATTGCCAGATGTGTCTGCAGAGTGAAATTAAATTGCTGGCAGAATCTTGGCTAGGTTAGAGAGACCCACGTTGCTTTTTAGATCAGTGATGGCTGTGGAAATATAAAGGTATTTAATATGTATTTTAACTGACCTGACTCCACCATAAACACTGGTCTAGCTTAAAAACGTAAACATCATGCAATTGACCACAAAAAAAGACACTCTACTTTGTGTTGGTCCAGAAGAAGGGGTGATTCAAGCATTCTTCCACTTTAGGTCTTTTCTCCGGCTCTTTATTGATCATCCACTCGATGAGATCCTTTGCAACCACATCTTGAACGTGGTCCAACTTGTAGTTCCCTTTATGAATGTTGTACACTCGCTCATAGGTTACCCCAAATGGATGGTGTCTTCCGGAGAGGATGTAGTAAATCAGCATCCCTGCAACCTTTAAAGTTTGAATGACAGTTTAATTTCAAGATGATTTCTCTCAAGGAAATTCATAAAGCCTGCCCCACACTAGAGGATTGTTGGCCAGACTTCTGTCCCGATTTGGCCCTTCCGACAATCGTGGGTGCCTTCCGATTTTAGGCTGATTGGAACAGATTATCTGACCAAATTATCTTGTTATCAAATTAACAAATGTGATTTTGACATGATTGACATGAGATTAGTAATTATTAAGGAAGTTTGATATTTACGACTGAACAACGATTGAGGGGCGTGAGCAGAACCCCCGAAATAATGAGAATGAGCTGACCGAGAAACAGATGTGTACTTTTGTTTCGAACTGCAACTTGTACAAGCCAAGTCCTAGCCATGACTTCATTCAGTTTTTTGCATTTCTCAGCAAAAATCCTCGCACACATAACAGCTAATAACAGACAACGCTGAATCATTGTCTGCAAAGTTTTGTCTGCGTTCTTCCACATTTTTAAAATCAAGACAAAATCCTCTCATGTGACGCAAGCTGAAGACGGACAATCTTACCTGTATATCAGTGCTCCACTTGTATCGTACATCATTATCTTTATTCTTTAAAGTCTCCGTGGCCATCCAGCCTTCTGTTCCTGCACTACGTGTGTGGTAAGTTGTTTGGCCCTTGGGTAGACGTCGACTAATGCCAAAGTCGGCTAATCTTGCCCTTCCATTCACATCTGTGAGACAAAATGGTGTCAAATGAGTGAGTGAAAAACATATATTCAAATATTAAGTGATTCAAAATACCACATTTCTCACTTTTCTTACCTATTAAAACATTTTTTGGTTTGAGATCTCGGTGAAGAATTTGAGGCCTTTGACAATGAAGAGCTCTTAAACTGTCAAGAAAGTCATACACGAGTTGCTCTTTATCCAGACTGCCATCATTATCTTTGATATATTCTTCCAGGGTGTATTCACAAAGTTGAAGACAAAGATATCCAAATGTGTTGTCCTCTGCAAAGTCGATATATCGTACAACACGGCTGTCATACAGCTCTGGAAGTCGCAGAAGTAATTTCTCATTCATCAGCACTTGATAGTTGGTTCTCGACATTCTCTTAATTGCCACTTCAGAGCCATCACTTTTCAGCCCCAAGAAAACTTCAGTGCCATCACTTCCCTTGGCTATGCGAAATTCTGCATCATTCATGTACATAATGCTCTCAATTCTGGTCACTTTGGTTTCATCAGTGTTTGCAAGCTTCTCTAACTTCTCCCTCCACCTCTTGCTAATGTGTGGTCGTTTTTGTGTTCCCACTGGTTTACAAGGAACTGCTGCTGGATCAGTTGAAGGACCACAAACTTCAACATTTTGGTTGTTGTGCTGGTCTTTCTCCTTCTTCTTCTTCTTCTTTTTCTTCTTCTTCCTGGATTCGGGTACAGCTGCACCATCCTCACTCTCGTCCTTCAGTTTACTCAAATAGTTTTTTAAACGTCTGAGAGCTTCTTTCAGCTTATCGTTCATGTTCATATCTGCTGATGTTAGGATGTCTTCAGGCACTGCTGTGATCCCCACTGATGTAAAGATGCTTACAGCTTGCTCAACAGAAAGCAAGTTAGCAACTATGCCATAGGTGTAGACGCGAACATCAGTGGAGTATTGATCCTTCACAAAAGGAACAACTGTGTTGCACAACTTCTCAATGAAGTTGGGATGCCATTCATTTGTGACTTGTGTTTTCTGTGTGATCAAATATATGATTTGCTGTATTTCTACTACTGGCTTCATATTCAGTCCATTTTTGGGGTTGAGTTGATCCAGTAGTTGGGGAATAATCACAAGTGCTTGCTCAGTTGCTATCTCCTCCATTGTGCAGAAGACTGCAAGTAAGCATTTTATGGGTACATGTAGATATGATTCGGGAATGTTTGGAAGGCGACTCACGGCCCCTTTGATGTAGGAGTTCAACATTTCAGGTTTCTTCACCCAGTTGATGCTGAGCTGTTGGTATTTTTCTGTATATTCACCAGTGTCACAACAAAGCAGTTCAATTATGGTCAAATGAGTCCGAGGCTCCTCATGCAACATGTAACTGTCAAAAGTTTCAAACACTTCTTTAGGTGTTTTCATTTGCACGGCAAATTTCAGTTCCAAAATTTTGAGTTCTAAATATAGTTCATCTCTAATGGATGCCAATCTGTTAATCACCTGAACTGATGTTTCATTGCAATTGCGATTAAACTCATCTGCCAGTGCACCAGCAGGGAGGAGCTCTTTCACAATGTCCTTCCTGTCCTTTATGATAGCAATTTGAAGTGGTGAGAGTTTGATTTTCCGGCCAGATGCATCTTGTATCTGTATCACTATATTTGGATCAGCTTTAAATTCAATTAGTTTGCGGACAAATATTGGCGGCGCATGAGATAGTGAGACATAATGCAAAGCTGTAAAGCCATTTTTGGACACAACATTTGGGTTTGCATTAACATAAAGAAGCCAGATGAAAATATCCCACTTGCAATTTGCAACAGCAGCTATAAGTGGGGTTATAGAATCCTTAATTTCCACGTAAGTGAGGAGATTATTAATGTCACTAATTTTCAGCAATTTTTCGAGGTTCCTGAGGTCATCATCAAGTACACACTTTATTATGGGGTGTGTTTCTGTTTCTAATTCAGTCTGCTTCATTAAATCCATGATGTCTTTTTAAGATGACCTGTGGGCAGAAAAAAATATTATTACAACATGTGATGTCAATTTAAACACTGGACTAGCAGGCAAAGGGCTATTGTTAGATTACTATTTGATTTTGATCTTAATTGTTTGTAATTTGCTTACAGCACCAGGACCTGAAATAAAAATGTAACTGACAACAAAGTATTCTACATTTTTCAGTGTTTTAAGGAGCTTTATCAAAATGTCTTTTCTTTCCAAACTTTAGACGTTTAAACACTCAACATAACAAGATTTGCACATTGGCTATAATTGTACACATGTAAGGTCATACACTTTAGGTCTACTGTTTATACAGACTTATTTCTAGTCTATGCATGCAGACTGCACATTGCCCTCACTGATCAGACTTTGAACTTTCTCATTCAGCAAAGTCGCCTGAATGTGGACGTAAACAGACATTAACAGTGTGACTTTACACACATCCAGTGACACAATGTGAATCATGCACTGGCATCATTGACTGTGAATACACCAAGTATCAATCTCTGAGGATGTTTATAAAACCACTTATAACAGTCAAAAAATACATCAAAACACATTAATAAGTGACCCACAGTACTTAAAATTCAATGGACTCAGATACAACTGAAAACAGTCACAGTCAACACTTGACAGGTGTTACTTGCATGATGACACTGATCAAAGCCCTATTCAGATGTCAAAATGGCTGCTACAAAAGGGTTATAGGTGAATCACAGCAATCAAAGTCCAAGTAGTGCTGGCCTTTTTGCCCCTACAGGCTTCATCCTTAGTCTTAACTTTTATTATTTATTTATTTGTGCTGTGTCAAATTGTTACTTAACTTAGGCCCTTGAGTCCATCTGTGAAAGAGGATAAATGCTATGAAACATTTATAAAAGGAAACAGGACCTTACCCTAGTCGTGAACTAGAAGTATTAATATTGATAAATATGTCTATAAGTTCGAAAAACACAGAGAAATCAACTTACAGTGCCGAGCTGGTCTCTCCTGCACTATCTTTGGCAACTTTGTTTCCTGACTCTGCTTCCTCCTCTACCCATTTCCGTGAAAATGATACTCTTGCATGATTGAGACAGGCAGATCCCACCCACACACATGCACGTCACTGAGGGTGTGCTTGGTGTTCCTTGTGGGCTGTCATATAACAACAAGGAAGGCGGGAATTAAACAACACAGCCAGACAAAAGCATGTACATCTCTCTCAAGGGCCTGTTTTCACCAAAACAATGAAATGATACAAAATCCTAATGATAAGTTAATCCTCAAAACACACTTCACAGTCATGTTATTTTCATATACAATTGATTAAATTCACATAACCTCTGTATTGAGACGAACATTCAGTATGCTTACAACATGGGTCTGGGGACGAAGGAGTTCTTTATTTGTCACAATCTGCAGTCTCACCAGTAGATGTCACAAATTCTTGCAAGACTTTTAGGAGGATTTACTGTGCAATTGATTATATTAGCTCAATGGTGTACAATGGTTTTAAACTAAACATTGTTTGGTTTCTGTAGCCTTGGAATAAACGTTAGTAGGTATTTATATTAGACAGATATATTTTTTTATGTCATAATTTTAGTGGTTATTTTTTATCAGATAGATAAATGTTATTTCATCTTTAGTTTTAGTAGGTATTCTTATAAAGTAAAATGCACATTTAAATGTTATCTTTCATTTTAGTTGTTATTTTTATGAAATATAATACACGTTTTTATGTTGTCTTTCGTTTTTAGTTGTTATTCTTCTAAAATAAAACACATATTTACACGGTTAAGTGTACATTTACTGTGGAGCTAAAACACAACCTCAGGCTGGCATTAACCAGCCCACCGGACATACTTTAGCACCACTTCCCTTCCATCGGACTTTCAGAATAAGAAGAGCCATTCCTTCTGCACCTGCCCACAAAAACTCTGTCTTTACCTTTAAAACAGTGCGCGTTTGACTTGTACCGAGCCGCGTGAGAGGCGTCCTCGTTGTGGCAGAATCCAGCATTATGAAGAGTCCGCGCTCTCTATGAGTCAGTAAAGCCATTGCTAGTGTCCTTGTGTTCTGTTCAAGTAGAAACGGAAGCGAAATGCATGACTTCCAACTCCGCCCACTCCAATACAAAAGCTATGCCTACATTCAGTACGTCACTGTGCTGTGTTCATGACAACTCGGAATTTTGGAAGCTTGCTTCATTTGTAACACTATTTTGTATTTTTGTTTGGACTGTTAGCTTATGGTTTGAATATATACTAGTTTCACTGCAGAGGTTGTTTGTTTGTTTGGGTCTTCATAGTGTGTTGTAATAATTACACTGGGTCTTAAGTTTTGGTGGTGATTTTGGGGCTTTGCTTGTTTAGGTTATATGTTTTTGCGAGGTTCCTTGTAACCTCTTTGTACAGTTGACAAATCAATGGTGTGAATTTTTCACATACAAAGCCACTGACTCAAGTAGACACATTGCGTGTTTTAGCATGATTTGCTCAATTGAACAATTTCAAATTGGATGGAAACTGCCTCATACAGTGACGCAAATAAAACAATCTGCGAGTGTTGAGATTATCCGAGTGATGACTGCGACATCAGGTCTGTATCTGGCAACCAGCCAGTTGGTTCATGATGGAGGAAAAGCTTATCATTTCTGTGTGTCCACACCTGGAGCTGTATGACACTAAAAGTTTGATCTCCAGAGACCTTTTCATAAAAAAAAAAAAAAAAAAGCCTAGATGAAGCGAAAATGTGCATTTAGTGTGACCGCAGCATTATAGGCCCCGACCTCACTGGCACTGAAATGTCTGTGCCAGAACTAACTTGTTTCTTGAGAAAAATAACACATTTCTCTGTTGTTGCAGAGTATTTACAGGCAGTATGAACAGCAGTGTTGACATGTTAATGTCCATGGTTTGTGGGAGGAACCTGTTGTCACTTCTGCTCTGAACATTTCCTTCAAGGGACCCCACTCTTAATGCCATCTCTGGCTTTTATTAAATTATGAACACATCTAAAGAAATGAGGAAATAGTAACACTAGGTCAACTCTGTGTATGTTTACATTATCTGTGGTGCCCAAACTTTGGATCATGAGCTCATGAAAGTCAGCAACACCTTGTCCAATGGCCCTTTTTTTATATTTTATTTTAACCTTTAGAAACTTGAAAAGATGAAATAATCCCAGAACTGACATAATTAGGAGGATTTTCTATCTTTATTTTAGTAATGTTTTTTTGCAAGAAAAGAGCAAAATATAGCAAAAACGTAGTGTGATGTAAGTCATTTTATTACTTCTACAAATTCAGCCTGTTGTATGGAAAGTCTTTCGTGCCCCAAGAATGAAAAGTCGCAATTCACTGTCAGTATCACTGTAATTGTATAATAAATTACTTTTGGAGAAACTTACTAGTGCTCCTGGAGTGTTTGAATGAAATAATTAATCCAAAAAATATGTTCTCAGAGTAGGCCTACCTACCTAGGGCTGGGAAATATATCGACATGATATCTATATAGTGAAAAATGTAACCTTTGTTTTCTTTCAGACTGCTGTAGAAATCTGACAGAACAAGATGGCGGCCTCCAAAAACAAGGCCCTTGCCCATATTTAATTGAACCAATTTTATTTCGAAGCGATCATACTTATGGTTAGTATATAGTATGTTACATATCTGCAAAGTGACCTTTCCTAAACATTACACACTGGACCTTGAAGTGAATGGTATTGCTAAATGATAAGAACAATAACAGAATATTATGCAGGCTTTATAACATGCAGATTCTTTTGTACGATTATGTTTAATGCATATTCAATGTTATTCTCAAAATAGAGGTCATGTGAATTTAATCAGTTATGTATGAAAATAAATGTGTAGAAACGTGACTGTGAGGTGTGGTTTTTATCATTAAGTTATTGATCATCAGGACTGTGAAAAAGCATAATTTATTTGTTCTAAAGAAGGCACTTTTATGCTTATGTCTGACTGTGTTGTTTATTTCCTGCTTTCCTCCCAGGATGAATGGTCGTAATTGGTGTCATGTCACGATACTCCTGACATGATACGTCCTAGAAAAGAATAATTTTCCTGTAAATGGGAGGAGCAAGAAACTAGAGAGAAGTTTTGATAGTACACCAGAGACACTTATTTTAGCATTGTAAGTTGATTTCTCTATATTTCTCTAACTTACAGCCATATTCATCATAATTAATGTCACCCTTGTGTTGCAGATTTTTTTGCGATCAGGGCTTTGGAGAACAGTAAAGAAGTCCCTGCAGTCTGTGATCAGTTAAGTTGATTGGACTTATTTTATTTATTATTCTACGTGTAAGTGTGCACAAAATTATAAAATACAATACAATGCAGTCTTCCAAGAGGAGTGAGAGTGAAGCTGCCATCATAGTCAGCCATACAGTTCATCAGGCTTTCATATCATTAATAAGCTTTTCATTTAGTAACCTCATTAAAATATAAGAACAATTTACATTTATTAAAAGGGTTTATTTTGGGTACATAAATAAGAAAGCTTAAAACAAGACTTTTAAGAAGGTTATTTGTTTATATTGTGTAGCGGAACCAATGGGGGCGGGGCTTTGTGACGCTGCGCACACTGCTGCAGCATGAGACAGATTCCCTCGCAGGAGACAAGAGAAACAGGAGGATAAGTTTTGTGTGTATAAGTTGCTGTAAAGACGAGAACAAAGTGAAGACACGTTCAGGTCTTTTCTAATTCCTTTCGTGGTACACGGCTAATGAGGTAAATGTGTTTATATGTCAGTTTCATTCTTAATTGATGTTAATAGACTTGTTAATGTGCTTGGTCACGTGATCGGGGTGTGCCCGCTCGTTGTTGAATGCTGTTTTCTTTGTCAGCGAGGTGAGTGTGTGGTGAATGCCATTTGGTGCAGCAGAGGACGCTCCCTAGCTGCTCCATACTGAACCAGCTCCAGTTAACTGGCTTCATATATGAGCTGTTGAACATCCAACAGGAACTCTCCTGTGTTATGTTTAGCCGGAGACGATAGTTAATTGAGTGAGTAAGCTAGCATGCTATCCTGTTAGGCCGATAGCATCCGGCTCTGTAACGGCTGTATGTGACGGATTTACCCACCTGTGGGAAACTAAATGTGGAATGTAATCCATTTTTTCTTAATTAAAATAATGATCTCAGGGTTAGGGTTAGGCGATAGGCGGGGTTAACACTCGACAGTTCACCAGTCCATCGCAGGGCCACACATAGAGACAAACAACCATTCACTCTCACATTCACACCTATGGTCAATTTAGAGTGACCAATTAACCTCATCCGGGATTTGAGTTAAGTTCAATATATATCTAATTCCCTTTGTTAGTCAGGATTAAATATGAAATATTTTGAACTGGTTAAACTAAAATTAAACTGGAATTATGGATGTTCATTGTTCAGTTGTAGACATCTGCGATTAAACGGTGACTATCCATAATTCCAGTAATATCAACAATTCCCTGTAATTATATATCTATACAGTATATACTGTATACATGTGTGTATATATATATATATACACACATATATACATGTATACAGTATATACTGTGCAAAAATAAAACAAACACCACTTTGCGATTACAGTACTTCTGAGCATTGAAGCAACTTAAAACAGCAGGTATACTATTTTATTAAAAAACAATACAGAGGAAAATAAGAGAACAAAAGAAATAAAGAGGAAGTACATAGGTTATAAATATAGATCATGACCCCTTCACAATTTCCCTTCTTTAATGTGAATGTTTTCTTTTAAACTGAATGTCTTTGATTTGTAAGACATTAGATGGTGTCAGCACTTCTTTTCTTTTTTACACATTTCTGACATTTGATCATTCAAATGTAATTTTCTGATATAAAATGTACTTACGTTTTATTAGTCAAAAGTATTAAAAAATAATTGGGCAATGGTCGCTCAATGGCAGGGCGTGCTGTTTTTCAAATGGAAGGCTGTGGGTTCAATTCCTGGCTCTGCTACTCTATATGTGTCCATGAGCAAGACATTTAACCCCATGTTGCAGCGTGTGAACGGGTATGAAAGATGTGTGATTGGATGAACGACAAAACTATAGTTAAAGCAATTCAAGACGAGAATATAGAAATATATAAAACTATACAGTGTTTATATAAAATTTAACACAAATAAACACAAACATCTAATAATCATGTTTATAAATTCATAAAAACTTACAGTATTTAAGGACAATATAAAAAGCATAATTTATTTTTATTTTTTTAAAGCTAAAGTAAGTATCATAACTGGTTTCATCCACAGGTTATTAAAAATAATCTCATGTTTCATGAGTAAGAAGAGAAACTATTTTTTCATACATGACAGATTACCCTTGGCAATCTCTTCATTATTTTAAACTCTCAGAACAGATACAGGCACATATCCTTCCATTTTTAGGTTTCTCTGGAACATAGGCAGTTTCCCTCTGTGCTGCAGCATGAGACGGGACCTGTATGCACAGTAGCTGAAGTGTCAACCAGCCAATATCAGTGGCTGCTCTAGGTCTTTGACCACTCAGTACTCCGGAATAGTTTCCATACAGTGTAATCTGTCCACATATCAATAGTAAGGTTAAATGGTAAAGTTCTGATATACAACTGTCTATCATAGGTGTTACTTTCTAGCAACAATTTACATTTACTCTGGTGCATCTGTGACAATGGTGGCGTTAGCCGTTGTCTATGTAAAACTGGGCTGACATTCTTGAACAGTGACACTGATATCTTCATGGTTTGCGAGTGGCATTGCATCTTGGGTGGCGCCTCGTGTCACATCTGCTGTGAACATTTCCTTCAAGAGACTCCACTCCAAATGCCATCCTTGGCTTTTGGTTAATTTAAAAATACATCCAAAGAGATGAGGAAAGATTCTCAGTGGGTCGACTTTGTCTATGTGGTGGGGACTGCAGGAAGAGAAATGACATAATATTACTGAGTCAGCTGTGCACAGTACGTACAGTTTATTTGCATAATGATCCGTGTCTGAAAAGATATAATCCTGGAACAGACATAACTATACAGATTTTATTTAAAATTTGAAAATGTTTCAAAGCAAGAAAAATAGAAGAACTAGAAGTACTAAAGTCTAAACTAAAGCCTTTTTTTGTTGCAGAGAAACTTACTAGTGCTCCCGGAGTATTCGAATGAAACGAACTAATCCAAATATGTTGTCAGGGTAGGGCCTCTTCTTGTCATCCACTTCCTCGACCAAGTCTTGTGGAAACTACGCAAACACACAGTATTCACAAGTGTACTAACTTGTTAACAAAGTATCACAAAACAGTGGATTTCTGAATAATGAAATGCAGGATCACCTTTTCTCTCCACTGATTGTAGGATACACCCACAGCCCATTCTTCAACTAAGGAAACCAATTCCTGGTTCGTTTCACGAACTGCCACCTCGTTCCTGTTTCCAACCCTTCTCAAGTATTCCACTTTCCTGAAAAATATAAACGTAACTTAACAAAATACCAAAAATACCAAAATGCTATCTGAAAGTAATACAGAGGAAAATAAGAGAATGAAAGAAATTAGTGACAAATATAATGCACTACTGTACATTAAAACAACCTGAGATAACAGCATGTATTGTTAAAGCAATGTCATCTTTAAGGTAACTTTTGTCTAACTATTTGCAGATTGCTGCGGCTCATTTTGCCATCCCTCCTATGTCACTCTAACCATGACAGAGGAAATGCACTCACTGATAAACACCACGACCTTGTGTGAACCGCCACTTGTGGAAGTCTCACTCCTGATTTGATAAAGTATTGTAGGAGACTTGAAAAGTTTCCCAATCTCATACTCATCTCATTTGAGATTGAGTAGGAGCCGGGAAAGGGTGTAGTCACCTCCCACTTTCAAGACACATGACCAACGGACATAGATGAAAATGCCTCTGTGTGCAATTGGATAAACCTACAAGTAATCAGACCAATGAACTGGAACTACAGACTTTAGCCCAGGAACACTCAAAAAAAAGAGCTAAATCGAAAGACAGTTACTCTACGGTGGCCACCATGTTGGATGTATACAAAAGCTGCTAGACATGGCTCCTCATCTGGAGCACGCTACCGGTTTATGATTGGTTCCCTTTTTTTTTTAAATTGCCAGATGTGTCTGCAGAGTGAAATTAAATTGCTGGCAGAATCTTGGCTAGGTTAGAGAGACCCACGTTGCTTTTTAGATCAGTGATGGCTGTGGAAATATAAAGGTATTTAATATGTTAATATGTATTTTAACTGACCTGACTCCACCATGAACACTGGTCTAGCTTAAAAACATAAACATCATGCAATTGACCACAAAAAAAGACACTCTACTTTGTGTTGGTCCAGAAGAAGGGGTGATTCAAGCATTCTTCCACTTTAGGTCTTTTCTCTGGCTCTTTATTGATCATCCACTCGATGAGATCCTTTGCAACCACATCTTGAACATGGTCCAACTTGTAGTTCCCTTTATGAATGTTGTACACTCGCTCATAGGTTACCCCAAATGGATGGTGTCCTCCGGAGAGGATGTAGTAAATCAGCATCCCTGCAACCTTTAAAGTTTGAATGACAGTTTAATTTCAAGATGATTTCTCTCAAAGAAATTCATAAAGCCTGCCCCACACTAGAGGATTATTGGCCAGACTTCTGTCCCGATTTGGTCCTTCCCACAATCGTGGGTGTTTTCCGATTTTAGGCTGATTGGAACAGATTATCTGACCAAATTATCTTGTTATCAAATTAACAAATGCGATTTTGACATCATTGACATGAGATTAGTAAGTATTAAGGAAGTTTGATATTTACGACTGAACAACGATTGAGGGGCATGAGCAGAACCCCCAAAATAATGAAAATGAGCTGACACCATGAGTCCTCACCATGACTTCATCCAGTTTTTTGCATTTCTCAGCAAAAATCATCGCACACATAACAGCTATTAACAGACAACGCTGAATCATGAGAAAGCAAAGTTTTGTCTGCGTTCTTCCACATTTTTAAAATCAAGACAAAATCCTCTCATGTGAGGCAGGCTGAAGACGGACAATCTTACCTGTATATCAGTGCTCCACTTGTATCGTACATCATCTTCATCCTTTAAAGTCTCCGTGGCCATCCAGCCTTCTGTTCCTGCACTACGTGTGTGGTAAGTTGTTTGGCCCTTGGGTAAACGTCGACTAATGCCAAAGTCAGCTAATCTTGCCCTTCCATTCACATCTGTGAGACAAAATGGTGTCAAATGAGTGAGTGAAAAACATTTATTCAAATATTGAGTGATTCAAATACCATATTTCTCAATTTTCTTACCTATTAAAACATTTTGTGGTTTGAGATCTCGGTGGAGAATTTGAGGCCTTTGACAATGAAGAGCTCTTAAACTGTCAAGAATGTCATACACAAGTTGCTTTTTATCCACATCATTATCTTTGATATATTCTTCCAGGGTGTATTCACAAAGTTGAAGACAAAGATATCCAAATGTGTTGTCCTCTGCAAAGTCGATATATCGTACAACAGGGCAGTCATACAGCTTTGGAAGTCGCAAAAGTGATTTCTCATTCATCAGCACTTGATAGTTGGTTCTCGACATTCTCTTAATTGCCACTTCAGTGCCATCACTTTTCAGCCCCAAGAAAACTTCAGTGCCATCACTTCCCTTGGCTATGCGAAATTCTGCATCATTCATGTACATAATGCTCTCAATTCTGGTCACTTTGGTTTCATCAGGGTTTGCAAGCTTCTCTAACTTCTCCCTCCACCTCTTGCTAAAGTGTGGTGGTTCTTGTGTTCCCACTGGTTTACAAGGAACTGCTGCTGGATCAGTTGAAGGACCACAAACTTCAACATATTGGTTGTTGTGCTGGTCTTTCTCCTTCTTCTTCTTCTTCTTTTTCTTCTTCTTCCTGGATTCGGGTACAGCGGCACCATCCTCACTCTCTTCATTCAGTTTGCTCAAATAGTTTTTTAAACATCTGAGAGCCTCTTTCAGCTTATCGTTCATGTTCATATCTGCTGATGTTAGGATGTCTTCGGGCACTGATGTGATCCCCACTGATGTAAAGATGCTTACAGCTTGTTCAACAGAAAGCAAGTTAGCAACTATGCCATAGGTGTAGATGCGGACATCAGTGGAGTATTGATCCTTCACAAAAGGAACAACTGTGTTGCACAACTTCTCAATAAAGTTGGGATGCCATTCATTTGTGACTTGTGTTTTCTGTGTGATCAAATATATGATTTGCTGAATGTCTACTACTGGATTCAAATTCAGTCCATTTTTGGGCTTGAGTTGATCCAGTAGTTGGGGAATAATCACGAGTGCTTGCTCAGTTGATATCTCCTCCATTGTGCAGAAGACTGCAAGTAAGCATTTTATGGGTACATATAGATATACTTCGGGAATGTTTGGAAGGCGACTCACTGCCCCTTTGATGTAGGAGTTGAACATTTCAGGTTTCTTCACCCAGTTGATGCTGAGCTGTTGGTATTTTTCTGTATATTTACCAGTTACACAACAAAGCAGTTCAATTATGGTCAAATGAGTCTGAGGATCCTCATACAACATGTAACTGCCAAAAGTTTCAAACACTTCTTTAGGCGTTTTCATTTGCAAAGCAATTTTCAGTTCCACAATTTTTCTTAGTTTTGAACATAGTTCATCTCCACTGGATGCCAATCTGTTCATCACCTGAACCAATTTTCCATTAGAATGAATGAGTTCAGGATAATTGACAGGAAACACATCTACCAGTGCACCAGCAGAGAGGAGCTCTTTCACAATGTCCTCTCTGTCATGCATGATAGCAATTTGAAGTGGTGAGAGTTTGACTTTCTGGCCAAATGCATTCTGTATCACTACATTTGGATCAGCTTTAGCTTCAATTAGTTTGCGGACAAATTTTGGCGGCGCTTGAGATTGTGAGACATAATGCAAAGCTGTAAAGCCATTTTTGGACACAACATTTGGGTTTGCATCAACATTAAGAAGCCAGATGAAAATGTCCCACTTGCAACTTGCAACAGCAGCTATAAGTGGGGTTATAGAATCGTTACTTTCCACGCATGTGAGGAGATTATTAATGTCACTAATTTTCAGCAATTTTTTGAGGTTCTTGAAGTCATCATCAATTACACACTTTATTATGGGGTGTGTTTCTGTTACTAATAATTGCTTCTGATTCATAAAAGCCATGAAGTCTTTTTAAGATGACCTGTGGGCAGACAAGAAAATAAATTGTTAGAATATGTGATGTCAATTTAAACACTGGACTAGCAGCCAAAGGGCTATTGTTAGATTATTATTTGATTTTGATCTTAATTGTTTGTAATCTTTTTACAGCACCAGAAACTGAATTAAAAATGTAACTGACAACAAAGTATTCTACAGGTTTCAGTGTTTTAAGAAGCTTTGTCAAAATTTCTTTTCTCTCCAAACTTTAGAAGTTCAAACACTCAACATAACAAGATTTGTACATTAGCTAAAATTGTACACACGTAAGGTCATACACTTTAAGTCTACTGTTTATACAGACTTATTTCTTGTCTATGCATGCAGACTGCACATTGCCCTCACTGATCAGACTTTGAACTTTCTCATTCAGCAAAGTTGCCTGAATGTGGATGTAAACAGACATTAACAGTGTGACTTTACACACATCCAGTGACAGAATGTGAATCATGCACTGGCATCATTGACTGTGAATACACCAAATATCAATCTCTGAGGATGTTTATAAAACCACTTATAACAGTCAAAAAATAAATCAAAACACATTAATAAGTGACCCACAGTGCTTAAAATTCAATGGCCTCAGATACAACTGAAAACAGTCACAGTCAACACTTGACAGGTTGTTACTTCTTAAATGCATGATGACGCTGATCAGTTCATTGAAAGCCCTATTCAGATGGGATTAGTTTGACATGGAGATGTGTATGTGCTGAATGTGCCATGTCAGTAGTCATTACCGGACGATGTCAGGTAAGATTAGAGCAACTTTTTCGTTGGGTAAAAAGGTCTGGAAAGATTACGACAGGTAATACTAATCCCATGCGAATAGACAAGCAGTAAATGTGTGCGTAAATGTTCTGTCATGTCCTATTTAAAGTAGTCTTATTTATTATTTACTATAAGTAGTAGTATTTAAAATAAGTCGTTTTCTGCGGAGGCATGGAGGCACATGAAGAAGCCATCAGTTTCGCACTAACTGGTCTGACAAGTCTGTGGCAAACCATGGGTGTTGGCATAAGGCGAACAACATTCCAAACCAAAAATGGTGGCAGTGCCTAAATCAATTAGATTAGATTTCTTATCCTGTGCGAATTGGCCAATACAGATGTCCTGTGGTACCCAGGTAAAACTAATCCCGTGCGAATAGCGCTTTAGTCAGCATGGTGTGACCTTGAGGCAGAATACACCCTGAAACTGATCATGCTAAATGGACATCAGCCATCATTCATTTGATTATTTACACGTATGACTTTTTATGTGACCTGTCAAAATGGCTGCTACGAAAGGGTTTCAGGTGAACCACGGCAAATTAAATCCAAGTAGTGCTGGCATTTTTGCCCCTACAGACTTCATCCCTTACGTTATCTTTTATTATTTATTTATTTATTTATTTATTTATTTATTTATTTATTTATTTATTTGTTCATGCTGTGTCAAATTGTTACTTAGAGTGCATCTGTGAAAGAGGACAAATGCTGTGAAAAATTCATAAAGGAAACAGGATCTTAAGGTTGACTAAGACCGGGTGCTAGTCGAGAACTAGAAGTATTAATATTAATAAATATGTCTATAAGTTTGAAAATACAGAGAAATCAACTTACAGTGCTGAGCTGGTCTCTCCCGCACTATCTTTGACAGCTTTTGTTTCCTGACTCTGTTTCTTCCTCCACCCATTTCCGTGAAAACGATACTCTTGCATGATTGGGACAGGCAGATCCCACCCACACACATGCACGTCACTGAGGGTGTGGCTAATGCTTGGTGTTCCTTGTGGGCTGTCATATAACAACAAGGAAGGCGGGAATTAAACAACACAGCCAGAAAAAAGCATGTACATCTCCTCTCTCCAGGGCCTGTTTTCACCAAAACAATGAAATGATACAGTTTCCAATGATACCAATGATAAGTTAATCCTAAAAACTCACTTCACAGTCATGTTATTTTCATATATAATTGATTAAATTCACATAACCTCTGTATTGAGTCTAACATTCAGTATGCTTACAACATGGGTCTGGGGACAAAGGAGTTCATTATTTCTCACAATCTGCAGTCTCACCAGTAGATGTCACAAATTCTTGCAAGACTTTTAGGAGGATTTGCTGTGCAATTGATTTTACTAGCTCAATGGTGTACAATGGTTTTAGACTAAACATTGTTTGGTTTCTGCAGCCTTGGAATACATTTTAGTAGTTATTTTCTATCAAATAGATACATGTTGTTATGTCATCTTTGATTTTAATTGTTATTTTTGTCAAATGAAGTACACATTTTATGTTATCTTTCATTCAGTAGTCATTTTGTATCAGAAAGTTTTGGTGGTGATTTTGGGGGTTTGCTTGTTTTTGCGAGGTTCCTTGTATCCTCTTTGTACAGTTGACAAATCTAGTAAAATATAACTATGAAATAAATACTACTCACATCCCTGAGGTAATGGTGTGAATTTTTCACAAGCCAAGTTCACATACAAAGTCAATGCACAGTCAGGGCATCATTTGCTGAAAAATGGCAACTTTAATGGAAACTGCCTCATACAGTGACGCAAAAAAAAAAGATTATCCGACTGATGATGGTGACATCATGTCCATATCGAGACCTTTTTATAAAAAAGGAAAAAGTTTGGACTAGAGTCAACCAAAATATACCGACTTCTGGCTCAAAAAGTGCACAAAAGTCAAAAAGATAGCGGGGCGAAGCGAAAATTTGCATTCAGTGTGACCACAGCATTATAGGCCCCGACCTCACTGGTCAGATCATTAAAAAACTGTGCTGAGAGTCTTAAGGCCTGTACACACACCACAAGAAAATTTTTTCTCTCTGCCAGGGCTGCGAGAAAAGAATGACATCATTATTTTCTTGCAGCACTTGTTTGGGAGTTTTTGCAGCTTGATCTTGACACATCATCTGGGCAGAACTTTTTTCTTGTGTGGTGTCTGACAACTACTGTGCGACTGTGATTTCAAGTGGGCGTGGTTAATGTGGAAATATCATTCCCCAGGAGTTCTGCACTTGAGTTTATTGTGAAGTATGAAATGTCCTGGCCAGAGCTAACTTTGTTACTGTTTATGCCACCTTGAGTATGTACAGGCCTTTAAACAGCAGCGGTGACATGTATATCTCCATGGTTTGTGAGTGGAGCCTCTTGTCAACATTTCCTTCAAGGGACCCCATTCTTAATGCCATCCCTGGTTTTTGGTAAATTCGAAACACATCCAAATGATGGTGAAACTAGATCAACGGGGGGGGGGGGGGTGTTCCAATCAGAGCCTCGTGCGACCCAATACATTTGATAATGAAGGAGCTGAGAGCAAATTATTCCAGAGGGAGTGTGTCTTCCTGATTCTAAGGACATATGTTTAAGGTCATTAGACAGATGATTTTATCATAAGGGCTGATCTTCAGAATTGGAAGTAGCATCAGACTGTGTACCTGCTTTTGTCATGTTGTCTCCGTTCTCCTTGGCCATGCATATTTAAATAAATCCAATCAACTTAACTCACCACAGACACCAGGGACGTCTTTACTGTTCTCCAAAGCCTCAATTGCAAAAATCTGCAACACATAGACACAAGGATGACATTAACTATGATGCATATGGCTGTAAGTTAGAGATATTTAGAGAAATTAACTTACATTTCCGAAACAGTGTCTCTGGTGTACGACCAAAACTTCTCTCTAGTTTCTTGCTCCTCCCATTTACAGGAAAATTCCTGTCTATCATGACAGGAGTATCGTGACATGACACCAATCACAACCATTCATCCTGGGAGGAAAGTAGGTAACAAACAACACAATCAGACAGAAGCAGAAAAGTGTCCTCATGATCGATAACTTAATGATAAAAACCACATCTCACAGTCATGTTTCTACACATTTATTTTCATATACAACTGATTAAATACACATAACCTCTGTATTGAGACGAACATTCAGTATGCTTACAACATGGGTCTGGGGACGAAGGAGTTCTTTATTTGTCACAATCTGCAGTCTCACCAGTAGATGTCACAAATTCTTGCAAGACTTTTTGGAGGATTTGTTGTGCAATTGATTATACTCTCAATGGTGTACAATGGTTTTAGACTAAACATTGTTTGGTTTCTGTAGCCTTGGAATACATGTTAGTAGTTATTTATATTAGACAGATATGTTTTCATGTCATTGTTACGACCCGGCCCGTTATGGAGAGCAGTAACAGGAGATTGGGAATCAGAAATGAGGTGGAATGGGACAACTGGACTGGTTTTAGGGTAAAGTCAGGCATTTAATTAACTAAGGAGGGTGCACATGCACAAGAAAACACAACAGAAGGAGGCTGTACAGGTGCTGACAAATAACTAAAACACAAAGTAACATCAACCACTATTTTGTTCTTGAAAAAAAAAAGGAACACCAAATAACTAAAGGAGGTCAGCACCCATAAGCTTTACAAACACAAAACAGCACAAAACAAACAAGCAGCTATCCTGCAAAAGAAACTCAACAAAAGAAGGAGAGACCATCAAGGTACTCTGTGAACTGGTTAAACGTACAAAGATTTAACACACTGGCTAAAACAACTCATATAGTTTCCAGCCAGGCAAACTAAACAAACACTCAATTTCAATATGCTTTAACCCAACAGTATGTAACCACCAGCAAGGCGAACTGATCACTGTCTCACAGCCCCCATGAACTGAGGGCACACAAGCTATTTATGTTGCAGCTGGAGTTGATTGCAGAGTCTCGATTGGTAGATTCAGTAGACCCACAGCCACACCAATCACAGACGCAGGTGGACAGGATGCAGGAAGTACACCGCCGCTGCTTCAGCCGGACCAATCCTCATCAGGGAATCGCACAGCTTGCTTTGCATGCCTGGCAGAATCACTCATGGGAACACACAATGAACATATACTAATCGGCAGCCAGCAGCGGCCGTAACACATCATTTTAGTGGTTATTTGTTATCAGATAGATACATGTTATTTCATCTTTAGTTTTAGTAGGTATTCTTATAAAATAAAATGCACATTTAAATGTTATCTTTCATTTTAGTTATTATATTTATGAAATATAATACACGTTTTTATGTTGTCTTTCGTTTTTAGTTGTTATTCTTCTAAAATAAAACACATATTTACATGGTTAAGTGTACTTTTACTGTGGAGCTAAAACACAACCTAAGGCTGGCATTAACCAGCCCACCGGACATACTTAAGCACCACTTCTCTTCCATCGGACTTTCAGAATAAGAAGAGCCATTCCTTCTGCACCTGCCCACAAAAACTCTGTCTCTACCTTCAAAACAGTGCGCGTTTGACTTGTACCGAGCCGCGTGAGAGGCGTCCTCGTTGTGGAAGAATCCAGCATTGAGAAGAGTCCGCGCTCTCTATGAGTCAGTAAAGCCATTGCTTGTGTCCTTGTGTTCTGTTCAAGTAGAAACGGAAGCTTCATGCATGACTTCCATCTCCGCCCACCTTTAACCCCGCCCACCTCCAACACAAAAGCTCTGCCCTGTTCATGACAACTCGGAATTTGGGTAGCTGGCTTCTTTTATAACACTATTTTGTATTTTTGTTTGGACTGTTAGCTTATGGTTTGAACATATACTAGTTTCACTGCAGAGGTTGTTTGTTTGTTTGGGTCTTCATAGTGTGTTGTAATAATTACACTGTGTCTAAATCTTTGGTGGGGATTTTGGGGTTTTGCTTGTTTAGGTTATATGTTCTTGCGAGGTTCCTTGTAACCTCTTTGTACAGTTGACAAGTCCAATAAAATATAACAATGAAATAAATACTACTCACATCCCTGAGGTAATGGTGTGGAAGCCAGTTTTACATACAAAGTCAATGCACTGACTCAAGTAGACACATTGCGTGTTTTAGCATGATTTGCTCAATTGAACAATTTCAACTTTGATGGAAACTGCCTCATACAGTGACGCAAAAAAAAACAATCAGCAAGTGTTGAGATTATCCGAGTGATGACTGTGACATCAGGTCTGTATCTGGCAACCAGCCAGTTGGTTCATGATGGAGGAAAAGCTTATCATTTCTGTGTGTCCACACCTGGAGCTGTATGACACTAAAAGTTTGATCTCCAGAGAAAAAAAAAAGCCAAGACAAGCACAAAAGTGATTCTGTGGCAAGAATGTCGCAGATAGCGGGGCAAAGCGAACATTTGCGTTTAGTGTGACCGCAGCATTATAGGCCCCGACCTCACTGGCACTGAAATGTCTGTGCCAGAACTAACTTTGTTACTGTTTATGCCACCTTGAGAAAAATAACACATTTCACTGTTGTTGCAGAGTATTTACAGGCAGTATGAACAGCAGTGTTGACATGTTAATGTCCATGGTTTGTGGGAGGAACCTGTTGTCACTTCTGCTCTGAACATTTCCTTCAAGGGACCCCACTCTAAATGCCATCCCTGGCTTTTATTAAATTATGAACACATCTAAAGAAATGAGGAAACAGTAACAGTAGGTCAACTCTGTGTATTTGTTTACATTATCTGTGGTGCCCAAACTTTGGATCATGACCTCATGAAAGTCAACAACACCTTGTCCAATGGCCCTTGTCTTTCTTTTTATATATTTTATTTTTACCTTTAGAAACTTGAAAAGATGAAATAATCCCAGAACTGACATAATTATATAGTGAAAAATGTGACATGTAACCTTTGTTTTCTTTCAGACTGCTGTAGAAATCTGGCAGAACAAGATGGCGGCCTCCAAAAACAAGGCCCTTGCCCATATTTAATTGAACCAATTTTATTTTGAAGCGATCATACTTATGGTTAGTATATAGTATGTTCCTTTTCTGCAAAGTGACCTTTCCTAAACATTACACACTGGACCTTGAAGTGAATGGTATTGCTAAATGATAAGAACAATAACAGAATATTATGCAGGAATTTAATCAGTTGTGTATGAAAATAAATGTGTAGAAACATGACTGTGAGGTGTGGTTTTTATAATTAAGTTATTGATCATCAGGACTGTAAAAAAGCATAATTTATTTGTTCTGATGAAGACACTTTTATGCTTATGTCTGACTGTGTTGTTTATTTATTGTGATTGGTGTCATGTCACGATACTCCTGTCATGATACATCATAGAAAAGTATAATTTTCCTGTAAATGGGAGGAGCAAGAAACTAGAGAGAAGTTTTGATAGTACACCAGACACACTTATTTTAGCATTGTAAGTTGATTTCTCTATATTTCTCTAACTTACAGCCATATTCCGGGAACCATCACCTTACCGTGGTGGAGAGGTTTGAGTGTCCCTGTGATCCTGAGAGCTGTGTTGTCTGGAGCCTAGTGCTCCTGGTAGGGTCTCCCAAGGCAAATTGGTCTCAGGGGAGGGGCCTGACGAAGAATGGTTCATAGACCTCATGAAAAAACGACAGAGGAAGAGAGTGACCCTGCCCGGAGGAAGCCCGGGGCCCCCGCCTGGAGCCAGGCTCAGACGGAGGGCCCGTGAGCGAACGCCTGGTGGCCGAGTCTACCAAGGGGCCCGGCCGGGCACAGCCCGAACAAGTCCCGTGGCCTCTTCATCGTCCTCCTGTGGACCCACCACCTGCAGGGAGATCGACTGGGGTCGGGTGCGCTGCCATATGGGTGGCAGTGAAGGTCGGGGGTCTCGACGTACTGGACCTGGGCGGCAGAAGCTGGTTCTGGGGACGTGGAACGTCACCTCGCTGTGGGGGAAAGAGCCGGAGCTTGTGCGGGAGATGGAGTGCTACCAATTAGATTTGGTGGGGCTTACCTCCACGCACAGCCTTGGCTCTGGAACCACATTCCTGGATACGGGTTGGAAGTTATTCTTCTCTGGAGTTGCCCAGGGTGTAAGGCGCCGGGCGGGTGTGGGGATACTCACAAGCCCCCGGCTGAGCGCCGCTGTGTTGGAGTTTACCCTGGTGGACGAGAGGGTCGCCTCCCTGCGCCTTAGGGTTGCGGGGGGGAAAGCCCTGGCTGCTGTTTGTGCTTATGCACCGAACAGCAGCTCGGAGTATCCGGCCTTCTTGGAGGCCCTAGATGGAGTCGGGGGACTCCATAGTTCTGCTGGGAGATTTCAACACGCACGTGGGCAGCGATGAGGAAACCTGGAGAGGCGTGATTGGGAAGAACGGCCTACCTGATCTAAATCAGAGTGGTCGTTTGTTGTTGGATTTCTGTGCAAGTCATGGACTATCCATAACAAACACCATGGAGGTCACTGAGGTGGCTAAACAACTCCGCAGTGGCAAGGCCCCAGGGGTTGATGAGATCCGCCCAGAAATGCTGAAGGCTCTGGGTGTGGAGGGGCTGTCTTGGATGACACCAATCCTGTGATTTTCATGGACAAGATATCGAGGCATAGTCATGAGAGGGGTTGTGGTTTGGCGGGCTTGAGATCACGTCGCTGCTTTTTGCAGATGATGTGGTCCTCATGGCTTCGTCGGCCTGCGATCTTCAGCGCTCACTGGATCGGTTCGTGGCCGAGTGTGAAGCGGTCGGGATGAAGATCAGCACCTCTAAGTCTGAGGCCATGGCTCTTAGCAGGAAACCGGTGGATTGCCTTCTCCGGGTAGGGATTGACTCCTTGCCCCAGGTGAAGGAGTTCAAGTATCTCGGGGTCTTGTTCATGAGTGAGGGGACGAGGGAGCGGGAGATGGGCCGGAGAATCGGAGCGGCTAGTGCGGTACTGCATTTGCTTTACCGCACAGTTGTGACGAAAAGGGAGCTGAGCGGGAAGGCAAAGCTCTCGATCTACCGGTCAATCTTTGTTCCTATCCTCACCTATGGTCATGAAGGTCATGACCGAAAGAACGAGATTGCGGGTACAAGCGGCCGAAATGGGATTCCTCAGGAGGGTGGCTGGCTTTTCCCTTAGAGATAGGGTGAGAAGCTTGGTCATCCGGGGGGAGCTCGGAGTAGAACCGCTGCTCCTTCACGTTGAAAGGAGCCAGTTGAGGTGGTTCGGGCATCTGGTGAGGATGCCTCCTGGGCGCCTCCCAAGGGAGTTGTATCAGGCACGTCCAGCTGGGAGGAGGCCTCGGGGTAGACCTAGGACCAGGTGGAGAGATTACATCTCCACTCTGGCCTGGGAACGCCTCAGGATCCCTCAGTCGGAGCTGGTCAATGCGGCTCAGGAAAAGGAAGTTTGGGGTCCCTTGCTGAAACTGCTGCCCCCGCGACCCGGCCCCGGATAAGCGGAGGATGATGATGATGACAGCCATATTCATCATGTTCTTTGGAGAACAGTAAAGAAGTCCCTGCAGTCTGTGATCAGTTAAATTGATTGGACTTATTTCATTTATTATTCTACGTGTAAGTGTGCACAAAATTATAAAATACAATAAAATGCAGTCTTCCAAGAGGAGTGAGAGTGTAGCTGCCATCATAGTCAGCCATACAGTTCATCAGGCTTTCATATAATTAATACGCTTTTCATTTAGTAACCTCATTTAAATATAAGAACAATTTACATGTATTTAAAAGGGTTTATTTTGGGTACATGAATAAGAAAGCTTAAAACAAGACTTTTAAGAAGGTTATTTGTTTATATTGTGTAGTGGAACCAATGGGGGCGGGGCTTTGTGACGCTGCGCACACTGCTGCAGCATGAGACAGATTGCCTCGCAGGAGACAAGAGAAACAGGAGGATAAGTTTTGTGTATATAAGTTGCTGTAAAGACGAGAACAAAGTGAAGACACGTTCAGGTCCTTTCTAATTCCTCTCGTGGTACACGGCTAATGAGGTAAATGTGTTTATATGTCAGTTTCATTCTTAATTGATGTTAATAGAGGTGAATGCCATTTGGTGCTTCAGAGGACGCTCCCCTGCTGCTCCATACTGAACCAGCTCCAGTTAACTGGCTTCATATATGAGCTGTTGAACATCCAACAGGAACTCTCCTGTGTTATGTTTAGCCGGAGACGATAGTTAATTGAGTGAGTAAGTTAGCATGCTATCCCGTTAGGCCGATAGCATCCGGCTCTTTTCCGGCTGCATGTGACGGATTTACCCACCTGTGGGAAACTAAATGTGGAATGTAATCCATTTTTTTCTTCATTAAAATAATGATCTCAGAAATTTGAGTTCATCCATCCATTATCTACCACTTTATCCTCGTGGGGGGTGCTGTGCTAATCTCAGCTGACATATGGCGATAGGCGAGGTTAACCCTCGACAGTTCACCAGTCCATCGCAGGGCCTCATATAGAGACAAACAGCCATTCACTCTCACATTCACACCTATGGTCAATTTAGAGTGACCAATTTACCTCATCCGGAATTTGAGTTCAGTTCAATATATATCTAATTCCCTTTGGTCAGGATTAAATTTGAAATATTTTAAACTGGTTAAATTAAAATTAAACTGGAATTATGGATGTTCATTGTTCAGTTGTAGACATCTGTGATTTAACGGTGACTATCCATAATTCCAGTAATATCGACAATTCCCTGTAATTATATATGTATACAGTATATATACTGTATACATGTATATCTATATATCTATATATACATGTATACATGTATACACATAAAAAGGCACAGAGGTCGTCTTCCTTGTGCCTGTGTCCGGGCTGCCGCCTCGCCTCCTTCCCCCATTTGTTTATCCTTGGACTTCACTTTCTTGTGGCACTCCTGTCAAGTCTCGCGGAAAGAGACGAGCAAAGAAAACTTCATGTACAAAAATAAAACAAACACCACTTTGCGACAACAGTACTTCTGAGCACTGAAGCAACTTAAAACAGCAGGTATACTATTTTATTTAAAAACAATACAGAGGAAAATAAGAGAACAAAAGAAATAAAGGGGAAGTACAGCAGTAATAGATCATGACCCCTTCACAATTCCCTTCTTTAATGTGAATGTTTTCTTTTAAACTGAATTTCTTTGATTTGTGGACAAAACAAGACAATAGATGGTGTCAGCACTAATTTATTGACAAATATTTGATAATTCAAATGTAATTTTCTGATATAAAATGTACTTAAGTTTTAGTAGTCAAAAGTATTAAAAAAGTATTAAAAAAGAATTGGGCAATGGTCGCTCAATGGCAGGGCGTGCTATTTTTCAAATAGAAGGCTGTGGGTTAAATTCCTAGCTCTGCTACTCTATGTGTCCATGAGCAAGACACTTAACCCCATGTTGCAGCGTGTGAAAGATGTGTGATTGGATGAAGGACAAAACTATAGTTAAAGCAACTCAAGACGAGAAAATCGCTATATAAAACTATACAGTGTTTATATAAAATTTAACACAAATAAACACAAACATCTAACAATCACATTTATAAATTCATAAAAACTTAAAGAATTTAAGGACAATATAAAAAGCATAATATTTGAAGAGTGAACCAGCCAATATCAGTGGCTGCGCTAAGTCTTTGACCACTCAGTATTGTGGAATAGTTCCTATACAGTGTAATCTGTGCACATATCAATAGTAAGGTTAAATGGTAAAGATATACAACTGTCTATCATAGGTGTTACTTTCTAGCAACAATTTACATTTACTCTGGTGCATCTGTGACAATGGTGGCGTTTGGAGTTGGCTCCGTGAAACTGGGCTGAGATTCTTGAACAGTGACATTGATATCTTCCTGGATTGCGAGTGGCATTGCATCTTGGGTGGCGCCTCGTGTCACATCTGCTGTGAACATTTCCTTCAAGGAACTAGACTCCAAATGCCATCCTTGGCTTTTGGTGAATTTATAAATACATCCAAAGAGATGAGGAAATAGTTTCGATGGGTCGACTTTGTCTCTGTGGTGGGGACTGCAAAAAGGAAAAAATAGACATAATATCACTGAGTCAGCTTTGCACAGTATATACAGTTTATCTGCACGATGATCCGTGTCTGAAAAGAAGTCATCCTTTTTTGGTACAGAGAAACTTACTAGTGCTCCCAGAGATTTCTCATGAAACGAACTAATCCGAATATGTTGTCAGGGTAGGGCCTCTTCTTGTCATCCACTTCCTCGACCAAGTCTGGTGGAAACTACGCAGACAAACAGTATTCACAAGTGTACTTTGTGACAAAGTACCACAAAACAGTGGATTTCTGAATAATGAAATACAGGATTAAATTGACAAGTAGCAATCACCTTTTCTCTCCACTGATTGTAGGATACACCCACAGCCCATTCTTCAACTGAGGAAACCAATTCCCGGTTTGTTTCACGGGATGCCACCTCTTTCATGTTTCCAACCCTTCTCAAGTATTCTACTTTCCTGAAAAATATAAACGTAGCTTAAAAAAATACCAAATATACACACTTACAGCTTAGTTGAATGTTTTTTATTTGATTGGCCATATTGACTTTGGATGAAGTATTGTGGGAGATTTGAAATGTTTCTCAATCTCATACTCATCTCCTCTGAGATTGAGTATGAGTCTGGAGAGGGTTTAGTCACCTCCCACTTTCAAGAGGCATGACCAACAGACATAAATGAAAATGCCACTGTGTGCAATTGGATAAACCTACAAGTTATCAGACCAATGAACTGGATGACTTCTACTTGAAGCTCTTACTTACTTCTAGCTCTTATTTGTACCCAAATGTTTAAATGCACTTTTGTAAGTCGCTTTGGATAAAAGCGTCTGCTAAATGACATGTAATGTAATGTAATGACATATGCAGAGCGACGGGAATCATGTCAACTAATGTTTTGTTGTAGTTTTCTATGTAGTAATGGCAGCTAACGACTTTAGTCCAGGAACACACCGTGGAGCAAGTTGCTAAAAGAACAGGAGCTGAATCAGAAGACAGCTACTCTTTGGTGGCCACCATGTTGGATGCTTACAAGAGCTGCGAGACATCGCTCCTCTGTTGTCACCTGGAGCATGCTACGGGTTTATGATTGGTTCCCTTTTTTTTTTTTAAATTGCCAGATGTGTCTGCAGAGTGAAATCAAATCGCTGAAAGAATCACGGCTAGGTTGCTTTTTAGATCAGTGATGGCTGTAGAAAGTTGTTTAATATGTATTTTAACTGACCTGACTCCACCATGAACACTGGTCTAGCTTAAAACATGAACATCATGCAATTGACCACAAAAAAGACACTCTACTTTGTGTTGGTCCAGAAGATGGGGTGATTCAAGCATTCTTCCACTTTAGGTCTTTTCTCCGGCTCTTTATTGATCATCCACTCGATGAGATCCTTTGCAACCACATCTTGAACATGGTCCAACTTGTAGTTCCCGTTATGAATGTTGTACACTCGCTCATAGGTTTCCCCAAATGGATGGTGTCCTCCAGAGAGGATGTAGTAAATCAGCATCCCTGCAACCTTTAACGTTTGAATGACAGTTTAATTTCTCAAAGAAATTCATAAAGCCTGCCCCACACTAGAGGATTATTGGCCAGACTTCTGTCCCGATTTGGCCCTTCCGACAATCGTGGGTGTCTTCCGATTTCAGGCTGATTGGAACAGATTATCTGACCAAATTATCTTGTTATCAAATTAACAAATGTGATTTTGACATCATTGACATGAGATTGGTAAGTATTAAGGAAGTTTGATATTTTCGACTGAACAACGATTGAGGGGCGTGAGCAGAACCCCCGAAATAATGAGAATGAGCTGACCGAGAAACAGATGTGTACTTTTGTTTAGAACTGTAACTTGTACAAGCCAAGTTGATTCCATCTTCCTAGCCATGACTTCATCCAGTTTTTTGCATTTCTCAGCAAAAGTCATCGCACACATTAACAGGCACCGCTGAATCATGAGAAAGCTAAGTTTTGTCTGCGTTCTTCCACATTTTTAAAATCAAGACAAAATCCTCTCATGTGAGGCGGGCTGAAGACGGACAATCTTACCTGTATATCAGTGCTCCACTTGTATCGTACATCATTATCTTTATCCTTTAAAGTCTCCGTGGCCATCCAGCCTTCTGTTCCTGCACCACGTGTGTGGTAAGTTGTTTGGCCCTTGGGTAAACGTCGACTAATGCCAAAGTCGGCTAATCTTGCCCTTCCATTCACATCTGTGAGACAAAATGGTGTCAAATGAGTGAAAAACATTTATTCAAATATTGAGTGATTCAAATACCATATTTCTCACTTTTCTTACCTATTAAAACATTTTGTGGTTTGAGATCTCGGTGGAGAATTTGAGACCTTTGACAATGAAGAGCTTTTAAACTGTCAAGAATGTCAAACACAAGTTGCTTTTTATCCAGACCGCCATCATTATCTTTGATATATTCTTCCAGGGTGTATTCACAAAGTTGAAGACAAAGATATCCAAATGTGTTGTCCTCTGCAAAGTCGATATATCGTACAACACGGCTGTCATACAGCTCTGGAAGTCGCAGAAGGGATTTCTCATTCATCAGCACTTGATAGTTGGTTCTTGACATTCTCTTAATTGCCACTTCAGTGCCATCACTTTTCAGCCCCAAGAAAACTTCAGTGCCATCACTTCCCTTGGCTATGCGAAATTCTGCATCATTCATGTACATAATGCTCTCAATTCTGGTCACTTTGGTTTCATCAGGGTTTGCAAGCTTCTCTAACTTCTCCCTCCACCTCTTGCTAATGTGTGGTGGTTCTTGTGTTCCCACTGGTTTACAAGGAACTGCTGCTGGATCAGTTGAAGGACCACAAACTTCAACATTTTGGTTGTTGGGCTGGTCTTTCTCCTTCTTCTTCTTCTTCTTTCTCTTCTTCTTCCTGGATTCGGGTACAGCTGCACCATCCTCACTCTCGTCATTCAGTTTGCTCAAATAGTTTTTTAAACGTCTGAGAGCCTCTTTCAGCTTATCGTTCATGTTCATATCTGCTGATGTTAGGATGTCTTCGGGCACTGATGTGATCCCCACTGATGTAAAGATGCTTACAGCTTGTTCAACAGAAAGCAAGTTAGCAACTATGCCATAGGTGTAGACGCGAACATCAGTGGAGTATTGATCCTTCACAAAAGGAACAACTGTGTTGCACAACTTCTCAATGAAGTTAGGAGGCCATTCATTTGTGACTTGTGTTTTCTGTGTGATCAAATATATGATTTGCTGAATGTCTACTACTGGCTTCATATTCAGTCCATTTTTGGGCTTGAGTTGATCCAGTAGTTGGGGAATAATCACGAGTGCTTGCTCAGTTGCTATCTCCTCCATTGTGCAGAAGACAGCAAGTAAGCATTTTATGGGTACATATAGATATACTTCGGGAATGTTTGGAAGGCGACTCACTGCCCCTTTGATGTAGGAGTTCAACATTCCAGGTTTCTTCACCCAGTTGATGCTGAGCTGTTGGTATTTTTCTGTATATTTACCAGTGTCACAACAAAGCAGTTCAATTATGGTCAAATGAGTCTGAGGATCCTCATACAACATGTAACTGTCAAAAGTTTCAAACACTTCTTTAGGTGTTTCCATTTGCACAGCAAATTTCAGTTCCAAAATTTTGAGTTCTGAACATAGTTCATCTCCAATGGATGCCAATCTGTTCATCACCTGAACCCATGTTTCTTTGTAAATGCGATTAAACTCATCTGCCAGTGCACCAGCAGGGAGGAGCTCATTCACAATGTCCTTCCTGTTCTTTAGGATAGCAATTTGAAGTGGTGAGAAATTGGTTTTCTTGCCAATTACATCTTGTATCTGCATCACTACATTTGGATCAGCTTTAGCTTCAATTAGTTTGCGGACAAATTTTGGCGGCGCTTGAGATAGTAAAACATAATGCAAAGCTGTAAAGCCATTTTTGGACACAACATTTGGGTTTGCATTATCATTAAGAAGCCAGATGAAAATGTCCCACTTGTCATTTGCAACAGCAGCTATAAGTGGGGTTATAGAATCTTTACATTCCACACATGGCAAGAGATTATTAATGTCCCTGTCTTTCAGCAATGTTTTGAGGTTCTTGAGGTCATCATCAATTACACACTTTATTATGGAGTGTGTTTCTGTTTCTAATTCCATCTGCTTCATTAAATCCATGATGTCTTTTTAAGATGACCTGTGGGCAGACAAAAAAAAATATTATTACAATATGTGACTAGCAGGCAAAGGGCTATTGTTAGATTATTATTTGATTTTGATCTTAATTGTTTGTAATTTGCTTACAGCACCAGGAACTGAAGTAAAAATGTGACTGACAACAAAGCATTCTACATTTTTCAGTGTTTTAAGAAGCTTTGTCAAAATGTCTTTTCTTTCCAAACTTTAGAAGTTTAAACACTCAACACAACAAGATTTGTACATTAGCTAAAATTGTACACACGTAAGGTCTACTGTTTATACAGACTTATTTCTTGTCTATGCATGCAGACTGCACATTGCCCTCACTGATCAGACTTTGAACTTTCTCATTCAGCAAAGTTGCCAGAATGTGGATGTAAACAGACATTAACAGTGTGACTTTACACACATCCAGTGACAGAATGTGAATCATGCACTGGCATCATTGACTGTGAATACACCAAATATCAATCTCTGAGGATGTTTTTAAAACCACTTATAACAGTCAGAAAACACATCAAAACACAGTAATAAGTGACCCACAGTACTTAAAATTCAATGGCCTCAGATACAACTGAAAACAGTCACAGTCAACACTTGACAGGTGTTACTTCTTAAATGCACAATGATGCTGATCAGTTCATTAAAAGCCCTATTCAGATGTCAAAATGGCTGCTACAAAAGGGTTATAGGTTAATCAAAGCAATCAAAGTCCAAGTAGTGCTGGCCTTTTTGCCCCTACAGGCTTCATCCTTAGTCTTAACTTTTATTATTTATTTATTTGTGCTGTGTCAAATTTTTACTTAACTTGAGTCCATCTGTGAAAGAGGATGAATGCTATGGAACATTTATAAAAGGAAACTTAGTCGAGAACTAGAAGTATTAATATTGATGAATATGTCGAAAAAGTTCGAAGTTCGAAAAACACAGAGAAATCTACTTACAGTGCCGAGCTGGTCTCCCGCACTATCTTTGGCAACTTTGTTTCCTGATTCTGTTTCCTCCTCCACCCATTTCCGTGAAAACGATACTCTTGCATGATTGAGACAGGCAGATCCCACCCACACACATGCACGTCATTGAGGGTGTGGCTAATGCTTGGTGTTCCTTGTGGGCTGTCATATAACAACAAGGAAGGCGGGAATTAAACAACACAGCCAGACAAAGGCATGTATATCTCCTCTCTCCAGGGCCTATTTTCACCAAAACAATGAAATGATACAGTTTCAAAATCCTAATGATAAGTTAATCCTAAAAACTCACTTCACAGTCATGTTATTTTCATATATAATTGATTAAATTCACATAACCTCTGTATTGAGACTAACATTCAGTATGCTTACAACATGGGTCTGGGGACGAAGGAGTTCTTTATGTGTCACAATCTGCAGTCTCACCAGCAGATGTCACAAATTCTTCAAAAGACCTTTAGGAGGAGTTACTGTGCATCTGATTATATTAGCTCAATGGTGTACAATGGTTTTAGACTAAACATTGTTTGGTTTCTGCAGCCTTGGAATGCATTTTAGTAGTTATTTATATTAGACAAATATATGTTTTTATGTCATCATTTTAGTGGTTACTTTTATCAGATAGATACATGTTATTTCATCTTTAGTTTTAGTAGGTATTCTTGTAAAATAAAATGCACATTTAAATGTTATCTTTCATTTTAGTTGTTATTTGTATGAAATATAATACACATTTTTATGTTGTCTTTCGTTTTTAGTTGTTATTCTTCTAAAATAAAACACACATTTACACGGTTAAGTGTACTTTTACTGTGGAGCTAAAACACAACCTAAGGCTGGCATGAACCAGCCCACCGGACATACTTTAGCACCACTTCCCTTCCATCGGACCTTCAGAATAAAAAGAGCCATTCCTTCTGCACCTGCCCACAAAAATTCTGTTTCTACCTTCAAAACAGTGCGCGTTTGACTTGTACCGAGCCGCGTGAGAGGCGTCCTCGTTGTGGAAGAATCCAGCATTAAGCAGAATTCTCTATGAGTCAGTAAAGCCATTATTCGTGTCCTTGTGTTCTGTTCAAGTAGAAACGGAAGCTCCATGCATGACTTCCAACTCCGCCCACCTTTAACGCCGCCCACCTCCAGTACAAAAGCTCTGCATACATTCAGTACGTCACTGTGCTGTGTTCATGACAACTCGGAAACTGAACAATTTCAATTTTGATTGAAACTGCCTCATACAGTGACGCAAAAAAAACAATCAGCGAGTGTTGAGATTATCCGAGTGATGACTGTGACATCAGGTCTGTATCTGGCAACCAGCCAGTTGGTTCATGATGGAGGAAAAGCTTATCATTTCTGTGTGTCCACACCTGGAGCTGTATGACACTAAAAGTTTATCTCCAGAGACGTTTTCATAAAAAAAAAAAAAAAAAGCCAAGACGTGCACAAAAGTGATTCTGTGGCAAGAATGTCGTAGATAGTGGGGCGAAGGAAACATTTGCGTTTAGTGTGACCGCAGCATTATAGGCCCCGACCTCACTGGCACTGAAATGTCTGTGCCACAACTAACTTTGTTACTGTTTATGCCAAAATAACAACTTTCTCTGTTGTTGCAGAGTATTTACAGACAGTATGAACAGCAGTGCTGACATGTTAATGTCCATGGTTTGTGGGAGGAACCTGTTGTCACTTCTGCTCTGAACATTTCCTTCAAGGGACCCCACTCTAAATGCCATCCCTGGCTTTTATTATATCATGAACACATCTAAAGAAATGAGGAAATAGTAACACTAGGTCAACTCTGTGTATTTGTTTACATTATCTGTGGTGCCCAAACTTTGGAACATGACCTCATGAAAGACAGCAACACCTTGGACAAGGTGTTGCTGTCTTTCATGAGGTCATGTTCCAAAATGTAAAGTCAAGGTTACTATTTATTTTTACCTTTAGAAACTTGAAAAGATGAAATAATCCCAGAACTGACATAATTAGGAGGATTTTCTATCTTCATTTTAGTAATGTTTTTTTGGCAAGAAAAGAGCAAAATATAGCAAAAATGTAGTGTGATGTAAGTCATTGTATTACTTCTACAAATTCAGCCTGTTGTATGGAAAGTCTTTTGTGCCCCAAGAATGAAAAGTCGCAATTCACTGTCAGTATCACTGTAATTGTATTATAAATTATTTTTGGAGAAACTTACTAGTGCTCCTGGAGTGTTTGAATGAAATAATTAATCCAAAAAATATGTTCTCAGAGCAGGCCTACCTACCTAGGGCTGGGAAATATATCGACATGATATCTATATAGTGAAAAATGTGACGTGTAACCTTTGTTTTCTTTCGGACTGATATAGAAATCTGGCAGAACAAGACGGCGGCCTCCAAAAACAAGGCCCTTGCCCATATTTAATTGAACCAGTTATATTTTGAAGCGATCATGCTTATGGTTAGTATAAAGTATGTTACATTTCTGCAAAGTGACCTTTCCTAAACATTACACACTGGACCTTGAAGTGAATGGTATTGCTAAATGATCAAAACAATAACAGAATATTATGCAGGCGTTTGTACAATTATGTTTAATGCATATTGAATGTTATTCTCAAAATAGAGATCATATGAATTTTCATATGAATCAGTTGTGTATGAAATTAAGTGTGTAGAAACATGACTGTGAGGTGTGTTTTTTATCATTAAGTTATTGATCATCAGGACTGTGAAAAAGCTTAATTTATTTGTTCTGATGAGGGCACTTTTATGCTTATGTCTGACTGTGTTGTTTATTTCCTGCTTTCCTCCCAGGATGAATGGTCGTAATTGGTGTCATGTCACGATACTCCTGTCATGATACGTCATAGAAAAGTATACTTTTCCTGTAAATGGGAGGAGCAAGAAACTAGAGAGAAGTTTTGATAGTACACCAGACAGACTTATTTTAGCATTGTAAGTTGATTTCTCTATATATTTCTCTAATATTCATATTCATCATAATTAATGTCACCATTGTGTTGTAGATTTTTTGCGATCAGGGCTTTGGAGAACAGTAAAGAAGTCCCTGCAGTCTGTGATCAGTTAAGTTGATTGTCAGTCAGTCAGTCATCATCTAACCGCTTTATCCTCCACCAGAGGGTCGCGGGGGGTGCTGTGCCAATCTCAGCTACATCGGGCGATAGGCGGGGTACACCCTGGACAGTTCGCCAGTCCATCGCAGGGCCACACACAACTAGAGACAAACAACCATTCACTCTCACACTCACTCCTACGGTCAATTTAGAGTGTCCAATTTACCTAATCCCCACATTGCATGTTTTTGGACTGTGGGAGGAAGCCGGAGTACCCGGAGAGAACCCACGCACACACGGGGAGAACATGCAAACTCCATGCAGAAAGGCCCTTGTTCCAACCGGGGCTCGAACCCGGGTCTTCTCGCTGCAAGGCGAGAGTGCTAACCACTAACGGTGGCCCAGTTAAGTTAAGTTGATTGGACTTATTTTATTTATTATTCTACGTGTAAGTGTGCACACAATTATAAAATACAATACAATGCAGTCTTCCAAGAGGAGTGAGAGTGTAGCTGCCATCATAGTCAGCCATACAGTTCATCAGGCTTTCATATAATTAATACACTTTTCATTTAGTAACCTCATTTAAATATAAGAACAATTTACATGTATTAAAAGGGTTTATTTTGGGTACATGAATAAGAAAGCTTAAAACAAGACTTTTAAGAAGGTTTTTTATTTATATTGTGTAGCGGAACCAATGGGGGCGGGGCTTTGTGACGCTGCGCACACTGCTGCAGCATGAGACAGATTGCCTCGCTGGAGACAAGACAAACAGTAGGATAAGTTTTGTGTATATAAGTTGCTGTAAAGACGAGAACAAAGTGAAGACACGCTCAGGTCCTTTCTAATTCCTCTCGTGGTACACGACTAATGAGGTAAATGTGTTTATGTGTCAGTTTCATTCTTAATTGATGTTAATAGACTTGTTAATGTACTTGTTCACGTGATCGGGGTGTGCCCGCTCGTTGTTGAATGCTGTTTTCTTTGTCAGCGAGGTGAGTGTGTGGTAAATGCCATTTGGTGCTGCAGAGGACGCTCCCCTGCTGCTCCATACTGAACCAGCTCCAGTTAACTGGCTTTATATATGAGCTGTTGAACATCCAACAGGAACTCTCCTGTGTTATGTTTAGCCGGAGACGATAGTTAATTGAGTGCGTAAGCTAGCATGCTATCCTGTTAGGCCGATAGCATCCGGCTCTTTTCCTGCTGTATGGAAACTAAATGTGGAATGTAATCCATTTTTTCTTCATTAAAATAATGATCTCAGAAATTTGAGTTCATCCATCCATTATCTACCACTTTATCCTCGTGGGGGGTGCTGTGCTAATCTCAGCTGACATATGGCGATAGGCGAGGTTAACCCTCGACAGTTCACCAGTCCATCGCAGGGCCTCATATAGAGACAAACAGCCATTCACTCTCACATTCACACCTATGGTCAATTTAGAGTGACCAATTTACCTCATCCGGAATTTGAGTTCAGTTCAATATAGATCTAATTCCCTTTATTAGTCAGGATTAAATTTGAAATATTTTAAACTGGTTAAATTAAAATTAAACTGGAATTATGGATGGTCACTGTTCAGTTGTAGACATCTGCAATTAAACGGTGACTATCCATAATTCCAGTAATATCGACAATTCCCTGTAATTATATATCTATACAGTATATACTGTATATGTGTGTGTGTATATATATATATACATGTATACAGTAAATACTGTTTACATGTATATATATTGTACAAATGTATGTATATATAGGAAGTACAGCAGTAATAGATCATGACCCCTTCACAATTTCCCTTCTTTAATGTGAATGTTTTCTTTTAAACGGAATGTCTTTGATTTGTAAGACATTAGATGGTTTCAGCACTTCTTCTTCTTTTCTTTACAAATTTCTGACATATTTGATAATTCAAATTTAATTTTCTGATATAAAATGTACTCAAAAAAAAATTACTTAGTAATCAAAAGTATTAAAAAAGAATTGGGCAATGGTCACTCAAAGGCAGGGCGTGCTGTTTTTCAAATGGAAGGCTGTGGGTTCAATTCATGGCTCTGCTACTGTATGTGTCCATGAGCAAGACACTTAACCCCATGTTGCAGCGTGTGAAAGATGTGTGATTGGATGAAGGACAAAACTATAGTTAAAGCAACTCAAGATAAGAAAATCGCTATATAAAACTACATAGTGTTTATATAAAATTTAACACAAATAAACACAAACATCTAACAATCACGTTTATAAATTCATAAAAACTTACAGAATTTAAGGACAATATAAAAAGCATAGTGTTTTTTTTAGAAAAAAGCTAAAGTAAGTATCATAACTGGGAAAAAAACATACTTTTACATATTTTCTGAGTTTCATCCACAGGTTATTAAAAAGAATCTCATGTTACATGAGTAAGTAGAGAAACAATTTTTTTCATACATGACAGATTTTAAACTCTCAACAGATACAGACACATATCCTTCCATTTTTAGGTTTCTCTGGAACATAGGCAGTTTCCCTCTGTGCTGAAGCATGAGACGGGACCTGTATGCACAGTAGCTGAAGAGTGAACCAGCCAATATCAGTGGCTGCGCTAAGTCTTTGACCACTCAGTATTGTGGAATAGTTCCTATACAGTATAATTTGTGCACATATCAATAGTAAGGTTAAATGGTAAAGATATACAACGGTCTATCATAGGTGTTACTTTCTAGCAACAATTTACATTTACTCTGGTGCATCTGTGACAATGGTGGCGTTTGCCGTTGGCTCCGTGAAACTGGGCTGAGATTCTTGAACAGCGACACTGATATCTTCATGGATTGCGAGTGGCATTGCATCTTGGGTGGTGACTCGTGTCACATCTGCTGTGAACATTTCCTTCAAGAGACTCCACTCCAAATGCCATCCTTGGCTTTTGGTGAATTTATAAATACATCCAAAGAGATGAGGAAATAGTTTCAATGGGTCGACTTTGTCTCTGTGGTGGGGACTGCAAAAAGGAAAAAATAGACATAATAAATAATATCACTGAGTCAGCTTTGCACAGTATATACAGTTTATCTGCACGATGATCCGTGTCTTAAAAGAAATCATCCTTTTTTGGTGCAGAGAAACTTACTAGTGCTCCCAGAGATTTCTCATGAAACGAACTAATCCGAATATATTGTCAGGGTAGGGCCTCTTCTTGTCATCCACTTCCTCGACCAAGTCTGGTGGAAACTACGCAGACAAACAGTATTCACAAGTGTACTTTGTGACAAAGTACCACAAAACAGTGGATTTCTGAATAATGAAATACAGGATTAAACTGACAAGTAGCAATCACCTTTTCTCTCCACTGATTGTAGGATACACCCACAGCCCATTCTTCAACTGAGGAAACCAATTCCCGGTTTGTTTCACGGGATGCCACCTCTTTCATGTTTCCAACCCTTCTCAAGTATTCTACTTTCCTGAAAAATATAAACGTAGCTTAAAAAAATACCAAATATACACAGCTTAGTTGAATGTTTTTTATTTGATTGGCCATATTGACTTTGGATGAAGTATTGTGGGAGATTTGAAATGTTTCTCAATCTCATACTAATCTCCTCTGAGATTGAGTATGAGTCTGGAGAGGGTTTAGTCACCTCCCACTTTCAAGAGGCATGACCAACAGACATAAATGAAAATGCCACTGTGTGCAATTGGATAAACCTACAAGTTATCAGACCAATGAACTGGATGACATATGCAGAGCGACGGGAATCATGTCAACTAATGTTTTGTTGTAGTTTTCTATGTAGTAATGGCAGCTAACGACTTTAGTCCAGGAACACACCGTGGAGCAAGTTGCTAAAAGAACAGGAGCTGAATCAGAAGACAGTTACTCTTCGGTGGCCACCATGTTGGATGCTTACAAGAGCTGCGAGACATCGCTCCTCTGTTGTCACCTGGAGCATGCTACGGGTTTATGATTGGTTCCCTTTTTTTAAATTGCCAGATGTGTCTGCAGAGTGAAATCAAATCGCTGACAGAATCTTGGCTAGGTTAGAGAGACCCACGTTGCTTTTTAGATCAGTGATGGCTGTGGAAATATAAATTTATTTAATATGTATTTTAACTGACCTGACTCCACCATGAACACTGGTCTAGCTTAAAAACATAAACATCATGCAATTGACCACAAAAAAATACACTTTACTTTTTGGTGGTCCAGAAGAAGGGGTGATTCAAGCATTCTTCCACTTTAGGTCTTTTCTCGGGCTCTTTATTGATCATCCACTCGATGAGATCCTTTGCAACCACATCTTGAACATGGTCCAACTTGTAGTTCCCTTTATGAATGTTGTGCACTCGTTCATAGGTTACCCCAAATGGATGGCGTCCTCCAGAGAGGATGTAGTAAATCAGCATCCCTGCAACCTTTAACGTTTGAATGACAGTTTAATTTTCAAGATGATTTCTCTCAAAGAAATTCATAAAGCCTGCCCCCTACATTAACAGACAACGCCTACAGCCCACCTCCATGTCTGTTTATATTCTTAAGTCATATTAAATCACGCGATTTTCATTGATCCAAATCCCTGGAATCTCCTCCCTGAAATAATTTGATTAAAAGTCTTGCATCTTGACTGGATCGTCTAGCCTTTGCTTTCTCATGATTAAAACATTGACAATCGATCAGTTTGTTGTGTCTGCAGGCTTAAGATGGACAATCTTACCTGTATATCAGTGCTCCACTTGTATCGTACATCATTATCTTCATCTTCATCCTTTAAAGTCTCCGTGGCCATCCAGCCTTCTGTTCCTGCACTACGTGTGTGGTAAGTTGTTTGGCCCTTGGGTAAACGTCGACTAATGCCAAAGTCGGCTAATCTTGCCCTTCCATTCACATCTGTGAGACAAAATGGTGTCAAATGAGTGAAAAACATTTATTCAAATATTGAGTGATTCAAATACCATATTTCTCACTTTTCTTACCGATTAAAACATTTTGTGGTTTGAGATCTCGGTGGAGAATTTGAGGCCTTTGACAATGAAGAACTCTTAAACTGTCAAGAATGTCAAACACAAGTTGCTTTTTATCCAGACCGCCATCATTATCTTTGATATATTCTTCCAGGGTGTATTCACAAAGTTGAAGACAAAGATATCCAAATGTGTTGTCCTCTGCAAAGTCGATATATCGTACAACACGGCTGTCATACAGCTCTGGAAGTCGCAGAAGGGATTTCTCATTCATCAGCACTTGATAGTTGGTTCTCGACATTCTCTTAATTGCCACTTCAGTGCCATCACTTCTCAGCCCCAAGAAAACTTCAGTGCCATCACTTCCCTTGGCTATGCGAAATTCTGCATCATTCATGTACATAATGCTCTCAATTCTGGTCACTTTGGTTTCATCAGTGTTTGCAAGCTTCTCTAACTTCTCCCTCCACCTCTTGCTAATGTGTGGTGGTTCTTGTGTTCCCACTGGTTTACAAGGAACTGCTGCTGGATCAGTTGAAGGACCACAAACTTCAACATTTTGGTTGTTGTGCTGGTCTTTCTCCTCCTTCTTCTTCTTCTTTTTCTTCTTCTTCTTCTTCCTGGATTCGGGTACAGCTGCACCATCCTCACTCTCTTCATTCAGTTTTCTCAAATAGTTTTTTAAACGTCTGAGAGCCTCTTTCAGCTTATCGTTCATTTTCATATCTGCTGATGTTAGGATGTCTTCGGGCACTGATGTGATCCCCACTGATGTAAAGATGCTTACAGCTTGTTCAACAGAAAGCAAGTTAGCAACTATGCCATAGGTGTAGATGCGGACATCAGTGGAGTATTGATCCTTCACAAAAGGAACAACTGTGTTGCACAACTTCTCAATAAAGTTGGGATGCCATTCATTTGTGACTTGTGTTTTCTGTGTGATCAAATATATGATTTGCTGAATGTCTACTACTGGCTTCATATTCAGTCCATTTTTGGGCTTGAGTTGATCCAGTAGTTGGGGAATAATCACGAGTGCTTGCTCAGTTGCTATCTCCTCCATTGTGCAGAAGACAGCAAGTAAGCATTTTATGGGTACATATAGATATACTTCGGGAATGTTTGGAAGGCGACTCACTGCCCCTTTGATGTAGGAGTTGAACATTTCAGGTTTCTTCACCCAGTTGATGCTGAGCTGTTGGTATTTTTCTGTATATTTACCAGTTACACAACAAAGCAGTTCAATTATGGTCAAATGAGTCTGAGGATCCTCATACAACATGTAACTGCCAAAAGTTTCAAACACTTCTTTAGGCGTTTTCATTTGCAAAGCAATTTTCAGTTCCACAATTTTTCTTAGTTTTGAACATAGTTCATCTCCACTGGTTGCCAATCTGTTTATCACCTGAACCAATTTTCCATTGCATTGAACATGTTCAGGAGAAGTGCCATGAAACACTTCTAACAGTGCACCAGCAGAGAGGAGCTCTTTCACAATGTCCTCCCTGTCATGCATGATAGCTAACTGAAGTGGTGAGAGTGAGATTGTCTGGCCAAATACATCTTGTATCTGTATCTGCATCACTCCATTTGGATCAGCTTTAGCTTCAATTAGTTTGCGGACAAATATTGGCGGCGCTTGAGATAGTGAAACATAATGCAAAGCTGTAAAGCCATTTTTGGACACAACATTTGGGTTTGCATCAACATTAAGAAGCCAGATGAAAATGTCCCACTTGCCATTTGCAACAGCAGCTATAAGTGGGGTTATAGAATCTTTACATTCCACACATGGGAAGAGATTATTAATGTCACTGTCTTTCAGCAATTTTTTGAGGTTCTTCAGGTCATCATCAATTACACACTTTATTATAGGGTGTGTTTCTGTTACTAATAATTGCATATGTTTCATAAAATCCATGATGTCTTTTTAAGATGACCTGTGGGCAGACAAAAAAATAGATTATTGTTAGAATATGTGATGTCAATTTAAACACTGGACTAGCAGCCAAAGGGCTATTGTTAGATTATTATTTGATTTTGATCTTAATTGTTTGTAATCTTTTTACAGCACCAGAAACTGAAGTAAAAATGTAACTGACAACAAAGTATTCTACATTTTTCAGTATTAAGAAGCTTTGTCAAAATGTCTTTTCCTTCCAAACTTTAGAAGTTCAAACACTCAACATAACAAGATGTGTACATTAGCTAAAATTGTACACACGTAAGGTCATACACTTTAAGTCTACTGTTTATACAGACTTATTTCTTGTCTATGCATGTTGACTGCCACACCTTGCCCTCACTGATCAGACTTTGAACTTTCTCATTCAGCAAAGTTGCCTGAATGTGGATGTAAACAGACATTAACAGTGTGACTTTACACACATCCAGTGACAGAATGTGAATCATGCACTGGCATCATTGACTGTGAATACACCAAATATCAATCTCTGAGGATGTTTATAAAACCACTTATAACAGTCAGAAAATACATCAAAACACATTAATAAGTGACCCACAGTACCTAAAATTCAATGGCCAGATACAACTGAAAACAGTCACAGTCAACACTTGACAGGTTGTTACTTCTTAAATGCATGATGACGCTGATCGGTTAATTAAAAGCCCTATTCAGATGGGATTAGTTTGACACGGAGATGTGTATGTGCTGAATGTGCCATGTCAGTAGTCATTACCGGACGATGTCAGGTAAGATTAGAGCAACTTTTTCGTTGGGTAAAAAGGTCTGGAAAGATTACGACAGGTAATACTAATCCCATGCGAATAGACCAGCAGTAAATGTGTGTGTATATGTTACTATAAGTAGTAGTACTTAAAATAAGTCGTTTTCTGTGGAAGCATGGAGGCACATGAAGAAGCCATCAGTTTCGCAGTAACTGGTCTGACAAGTCTGTGGCAAACCATGGGTGTTGGCATAAGGCGAACAACATTCCAAACCAAAAATGGTCGTAGTGCCTAAATCAATTAGATTAGATTTCTTATCCTGTGCGAATTGGCCAATACAGATGTCCTGTGGTACCCAGGTAAAACTAATCCCGTGCGAATAGCGCTGAAGTCAGCATGGTGTGACCGTGAGGCAGAATACACCCTGAAACTGATCATGCTAAATGGACATCAGCCATCATTCATTTGATTATTTACATGTATGACTTTTTATGTGACCTGTCAAAATGGCTGCTACGAAAGGGTTTCAGGTGAACCACAGCAAATTAAAATCCAAGTAGTGCTTTTTTGCCCCTATAGACTTCATCCCTTACGTTATCTTTTATTATTTATTCATTTATTTGTTCATGCTGTGTCAAATTGTTACTTAGAGGGCATCTGTGAAAGAGGACAAATGCTGTGAAAAATTCATAAAGGAAACAGGATCTTAAGGTTGACTAAGACCGGGTGCTAGTCGAGAACTAGAAGTATTAATATTAATAAATATGTCTATAAGTTTGAAAATACAGAGAAATCAACTTACAGTGCTGAGCTGGTCTCCCGCACTATCTTTGACAGCTTTTGTTTCCTGACTCTGTTTCCTCCTCCACCCATTTCCGTGAAAACGATACTCTTGCATGATTGGGACAGGCAGATCCCACCCACACACATGCACGTCACTGAGGGTGTGGCTAATGCTTGTGGGCTGTCATATAACAACAAGGAAGGCGGGAATTAAACAACACAGTCAGACAACAGCATGTACATCTCCTCTCTCCAGGGCCTGTTTTCACCAAAACAATGAAATGATACAGTTTCCAATGATACCAATGATAAGTTAATCCTAAAAACACACCTCACAGTCATGTTATTTTCATATATAATTGATTAAATTCACATAACTTCTGTATTGAGACTTACATTCAGTATGCTTACAACATGGGTCTGGGGACGAAGGAGTTCTTTATTTTTTACAATCTGCAGTCTCACCAGTAGATGTCACAAATTCTTGCAAGACTTTTAGGAGGATTTACTGTGCAACTGATAATATTAGCTCAATGGTGTACAATGTTTTAAACTAAACATTGTTTGGTTTCTGTAGCCTTGGAATGCATTTTAGTAGTTATTTTTTATCAAATAGATACATGTTATGTCATCTTTGATTTTAATTGTTATTTTTGTCAAATGAAGTACACATTTTATGTTATCTTTCGTTTAGTAGTCATTTTGTATCAGAAAGACATATGTTGTTGTGTCGTCATTAATTTTAGTAGTTATTCTTATCAAATAAAATGCACATGTAATGTTATCTTTCATTGTAGTTGTTATTTTTATGAAATATAATACACGTTTTTATGTTATCTTTCGTTTTAGTTGTTATTCTTTTAAAATAAAACACATGTTTACACGGTTAAGTGAAATTTTACTGTGGAGCTAAAACAAAACAGAAGGTCTCTTGCATTAATCGAGTAGCATCCAGCCCCAGAGAACAACACCCTGGCGTGACGGAAGTGTCAAGTTTTCATTTTCATCATGTGGAGGATAAATCTGGTAGTAAATTTTTCTGGTTAATGAGCGTAAACGTGGAACTGGAATTATTTATTATTTATTCTTGAGCTGATGCTTGAGCTGCTTGAACTGAACCCGGAGTGAAATATTGAGTTGCATTCTTCTTTTATTTTGTATTTTTGTTTGGACTGTTAGCTAATGGTTTGAATATATACTAGTTTCACTGCAAAGTTTGTTTGTTTGTTTGGGTCTTCATGGTGTGTTGTAATAATTACACTGTCTAAAGTTTTGGTGGTGATTTTGGGGGTTTGCTTGTTTTTGCGAGGTTCCTTGTAACCTCTTTGTACAGTTGACAAATCTAGTAAAATATAACTATGACATAAATACTACTCACATCCCTGAGGTAATGGTGTGAATTTTTCACAAGCCAAGTTCACATACAAAGTCAGTGCACTGACTTAAGTTTTGGCATCATTTGCTCATTGAAAAATGTCAACTTTAATGGTAACTGCCTCATACAGTGACGCAAAAAAAAACAATCAGTGAGTATTGAGATTATCCGACTGATGATGGTGACATCAGATCCATATCGAGACCTTTTTATAAAAAAGGAAAAAGTTTGGACTAAAGCCAACAAAAATATACCGACTTCTGGCTCAAAAAGTGCGCAAAAGTCAAAAAGATAGCGGGGCGAGGCGAAAATTTGCGTTCAGTGTGACCACAGCATTATAGGCCATGACCTCACTGGTCAGATCATTAAAAAACTGTGCTGTACAAGCAGCAGCGGTGACATGTTTATCTCCATGGTTTGTGAGTGTAGCCTCTTGTCAACATTTCCTTCAAGGGACCCCATTCTAAATGCCATCCCTGGTTTTTGGTAAATTCTAAACACATCCAAATAATGGTGAAACTAGATCAATAGGAGGGTGTTCCAATCAGAGCCTTGTGCGACCCAATACATTTGATAATGAAGGAGCTGAGAGCAGATTATTCCAGAGAGAGTGTGTCTTCCTGATTCTAAGGACATATGTTTAAGGTCATTAGACAGATGATTTTATCATAAGGGCTGATCTTCAGAATTGGAAGTCGCATCAGACTGTGTACCTGCTTTTGTGATGTTGTCTCTGTTCTCCTTGGCCATGCATATTCGAATAAATCCAATCAACTTAACTCACCACAGACTCCAGGGACGTCTTTACTGTTCTCCAAAGCCTCGATTGCAAAAATCTGCAACACATAGACACAAGGATGACATTAACTATGATGAATATGGCTGTAAGTTAGAGAAATGTAGAGAAATTAACTTACATTTCCCAAACAGTGTCTCTGGCGTACGATCAAAACTTCTCTCTAGTTTCTTGCTCCTCCCATTTACGGGAAAATTCTACTTTCAGATGAAGTATCATGACAGGAGTATCGTGACATGACACCAATCACAACCATTCAACCTGGGAGGAAAGCAGGAAACAAACAACACCATCAGACAGAAGCATAAAAGTGTCCTCATGATCAATAACTTAATGATAAAAACCACACCTCACAGTCATGTTTCTACACATTTATTTTCATACACAACTGATTAAATTCACATGACCTCTATTTTGAGAATAACATTCAATATGCGTTAAACATAATCGTACAAAAGAATCTGCATGTTATAAAGCCTGCATAATATTCTGTTATTGTTTTGATCATTTAGCTTCACTTCAAGGTCCAGTGTGTCATGTTTAGGAAAGGTCACTTTGCAGAAATGTAACATACTATATACTAACCATAAGTATGATCGCTTTAAAATAAAATTGGTTCAATTAAATACGGGCGAGGGCCCATATTAATTAGTTTTTGGAGGCCGCCAGACTTCTACAGCAGTCTGAAAGTTAACAAAGTATGCATTTCACATTTTTACGTGGAAGCTTAAGGAAACTAAGAAGAATGACATCCATTCTGGTATGCGGAGCTCACCATAGTTTCATAAACATAAAGGAAAGGGAGGGGGGAACTGAGGAGTTATTTATTTGTCTGCAAGTTTATTGGGGTTTATTGTTTATAAAGTGTATGTAATGACTTTAAAATAGAAATTGTTGGGGTTCTAAAACTTTAGAATAAGCCTTTTATATTTCATTTAGACAAGGGCATTGCCAAATACACTCTCACTGGTATGTGAAAGCCACTGTGGTTCCCTGACATGTTTGGGCGAGGTACAGTAGGTGATCACAGGAGATCTCCATGTGTTACAATCTCCAACCTCACCAGTAGTAGAGAGTCACTAATTCTTACACACTGGACCTTTAATGAGTCTTTTGAGTCTTTTGAGTTTGTTCGAAACTCCTAAAAAAAGAATTTCGCAAACACCCTTTTTTTTTTGAATGTCATGCTCTTGCAAGTTGTGGTAACATTTTTTTTTAAATGTATTTTATCTTTAAATTAAGTGCAAACAACTGTTTGAATTAGTGTCAAACAGGAAGTGGCATTGCTATCCTTGTTCTTTTTATGTACATTGTCCCGCTCGAGAATCAACGTTCGATTTTTTTCAAAGAACAGAAATGTGGACTGAAATAGTCATAGCTGAAGTGGACATATTTACATATTTTTTCCCCTTTACTTATTTAACAAATTCCATCCTCTGTCATATGTATTTAATAAGTCTAGAACAAAATCAACAGACCAACAACTGGGGTCATTTTCCTCAATATTTTAAGTACATTTAATTACCCCGACATCACAGTCCTTTCCACTACATGGATTACAAATGTGTCATACTTTCCACTCAAGGTACCTCTGGACTAAAATAGTATCTAAGTAGGGATTTTATATTCATATATGAAACATTTGTCTAAGCCATTAAGCTAATAATGCCTTAGACAATACCATCTATAGCACCTACAGTATATTTTCCACTAAACAACTACACTGTGATCTCTGCTCTCGTAATTAAAGGTTATTGTGCTTTCAAGACATTCACTGTATGAAAGTAAAGCGAACAGGTGTGATACTTTATCACGGCCAGAGGGAGGCACTGTGGGTCAATTAAACCCAGAAGGCAACATCCTGTACAGCACATTATCACAGGGACAGGAGGTACACAGCAAGTGTTTTTCCATCTGCAGATGTCCCGAATAAAACTAAATTTGTCACATGGGCTTTCTCTGAGGTTTTTACTTGATGGGTATAAAACTATCAACATGTGGGACAGCAATCAGAAATGTCTACGTCCAATTAGATGCAATAATACCCTTCAGAAATCTCAGTTATATTTCCACAAGGGGAGCTGCAAAACCTACTGACTCTCCACTTAAGCCTATTTGAAATACGGGTATCTCAAAAAGAGAGAAGGACAATTCAAACCGGTGATGGGACAAGGCCATGGAGAAATAATCAAGACACCTTCAGACGATTCCAAACACTGCTCTGCTCGACTCAGCTCTTACTCAAGACAGAAACCTATGTAGGAAAGTTTGTATTTTTCTTTTTTTTTTCAACAATTTCAAAAAATATGTGGGGGTCCATTCATTCCCCCTCACACATATTATCTTTTAAGTGGAAGACGTTTGATTGCAGGAGGTGCAATAAGGCACAGCCCCTCATAAGCTCAAGTCAATGATGATGTGCTCAAAGATTTGTGTGTTTCCCTTGAAGCTGGAGGCAAAGATGAAGTCCCTGCGGTCAGTGGAAACCACAGTGAAAGAGCGTGGGGCCTGGATGTACACCTCCTTGAAGCGGTCAAAGAGTTTATTTTCATCATCCCACAGGTAGATCTGCGAGAAGGTGTAGTCACTTCCCAGAGCCAGGTAGTAGCGATCTTTAAAAAAAAATGGCTGCAGAATCATTGATCCCCGTGAGGGAAGGGGCTGGATCTCTGCAAACTGTTTGGCACCCCAGTGTAGAATTTTGGAATCTCCGATATAGCGTGTCATGGCCAGGTAGAGTTCCCCCTTGATCCGGAAGTGCTTCACAGCTACAACATCCTCCATATTGGGGATATCTCCCTGTAGGACAAACTTCTGGTTGCTGCGGCTCCACTGGTAGATCACAGGCACCTGTGAGCGGCTTGCCAAAAGAAGGTGGGCCTTTCCGTCCAAGTCCAAGAACTCTGCATCTGTGTCTCGGTACCACTCATGGAGTGACTGGTATGAATAAAAACCCTTATTGTTCCATTTGTAGAGGGTGGAGAGGCCTGCTTTTGAGCTGTCAGCAATCACAAAGAACCAGTCAGCGCCAATCTGGAACGCCTCAATGTCATTGGGCTTGGAGATCTTGGACACCTCTATGTCCTGGAACTTGCTGAACCTGCTCTGGTCCTCATCAAACCTGTAGATGTGGGAACCTCCAAACAGCTGAGCCACGATGACAAACACTTGGTCCTCAATGACAACAGACTTGCACCCCACAATGGACTGACCTGAAAGGCAGCAAAAGAAAATAAATACGCTTGCAAGGCATGAGTGTAAGAGTCAACCATGGTATGGACACTGTCATACCTGTGATGTTATCATAAGTCCTGAAGTTCATTTCTATGTGGTCCCACTGGAAAACCATACAGCTTTCTATGCTGGGTGCAGCAATAGTCACATAGACGTCATTCTTATAACTAAATGTGTCAACAGAGAGAGACTCGGATGCCACAGACTGATGGAGGACAAAATCTGTGAAAGAGAACACCAAATGAAACGTTTCCACTGGGTAGAATTCTCTAATGCTATGTTTCCCTTATGGTACGGTTCGATTTGGTACAGTATGGTAAGGTTTGGAATGGTAAAGCCCAGGGTCAGGCTATTGGTGCGATGACAACAAACGTGGACATCAAACTCTTATTTTTCCTGCTCGTTTGTGGCTGTCTGTCTCATCAAGAGCCCAAACTATCGTGGGTGGAGTGGGTCTAGCTCCACTCTGACCTTATTGTACTGCCAGGTTATTTTGATACTATTCCTAATGGAAACACAAAAAAAAAAAAGTACCGTACTGTACCAAACCGAACTCAATGGAAACACAGCTTAAGTCTGGGATAAGAAGGCTGGTACTGAAGCCAGCAGAAAGAGCCAGCATCCTCAAGTGTTTCTTACCCGTTGAGACGCACTCATCGTGCAGACTGGTCATGTCATTGAGGCGCTTGTCCTTCATCTCCTCGGGTCCAGCACACATGACATCTGACACTGTGGCATTGGTGTTCTTCAGCCACGTCATCAGCCACTTGGCACGGCAGTCACACTCAAAGGCATTGCCTCGCAGGTCACTGTACGAGGAGAGAACAGATTTTTAGTGGCCAAAGGATTATTCCTTAAAAGGTGCAAGATCCGTCCCTCAAACCAGTTCTATCCAGCCCGTGACTTCCTCACCGGTTACCTCAAGATGACTCTTGCTCAGTGCAAGTGACAGAACAACATTGTGATATTCGCAGGGGTGAGAGCAGAATTGGAGCTTTTTTTAAAAGCAATTTTCCAATGAAACAAACATACTCATGGGTAGTGTTTTCATTTTCAGCCAATAAACCCTCCTAAGCTTCACACACTGGACCTTTAAGGCAACAGAGGACATGATTCTATGTGTACTCGATGTTCAGTGAGTGACAAACTTACAGCTCGATGAGTGAGTCCAGGTCCATGAAGAGGTCCCTGGGCAAGGATTTGATGTTGTTGTTGGCCAAAGACCTAGAAACAGCAGCAGTAAATCAACACATGAAAAGGGATTCATTATTTGCGTCTCGTTTAAATATCAATCGATAAATTAAATTATAATTTAACACGATGTGAAACATACAAGTGAGTCAAGTCCCTGAGTCCTCTGAAGGCATATTTGGACGCAGTTTCTATCTTATTACTCTCAATGAACCTGTGAGAGATAAAAAAAAAAGAAAGAAAAGAAAGTATTGTGAATCGTGTGGTTTTAATTTCATACACATACTGAACACAATCAGCTCCTGTTTCTGTTATTGGGGATAGACAAGGAATCAGTTACACTTGCATGCAAATGATACTTTTAAAGAGAAAACAAAATTGACTTTAAACAGAAGTCAAACTTCATTTGTTTTACCACTGATGCAAAAGTATGTGTATGGTAAATGGGAGTGAAACCATTCTGTTTATTGTGTTTTGAATAAGACTTTAGTCAGAATGTAAACATGATATCAAGATATAGATTATGTCTTATTTTTTTTAATGAAAAAATGACATACTATATACAGTATATAGTAATAGAAAAATTTGATTGGGAGTTTCCCAAACATCTAAATGATGATGATCTCAAATGTCACATTTTGTCCACAATCTAAAATGTTTGCAGTTTAATTTTTTTGTTTTGATTTATGGAGCAGAGAAACCAGAAAATATTCACATTTACGAATAAGTAAAGTCATGAAACTTGCTTAAATTATTACGTAAACTGATTAAAATATATATCATATATGTTGAAGGTATGAATGTTGGCAAATATCTAAAGATAACACTACTAGGGGGCATACAGTAAATACTTTCCCTCTGAAAAACCAGTAACAAACATCTTAATGTCCTTTGTGGATGTTACATTAGAGTATAATGTTATTCAGCTATAGTCTATAAGATTAATAAAAATGGATTATTACGCAAAGTCACTATTTTCGCATTAACGCATGAACAGAAAACACTAGAGGAACTTACAGGTACTCCAGGTGAGGGAGGCCCGAGAAAGCGTCTTCCCTTATCGTCGTGAGAGAGTTGGAATTCAAAAGCCTGTAATGAATCATAAGATACACATAAAAAAATCCTTTATCCTTTGCATTCACTCACATGACACAACTTTAATTTCAAACTTGATCTCAGATTTGTGTCTTTATTTAATCTATAAACTTGCTTTGTTTGGAATTTTATAATATTTGACCTCATCTGACCTCATAATCTTGCCCCCCCGCCCCCATTTTCTTTGAGCTTGACACTCATGTCACTTTATGCTGAAATCACCCCTATCAGCAGTGGGGTCGCAAAGTAAACTGATGGTGCCAAGAGCTCGTGACTTGAATTTTCTAAATTGCAAACTTTACATGGGAATTTGGCTCAAACAATCCAATTTGATGCAAATACAGATGAATATCAATGCTATTCCTCAATCACAGGCACATCACACAATACTGAGTGCAGGCCTATTGAGGCCACACCCCCTTGATGATGTTATATGGTAGATATATGATCTATGGTTTTAAAGTTTAGCTCGCAACTATTAAATCAAAGTGTATTACAGTAGCTAACCAGCTTTCCAGTTCATTCTCATTCATTTCCATGGGAAGTTTCCTATGTGGAATATTTCCAAAATTCCCAAAGGAAAGTTCCCATGGAAACTTTCTGGAAATTTAGCAATAGCAACACCAATGACCTGGGGGCCACCTGAGTGTCTAGTTTTGTCAGTAAGAGGCAAGTCAAGTGAAAAAAAAGTCAAATTGAAATAATATTTATAATGATATTTCACATAATATCAAAATAAGAGTTGTTTCTTTTGATATGGAAAGATAAATAGCTCGCAATATACATTTATTTATGAGACAAAATTAATCTAATAAAAAAAACATACAGAAACAACTCATTGTAACTTCATATTAATGGATTAAATTGACTGGGGGGGCCCCTGTGGCCCGAGAGTTTGAGACCTCTGTCTTAGAGAAAATGATATTGAGTGCTGTATAGAAAATAGAAAGTGATGCTGTGCTGTAAAGGATGTCCATGTGTGAGAATGTGGGAAATTACATACTAGTAGTGCCTGTCTTGCCAGTGCGCAGTAGGTGCACATTTATTTTTATTTTTACCCATGCCCTTCCAAATGTCTGTGCCGCCACTGTCTATAAAAGCCTTGGGTCCCCAAGTAGAGGGTACATGTGAAATGTTAGAATCCAGAGTCAGTGTAGGTCAGCTTCAGTGTTCTTACAGGAGTTGGAGAGATGGCATGTGAGAGAACATGGCCTCCCTGATCTCGGAGAAAGTCCCATTGACGACACTCCTGGAGGTAAAAAAGAGGCAGAGATGATGAGCATGAATTCACAGGACGCAGGGAGTGGAGGGGATGCAGCCACGACTGCATCACCTTCCTGCTTCACTCTGATGATGATGATGTAAAAAGACCAAGTGCCAGATTGCATTCCGTTTGACACACACGCATGCATTATTGTTTAGTTTAATTTATTTAAAAGATAATAAGAATACGAAGAAGAAGAAGAAGAGGGGCGGTTACTCACAGAGAATTGATTTCGTTGGGGGTGATCCTTGGGACATAGGAGGACCCGACGCACATGATGGACTCCCTGGAGCAGCTGCATGTTGAAGGACATCGGAAGCTCTTCTTTAAATGAACGGGCTGACAAAGGCAGCACAGCGACACAATGCCCAGCAATGCCCACATCTTGAGAGTTGGCAGCATCTTTCTTGCCGGGCTCGCATGTGTGAGGCTCGCTGAGAGTTGGTGTGGAGGCAGTTGGTGGTGGTGGTGGTGGTGATGATGATGATGATGATGGTGGTGGAGGCGGCAGCAGCAGCAGCAGCGCGCGGTTGGTTTCCACCCTGCACCATGAAATGCTGCACTGGCTCCCTGACATCAGCAAATCAGCTGCAGCTCCGTCCACTTTCATTATTTATTCAGCCACAGTCGGAGAAGTGTTGTTTAAAAATCAACCATGCGCCAAAACGTCAGAAGGAGGAAAAAAAAAACAAAACAAAACAAAACACGACGTTCCTAAGAAGTTGCTACATACTGTACACACACGAGCGCATACAGTCATGTGACAAACGGTCTTTCATTTCCTTATTCATATAGATTTATTTACTCGGAAATATAGTCATATTATTATCGTCTCGACTCGAGCCAATTGAATAGTTGCTGTTTTTTGTCGCGCCCTCCTCCAGAGATGCAGAGCTGCAGAGCTGCAGCACCGTCTCAGGGGTTAATGTTACATATTATATCATGTGCTGCAACATACACGTCATGTACAGAGACAGCACACCTTCAACATAGTGAAAGTGGACAGAAAGGGAGATGGAGATCAGGAGTAAGAGGAGATAGAAAGAGATAAAGACTGAAAAAAGACAAAGAGAGAGAGAAAGAAAGGAGCCCTGGACAAATCTATTGTCAAAATGTCTACGCAATGAAAAATGGAGAGAAGACAAGAAAACAAACAGAGAGAAAAGGTTAAATCAAAGAAAAACAGACCCCAACACAGTTGAAATCCTTGTGTCTCGATTGATTCTTATGATCGTTTGATTGAGAAACAATTTCAAAGTAAAACAGGATCAACACAAACAAGAGCTACGTCGATTGGCGACTGACACAAATGTCTTATTCTCTGTGTTTATTTATCATTAAAAATCTCAGTAGCAAACAAAGACCGTAAAACAATCCTGAGCTTGAAAACACATTTACTAAATTAAATAAGTCAAACTCTACTTTGTGGCCTAAATGTTGGCAGTGGGTTAACCAACTACTGCTGCTGCTGATGATGATGATCCAAGACAGACAGACAGACAGACAGAAGAGAGAAAGGAGGAGAACCAGAGATGGAGACAAAGAAATTAGGACTAAGGAAGCGTGAGCGAAAGAAAGAATGAGCAAAAGAACATGAGTGAAAGAGCGAAAGTAAAAGGGAGATAGGAAGAGGTGAATACTGAGAAACAAAAAGAGAAAGACAGAGAGAGAGAAAGAGTGAAAGAAACAAAGATATCAGGAGTAAGAGGAAAAAGAACGATAAAGACTGAAAGAAAAAAGAGAGAGAAAAGAAGTAAAGGAGCCCTTAACAAATCTATTGCCAACATGTCTATGCAATGACAAATGGAGAGAATGGAGAGAAGTTGAAAACAAAGAGAGAGAGAGAAAAGAAGCGCAGGTTAAATAGAAATCAAAGAGACATTTTCAGAGTGCAGCACTGAACTCCAGTGTTTTTCCACTAGATTCTCACGCTTCAATGGTTGAGCTTGAGAACAGTGAGAGTGCTGACACAGCAGCCCGATCCATCTGATCCAGCTCGCCCTCAAAGGCTGTCGGGCCCCAATTGGTCCTGCTGTTGCTATCGCTGATGCGTTTGAAAAAAACACCTGGTCCCGACGCAGGTGCAGCAACGATGAATCCTAGATAATCTGCAGCGAGTCAGGGGGAGAGCACAGGTGGAAATGGGACAATATAGATTAGTCATCAGTCAGAGACGCTTTAGTGGGAGCGTCTATTTCTGTACCCGAACTGCTTCCTCATGAGTGAGACGAGAGAGCAGCAGGAATAAGACGTCAACATATAACAGATTGGTTTTACTGTGGGAGACCTGAGTTGATCCTGTGCTGTGAAATTTTACGTCACTTAATGAGGAACAAAGCAAATCAATTCACAAGTGGGAGAAACATCTATTCTTGCCTCAATAGTGTTCAATCGTGCAGTGGTTTTAAATATTATCACTTTTCACTATTTTGAGTACCAGAACTTGTTAATTTGACTATTTTGAGTACTGGTACTTCTTAATTAGACAATTTTACATTCTAGCAGGTGGTAATTTGACTATTTTGAGTACTGGTACTTCTTAATTTGACAATTTTACATTCTAGCAGGTGTTAATTTGACTATTTTGAGTACTGGTACTTCTTAATTTGACAATTTTATGTTCTAGCAGGTGTTAATTTGACTATTTTGAGTACTGGTACTTCTTAATTTGACAATTTTACGTACTAGCAGGTGTTCATTTGACTATTTTGAGTACTGGTACTTCTTAATTTGACAATTTAACATTCTAGCAGGTGTTAATTTGACTATTTTGAGTACTGGTACGCCTTAATTTGACAATTTTACATTCTAGCAGGTGTTAATTTGACTATTTTTCAGTGCCAACACTTCTTAATCACTTTGATTATTTTGAGTACCAGTACCACTGCTTAATTTGACTACTTTGTTTAACGACACTCGTTAATGTGACTATTTTGAGTAATGGTACTTCTTAATTGGACTATTCTGAGTACCGGTGATTCTTAATTTGACTATTTTGGCCGGATCTTTCACGTGTTGCTGGCATTCTGTTGAGGTCCTGAGCAATTACATCATATATTCATCAGATGAATGCAAATTTTTTTTTCTACAAAACGTAAAATGAGTTTCTTTTAATCTTAACTACTGAATTTGCCACAGACTATAACTTATATATTCAAACTGCTTCAGTCATTTGTGCGCCGCCTCACAGTAGTCACCTGGTGATAATGTGGATGTTAACATGTTATATAGACACAAATGTGAGCGAAACAAACTAGATTTCCCTTCCCATACTTTTGCCTATATGTAATTATTCAAATTTTTTAAATCATCTGCTGAGCCGATATTAAATTTGGTGGGCTAACCTTCTGGTATATTTTACTGACTGAACATTTTCAGAATTTATGAAATTTTATAATGAAAGAAGTGACTGAAACAAAATTTGCAATACAAATATTAGAATCAAAACACTGTTGTGATGAAACGTTCAACACACAACAGGAGGCTGATCTTTGTACGTGTTAAAAGTAATTCAGTCCATGTTCTTGGTTCTTACCGAGAGCAGTAGTGAACGTTTCCTTCGCTGAAACGGGGAGAGATCTATTTTTGGTGTTCATCGATTATCTGTTACATGCTATTTGTTACCATGCCTGAAAATAAATGAGCTAATCCAATTCACCGGGTTCAGCTGGAGTTAATGGCCCAACTGCTCTTGTATCAAGTTACAATACACAGAAGGCAGTGGATGGTTTTGTGCGTCTACAACTGGGAAAGCAGACAGCAAATTTCATTACAGTTTACAGAACATTTCATCTAATAACTGCATATTGGAGTCTTAAGGACACTGTAAATGGATATTTGAAGCACAAATCCACAATTAATTTAGGCATTAATGCCATTTTGGTTTATTTTGAAATCAGCAACATCGCTCCTGAGATGATAATATCCTTACGACAGTGATTCATTAGCAGACCTTCATTGTGCCATCAGCGTTTGGGTTTGTTTTGGACATGTTTACGCGAACTCATCGCCACATACATGTCGGTGCTGAACTCAAGTCTTAAACCTGTGCCATTCAAAAACACAGAGAACACAAAGAAATTATTGGTCGACTTCTACGTGCTACAATAAAAGCTCTTGCATCTGTTGAGTCAGTCTTGTGTCGCATTAGTCTCGCGTGGTGTCGTGTCCTCCTGGCTCGGGGGAGGGACGGCAGAGCTGCTTTTGGCTGCGTTTAACTCTTTCTTCAGAGTTTTCAGGCACTTGTCCAGCCGTTTGATGCACAGCGTCACGTCCTCTCGAGTGATGCCCACGGCTGAGGCGGCGTTGAGGTACGGGCAGGGATACTTCTCAGAGTGTGACATGAAGCCACGGAACGTGTGCCCACTTACGACCTGCTCCTTGCCCAGTGGTATTACCCTAGAATCACGGATGAGAACAAGGATCATTGTACTACTGCAGTATTGATTATTTAATATATCAATTTGTTTGCTTTTCCACATCTGGACAAAAATGTTGTTTATACACTATAATTTGACTTTGACAAAGGCTATAAACCTGGCTTGTACAGAAATGGCCCTTTTCCACTATGGTAGCAGCTCACCTCGTACGGTTTAGGTTGGTTTTCCATGACAAAATGGTACCTACTCAACGTGGGCGGAGTCAGCACTGCATGGCTGCATGAAACTGGGGTGACTTTGTTTTACATGTGACACACAAACGAGTGACTAGTGACTTGTAAAGCAATTGTTTTCAGTCTAACTGAATCATTATATCATAGATTTTAGACATTTCCCTGGTAGTTGTTGGAGATTAACATGTTTTTAGGGTTGTTAAGTCTTTTTAATTGATCTACAGTTTCTTGTGGGACGTCTCTTCCTGTGATGGCACTCTGACCAATCAGTGGCCGGCAGTCTGACGACGTCACACATAGTGCCTACTCAGTGTGCTTGGAACTTCGCCAGAGCAGGAACTAAAAAAAATCAGTATCTGGTAAATCTGGTATCAGATACTATGCTAGTGTTAACAGTCACTGTACTGATCTATGTAATTTCATTAATCTCATGCCATCAAACACTGAAAGTAAAGTCTTGCTTTAGTACTGTAATTCAGCTGAGTATTCCTCCGCTAGTGGAGCGAAAGTGGGACAGATATTGAAATATGTCGAAATCCTGCATTGTGTCAAACTCGTTAACTGTTAAATTTCTCCTCGCCTCCAAAGTATCAAACTCAAACGTCTGCTTCTGAAATCTCCCAGAGTTTCACTGCAGTCAGCAGAGTTGAGACTCGCTTTAATGTGAAATCAATTACCGGCTAGCTATTAGGAGGATGTGTACGAGAGAGGAGATGATTATGGTCAAAAAATGTACTGCAATATGATGTCGAGCTGTGTGCATGTGTTTTCCTGGAAAACAGAATAGCTGAAGTGTATGACATAATGCCAAAATTAAATAAAAGTACTCTCATTTCATATATACTACTGAGAGACAAGGGATGTAGATGCTACCGGGGTGCCAACTTTGGTTGACATGAAATTCAAGGACTTTCCAGGACCAGATGCTTTGCAAGAGATGCTTTGACCATGGCGTCCACGTCTATTGATTTGTAGCACGCTCTGCATCTGGCCAAGTGACTGTCCTTGGGATCTTGGGCAAGCCAGTCTTTGTAATTTTATTTGGTGAGCCAGAGATCTTGGAATTTGCATTCCTGAGGCATCACATAGTTTGCTCTCTCATCCTCAGCATTTCTCGCTCATTGTTCTGCATGGAATCTCACATCCACGGTGGAGGGAGACAACACCACATGTAATAACAACTTCATGTTTGTGTAGTATAAAATCATACTGTGTACGTAGGCCTGCGCTGATTAAAGCATGAAACAGTAGGTGGCGCCGCAACAAACAAGGGCACATTGGTGGCAGGAGACATTTACCTAAATATCAATTTACGTTCTTTCTTGGACATAATTCAACCAACTCAAGGGTTTTGGAAAAAAAAAAAAAAAAAAAATTCATATACTTTCAAGGAATTAAAGGAACCCTGTGCTACACTGTGAACTCTCATTTGATGGAAGCGTGGAGGTTCCAACTTTGTGGTTTTTATAATGAAGTAAAGGATTTTAAACGATCTTAAGATGAGGAAAAAACAAACAAATTAGCACAATTTTAAAACCGAGAGTGACGACCAGGAGGTATGGATAGGGAGGGAGAACATGGCCGTCAAAGCTGCAGTGTTTGGCCTCACTGTGTGCACGGTAATGGAAACAGCCAATTAAATTAGGAGGCAACCATGACAGGATGGGCTGTCTCATTATCTTAAGTAGTTTCCACCACTCTACCATATTCCACGGGTCTATCTGCCTGATGGCTGATTTTTGTTTAGGCAACACTCGACTCCTCGCCTTGTTTTTGTGAACAAATTTCCGAGCCTCGTCCCTGCCCACATCACACACTTCATCCTCCTTGTCCTCCCCAATGTTTCCATTTCCAGGCCAGATTGTGGCCCTGCTCATTTTTAGGTTTTCATACCTGGCACCTGAAACTTGCCGGGTGAACAACATGGAGCCCAGCTGTGTCACCGCCTTGTCGTCCTCAGCCTGCAAACCATCCAGAGACATGGCTGATGGAGAAACACACAGAGACTTTAGAATTCACAAGATCAGGCAAAGTATATGGATGAATGATGCAGTTCATGGCCTGTAGCCAGTATATTGAGCTCACCCAGCGAAATGGGGTTATGTGGGGTGTGAAGCAATCGCTCCCCGTGTGCAGAGGCCAGACTCTTCAGCTCCTGAGCCAGGAGCAAATACATTTCCTGCAGGCCATGAAGACGTAGAGAAAACATGAGACAGAACAAGGGCGAGGGAGGGCAAGACAAAATAACTATAAATAACCACACAATGCTTCCCTCACACACTGTCACAGTCTTATTTTAGAGGCCCCCCTTTTTGGTTTTTGCAAATCAAGCAAATCTACCCACAATCCTCGCTCCGCTCTTTCCTTTTCGAAGCTCGAGTTTCACGTCACACCTCCACTCCTGGGATCAATTAGAGAGGGGATGGGAGGAGGGATGCATTTTGAGATTTTAGCAGCCACATGGTTTGTATAAATGCTGACAAAGTGTGTTTTGTTTAAGGAGAATGAAAGCAGCTGAAGAAGGGTGATGGGAGTTTGGAACAGATGCGATGAGACCAGGGCCCGGGAGGCAAAGCAGCTCAACAACAGATCGTAGTGTTTTTGTTGCGGCTACAGATTCCCCAGTGGAGAGTTGCATGTTAACAAATCGGCTCTGTGCAACTGGGTGTGTGTGTGTGTGTGTGTGTGTGTGTGTGTGTGTGTGTGTGTGTGTGTACGCGCGTCAGCGTGCTGTGCTGACTCATACTTTCCACGTTTGTAAGCATCAAGAAGGGAAACATTTTCTGTGACTGATATTTAAACATAAATAGTCTTTCAATAATGTCAAGTGTCACATACTCTCCAATACCAAAGGACAATTGTATCATAATGAGGAAATGATGAGCATGTACTGGCTAAAACCAACATCCCAAACCAAAAACACACTCTTTTCAATAATCTACACATTTTTAAACGGCTACAGGAGGGTGTAAATTAATCTTGATGGATGAAGCGTGTGGAAATATTTAAAAGCTTTTGACTCATTTCTCTACACACTAAGGTGAAACGGATCCATCACATTAATTATGGATCATGTGGACCAAGAGACCAAATCAATAACTCCTGATGGCTGCATCGGGTCATATGAGAGGCCTGGAGGAATTTCCTAGATGCATGTTTCTTCTGCAGGGTCAATTTTTACGATAATAGTGTCGTGTTTATTGTACGTCTTCCTGGAAGGGTTTCATGTTTAGATTTCTGCTTTAGGTCGATTTTAATTTGTATAATTCCATCTGAGGACCAACTCTCTGTTCCAGGTTTTGATTTCAAAGGTCTGAGCATCAGGATACGAAGACAGCGCAGTACATTCACGGTATGTTTGGAGCAGGGAAGAATATGCTGCAGTGCCTCTAGTTTAGACAGGGTGATGCTGCATTGTGAGGATGTCTGCTTTAAAGCAGGGAGCCACCAGGGGATGTTTGCTGAAACTTCTGGATCAATTTTATCTTGCTATAGCACACGCCACCCCCTCCACAGAGCTCAGTGCCTGTTCAAGCTGAAATTCTCACTTACTCAGTGAGACTGCAGGTGGAAGATCTGCGCACACACACACACACACACACACACGCACAATGTGCTGCAACTCAATACAACTTATATAAGCTGCTCTCCAGGGGAAAAGCTGTCGACACAGCACACTCATAGAAGGGTATTCAGAATAACTGGGATGTATGACTGACAACACTGCAGTGTTTTTATGTCATTCTACAGTATTGCTCTGGTCATATCAGCACATTTATCACACCACACAATTCTTAAAATGTATTTTCAGGTTTAGTCACACTGGCTGGTTAGAGCTGAATTCATAAGGTGCTTAAACAAATAAAGCTGATACTGAAATATTTTGTTTACATTGGCTACATTCTCTTCAGTGCGACGTGGCATATTTTTAACACGACAGTAGACACTCGGGTAATGTTTACTGGGCAACAAGGATGGGGTAATTGAAAAATGCAGCCTGTGCTGCAGCGTGACGTGCGCATGCTCTCACTTTTCTTTCTGACAGAAGTTTCCTGTAGCCTCTGGCTCCCAGTGTGAGAAGAGTAATGAGGACGTCAAGGGAGGGCGAGGCTGATGCTCGACCTGGACATGGACAGACCAAGAGGTGACTTTGTGAGGCAGTGCCGACAAATACTGTTGTTGACAGCTTTTCAGAACATTGCCAACATTTATGACTGTACACTATACAAGGGCAGTTTCTGCATCGACACATTTTATCAAAATATATTCTACACAAAACTATTACCTAGAAACAAACGCTTATATTCTGAAGGTATTAACATCCTGATATTAGACTGAATTTGATTTTTTTTATCCTGCACCAGAGAAATGCACTTATTGCACCTTTTGCTGCAATGGAGGAAGATTCATTTGACATTTTCAACATTTCCAACTAAAGATAAATAGAATAAGCAACAACAATGGGATAATATACAAATGTAAACACAAAATTTAATTTTTAACATTTAAATTTTGAAATAGCATAGAAGAGAAAATATGAAAAAGACATGTATTGCATAATATATATAATATGCATAATATACACAGTTCACTTTGAAAAGCCACAGATATCAGCGTATTGGCACAGGCTTCTTCTAATCCTTCTTGTGTGTCTTAATTTAACATTTCATATGGCACACATACACAATAAAATACAAAGAAAAACCTCAAAGAGGGAAAATTATCATTAGGTGAAAAAAATATGAATGTTAATGCTAATTTAGATGGGATATCTTGTCATATAGATTTGAAAAAAAGTGTAAAACTCAACAATACAGAACATGCATGAAAATCTATACAAACAATAATTCACACCCACTTACCTGGGTACATCCTACTGATCTCCTGTATGAAAGCCTCATCAAAACCTGCAATTATGGCACCACCTACTGGCACCATGAAGTTCTTGTCTAAGCTCTGTACAAAGGCATCGATTCTTCCAACTCGAGCCCCCTGGGGACAGACAAATGTTTTCACTGACCAACTGCCAAGAGTGATGCCAGTGATTTAGGGGGATGAAGTCAGGTCTGCAAGTATTTTCAACAGTGACTCAGCATTTGGTGATATTATTCCTAAATGGTTGATGCCAATTTTTCTGTCACAGCCATTGAATTAAAGCTCAAACACAACATCACATATTGGTTGTTTTCATTGTTTTCTGCCTCCACAGTGCAAATGAGAGGGTGAGTGGAGCCTACCTGTTGTATGAGGTGCATGCATTTGGACGACTGTACACCGTATGCGTTGTTGACTATGTGGGGGACGCTGTATTTGGCACAGATAGTGGCCAGCTCCTCAAGCCTGCAAGACAAGATGACACAAACATTTAGTAAAGGCCACAGTGAATATCTTCCATAATTGTATTACCTGTGCCATAGAGGTTATGTTCTCAGTTATCTGTTGTAGTGTTGGTGATTTGTTTGTCTCACCTCGAGTGAGACAGCGGTGAAAGTGAGTTGTATGCTCAATTATATATACTCAGAGGGGAATCTGTGTCCCCTCCTCTTTATTTTAGAACATGTCAATTTTTGTTTTGTTTTTCCTCTAATCCTTGCTCTGCTGTGCTCTCTCACTCTCTCTCTCTCTCTGAGCAGTCAGCTTACCGTCAGCCCCGCCCCCCCCATGCACATGCTGTCCCTCACACACCACGTCAAAGATGAGTGATAAAAAAGAGGGAGAGACTGTGGTCACATACAGACGTAAACAATCTTTTTCTTTGCCGTTTTCGAAAAAAGTTCCCTGTAAACACAGAATCGTTTCAGGAAATATCTCTGTCAGCTGAAGTACATATGACAAGACTGGAAGTTGTGCTGTAACACTCCACCAAAAACAGAAGAAGACATTGACAGATATAATAACAGAAACAGAGACCGAATGAACCGAGCCAGAGGAAAGAAAGGGAAATGACGTCTGTTATTAATAGCATAATATGCATTGTAAAAAGATATAAATATAAACAATATAGCGCAGCCCATAGACATAATTACGAATATAATGAAATACAAGGGTACAAACTGGACAAATTACATCATTATTTACTTATGTAAAAATTACATTCACTCATTACTTAGACATACACGCATACATACACACATACAGTGGCTGTTTATATAAACAGCATGTGTACTGACACACCAAGTGATTCATTCACTCACTGAGTCAGTGTACTGTTCGTTAATTAGCGTACTAGTCCATCAGTGATTCAGCGGTTTAAAACTGTCAGAAAATCTGACTCAGCAAATCCCAGAATAAATTTAGATCACTTATAAAAGACCTAAAATGAAAGAAAATGTGGTTAACTGCAAGGGATCCATTAACCGAGTGTACTGTGCGTCAGTGTACCAATTCACCAGTTCAGTGATTCAGAGGCTTAAACAGTCTCAGCAAATCCCAGAACAAGATTAGATTAGATTAGTTAAAAATACCAAAATTCCAGAAAATGTGTATTAAACAATTATCAAGGTCATTTCTAAAATCTCTATTTTAACAGAGGGGGTTTGGTGTATTTAGAGACAGCACTGACGTGAGCTGGAAGCACGGAACTGAATCACTCAGTTTCAGTTTAGTGACTCAGTGAGTCAGATGGAGTCATGCAGGAAATACTGAAGGATTTGGTACACTGAAAACAACTGCTGTTCCCATCACTAGTCTGTCAGTAGCAAAAACTTCTCAACCAGACTTTCTCAATTACTTGATGCAGACATCATGATGAAGAATAATGCATAATATGCATTATTCTTCATCATGATATCTGCATTATGTAAAGTATTAATATCTCTTAACAGGTCCAGATAATAACCCTGGTCTTAGTGAGGGCAGAGGTATGTCTACTGGAGAAGAAATATCACACCTTTGAATAATTTTAATCATACGTGAAACTTTGAAAAGCCTGAATGAGAGCTTGTATCACCTGTCGGGGACTCTCGGGGCAAAGCAGGAAGTTGTTGAATGAACACACAGGACATTCTCCGCTCCGAGCTCCTCGATCTTGCGTTCGACCGCTTCCAGGTCTGTGCGCAACTCGTCGCCTTCGAGAACGTTCTCCACCACCACTGGTTCGAAACCTGACGAGACAAGTTGCATTGGGAGCAAAGTGTGGAGAATTGCCCTAAGCTGTGATTGTGTGTCTTTCTGTGAGGTAGAAGAACGTGTCTGAATCCGCAGCGGAACAATGCTGGATTTATTCACGCCAACAATGAGAGAAAACATGAAGTTTGTCATCGGGGTGGGGTTGCACCAATTTGTCATGATTGTCTGCTAAATTCAGGATTTATTACATTATCGTTACTAAACCACTACTAAAGCGTTAGAAATTACTAACTAGTTTGCAGCTAATAGTTCAAAATTTTTGGTTGCACCAGCCAAAATTCCTGTAGCTCGTAAATTTATAATAAATTTACAATAAATTTATAATGACGTGCGAGTGGTTACTCGTCGCATGACAACAACAAGCTGGCCACCCAATCACATCATAAAACAGAATGTTAACAGTGTGGTGTCCTCGACCTGGACATAAACGACGTGCTAACAAATACAGTATAGTTTCTGACCTACTGAAGTACAGAATATTACCAACCTCTACCTACATGGACCCTGTTGCAGAAAATTCAGTGAAATACAAAGATGGAGATTGAGGCCCGTTCAGCTCCAAGTCCCTGATTTGGATTATTTGATCACGTCGGAAACTTTACTGTAATAAATACCTGTGTTATTGTACTTGGAACCCTTTTGCAGATGACTGGCTCCTCTTCCTATAGTGACATCATCCTCTCCAAAGAGAGCTATTATTTTCTTTGTGTTTTGTTAGCAAGCCAGGTAAAGCTAGACTTACACCACCTCTAGGGTGTAAATATTACTCAGCTGTACACGGTTGCTCGTAAATGTGGTGTAGCCCATTTCAAAAACCATTTGTGAATAAAATTCTCCGTCTGTTCTCTTGTCTGTGTGCAACATTTATAATCACCTGCTGTGATCATGGCTTTGAAACAGGACTTCTGGTCGATGCGAGGCCAAATGATGTAACGAGCCTTGGGCCTCCGATGACGAAGGGTCAGGAAGCACAGAGTAAGGCTCATTCCTGTTGCCATGGGAACTACAAAGCAGCTTGCTGCGCTCCGCACACCTGATATCAAGAAAAGAACAGCATGCTTTTCTTGTCTTTCTCAACTCCCCCAAAAAAATAACAACCCTGATGATTAAGGAAACCATGAGCACAAATGTGATATTACAAAACAGACACAAGATGTTTGAAAGTAGGTAATTGAATGAGTTGCATTGTGGGAAATGTAGGATTGACTTTTCATTTGTATCCATCTTTTATCTTCTAAAAACATCTTTCAGTTCTTCCTTGACATGGAAATCTTGTTACATGTTCATTTATTTATTTACCTGCGAGCTTTATGATGTCCAACACAACAGAGTTTGTGAGCTTGTTGAGCAGACTGGATCCCGCAGCTTTAGGCTGAACAGCAGCGATGTCACCTGACCGACCGATGCCATGGATCAACCTACATGGAAACAGCTGAACGTCATGACAGGAAGCGTTAAACCTCAGTGTGAAGTATGTGAATAGAGCCTGATCAATAATAATTATATTATGTATATTTTAGAATCCATAAAAGGTAAACGGCCAGATGTAGAGGACAGTCTTTACATTAGACTACTGCTCTTATCTGATTTTTATGGGACATTTGGGACCTGATGCAGCACTCATCTTTGTTTTTGTCACTTTCCTGTATAAAATTGATCACTCAGTGAATGTCTTTGCTGAGTTAAGTTTTCAGTATTTTGGATTTTATTGTGGAAATACTTCAGTTTACACGAGATGTATTTAAAAGCTCTAGATTCTAGAGGCATCTAGAAGATGAAACTGAGTTGTAAGTTTACTTATTTTTATAAACTATAACAACATATTTGCAAGAGATAGGGCAAGATGGAGGCAGAGGATCCACTGTGGGGAATAGGGCTGAAGAATTTTGAATAAATATCTAATTGCGATTATTTTGACAGGAATTGCGATTGCGGTTTGAGTCGCGATATCAGAGGGAACGGTAATTTTGACATCATTATTCTTATTTTTTTTATTTGAAAAACCTATTTAAAATGGTTACTGTGTGATATGTGTGCAGATCTATGAGAAACAAAGATGTTCTCTTCAGTCTGTAGAATAAGATGTGCATAGATCAAGACAGTAATTAATCTAAAATGATATTTTGGACACACATTTTGGATTTAACAAATATTGTGCCTCTTGTGATTTGAAAATTAGATAAAATTCAATCGATTAATTGTTCAGCCCTAGTGGGGACCCTAAAGGTAAAGACCGAAAGAAGAAGAAAATATCCTGTTTCCAAAGACAGAAATTACATTTTCTTTACATTTCTTTGATAAACTATTTCACTAGACTGTTATCCAAAATATTAAACAGAATAAAATATCTAATAATGGTCATTGACAATCATTACCAAACTCTCTGTTATTCAAATGCCTTTGAAATGTAAGAAAGTCCCAAACTAGGAACAGTATCGTGTCCAATCAAATATAAGTGAGTTCATGCATCAGACTTGAACCTGTAATGTCGTCTTGCCACCAGGCTGGAAGCCACGCGGCCTTCCCTCTCCCCGACGCCACAGTTACTAAGAAAGTTATTGCTGTCCATCACGGCCAGCTCGTTCAGGAAGAGCTCGATGGTGCTCTCACTCCAGCCTTCCTCTGGACACTTGCCCTGCGGACACACAAGACGTTGGTTGGTGCTTCTCTGGAGTCACACTGAGAAAAACTGAAGTCACACTGTTGGACTTTACCTGTTCCAGTAGGAGTCTGATGAGCTGCTCGTGGCTCCGACGTGCCTGACATCCCTGTCGAACGTAGGAGGCTGAGACTATCTTCTCACTCAGGGTGAAGTTTTCACTGTTCATCTCTGCCACACCTGAAAGAAAATGTTTCATAATATTTTTAGAGTATAGGTCTCATACTTGTGGCCCGCCACACTTTAAACGTCTGTCTTTAATATTTATGGATTTTGCATGTTTTATTGTGAACTATGTATCACTCCATATCAAAACAAACGGTGAATTATTGTCACAAATATTCTTATTGCAATATTAGGATGGAATTTTCTGACATAAATTTATTCTCATATCGAGCACCACTACTGAGCAGGTGTTTCTTTTCCCCCCCCGACACAGTTGAAATGTTTTCACTTGACTGTCCCCTCAAGATCACACGAGACACTTGAGTTTTAGACCCCTGGTTTATTACGTTTTGTGTCATTTTTTTTGTTATGATAAGAAATACACCATAAAACAACACATTTGAGCACAGGATTGTATAAGTAAATCAGATACATTGTGTGAAAAGCATCAACCTTTTCTATATTGCAATAGTTTTCTGGAATGATCACAGAAGCACGTCATCATAATGTAATTCCTATGCTATTCAATAAAGATGACCCAGAGACTCCATCATCAGAGATGAGTAATAAGTACTTCAACAAGTAAATAATTACAAAGACTGTAAAAAAGTGTGAGGAACACGTAAATACGAGGATGAAGTTTGGATACGAGGAACAGCGTACCAGAGGAATTAAAATTAAGTATTTCACTTAAAAAAACAAAACATTTAAAACTTTGACTATGAATTAGATAACATTTTTTTTCAAATCACAAGCTGATGGATAACAAAAGTACTAAGGGTTGGATAAAAAGAACCTTGAGCTTCAGCCTACACATGTTCAGTTTCTTTATGTGCAGAATGCTGCATATAAGATTTACATACTATTGTGCGTCTAATATACGTCAACATAAATGTATTTATTTGTGTTAGACTAGACTACATATATATATACACACACACACACACATAATCAGACAGCTGTATATATACATATATATATATAGTATATAATGTACATTTCAATGTAACTATGAAGTAACTCGAGGTCTTGTTTTAATTTAACATAAATTGCGTTGCGTTGATATTTATCGTAAGTCAACAACGCAACATCGTTACTGCTTAATACTTTCTTAATGGGACCCTAATCAGTAACAGCTGTAATCAGACTTCTGAATCGTGGTGTTTGAGTGTGTGAGTGTGTGTGTGTATGTGTGTGTCAGGGCCCCCACATCAAACGTTGCACTGTATTTCATCAGGAAACACAGTCTTTAGTTAATTTACAGTTGCTTCGTGAAGTTTACAGTGGGGAAAGGGCAGCTAGCTGCAATGCTAAGCTAACGATTTCACGTGCAAATACGACAGCGTGCAGTTTGGACGCGGCTGTTACGTTTAACGTTCTTACCTTTCCCGCTCTAGTCCCCGCGTTCACACTGTCAAACCAGCTCCAGACTAAACAGGTCGGCAGAGTTTATGTCAAACACAAGAAGGACCAGAGCAGAACACACGACAAGCCGACAACTGCAGCCCGTCAGGCAGTCACGTGACCACAGAGCGTATGTCATGTGATCAATGATGTGTTCACGTTCGTGACCAATGACGTGTTCACGTTCGAGTGGCATAAGAGCCAATTTTGATTACCTCTGACGAAAAACATTGACAAAAACAAAACAACAATTCGATTATTTGAATAAATAACTTTTATTGAACAGAAAACTGATCGAAATGAATAAAGCATTATAAGGGTTTTTTTATAAGTTTTTATTGACATTAAAATTCATTTATACACTATGTCATTCAATTACTTATTTAAACCGTATACCTATTTCTGCGTACTATTTCTTGATACTGTATCCCAGCATAATGGGGATTATTTTCAGCTCTTGGATCACATTAATTAATCAAAGAAAGAAAGAAAACACTATACTACAGCTGTCTGATTAATGTAATGGAGTAAAGAGGTATAATATTTTTTTCTATGACATATTGTGGACTACCACAGATAATTATTTCGTTCATATATAAATAATAATAATAATAACAACAATAATATTAATAATAATACAACCTTGCAGCATTCAGCGTTTTGTGTCACTATGTCTATTTTATTTGTTTAATAATACATCATAAAGGAACATATTTGAGCACAGGATTGTATGTATGTCTATATTGCAATTGTTTTCTGGGATGATCACAGAAGCACACAAGCACGTCATCATAATGTAATTCCTATGCCATTCAATAAAGATGGCCCAGTGACTCCATCATCAGAGATGAGTAATAAGTACATCAACAAGTAAATAATAATTGACATAAACATATTGTCCTCGCACAGGGTGAAAAATAGACCCCCTCCAAAAAAATAAATAAATACAAATCTTAACAATTAAGAAACTGGGAAAGAAAACAGGGCCGTGAAGCTACAGGTGTGAACAAAACACAGACTCGATATTAGATTTGAGACATTTCAAAAATATTTTCTGATTTTTTTGTTTTTGCAGCAAGGGGGAGAGAAAGATGGCAGTGTGATGGCATAGCAGGGCTTTCAAATCAACAGCTATGCCAACATCTTGCCTTCCTTCCTAGACCCATGTTCACATACTGTTTTGGGTGGTTTCATTCATTCATTCATTCATTCATTGGTAAATCCTCCATCTTCATCCAGGAGCTGAACAGCGCTCGCATGGTACATGGATTGGAAAGAAACCACGGGTTTATATTTAAGGAATCAATTAAAAACACTCACGTGTATACATTTTAAATACATTCATTTAGTTTATAAATTAAAATTGATGACTGAAATTCCTCATGTAAATAATAAGTACATTTCAAATGTCCTAATAAATGTCAGACTACTTTCAGATGTACAAATTCACCATCTTATCAGCCTACCTGTTGCTCCATGTGCGTAAAACGAGAATCCACTCTCTCTCAGTCCACGTCCATGTTGTCTTGTTGTCCGCGTCAGCAGAATTAAAAGTAGGCTGAGGGTGGAAGAGATAAAAGTTCGCTACAAAACGCCCACTCGTGTTCAGAGAGCCAGTGGATGACTGTGCAGGCAGTTCACAGGGCGGTGGGTAGGTGTGTTTTCTGGGCTTGGCTGCAAGGGCACAGCGCTGGCGTGGCTTCCTCCACCTTTGGGAGCTGACGAAGTTTCACACACTGACCTAATTCCCCCCCCCCCCCCCCCCCCCAGGAGTGACTGATCACACAAACCCTCAGACATATCACAGATGTATTACGATTCACAAAGATTTAAATACACAATGGTAACAGAAAAATGTATCACTAAGTCGTTGTCCAATTATCAAATTGTCAACAAAAATTATTATTATAATAATAATCATAATGGTGTGGTTCTCAAATGAGTTTTCAAGAATTTAATATAATTATACAATGAGATTTTAAATAATTGAATCACAAGTATAATTTTTTTTATATCAAAGTCTTATGCATTATTTTCTCATCAAATAATGAGTTTAATTACACTACACTGTAAAAGTGAATGGTTGACAAACTTAAAAAACTTTAATTATTTAAGTTAATTCAAATTAAAGTAAGAAAGTTGTCATAGAACTTGCTTGTTTGACAACAATTTTCCTTTCTTGAGGGATTTTTTTTTAAATCTTCTTCATGTTTTTTTTGCTGTGAAAAGAAAATATGAGCTTAAACTCTAAGTTTAAGCTGAATTGAAAGTGGATGCATTTTCATTTTGTAATTGGACATATTTAATGGATTACTTTCTCATCAAATAATGAGTGAAAACTTCTCATTTCTTTTTAACGGATGACTTCCGCATTAAAACGATAAAGTCCCAGTTTAATAGAAATGTGACTTGCTGATGGTCACACAAAATTATACCATGACTCCACAGTTCTGGTCCACAAATGAGTCACACACCGTGATTCAAAACCAGTCTAGACCAGAGCGCGGTGGCTGTTCAGAACAGGAAAACATCACTTCATGAGCCGTAACTATTACCAGCTCTCGCTCATTGCCTCGCATACACAGTAGACTACATGTGGCACATTTTTAATTATCAAATCATTGAATTACAGCTTGAACATAAGTGATTCATGATTGTGAAGAGTCACCAGCCGGAGGAGGAACATCTGTGTCCCTCCACTTAAGATCACTGTGTCTTTTCAGTGATACATTCTCAGCTACTGCAAATATAGTTGGGAATATGCATTCTTCACAACTTAACACTGCACACTTTTTACCCAATTTACTTCCTGTTAGTCAATACTTTTTCAGATGAGTGACATACAGTAAATGAGACATTAAAAATAATAGACAGAATAAATGTGATATGACAACAATATGTCAACCTCCTCCTGTGATAAAATGCTACTCACACATCTAATGATGTCTTTTCTTGTCACAGATTGATAACATTTATCAGACGAAAACTACTTTTTGCTGCTTTTACCATTAACTGATTGTTTTGTCTTCATTGTAATGGTTCTTTTAATTGGAATGCAACAGATTGCCCTGACATTTTATAGTTCATTTCTCCTTCAAACTAAGCACAATCTGCATTTATGAGTTGACAGTCACTGATCAGACTGTTTTAGTCCTTTCCCACAGATTACATGGCCACACGTCAGAGTAAACCCCCCCGCCCCACCACACACACACACACACACACACACACACAATATGTTTATTCATTTTATTCTATTTTTTTTGACAGTCCCAAAGCTGACATAAGCACATTCGGCAATGACTCACTTCCTAAGGTGTCGACATGGGCCACACCTGCTCACTCCCACAGAGCAAATAAATTAGAGTATAAGACAATTGCAGGGCCTGACAGGGTTAACAATTCCATTGCGCATAGTTGAGCATTTGTTTATCATGGTTACCAAACTGTAAATAGAAAATAAGGAGCTATCATTCATGTGACGATAGCGACGCCATTAAAACCAACAGGTCGGCCCACTTGGGTGAAGGCACTCCTTTCTGGGAACAGTTAGCTGTCGTGAAGCAGCTAGAATAAGACACACGACAGAGCAGTTTTAACAATAAGGTGTGAAAGAGGTGCGATGGCGTCACTGAAAAGACAAAAGGCTCCTGGTCGGGGCGATGTGTGCTGTAGTTCCACAGCAGTTTGTTCAGAAATGATCACACTTATCATCACAGGGGAGTTATTTCAGAGCAGAACGAGCACATTGTCTTTGTGATTCAGAGTGATTGAGTCACTCTGAGGGGAACCTTTTGTCTTCTTGTGATATGAAGACAAAACGAGTGTAACCATGGTCCTTTTCTAGACATCATTAACACTGTACTGCACTGATTATAATGGTTTTTTTTTTTCAAATTGGACACTAGGTATGAGTGTAAGAGTGGATGTTTGTAAGAGAGACGTGGGATTATGACATCATCATTTTCCCAAAGTAGCATATTGTTGTCTGTTGTCTCCATTTTATGCATGTTATTTCAAACATATATAGTGCTGCATATAACCACCTAAAGGACATAACACACACAGAAGGCAGCGCAAAACACAAACAATTACACAGTAAAACTATAAAAACTTACTAAAAACTTAATGTATTATTCAATACACTATACTATGGAAGCCCATTTCTGCCAGAAAAAAAAAGACAGATAAAACTTAGCCTTGATAAAAAAAAATATCCTCTAAGTAAGCCGAAATTATGAGATAAAAAGTCATAATTATGAGATAAAAAAGTTGAAATTATGAGATAAAAAGTCAAAATTATGAGATACAAAGTCAAAATTATGAGATACAAAGTCAAAATTATGAGATACAAAGTCAAAATTATGAGATAAAAAAGTTGAAATTATGAGATACAAAGTCAAAATGATGAGCTAAAAAGTCAAAATTATGAGATAAAAAGTTGAAATTATGAGATAAGTAGTGTGCATGCGCCTCAATGGCATTCTACGCCAGAGTTGCTTCTTGCTTAAAATCCTTTCAAGGGTGTGCTTGCTTAGTAGAATCCCATGTGAATCCACAAGCAAATTAAGGATTTCATTTGTTGACTTTGTATCTCATAATTATGACTTTGTATCTCATAATTTCGACTTTTTTATCTCATAATTATGACTTTGTATCTAATAATTTCGACTTTTTTATCTCATAATTATGACTTTGTATCTCATAATTGCGACTTTTTAGCTCATAATTTTGACTTTTTTATCTCACAATTATGACTTTTTATCTCATAATTTTGACTTAGCTATCTCATAATTTTGACTTAGTATCTCATAATTATAAATTAGTATCTCATAATTTTTTTGATCAAGAGGCGGAAATGGACTTCCATACTATACGCTGTAAATATAAAAAAAAATAAACTTGACTCTGTCACACTCATTATACTACACATGTGACAATATGTGATAAAAAGCTTTTTTTTCCGCAGAACAAAACAAAGTCATAGCCCAATTTAAGCCAACTATTCCACACATTATTCTGTCATTGATGACCCTTTTTGCAGCCATTTCTATTACTATATATGTAGAGGTATATGACAGGTGAAAGGTGAAGTGTTTTCTAGCAGTAGCACAAGAACTTCATTTTTACTCTTTAAAGGTTTTGAAGATGGTTACATTTTATAACAGTTCAGACAAAATGCTGTGCCTTCTCCTTATTTGCTGACATTCCACTGTTCCTGACTCAGTTAAGAATTGCCATCATGACACATTAGCTTGTTCACTATTATTGCACTTTTTTGGTCTGTAGTAGCTAACAGTGTTCATCATGTTCTCTTCACTTCAAGAACCAAAACACTCTCTGTAAGACATTCTCAGGCTGAATCACACAGCCACATGTGCAGCACTCGCACTTCACACAAGCAGAGACAGAGTTGTTAGTCATCATATGGTCTCAGGTCCACTGAGACCCTGTTTTGTGAGGACTCATGAAAATTGCTCTCCACATGTATCCTGAAGAACAGCTAAATGCAGCACTTTTGGTGATGACTCGCCCGCATATGAAATATACTGAAGCTATTCTCTCACTCTGGAGCCAACGTCTGCTCATTCAGGGCCTCTGTGCAGCCACACTCAGAAAAGGACTGAGTGAGTGCACAAGACTTGGCCGGGACTTTTTTTTTTTTCTCTTTGAATCAAATGCAAGCACACCCTGTAACAGCAGGATGGTGAAGTCACCGCACAGAGCAAAGTCTGGCCGATTGTAAGCTGGCTTCCTGAACAAGACGCCCTTGCTGCCACTTACCCTGTGTTCACAACCATGTGGAGTTTATTAACTGCTGGCAAATAAATTCGAAAGTGAGCTGGTCTGTTGAGTGGGAGGAGGGGGAAGTCCCACAAACTTCACGAATGCCACTGACTCACAAATGATTATCTTTTTTTTTAAATAGTCCAACTTCATGTGTCAGTAGAGATAATATAAACAAAAATTTCCCACAATCTCATCTCCTCCTGCAAAACAAAACAGAAACCAAAAGCAAAGACAGAACAAAATCTCATATATATATATATAAAAAATAGAGAACTGTACGAAAAATAAAAGCATTAAGGAATATAAGAATCCTGATTATATTACATACAATTAAGGTTTTTTTTTTCACCAAAGTAGACACAATATGAAATTACATGATCAAATCAGTGAATTACATTTGGCTGTGTGATTTTTCCAGAGCCGGTATAAGCAAACTAAGCAGGAGTGTTAAATTAGTATGAATAATAGTCAAGCACTGGCTTCTCTGAGGTGGTCCCCCAAATCAAGTTTAGCTTAGGGCTCCATAAAGGCTTGGGACGGCACTGTATTTCTTTTAGTTATCAGTATTATGCAAGGCAAACATTTAAACTATATATAACTAACATTTAAACAGTATTAAATATAGATAAAGTAAATAAAGTGTGTAAATATCACTAAAATGTGAAATAGCTCAGTGATGATTTGGCCTCACCTGAAACTCGGATGGATGGACAAACAAACTTGAATCATGTGTTAGCAGTGGATGATTCGCAAATACGTGGGACCAGTTTCCAGTGAACACAACACTCAGAAGATTGAAACACCGTTCTGAGGAAAAATGTCTTGTGGATACTTGAAAAAGCGGTGTTGCACAATTCTACAGAACGACCAAAGTGATTCCAGGGAAATGCTGAATGTTCAACTTCAAGTTGAAATTTCAAGTACACCTGAAGTATCAGGGTTTGATCTCAAGAGGGCGCCCTACTCCACAACTCAGCCACATACAAGAGGAGAAAGGCACCACAGTACAAGAGGGAAAGTAGAAACAAAAAAGCACATTGAAACCACAAAGGCTGTAGGAACTAATCTTGCAGCAGATAAACTCTGACTTAATTATGTAGTATATGCAGCTGATCCACAATGCAACCATCACTTAAAAACACCTGAATACACAAAAATGTATGCATTCCAACAGCGATTTAAAACCAAGAAACACAATATTGCATATTTCAATTATCATCTTTATTCGTTTCATTATATACTTTGTGTTTTTACATAAGGACACGTGTCTCTTTTACACAGATAGATTATATGGTTAAATTGCATCTGTATATATGTACACCTTAAATAAATCTTACACTAACACCAAGAGAATGAAAACATGTACAGTGCGAGAATGTTTGTAAGTGGTCAGCTTTCACAGTCATTTTGTCTGGAATCCAAAAATCGATGCTGAGCTAACCTGCTAAACCAGTTTTAGCATTTTATTTACGTGTGTGTGAATTATTATTTTTTTGTCTTTTTTATTCTCACCATTCATTTGATGACAAAAACAAAACACGGACACTTAAGAGAAATGAAAAAATAGAGGGGTTTTCGGAAAAGTGAGTGTGCGCAGTAGTCAACCAAATTATATTTTAACTTGATAACGTTACAGCTTCACATTTACTGTTCAGACTTTTTTTGTAATTTTCTCAAATTTTGACAAAAAGTTTTTTGAGGGAGCACAACAAGCAGAAATTTGAGGTGACATCATCAAATTCAGGAAAAGTGTGGGCACTTAAGGCCTTAAACTGAGTTGGTGGAGGAAATACACAAAATGAATCACACCATATGTGTTTGTGACCATCGTTTTTCTTTTGCTGTGCTTTTGCAACCTGTAGGCATCACAAAATCCTACATTTAATGAATAAGAGGAGGCAGTGTGGTTTTTAAAGCCCTCCTTTCATAGCAGAAACTGAACAGGCGTGCGATCATGTATGCAAACCTGATGAGGAGCTGACTATAAAATAAATGCGTTTTGCTCAGTAAAACCATGTTACATATTTGTTTCCATCCACTACTGCAAGAAAAAACCCCTCAAAGAAATTAAAATTCATATATGAACCATTTGTTGTTGTTTTTTTTGTTTAGTTTTTTGCAAAAAGAGAGTATTATATGTACAAAATAAAACCATTGTCCTTGGTGTTCATCTCTGAATGGATGCATAAAAGTGAATGTACATGGTTGGATAAGCCCGGCTGTACAGTCACTGGGTAACCAGCCCATATTCCTCGCATGCATTTTTCCTCACACACTCTATTTACTACTATTTTACAGTTACAGTTACTGTTCAAGTTAGTGTTCCTACTCAGCTGCTGTACAATGGTTGTGTTAAAGTAAAGTGGGTGGTTCTGGCCAGCGTTTACATGTGTGGGAGGGGGTCGAGGGTCGCCTGTTTTTGGGGGATTGTGGACTTCGTCACATGGGAAGGAGGACAGACACAAAGGATGGGGTGCAATTCTTGACAGTGACACGCAGGGTATATATTGCTGTTAAATGTGATCTCCACATTCTATGTGGCTTAAAGAGAGATAGTGATTATGGTTTATATATACTGTATATACTTAAGTATATATATTTTTGCTGTTAGTCGCAACATACTGGTAGTATCGCCTCTAGTCATAGATAAATTGAAGGAATATCTTTTGTGTGGTGACTTCAGATGAGTTTGCACACATGCACAAAAAAGCACCTTTGATTAGAAAAGAAATCGCACAAGTCTGATAGATATAACTGACCATACATTTGGACATTTTCTACATAGAGACCGAGCACTGGATTGCATTAAGAAGTTATGAAACATGTTTGAAAAAGTATACAGTTTGGTAACAATTTCTCAAATGTTGATTAGTATTTATTTCTTCTTTTTTTTTTTTTACATGCAGTTTATTTCTCGAAACTACGACCCGGGAGCTTGACTAGCCGATGAGATGAGCCCAGTTCTACTGTGAACCACTACACATTGATACTAATCTTAGGAAACCATGACACTTTAACACTGTTAAGTTCTTCAAATGTATTATTTTAACATTATTCTTTTATTGACTGACTTAATCATTAAACTTACTCATGCTTCTTTTAAAAACCAAACCAGTGAAACATATTGAAGTTTGGCATGGATTTTGAGAAGCTAAACTGCAGTCAGGCCTCTTTTCTTGTCTTGCTCAGTCAGTGTGTGTGTGTGTGTGTGTGTCTGAAGCATGAAAATGGCTGTACAATCAGAAAGAGGAGCAGATTGTCAGAACTCTACGCCAGTTAATACTGCTACAGTACATCTAATGCTACTTTTAACTTCATAAAATTAATTAAAAAAAAGAGAATCTCTGAAGAAACATTCAGTGGTGGCAAAAAACATTGTGCGACAGGGAGGAAGGAAAGGTTCCAACCCGACAACTCAGATGAATTCATGAAAAAAAAACCATGATGAATTGCGTCTGTCTATCAAGAGTCTTTCCTCCCTTTTTGCTCAGGTGCAAAGCCCGGAGAAGAATATTTTTCGTACAGTAACAGGACACAAGCTCTCCAGCCACGCGGTAACAGTCCACAAATTCCTCTTCACGCTCGCCGACGGCATCTTGGTCTGTTAAACGTTCAAATACGCTCACAATTTCAGCTCAGTCACTGCATTTATTATTAAGAGCTTAATCCAGCGGATGTTTTTTTTTTTCTCACCCCCAAAGTTCACAAGAGGTTATTCTCCTCATCTAGTGAAACTAATGGCATGCATAATGTTTCTATATTTGGCTGACACACGCACAATCCCTCTCACCTGCTAATGAAATAATAATAATAATAATAATAATAATAGTAAAAAATAATATCAGCCAAGAAAAGTCCACTCACCGTCACCACCTGTCAATTGTAAACAGCCATCGATTAAATGCTTTCTCTCACATATTTAGAATATTCTCTCATCCAGCTCTTCTTCGATCGCAAAGGTCAAGTGGGAGTGACAATAAAAATGGCTGTACTGGAGGTGGTGGTGGCGGTGGTGCTCAGACAGACACCGGACAGGAAATGACCCTGTCCTCCAGCATGACGCTGACCACCAGGAAGACGAAATACAGCATGAACATGATGAAGCCGAGCAGCTTGCTCATGCGCCACTTGCACGCGGCGATGGAGATGATGACAAAGAGGAGCATGAGGAAGAGGAGCACGATGGCACAGAAGAGGCCGTTGGAGCTGACTTTCACTGGTTGCAGGTTGTTGAAGAAGGACCAGAGGAGCCATGGGAACGGCAGTCTGCGAACACACAAGCACGTGTTACTTGCCGCTGTCCCACAGAAACCATCATTGAGTAGCTATATAGTAAATGTGTTTAGTTAATGAGAATTAATAATAGTTGATTCACGTTTTAACTAAGCATTTGTTAATATTATTGAAGTTATTATTTTTACTCTCTGTACAGGATGTTGGATTGTATCTGATTTTTGCATTCTCTTTCCAGTATCCGGTGATTTTAGTATCGTATTTGCTAATCTCTATACTTAATTATAATTAAGCATCTCTTAACCATGATTACCATTTATTACAGTTCCTTGTGACCCTTACTGTAAAGTCACACGAAATGTTTCGTACCTCTGTGGTTGTTTAAGAATCGCAAAGACTAGTAATAAAGATCAACATGGTAAACTGTGCTCATGTAAGGCTTATTTAGCATGCTTAAGTGATACATGACCCACATTAAAATAAGGGTCTCAAGGAGTATTAATAAAGGCTTACAATGCAAATAAAAAATGGTACATTAACAGCGTTTACTAATGTTGTTTAATATACCCTTATTGTAAAGTGTTACCGATACACCTGATCACCTGCTTGTAAACGCAAAAATATAATTAGCCAATGATCACAGTGCATTTAGACATGTAGACAATGTGAAGATGACCTGCTGAAGTTCTTTCTGAAGTTCTGTTAATAATTATTGTGCATCATTTCAATTTTTGATTTTATTTGCTGGGCCAAAGACTGCAGATGGTGGATTAATTTGCTGACCACTGTTGAAGTTTGTGTAATTATAGGACTAAATGGCTAAATCTGGGACAATACATTTAAATCTCACCAAACACGGCATTCTGGTCCCTGGATTTAAAACATTCCTTACACTGATCTACAAATCAAAGATTAGGCGTGCACAGACTCAAATTAAGCTCAGACAGCGTACCCGACAGTAATGTCGAAGATGTTGGAGCCAACGGAGCTGGAGACAGCCATGTCACCAAGCCCCTTGCGTGCCACAATAACACTGGTGATGAGGTCAGGGATGGAGGTTCCAGCTGCTAATATAGTCAGGCCCATAATCTCTTCTGTAATCCCAATGGTCTCTCCAACCTGCAAAACACAAACAAAAAGGGAAAATAGTTTTTGGTTGTAAACATTCTTTCACTACTCTCTCGGTTTATGCATTGGGTTCATGTGGCCAGAGGCATTCTTTTTTTGTTCATGTTGTTAGTCTCCTTCAAAACAAAGTACATTTAAAAGACTTATTATGAAAAAAAATATAGATTTTAAATTGATGTATCGGAAGTAGATTGAATATCTGCCAAAGGCTTCTAAATGCAGGCCCAATCAAAATATTATGATGAATAATATTGTAGCGCAGAGGCTTCGGCTGTGGGGCTCCCTGAGCCCTTGGGCCTGGAAAGCCAGTTCAGTCATCCATCCTTGGTGATTGTACTGCTGTGACGACCAAGCAGAAATACACAGAACTTTTGATAACTTTGTACCTGGTGAGCCCACCACACCATCAGATAAGAGAAGCCTCCGATCCAGCCGATGGCACCCAAGAAGGTGACGGGGAAGAACTTCTTTGAAGACTGAAGGACAAGAAGAAAAACCACACAGATTAATCCAGAGGAGGCTGATGACGCTGGATAACTTCCAGTTCGTTTTAATCACGGACTGCACATAAAAATGGATGTCAATCATGTTCTCATTTAGAGGATCACAGTATTGTCCTGGTTGCGGGACGTGTTGCTGCTCAAATCACAAATCTGACTGCGTGGTGAGTACGTCCATTTTTAGCCTTTTTTAAGTCTCAGTCTGTTCCCAGCACATACCGCTTTCCTGACATCAGGGAGCGTTAGCCACAGGGGGAGGACTATTGGGATGATGAGGAGGTAGGTGAGCCGCTTGCGGTTAGTTTCAGGCCATGAAAGACTCAGGGGCTGGTCCTCTTCCTCCTCATCCTCGGCCTGAAAGGAGACAGTAAAGGGAAGGAAACATTTAAAATGCACTTTTTGCATGAGCATTCATGATAATCCAAGACTCTATTTAGCTTAATAAGTGGAGATAATGTTAGTGCACTTTCTGGATGTGTGAGTCAAAAGCAGAAATCCACGACATGGCTGGGTGCTTGTGCCTTTGCTCTGCAGAAACAGAGGAGTCTGATGACTGTGATTTGGGAGATTGCACGAGCCTGAAGGGCCCGGTCTCTCCAGGCATCAGGGCCTCATCACGTCTGACTGCTGGTGCTGGCTGCGTCGGCAGACCCCTGGGGTCTGATTGGACCTGTCGCTGGAATGCCAAGCGAGCGAAAGACTGTCACATGTCTGCGGATCGGCATCAATTGACAGACACTGACAGAAAGACAACAGTGGTGTCACTCCGTTTCACCTGCTTAGCTTTTGTGCGTGCTGATAAAAAAAACCAGACTCTTTTAAACAGTCTGATGCTTGTGGATTTTACCGGTACAACAACAAGGCCTTAGAGAGTGGAAAGGTGTCTGCGGTCCCTTTGTATCCAATTAAACAGGAAGGTACGAGCTTTGGGGACCTGCAGAGAACAGGTCCACACATGCAGACCTCAGCAGAATACACCGACTTAGAATTTGTCTCTTGCCCTATGAGTGTGAGTGCAAGGCAGCAGAACAGAGAAGAAGAAAAAAAAAAAAAATCATAAAACCAGACAGAATTATTTAAGTCTTAATAGCAATCAAGTGAGGCAGCAGTCCTCGAGGTTAGCTCATGCACAGTTCTTGAATCATATGGAGCTTGTCCCTGCTGTGACAGCGACTGCTGTTGAGTATCGCCTGGTAACCTTGGTAATCAGAGCTGCCAAACAAAAGGCAGTGCTTGCATTACTAATGCTCAACGTCCTCACGTCTCCTCTTCTGCATATCCAGATGGCTGCATTGTTTTCTGTTAAAAGGCCCCAAAACCAGACACCTGAGGCTCAGTGTTGTTTTTCCAACCATGTAAGAGATATGATGTTCTGACTGTATATACGAGAAAAGCTGTGTTTGATTGTAGTTCTGCAGCTGTTAACTGAATACGTCAAATACATGCAGGTGATTCCAGGGGATCCGTGCTGACAATGCACACTAGGCCTGCATCATTTGTCTTTTTATGATTCGCTTCATTTGCGTTCTGTGCTGACGTACCCCACAGAGCTAGTGCTCCCTACTTCCGACTTGGCTCCCAAATGCCAGCCCCTCGGGGGCCTTTCCTGCCCTGCAGTGTGTCTCAGTTGGTAATGCTGCCAATGCCAAGCTTAAAGGCACTGACTTTTACCAGGCACTACAGCACTGCAAGGGAAGGTGTGACATTTGCTATTTTTCTTTTTCTTCCTGGAGGGAAATGTTTGCTATGGCAACTGGTGTGAGGCAAGAAGGTTGTACAATAGGAAAAAAAAGGAAACAGCTGGAAACAGCTGCAAATCTGTTGCATTATTTTGTTGATTCATCAAACAGTGCAAGTATGAGTGATGGGACAGAAAGCAGTGCACACAGTTACACGGTTAAAGCTGCAGTGCGTAACCCACACCTTGGTTGACCAATTCCACCAAATTCAAGGACCAAATGTGCAGACACAGCTTAAGAGGGGCCTTGGATTTTTTTTTCAAATTCAAAAACTTTCAGTGATTCCAAGGGAGCCCTGTTTTGTGTGTATACAGCAGCAGCGCAGAGGAGGGCGGGGCAAAGAAATCCCTGCAAACTGCTGACATTTTTCATCCACCATGTACAGAGATGAAAATGCTGGTCTTTCTTGTAGTAGCTTGACTATTTTGTCTGAAAACAGTTCTTGTTTTGTTTTTTTTAACAGCTGCCACACCGTGAATATAAGCATCTGCTCCATCTGGAAGAAAGGCAAAACAGATGAAGCAAAAGATTAACACACAAGGCAGAGACTGTTTTTTTGAAGGTAGGATGAGTCACAACATCTTTTTGGTTTCACTTTTTTCAATAGTCTCTCTGTGTTTTGGTTTTTGTTGTGTGATTAAATGAAAGCCAAATTAATTTATTCAACATATACAACATATATGATCATGTCTGTCTGTACAGCTCTGAAGGGTTTTAACAACGGGGGCGGGGGAGGTTGGGAAAATGCTGCAGGTTTTTACTTTGACCTTAACTATTCCCTTATTCCTGAATCTTGGTTGCAAAAGCATCCTGGAGGAATTGAACAATTAGTACCATGGGGCCTCTGGCGACAAATAAAGGTGGGAGCCGTTTCCAGCTACTTCCTGGCTGACACAGGCAGGTGCGCTGTGGCACTGATGTCTAAAAATAGCGGCATATGAGAATTAGCCATGCCAATAAGCATCCAGCTCTTCCAAATTACCGCGAATCATCGCCTGAAAAAGCTGGTTTTCTGAGTTATATCTATTTCTACCTTTTTCCACCCTTTTCCCCACTTTCAAAGCGAGTCTAAAATGGTGGCTGCATCGCCTCTGTTTTCACAGACACAAATATTTTCAGCTTCAGGGAAGCGACGACAGTTTTATCAGTAAAAACTATTATTAACCCAGGAGTAGGAGATCAATCTGTAAACAACTTAGTGCAATGGAACAAATCGATAAACACACAACCATGTTGTGAATCAGAGCTTGTGGACTATTCTGAGATCCTCCTAAATGCATCCACAGGAGAGCTATATCTATAGACTGCTCAAACTTTATGTAGCAGGAATGCTGTACATCTACAGTAAGTGCTGCTGTAACTACAGTGTTTCAAACGTATTCTCGGTTGCAATGACACAATATACGAGAAAACACAGGGATTTGATTCAAAAGAGGATCGTGCAAGATTATAATCTGTGTCCATAATAACATGGAGACCTTATATAAAAAACTACTGGCCTTATTTCATCTATAACAATACCTTTGCAAAGCCTTTACAAAAATCCCTGCAACACACATGATTATTTGTGCATTGCATATAGAGGGTTAGTAGTCTGCAGTGAGGTAAACTGCATAAGATTAAGGCAGGGGACAGATTATGAAATTAGTTTTTCGTCCTTGAGTGAGATTAGATTATCGGGAAAATGCAGGTGCCTATAGGCCACTGTTCGACATAACATCACTGTCAAAGAGAAAAACTGAAGGACAAATTTATAGATAAGTCAAACTCAGATTGGCCTTTATTTTGCTACACCCAGTCACAGGAGAATTCTTTTTGGGGTCTCCAAACAAATATGCAGGATTTTAACCTTTAGTTAAGATGTGTGTGTATCTGTTTTTAAATAACGCATAAAATAAAGGTTTAATTAATTTAGCATGTCAAGATTCATTTACCGATTCAAAATGATATCAGGTGTTACAGATATGGCTGTAAACTGAAAAAAAGTAAACTTAGAAAAGTGATTCCCCATTTAGAAGGTTTGGGGAACACTGTTCTAAATCATAACAATAATATCACAGTAAAAGGAAAATGCAAAAGTATAAACGGGTGGGATGGGTGAAGGAGGTGACCGGAATTACTACTACTACTCTACTCACTACTATACTCGGTTTGGTATCAGGCACGTTGTGTTCCATTAAGATAGTACCTCCTCAGCGTGGGCTAGGTTGTCATTGCATGGCTGTGTGAAACTGCTGTGACGTTGTTTCATACGTGACACACACACACACAAACAAATGACGAGCAAAGCAATTCTCTTTGATGTACTGAATCATGAGAATCAGTTAATTAAAAAGTAGTTCAGTACTTCCTGAATGACCGGAGCGCAGACTCTGTCACTAAACTAAAATACAGTGAAACGGGCTGTGATTCGGCTCACGATTGCTATTGAACATTGAAATTTGATTAATGCCCTTACTAGATGTTGGAGATCACAGCATGTTTTTTATTTTTTTTTTACTGATCTACATTTCGACATTTTTCACTTGGATTCTTGTGTCAGATGTTGCACTCATGGTTCTTCCAGTGACGGTACCAAAAAAAGCACCTGGTACCAGGTAGTACCCATAATGGAGAAGCAAAAATAAAACTGAGTAGAGCTGAGTCGAGCCAAGTCGTGCGAGAACTGTATAATGGAAAAGTGGCAAAATGTTCCTTAGGTCACAATGTTACCCTGATTCTGTTCACAAAGACCAAACAGGCAGAATAACAACAATCACCACATGTATGCATTACAGAATTAACAACCTATGAAAAGAAGAGAATTATTTTTTAATTTTCAACACATTTCAGCCATTGGGACAAGGATGAAAATGCTAATTTGAACCGTAGTGGAAAATAAAAGTGTGGTTATTCTTGGTTGCAGCAGTGTAACTAGTGAAAACGACCTTTCCGCACACGGTGCTCCACTTTGAATCTCTGCCCTCTTTCCATGAGGACCCGTCTGCTGGCTGTGCAGGTCACTGTGTCCCACCGTCATCGCTCATGCCAGTGCAACAGCTGCAGGTGTCATTTTGAGACTCCCTGTGTCTGGCTGTACGTCAAGTGTGACACTTGTGTGTGTGTGTGTCTGTGTGTGTGTGTGTGTGTGAAAGAGTGTTTCGTTTGGAGTGCTCAGCGGTGGGGAGCAGCAGGTGAGTGAGGACTGTGATTATAGAACTCAGTGGGAGGAGGCAGGTCTTTGGCAGGGCCTGCGTGAAGATGGAAGAACTCGCCAAAGTGCATGCTGGGAAATTAACAGCGACAGTGACCTGTGCCGTAGTCGGCGCAACCTTTGCATCAATCACGCTCAAGGTGGAACACAGCCAAGGATGAGAGGCATAACATATTTATAAATGTCTGACTTTTATAGCAGTCCTTTTGACTTTCGCTTTTTTTTTGGGGGGGATATTTTGAGTGCGAGCACATTCCACTGCACTTGTTACGCAAGGTACGTGAGCGGTGATTGCTTACCGTCTCTCCCTCTTGCCCCGCTGTTCCATTCATGGGTGGTGTCACCTCCACTTCCACACTAGAGCTGTTGGGAAGATTTTTATCTGTGGGATGTCAGAGGAATAATTAACGTGAAAAGAATTGAGAGGAACAAAAGCTGTTAGCGCTCCTAATAGACGTGTGGGTGTGTTACTTGTTATGACGCACATAGAGGTGGGAGAAAGCATCTTAGCAATATTTAGTTATTAACCCTTTATAATCCTAAAATGGCTAGTTTGAGAAAAAAATCTCATTTAGTCTGAGACATTATTTATCTATCGTCTAAATAAATACATATGTACAATACTTCAAATGTACGAATATAAGCATGTTAAATTGAGAGAACCTATTGAAAATGACAGTAAAAATACAGAGCATGGTACAGTTGAGTAATTTGGTGACAAAAGATCTGTGTGTGAATGTTACCTCCCTCCCTCTGCCTCATCACTTCCTGGTGGCTGATATGACTTTATTTTATTTGAGGCCAGACTTAATTAACAGCCCTGATTAAAACACAAAGAACTGAACGCCATGTAATCGGATGATTAAAAACAATAATTGCCGTGGAAAATTGTGTTAATTCAAGTGTGTGTTGTGACATAATCAGGAAGATTCTCAGACTGATAATACAACTTGTTTTCCAACACATAACCTTGGATGAATTTTTTAAAATGACAAAATAAAATGAGATGAACCACATTATACTGACAATTAAATCGTTTACAAGATTCTAAATCCAAAATATTTGAGGCCTGAAAGACCAGTGATGAATTTAATGATTACATCGTGATTAAAATGTTAATATGCTAATGTGCTGCTGTTAGCATAATTGTCTCCTGTTGATAAACATCTCTGTCCCTCTTTGATTCTGCTGCTCCGACCACATTGCAGCCATGAAAGTGCTTCCTCTGGCCTCCTGTCTCTCCTTTGGTCCGGTGCTCTTTCAAGTGAAAAGCACACATAAATAACACTTGGCAGGGACTGTGATTGATTTAAATACTGCTTGAAGACAACACTTGCAATCAATTTGGCAGTTCTTGATAATGTCATGCTTGTTTAATGTCGGACGTGATGCTCATTAACTCTTTGAGTGGACAGTCCTGATGACTCATGGAGGAAATGAGGTCAGGCCGAGTCATGACGCTTCAGGAGCTGATCTTTGTAAATAATAATCTACAAATCAGTCAAAGGAATAGCATAATGTTTTAAAATAATTTGACCATGTACATTTCATTAACATTTGTTTTCACACACTATTTTTAGAATTAGTAGGGTTGTGTATCGACATTATTCACTCTCACATTTGCACCTACGGTCAATTTAGTGTGTCCAAATGACCTCTGTGTCACAATGAACAAAGGAACAAATGTAGATATGATATTTTTACCTGAACGACTGGCTACTCCATTGGCCTTCTCACTGTCCTCCACTTGGCATTTCTTTTTAGCGATCTTGTGAAGGATAGAGGCCTTCTCTCGAAATTTACCTGTAAAAAGAAAAAAAAATAGTGGCACAGTGCTGATAGAAAGTAAGCGTTGCATACCGCAGCATCTTCAAAGCCTTGTGGCCTCAACCCAGTCAGCGCTCCTTTGTCACCTTTGACGGCAGAAGGATCACATTTCAAACACACAGAGCAAGCATGGCAGTGGTTCACACAAAAGTGCCAGCGGAACAAAAATGAACAGTCAGTATAACATCACATATCATGTACTGATGATCCTGCAATGTTCTGGCTGCCTCCACCAAGGACTGATACACTCCTGGTTTTATTTACTCCTTACATCACAAACCCACAAGAGCAGTGAGAGGCTAGAAAACAATCTGGTAACAGCAATAAAGTTCAAACAGAATAGCTGTATTTCCTGGTGTGCAAACACACCAGGGTCCTCCAATATGACCAATGACTAAAAGAGTAGCCTGAATTGGCTACTAACTCCCTGACTTTAATGCTGGCATCTTCTCCAACTAGGGATGAGCCAATATGATACAGAGTCCCGGTATTGGTCTGAAACTGGTCAAAATTACTGGATTGGATAACAGAAAGAAAAAAATGTGAATTCTGACACAATCCTGACTGTGAAAGTGTAAATAAAATGCAGCGACAGGATTTTAGACGAGTTATGTTTTGGGCTATTTATTTCTTCTTTATTGAAGCAGAATATATGTTACACAGTTGGAGAACGTTGTCGTTGAAATTGCCTAAAATTACTATCTGACTGATATCAGACACGAATAAGGTGTAAAATGGTCTTAAAAACTTTGGACTGATATTGGTAAGAATTGGTAGGTAATTAAGGTTGTGATATCAATATCAGTATCAGACAAGAAAAAGTGAAAACCTGCTTAAGGTTTAAGTTTGATTTAAGTCAAAAATATTTTGCAACATCTATTGCGAATTCCGTGATTTGAGTTGTAAAATAAACTTTTAGATTAAGATACCATCATATTCTTATGTAAGGTTGAGAAGTTAAGGATATTCGGTGTTTCTAATTGTTCAGCCATTTTGGATACATTCGCCATGAATAAAGCCTCACAGAAAACAACAATCCTGAGACATAGCTGCAAGTTGGAAGAATTTGAACGAATCACATGCATGTCTTTTTTTTGGTCAATATTAAGATGATCTATAACCTCAGTGCTGTGAGGAAGCGGAGTAAAATTAAACTATTTGTCAATTGAGCATCAAGGCCTTGTGGCTAAGCTGTGTGCTCCAGTGACATCACAAATAATGCCTCAAGGCAGTTCTGGACCTTGTTGTGACTATGACTAGTGATGAACGGCCACCGGCGTGTGAAACAATGACTTTCCATAAAATTCCCCCGACACCAAAAATAATATAGAGGCGAAAAATGGACCAAACAGACCAGAAACATAGTTTCAGGTTCCCATTGTGTCCCAGGAAATTTAGTTTTTTTGGTATAAAACCACGTGTCATGCATCCATCCATATCTAATTTCACTCCCTTCTTGTGCGTGTCGGTCTTTGCATGCATATCCTGCATCGTCCCACTCAGCCCAAAGCAATCAATTTGAAAGATTTTTTTTTATTTCAACAGGACGTGGTTGATTTGTCAGTCCTCGACACACTGATGCGTCAATACGTATTCCACCCGGCCATGTCAACACTGTCTGTGACCTTCTGCCAGAATCATTCCCCCCCCCCCGAGGCAGAACTATGCCTTCCTCCTGTCTCCTCTGTCTCCCTCCATATTCCCTCCCTCGCTCATCTATCTGAGACAAACACCGTTTTGTTTGTTTCCACCTCTCTCACACACTTTGTCTTTTTGTTGTTTGGCAATGCAAAACACTCCCCACGCCCCCTTTCAGACACACCACACATGACACATGACACATGACGCAAGTACGTTACATTTTCACGGTACCGCGCCCTCCTGACATCACTCACCTTTGGTGGTCATTGTATAGTGGTTGTGTAATGTAGTGCATGTGCAACTGCGCATGTTTGTTTACACAAATGTGGCGGGAGATATTGGCATTCAAATGGTGTTGAGCTTTGTGCTGTGCGTTAGACAAGGAAAATCTGGTATTTGGATATTATTTCTGCAGAAATTTACTGTAGACGGCCGCCGCTGAAGTGAGGAAATAAAACTAAGTTTTGGGCACGGTTTCTCAATCCTGGTCCTGGGGACCCACTGCCCTGCATGTTTTAGATGGTTCCTGGTACAGTTTGGAACAGTAAAGCCCTGGGTTTTGACTGGGAGAAGTTCCTTTACTTGGTACACGGGGTGTGGTCTCTGTCTGATGGCCCGGCGTGACGAGAACTAACGACAACAGTGAATGCAACTCAACGGACAACAAGGAAGGACATCCAGCACCTTTTTTTGTCCTGCTCGATTTGTGGCCTTTTTGTCTCAATGAGACGTCAAGCTCTGTGTGAGAATAGACTGCGGGCGTTGAAAAAACACCAGTCACAAGAGAGGGAGCCCACTCAGCTGACTGCCATGGGTGGAGCCAGTCTAACCGTAACATTTTACTCTGGTATGCCAAGGGAAGGGTACCAAGGAATGGAACAGTTGGGGCAGGTAATTTAGGAACTATGCCTAATGGAAATGCAAAAAAATGGCCCTGTGGCTAGATCTGTTTAAACAAAAGTGTTAACAGTAAAAACTAATTAAGACTAAGATTTTCTTAAATTAAATGGCTGTCTTTAGTCTTTGCAGTCCAGGGAGGTCCATTGAAGGTGCCCACAATTTGCATAATGATGAGGCAATTTCAGAGCCTTTGAAGAATAAGCGGCCTCTCTCTCTATAGTCATCTTCCACAGCCATTCATTTTCACAGTCAGCTCCGTCTGTTACACAACCACTGGGTGGATGAGTCACTCCAGTTTGCCAAATGAAGTAACGCAAGTCCTACGTGTGCGTAGACACTGCTGGTGCAAGTGAAACCTCGAAGTGAGTGCTGAGGCATGGATGATGTATTTCTCAGCGGCGCAGATGGGATGTGGCCAAAGTAGAAAATCAAATTAAAAAAAAATGAAAAGGGAGCCTTGTGCTTTGTTTTCTTGGGCAAGTGTGAAACTTGGGCAAGGATGGTATTGTGTTTGTATGTGGTTCTGTCAGCCTGAGAAAAAAAGAAGAATCCATAGCTTTCCCAATCGCACATGTCACAGATTATAGATTTCTTAAAAATAGATTTCTTTTAAAATTGTTAATCTGTAAACCTTGTTGATAAAAAAGAAAAAAAAATCCATAAACACTGCACATACTAACACACAATATCTCTGGGACTAAACAAAAAAAATTACAGTAAAACATAAATTTAAAGAAAGAAATGTCATGGCTACAATGATTTGCACTTATGTCAGTGAAATCTCAGAGAGGTGGTGGAACTTAGGGGCTGTCCACACGGAAACGAATCTCGGTAAATCTGTTTTTTGTTTTTAATTGTGTCTGCATTTTTATTGTGAAAATCTCAAAATGCCACCTTTGCCTTTTGTATAGACAACAAATATGCTACTTTGATAAATGATGTCATCGTCCCACCTCTATCTTGCTCTTGCATTTGCTGTCACTTATCACCATCATTTAGATGTTTGGTGATTGTTTGGTCTGTTTACTTGATGTTCACTTTTATTTTATTTCCTTAGTCGCCCTGAATTTCTTAATTCTGTCTCTATATCTGTGATTGTAAAAAATGTAATGCATACTCGTTCAAATAGAGCAATACAGTCGCCGTTAGAGTCGCTTTGAGAGGTTTTGTGTGGATGAAGACTTTTCCTGAAAGGATGCCACAGAAACGAGAAAAAAGAGAAATATTGTTGTGTTGTGTTGTGTTTCCGTGTGGATAGGGCCATAAGAGCAACAGTTATGTCACAAGCAAACACAATACAATGGGGCTGGGGGTGGGACTGCTTCAGGATGGATATGGAGCTCAAAAAACAACCAAGAGTGATGGCAGAAACTGGCTCAGAGAATCAAGTAGTTAAAAATGTTTTGGGCTTACCTTCCTCAGTCATTGAGTGATAATATTTTAGTTTCCCATAAGTCCCAAGCTCTACAACATCACAGCAAAAGACAAGGGTAAGGCGACGGACACACAGAGAAAAAGGGAAAGAGTGAACATGACAGAGCAAGACAGGTCTGCTGGTTCTACATCACATACAGGTACAAGGTGACGCACAAAAAGGTAAGGTCTCTTCAGAGTCATCACTGCATAAGTGCAAAACAGAGCAGCAAGGATTGAATTACAAATAAAATACATTATAGTCTTGCAGAAATTCAGTCTGATAAAGAGCCTGTCGGTGGTACAGGCCATTAGAGAAGTTTTGAGAAAATAAAGGAGAAAGAAAGGGGAGTCAATATATTATGATGAAGAAATAATAATGACAGGGCAATGGTATTAAAAAAACAAACAGAACAGGAAACTCAGTAGATAGTTTACTGGGTCAACATGCAACAGAAAGATGAGTCCTCCTCTCCTCTACACGCAAGCTATTCAAATGCACGATGACTCAGCATTTATCTCCCACAATGAAACCCGCACAATTAATTTAATTCCCTTACTGTTGCAGTTCTTCTACAGTGAACAGAGAGTCAGCACATCGGCATGATGAATTACCTGGGAATTCAAACCCGCAGCAAAAGCTGAACGTGGCTGAAGCGGCGGCACTGAAAACAGCCGGACCAGAAGACGCTACATCCCACGCGCCACTTTGAGGGAAAGTGGATCACAGCATGGAGCTGTTCTGCCTGCTCCAACAGGCAGATTCTGTTTTTAGCTTTGCTCTATGCAGTTTTCATCACCAACAGCAGGTGCATAATACACAATCGTGCCCACTTTGAGGGATCAGTTTGTCCGTTTTATTTGCACTGGCTGTGAGATTTCAAGGTACTTATATTACTTATATGATGGTAGGAGCCACTGTGTCTTGGAAAACAGTTTCAGTTGCAGGCCCTTTTCAAAAATACCTCTAAATAATCTAAATAACACAACATGTTTTAAATATGTAACTGTTTCAAATAGTTTAAGGCTCTGCAGCTCAATGTACTGCATGACGCAACATCGCAAGCATCTTCAGCTCTGCCACCTCCACCTCCTGTCTTGTGCGGAGACAGTGCCACTGTCTCCAAGCCATACATCATAGCAGGCCTCGCTACCATCTTCTAGCCGTTCCGTTTCACTTTACCTGCTATCCTTCTGTCACACATCACCCACACATGCTTTGGATGGTTGACCACCTTTGCTACCTCGACTCTTTGCATCACCATACCACCTGTCTCACTGTCATTCACACACACAGGTATTCCGTCTAGCTCCTACTAACCTTCATTCCTCTTCTCTCCAGTGCAGACCTCCACCTCTCCAGGTCCCCTTCTCTCACAACAGATTACAGTATCATCTGCAAACAACATCGTGGTGGTGTGCAATTCAGTAAGTATTGCATATGCCCACACTCACAAGCTCAAATTATGCAGGAAAGTTGAACAAGTTGAATTTTGTCCATTGCCACCCCACATGTGAGTGGATTATGGTGGCACATGTGAGAAGTGGCAGCCCTTAAAGACAGTGGAATGAGATAAAAAAGAAAAAGGCACATCCCACTTCAGAGCGTCTTGCTCATCTGCAGCACTGCCAGACAAGTGCCTCAGTCTCATATGATTAGGGTGACTTTGGTTTTGAAGTGCACCGTGATGTAAGGCAGGGCTCTAATGTTGTCTCCATCATTGTACGGTTTGGTTTGGTACAGCACAATATGGTCTGGAATGGTAAAACCCTGGTTCAGGCTTGGTAGGTGGGGTGTGGGCTGTGCCTGATGGCTGTGTAGCGTGATGTTGTACTGATGTGACAACAATGAACACAACACAACAGACAACAATGGAGGACATCCAGCAGCTATTTTGTGTGTGGCTGTTTGTCTCGACAAGATATCAAGCTTTGAATGAGAATAGACTGGAGGCATTTTTCTCGACTTCCATGGGATATTTACACTGATCGCAAGGGAGTGAGGTTCTTCTGTCAAGGGGTGCTAAATAATCAGATGGGGCTGTTTATTTTGGTACTATTGCTAATGGAAAGGCAAATAAGATACATACTGTACTGTACCAAACCGAACCTTTCCACTGTGTGACTCCATTCTGAGGAAAATTAACCCACAACACAATCACCACCTGCACTTGTCTGTTTGCCATCTGCAACCAGAGAAGGCAGGAGAGAGAGAAAAGGAGGCTTGTTGTTGTTGTTGTTTACCAGTGGCCCTCTTGTCCTTGTTGCGTGACCTCTAAACCTCTGGTGAGCTGTGTGCGAGAGTGTGTGTGCGACACTGTGCGTGTGTGTGCATGCCCAGCCTGTCTGCTGGGGGTTGGGGGTGTCAGGCAAACTCACAGTCTGTGCTGAGGTAAAAAAGGCTTTTAACATTGATTCTTTCACCCCTCCAGCCTAGGGAGACTAAGGAGGGCTCATGGGGGTGGGTGGTGATTGTGAGTGACGGTGTATGTACGGTTGCAGGGAAGATGAGTTACTGAGTGTAGTTGGGCTGGTCACACTTGCATATCATACTGGAGGTGTGATTATCTATCAAAACAAAGCTGAGGGAAAGAAGAGAAGAGAATTCAAAACCACCAGCACCTTTAGCATATGGTTTATGGCAAAAATTAATTATTTAATTGTATTAGGGCTTATTTATTGTTTTTTGATTATTTCTTGGGTGGAAACAATGATTTCTTAGCTAAGTTATAATCTCAATATGACAATAAAATCTTTAACGAGATAATAAGAGAGCTATATTTTGCTTATTTTATAAGCATATTTTATAAGTTAGTCATTCCCTCTGTTTATAGTTGTTATGCTAAGATAAGCTAGCTGGCTGCTTGTAGCTTCATGTTTGTAGTAGGGCTGCAATAATTAATCAACAAATAATCGACTAAATTAATTGTCAACTATTTTATCATCAATTAATCGTTTTATGAAACAAGCTCCATGATATTTTTTTACATATGAATATTTTCTTTATTTTTGTTTCAATGTTTTTTTTTTTTTATTTAACAAAGTAATGTTGAAAACAGAATAAATTTGGTTTGTGGACAAAACAAGACATTTGAGAACATCATCATTTTGAGGTTTGGGCCGAGCATTGATTAATCGGTTGTTCGAGAAAATAATCGAGAAATTAACCGAAAAGAAGTTAGATCCAGCCCTAGTTTGTAGTATTCAAATTAAAGTTACGTTTAAATGAATATGGATCTGTATTTAATTTTAAGAGGGTATGAAACAAGAGTTCATTGGTGTCCAAATATACCACAAATACAGCAGAATATCACAATTTACAAAACACAATATACAAATGCACCGATATCTCAAACATATCGCTTCCTTGTGTCAGTATTATATGTAATGCACTGCAAAACATGTACAGTTGCAAACAGACATGAATAACAAAAACTAGGACAAAGTCAATATATCTATCTATAAAAGAAAATTATATTTCCATCCACTTGCATTAGGAGCGGGAGGTCAGCAACAATGAGTGCATTATTGAGCCGTCGTGATCAATGATGGGGTCACAGACAGTGCTGCTGGCAGGGCTTTGGGGGGAGCATTAGTATGGACCAAACTGGAAATGCTGGCTGAATTAATATTTTAACTTCTAATAGATGTATGTTAAGTACTAGACTATCATGTGACAAAGAGCTGACATCATCACAAAATGTAGGCCTACTTTCCCTTCACCTTCTGTTACCCATTGGGTGTTTTTCTTTCATGTCAATGCTGAAAATTAACCATAAAAAGTGTAAAAATAAGAAAACTGTGCCCCTAAATATCCCCAAACGACCTTGTCTTCGCTTTCTCGGTTCAGCCCGTGGAGGACTGGAGTGAAATATCTGCTCAATATAAAAATGGCCCAACATGAACAAAATGTTCCAAGGCCACAGTGGCACTGAGAGCCACCTTTACAGTGATTCTCAGCGAGATTATTCACCGTGGGGAAAGTGTCGGACGAGATTCTCTGTTCTCGGTGCCTCCGTATCGCTGCAGTACATCTTCACACAGTGAGAAAGAGGGAATTGTTGGATATTTGAACTCACCAACAAGACCAGCTATGTATTTGTTTCAGTGTTAGGCGTCAAACTACAAAACACGCTTAGAGAGAAGTAAAAGTTTCTTCCTTAAAGGGCAAAATAATGTAGGATTATCATTTAAATTGTCATTTAATTGTGCACAGTTTCTTTTTTTATATTTTGCTCGATTTGTTTCTTGCTTTTCAACATACATCTGGCTTATTTCATTAATTGTACAGGTTAGCTTCAGCCTACTTTTCGGTCAAACTGAGCAAAACTAATAAAGAAAATCTTCGCATGATGAAATGCTAATACACAATCTAAAATATTCCTCAAAATAGCCTGACGTTGTGCAGGCATTCTTCTTCCTCTATACTGGAGTTCAGTCGGGCATAAACACCACAGCATTTTCTTTTTATTATTATTATCGTGGGGTTTGAGCCAAAGGCGTGAGTGCAGCCAGACTTCTGAGTGCTCTTTAAGGGGACTTGTTTCAGTCATCCACTGAGGGCTCAGACGGGAGATTGAGATCGAGCCTCCACATCCCTCTTTGTTGTTCAATATTTGATGCCAGTCCTGAGTAATAATGTCTGTAGCTCCATACTGATAAAAAAAAAAAAAAGTGTGATGCGGGAAACTTGTGCCTGCAACTAACCAGACTATTACAATGTCCTCGCTCTTAAAGAAAAAAAAAACATGCAAAAACATTATTGCATTATTAAAGCGAATGATCCACATTCTAACATGAATCATTGCACATGGCTGTGGAATTGACAGATTAATAGAGCCATGGATCACATCAATTAATTTAAAGCCGCAGTTTGTAACTTTTAAACATAAATGCATGTCTCTTTCAAGCATTGCCAAATGGGTTTAAACAATGCTAATTAAGCTCCACACGACTCTCCGTTTTTCTTAGTATGGCATGTTTTCCTGTCTTTAGTGACATTCCCATTCTGCACAAAGAGTGACATTTCATGTCACAACTGGGCAGGTGTGGCAGGAGACACACACACAGTCAAAGTCAATTGGGACGGCTTCATACAGCAGCAGTATTGCCGAAAACACAAGGTGCCCAAGTTTCAGAAGTGGATTCTAATGCTGAAAATGAACCTGGATGCTAAGTCGGACTACGCAATTGTGATGCTATAGTTAGGTTTGGTACAGTGCGGTAGAGTGATGTCGTACCAGTGTGACAATGACAACATGGAACTACAGACAACAATCCAATCGCTTTTTTTCCTGCTCGGTTTGTCTCAACTAGACGTCAAGCTTTGTATGAGAATAGACTGACGGGTGTTTTCCTCGACTTCCAAGGGATATTTACATTGATCGCCCAATCAGCCGACTGTCTTGGGTGGAGACGGTCGAGCTCCACCCTGACCGTACCATTTCACTCTGGTACCCCCAAGGGAAGGGTGCCAAAGAACTGAATGGGTGGGGCCCATTTTTGGTACTATTCCGAATAGAAATGCGAACAAAAACATGTGCCGTACTGTACCAAACAGAACCATTGCATCTAGAAGCTCTAGAGAGGGGTGGGGGAGAAAACCTAGGTCATATCAGGACTGCAGTGTTGTGGTAATTACTCTGAGGTTCACAGGGGGCCATAGAGTTTCTTACCGTAAAGACAGAGCAGGAGCAAGATGCTGTTAAGGAAACACTTTTCTTTGCCAGTGTTCTGGTGAGTCATAATAAGAGTGTAAAAACATAGATAGATAGCAGGGTATATGATATTCTCTTCATTAGTTTCTAATTAGTTGAAAACCCTGTCCTGATGGCAGGGTTTCTATTGCATCTGCATTGTGCGAAACCAAAAGAATTAGACCACAACCGTATTTCTAACTTAAGACTGTAGGCTGCAAAAGTGGGAGACCTTTAGAGACATGACGTTCAAGTACATTGTTAAAAGGAAAAAGCCAAACCACACATTCTGAGCCTTTTCATGTGTCACAGAGAACAGTGAAACAAATCTGCCACAAGAAGCGGTTCATAAGCGGAGAGAGAGAGAGAGGATTAGGGGTAATGGAGAAAACAATGGAGAAATGGTCACAGAAGGTTTCCAGGGAAAGACATCCACAGAGGAGAATGTGGTATTTGAAGGAGTCTGCAGGGATGGACACTACAGAGTTGACAGCACAGCACAGCGGCATTTGGGAAATGTATATAAAGGGGACAAGAGAGTTGCCTCCAGGCTGCTGGAATGAGAACAAACATTTTTTTTTTTTTTGGGAAGGGATACAGAAATTAGAGGGTTAACTCACCGGAGTCAGCAAATTCTGATGGGACAGTAGAAGAAAGAGAGAGAGAGATAGACAGAAACAGAGAAAAGATAAATCCAGGTGATATACATGTAAGCATTGACAGGTATGACTTCAAGGTGAGAAAGGTGCAAAAAACATGAAATCAAAAGAGTTGGTCTCCCTTTATTTTTGGATTGTAAACTTATTCAACACAATAGAGAATCATTTGAAATTTGGGAAATGTGATGAATCGCTTGCTTGGCGAGAGTTAGATGAAGACTGAAACCACTCATGTTAAGGAGACAGGTAGCACAGCTTACCATGCCGTAAACTAAGAATGGCTCCATCCAAAAGTTAAGAATTCTTTTTTGTAAGAAACATGACAAATATGATAAATGTGTCTAAATAATCATGGTTTCTAATCTTTGACCTTAAAATAAGCACTGAACCTTACGAGAGACGGGTGTCAGTCTTCTTATATTAACTCCTGGTTGGAAGCAAAAAAAAAAAACGTCTTAATGAGACGCATGCATGCCCACACACATACTGTGACGTTCGACATCAAGATTTAGGAGCCCTTCATTTTCCGCTGCCTTGGCAAAATGTGGTCATGTTTTTGTTTGCTTAAACCTACTTTAGCGGAAGAGTGAGATGACAACAGAGCAGATAATACTGTAATTACAGCGAGTGTGTATTGCGGTCAACCACACATTTATTACATTTCTTTTCTTTCTTTTTTTAGTAGGTCACAATACAGATTAAATGCTACAGGAGAGTTTAAGCCAGGAGAACCCTACAAACACCGACATATTAATGCATAAGTCTGGTTGATTTTTCACCTATTTCTCATCGGAGTGCTACAGTACATATTTTTACAACACCACCGTAAACATCCATCATCCATCCATCCATCCCTTTAGCTTCACTGTTGTATTAACTCATCGCTGCCCCCCCCCCCCCCCACACCTTCCCCTCTACCGGCCATGTGCATTTGTTTTCAATGGAGCTGGCAAACAAAAGCCATGGGGCCATGTCCCTGCTAGTCGGCATCCGTTTTGCATGCGTCTGTGATTTTCAGTTCTCGCAGTTCGATGTGTACTTGTGTGTGGCCGCTTGCTCCGCCAAACGGTCGTTTCCTCTTCCTCACCTCGCTTCTTTTTCAAGGGCTGTCTTAAATAATGCTATAATGCTAATATGCATTTCTCGCGAGACCTACTTATTCTGAGGACTCTAGGTCGGTGGCACTAATCGCCACGCAACAAGACCTTTAACCATCGTAATGTCTCCAAAGCTGATAAATCAGGGTAAAAAAAAAATCCTGCATAGTTCCACTTTAACACATACACACAAACACACATTTATCCCTGACTCTAAAGGTCTAACAAGTGAGAGGTCACCACTTTCCAGCACTTGCAAAGCAACCTCAGATTCTTCCTCAGCCCAGAAGCAAAGACAACTTTATTTTGAGAAACGCTCTATGAAAAATGTAAGGATGGAGTCCTGCCAGGTCCCTCGAGGCCCTGCTGAGCTACACTTAAAGCCTAAGAGCATGCGAGGACAATCAGCACAGCCTCCATCATTGATGGATGCACCTGTTCATCTCTCTCAATGCTGCACATCACAAACAAAGTGCTCCTCCGCATTAATATCAGCAAAATGTGCAGCCGCTCGTCTCTGAATCTAGTGGACATTTACCGTAATGCAATCAATGACATGATTGAAAACTTGAAACTAATAAGGCCCGTGAGGAGTGCACGAGTGCATTGTTGCAATGTCTGCTAAATTTCAAAATAATCTATTCAAACCAAACAGAGGCTGGAGGGGGTTACGTTTTGTTCCCTGCGGTAATGAATTCACTCCTTGAGTCAGGTCACACATGCAGTCATTGTTTCACTGCATTCATTTCTAGTCAGTATTTTTGTTAAACAACTCATCGCTCAAATCTGGTTATCCAACACCCTCACATTTTATTTGTGACATTTGTTTTACTGTACTACCCACAAGAGGCGTTTCTATTGTGTCTACGAACAGAAAAGATCAGTCTTTTGAACGCACCCCAACTATTCTATTCATACATGACATCAAATGAGTAGTAAATATTTCAGCCTCATAAGATCCGTGCCGTGGGTGGGGGACTAGAGTCACGTGAAGTCTGACTAATGTCGGGATCAGGCTACATGATATGTTTTTGTCTTTCCCGATGCTCACCATGTCAGATTATCAATCACAGTGGCACAGATTTATGCCGGGTACATGTATGACCCTGACCAATCATCGTTCACGACACTGCGCATGTTCATAGGTCAACTGGGAGGCGGGTCAAGGGGTTGTCAATCATGGCTACCGAAGCATTGTGGGTGATGCTCGCTGACTTTGTCGTGGCAGTCTCTTGAGGCAGGGGTGCTACTGTCAAAGCTCAACAAAATGTCTGATTCCTGCTTAAGACTTGCTTGTGACTCATGGCGTCACCTCGCCTCGGCACGGCACGGTTTAGGCTGCATCTCCACTACAAATAAAGCACCTACTCAACGTGGGCGAAGTCATGACTGCACGCATCACACACAAACGAGTGACTAGTGTCTTGTAAAGCACTTGTTTTCAGTGTAACTGAATCAAATCACTAGAATCAGTTAATTAAAAAAGATTTGTTCAGTACTTCCTATTAGTCCCATCTCTGAGTGCATGTCTGATGTGTCAATAAGACAAACTTATTGTATAATAATTGGTGCGGCAGCAGAGGGGTGGAGTACAAGCAGTCATACTGACTTCATTCGCCTCAGGAGGCTATGATTTCCATTTTTATCACTGAGATAAAAACATGAATGCCCTCAAGACGGGACCCCTTGGAATCTGTGTACGACAATGAGTCGATACATGCAAATGAGTACTTTAAGGCCCATCTTGGCACAGCCTGTTAGTTGACTCATTCCAGAGTTGGCTTTCAAAGAATGTTGTAATGTCAGAGAAAGCTTAAATGCCGTTTGTTTGCAAATGCAACCACATCTATTCAAAAGTGTTGCTTTCAAATACTGAGAATCTCTAATTCTTTAACCACGCCATAAACCCAAGTCCCCATTTATGTTAATTTTATTCCCATCGCTTCTCCTTCATCTTTTTTTTCAGGGTGGATTGAGAGTGTGATGATGATGATGATGATGATACTGCGTCGCCGCTGCCGTATTAACATATTTATCCTCTACATGGAGCACTAGCACTGACACTGCCATTTTACATTTCGTTTAGCTGAGCTAATAGGCCTTCATGTCAGATTAAATGAAAATGATATTCACCTCCTCGGCTTCGCCCTGACACAGCACTGAGCTTGTTGTTTTGAAAAATGGATCAAATCCATTTTGGTATGTGGGCTAAACACATTTTTCTTAATATTATTGGTGGAGACTAGATTTTATTCGGTACACGTGATTCTTATTAATGGATGTTTCCATTTGGAATGGGGACTGGATTAGGTATAACATAGTTTTTTTACAATGTGAAAAGGTGTTGAAACCCTTGTTTACATTCCCATTAAAACAGGACTGATTTAATGAGAAAGGCAGTTAAAAAGAACAAACATCTGTACTGTACATTCTGGGTTATTTGGGACTTGGAAGAGTTGTGTTTGCTTGTGTGCAGTTTGTCCGGCTGTCTTACCTTCACTTAAAGGGTCTAATGTGTGAATCATCAGCTGGAAAATGCTGTTTCTCATCAAGCTGTTGTGCAGGGAGGCGGAGCTGCCCCCCCTCTGAAGTCGAGGCCTTGCCTACGAGGGGAGAAACATGATGTGAATGAAACATGCTAACACTTGAGATGAGGCTCTCCTCATCTAAGTCCACCAACTGGTTTTCATTGTTATGATCAAGCAAATATTTCAATCTTACTAATGTCAGCACAAGGAAAATAAGCTAAATAAGCTTACCCATGCTGTTGGGTAAGCTCATTTCACAAAAAAAAAATGATGATTGTTTTACAGACTTGTATTTATGTTAGTAAAATCAACATGTATTCATGCATATGCTCCACATTCACTCATGCTATGGGTTGGAACAGGATTCCTTAATTCTCTTGCACATAAGACAGAACCTATAACTCAGTTATAGGTCAAGGTCATTGTGGCAATTCAAGCTGAACTTCAGAACTGTTGCAAATTAGACAGTGTTGCAGGCGGCAGCTGTTTGGAGTGTGTACATCTTTGGATGCCCACAGGTCAAGCACAGCCGCTAACTCAGGCCCATATGGATGAGAGCAGGAAGCTTCTTGTAAGGTCTTGGCACAGTAGCTTCTCAATGTGGCCCAGATGGTGACGATCCTCCTGCTGTGTGTTTTTTTTCCCCTTTTACTTCCTTCATGAGGTGAATGAAACACTCAATAGAGCTCCAGACGTCACGGGACTCGATTTCTATGAGCCGCCGTGTTGGCAGCCTAAAATGCAGCAACAATGAATGGGACCAGGGCTGGATTCAACCTGTCAAAGTTCACTGTACACTTTAAATCCATGGAGATTGACTGATATCGCTCCATCTTCTTGTGCTCACTGTGAGCACGTTTCATAGCGCTCCCGGTTGACCTCCACTGTCTCTCTGGATCTGTGGGGACCTGGTAAAGTGCTCTCCTGTTAGGCTGTCTCTGACTGTTTTTTGGACATCAACCCACCATCTTCACTTTTATGATGAAAACAGCCAGGGAAGAGACAAATTGACATATTGTGTGATTGATGTGTTGTCTAGTATCTACAGAGGTCATTTCCTGTCAGAGGACGTTACATTGGTTGTGTGACGTCAGCTATTGTAGCTCTATAATACCAGCACAGTGTAGATAAGAAATATTGAAAAAACAAACACTCACATTGATTTGCTGTTACTGTTTTCCACCCTTCACTGTTTGTTCTCTCTCTCTCTCTCATCTTGGCAATTTGTGTACTATCGATAGTGTAATGATGTATATATTTATTTTGTCCTTTTATCTTGTTTTATTACAAATCTATTGCTTTTTTGCTGCTGTAACAAGTGGGATCAAGGATAATCTAATATAAATTTGAAAATATTAAAGCATTCTTAAGAGTCTTAAGCATTCTGTGCACATGCTGCTCCCTTGACTGTCTTTTACAGGCTCTGCACACAGGGAAGCTGAGGGTTAGCGATAACGGTGTTTATGTCTTCTTCACAGTATGGTGGAAGAAACACAAGTTAAGCTACTACATCTACATAGAAACAAGGACAAACACTGAAGCAGACAGACAGAGAGCGTGTCAATCAGACAGGACCTACCGACAGCTTGCCGTCATCCTCTGGTGCCCCAGGACTTGCCTTCTCATCCAACACAAAGAGAAGGGGTAGTAAAAGTGGGGGAGAGAAAGAGAAAACAGGACAGAGAAGTGAAGCATAACGCACACGACCACACAGACAAGATGAAAAGATGATGGAGAGACATTATGACACAGTTACAGAGATCGGGATGACTGACTGTGATGCATGTGGACAAGACTAGAGGCACAGGTCCCCCCACCCCACTACAAGCCTGTGCCAGTCACAGGCTGAGCAAGACTGGACACCTTCTACTTCTGTAACCCTGAAGTTGATTCAAAAATGCCATAACACTTTCACTCACTCAAGGATGTTCACTACTCTTTGTTAAATATGTTGTTAAAGAAATTGAAAACTTGTTTATTGTGCAAGTGTGCCACATCGTAGGCCGGGATCAGACTACACGATATGTTTGTCTTTCACGATGGTCTGTGTCACATTATCAATCACGGGTTAACATTCACGTCACTCCGCGGGTTCATAGGTCATCTGGGCATTGGGGCAAGGAGTTGTCAATTACATTTATGTCTGTATGTAAAGCCACATCAGAGCACACTGTTATCCTACTGCTCAATGTCCAGGAGCGTGTCATAGGAGACGTCAGACGGCAGGAAAAGAGAAATAAATTCAAACATGCTACACTTCTCGTCAAGGTTATAGTGGAGCGTCCCAGATGACAAATCTTTGTTCTTCAATGACATTACACTAGACATCCATTCATCATTCCCGACATAAACGGGTCCGACGCTGGAAATGTGCTGTTACGACCAAATGGCTTGAAAATCTGCCGGAATTCGTGGAATTTGATCCCAACATTAACAATAAGTCTTTTAAACGATCAATCACCAGTTCTCTGCCACCAGCAGCCGTGTTGTAGCACAATCTATTTTTAAAATAAAAGTAGAAACCGATACCAATACACAAACTCAAATATCTACCTACATCAGCCTCCTTTTACACCTTTTAAACTGTGAAGCTGTTAACACTAGTCCTTTCAAGCTACATATTATAAAGATATAATTCTCCAACTGTGTAACAAATATTCTTCTCCAATAAAGAAGAAATGAACAGCCCACAACATGACTCACCTAAAATACTGTTGCAGATTTTTATATATGCATCAACATTTTTTTTCTTCATTTTGGATTACATTGGATTTTACATTTTTATCTTTCTGAATGGCATGGCATCTTAATTCTCTTGTGTGTGTGTAAAGTAGGAGTTCATGACGTGAAATCTCATGGGGGTGTAAATATTCTTCCCACAGATTTCTGGATTAAAGAAACAGTTTGGACTCCTTTCATTGACTAATCAAAACAAATGCACCGTAACTTGAAGGAATTTGCATTGGGAGCCGGTGTCGTTTCCAGAATAATCAACCACTGCCGTCGGTGTGAATGTCACTACCCACTGTGCTCCACTGTTTCCACTTAACGGCTCATAATTTACCATATATCAGGCTGTGTCTCAGCACAGATCAACAATAATTGCAGAAAATGAGGACATGAAATCGAACATTTGCAAAAAATAAATGACAAAAACTAAGATTTTCCAGAGAGCCATTCAACTATAATCTTATTTTCCCATCTTTTATGTCTCCCTGCACACTTCAGGTATTATAATTATTCTATTGAATACACTAGCCCCATCCTCAAAAGCAAAGTCTGTAGGGTTAGGGAAAAACTGGTAATTGTGTCAGATAGAGATTATACCGATGGTCGATTAATAAGCCAGCTTTAAATATTGAGACTAATAATATTTATAGGGAGATTAGTATGTTCTTGGGAGTTTGTGTGTCCTCTAATACCAGCCGCTCTGCCTCACAGATCTTACATAATGTCACATCAGGATCATTCCTGGAAACGGATCAGCCGAGGGAGATAAAGGTCGCTCTGCAGCCACATGTATACGACTGCGTGTTTACGGAGAGTTATCGAGCAACAGCGTGACATCGTGTGAAAAAAATAAATACTTCCGCTTCCACTGCTCGAAATTGCCCATAGCTTAACCGGGTGGGGGTTGGGTGACACGATTGGAGGAATGTGAGCGTGCTGGTAAAAACGCTGAAAGCAGAGCTGGAAGTCCTGACTCTTGAACATCAGCAGTGGATTATAAATCTTCTTATATAAAATCTGAGGAGGCACAAAAGGAGTCTATTTCTGGAGGAGTTTAATTTGAATTCCCTTTTATGCTTTGACATCCAAGCAAAATTACTGAGGCGGATAATAGCTTCTTCCGCTTTTTTTTTGTTAACACATTTTCTACTTTGCCAGTGGTTGATTTAATCCATCATAGCTGTGCTTTATTCTTCAAATCCTTGACTTACTCCCTAATATGCTCTAGATATAGTAGAAAATACAGGAACAGAATACGGCATTACATTTTATAAATCAAATGACATACTTTCTATATCGCTTATACCTAATTAATTTTCATTAAGCTGTCACATTTCTAGCTTTAATTACAGTGTACAACATACTGTAAATTATTTGATGTTTTGGTATTCCAACAAGTACTGCAATAACTTGTGAATACAATGATATCCCAAAAGTAAATAAGTAATTCATAATAAAGACTAGAAGATTATCTTCAAACTATAATCAATTGTCTCACCATGTCAAATGAACACACACAGGATTACAGGACTCATTTGTCTTTTTTGAAAACCATGTTTTACCGACCCGGAGTCCTCAAAATCAGGAGGTCTTGCAAAGTCTTGGATCTTGTGAGAGAAAATATAAATTGCTTCACAGCACTTCACACACCCTAGGTACTGGCTATACAATGAAGGCAGCTATAGCATTATTTTAGATGTTCATCATGGCAGAAGCACGGAAGAGGAAATTTGTTGTTGTTTTCTGCATGGCTTGTGTTCACCATTGTCCCAATGTAGCCATTTCCTTCTTCTAATCTTTGGGCCCTCGGGTAATCAACCAAAGTGCAGACTTTGTGATCAAATTAAGCTTCAAGTTTAAATTAGAATACATTTCAAGTCTGCACTAAATTTAAATCGATTGTATTCATTTGTTATTTGAAATGTCCAAGTGTTCCTCTCCACTTAATGACTTTTCTTTGAAAATACCAAAACAGGGCTTTAAAAATGTATCCTAATGGATGTCTCAAGGTCATGTGGGGAAAATTTTGTGCACAAGCCAAGACAGAATCGAAGCAGACGGGCTTGTTGGGATAAAAGCTACATTACAATTGATCTGACATGTCTGGCATTGCATATCTTTTGGGTTGTGAAACTCAAGTAGATGTGTGTGACTTACATCTCTGCGTTAAAAAAAGGGAGGAAAAGTCAAGCATCTGTCAGCCTGTGTATGTAAAGAACTGTGAAAACCAGGTTGCCCTGCCTTGTTACACAAACTTGAAAAAAACAAAATGTTGCACAGCTTTAAGCGTTTGCGTTACAGCAGGCAGCCGTCTGTCAGAGAACGACAGGACGCCCTTTGAGATTTGTCCGTTTAGATTCGATGCGTTGAGAAGCACGACTAAGCAGCATCTCACTACTCCTCCTCCTCCTCCCCTCTCTCTCCCTCGTTTTGCCTGGAGACGATAATGATGATCTTCAAGGAAAGGAGGGGAAAAAGATGCACAACAAGTCAAGAAGCCATCCACTTGCTAATTAGTAACCCCTTCATTTTTCTAACAAGCAGAACTAATTACAGGAGCTGCCACGACACTGATTTCCCACAAGGCAGTGCTCATCAGGACTAAGCCAAAATTGCTTCCTCTTACTCCCTCCCTCCCTCCCTCCCTCCAATGAACCAATCAGACTCTGGCTTTTGGGAGAACAAGAAACTGCTGTGTCATTCTTTTGCAAGTGAATGTAATCACCCGGAGCTGAGTTTGAACAGGCACTTTTTGTCATTTTGTCAGTAGTAACATGAACTTGTAGTGTTCTGCGTGTAATTCATTCTTATTAATAGATTACATTTAGAGTGTGCAAGTGCAAGACAATATTTTAGCTGAGTGGAATAGAAAGCCTCATTTGTCATTGTAGTAGATTTTATAAAATACTCTAAAGCCATGGTTCTCAAACTGTGGTATGTGCACCACCAGTGGTACGCAAGCTTCCTATGTGGTATGTGATCGGAGAGGAGCTGAGGAATTTGGACCAGAGTGCATATAGAAAATGAAACAAATAAAATAATAATAAATCAAATAAGAATAATTAGAGTCACCTTATCTCTCGCTTCATCTTAATCTAATTTTGCTATACCAGTGTGTGAAGTATATGTGAGGAAGAGGAGGATGATGAGAGAGCAAATTATCTTATTGGGAATAAATCTGCCTCCTGTGAAGTGTCTGTATCGCTGACTTTGCTCGGCCTATTTACACCACTTTATTTTAATGTTGGCAGTTACATCAAGAGCTAAATATTTTCTCCGGTGGTACTTGGTGTAAGAACCACTGCTCTAAAGGGCAAAAAGTCCAACATGACACGTACCAAGAAATAAACACCTATAGATATACCTATAAGAAATGAAGTACTGTGGAGTGGCACACTGGTGATTGCAAAACAACGCATATTGCACTTTTGAATTTAAGTCATAATTAGCCATTATTTGATTGCCTCCTACATTTTTCAGGTAATTTCAACAATTCATACATTAAAACGTTTGTTTAGTTCATGACCAAATGCGTAACATTTTACCATGTAAAAGTAAAGTGTTGATGACCATGTTCCACTTCCACAGTGGAAACAGAATAAATACATAAGACAGAATCCTGACGTCTCATCAGAATTGACTTTTTTTTGGAGATTGAAGTCTGAAGAAACGAAACATATTGGCAATTTAACAATTTTTTCCTTTAACAGGGCCCTCGGTAGCATGTGGAAGGACCATACACAGCCATAGCCCGCCACCTCCAGGCAATGTGCATGACTATATTATTCCCAAATAATTAAAGTTTTTCTCTCAGGGCTTGACTGGATAGTAGAAGCAGTTGTCAAGCAATTTCATGGGAAATTTTGCTATAATGGCCATTTTAATCACTGAAAAAGGATGATTTGTGCAGAAAAACATTAACTTTATTGCTAAGTGTAGGCTTGGGAAATCCACAGTCCAATCCAAATTGTTAAAGGCATGTGTTTCTCTCTGGGTTTGAATGGTTAATCTAAGCAGTTCTCAAGCTATTTCATAAGAAATCCTGTTGAAATAGCCATTTTAATCACTGTAAAAAGATGATTTGTACAGTTGAGGTATATAGAGGTTGTGTGCTACTATGAGTAAACCTTAAACTCAGTCAATAATATTTTATGCTGCTTTCTGTTGGGTATGCGGCCTTGTCCTTGATTTGTAGAAGTAGTAAGTAGTAAGTTGTAGAAGTGACCATGGAGTTTGTGTTTGAGTTGGGGGTGTTTCACTCACTCTCATTCTACAGCAACTACAGGGTCATAGTTGGGAACTGAAGGAAAGCAATTTTGTTAAAAAATAGAGTCGATATACTATATATATCACCATATAAATCAAATCAATGTTTCTGTATGGCTGGGCAATGTGTCTTAGAAATACTATCTCGATATTTTTAGTCTATAATCCTATATAGGAGATATATGGGGACAATTCACTGCACGCAGGTTGTTTCTCTGGACTCATGAAAATCTTTCTTTTGAGATGTCTGTGCTTCAATACACTGTAAATACACCTTAAAATAAAATATCTACTGTTCTGTATTAAATAATCTTAAAATACACATATATACACTTTCATTTGGAAACTGAAAGTGTATTCTGTAATCTGTGTATTTCTGCAATACTGGTCAAAATTACTGTAAAATTTGACATAATCCAAAAATATAGTATGTTATGTTGCATGCTTTACTATGAAAAATATCTTGAAACAGCTTCTTAGTTTAATACGTCTAAAATGACAGGATTGGACTGATATCAGTATCGGACATGAACAAAGGATATCAGTGTATAATCAGTGTGTTATAAAAAAAGTGTTTATTGCCAATTAAGAAGTTTTAAACCACAATTTACTGGCCTCTTCAACTTTCATTCAGGACCAAAAATATACCTTTAATTATCTGGGATTTATTGCGATAAGTATCATCATTGACAGATATAAATATTTTGTATTGTAATAACCTTTTTAGCCATATCGCCCAGCCCTGCCTCACAAGGACATATTATGTGAGAAAGGGAATTCTCCTACACGAAGAGGCAAATGTATAAAGAAACTATAGAGGATTACTGTCTGAAAATTGTGTTATTGTTCAATGTAATGACTGAACACTACTGGAATAATGTGGCTTTTCGGTATAATGGCGTTTAGATCTTGTGCTGTGCAGCAATATTGCCATGCTGCACACAGGAAGTGTTTTGCATTCTGCAAGTAAAGCAATAAGAATGCAAACAGGTTGGAATAAAAACACAAGAATCGCCCACAAAATGTTACAAAAAGTGAATTTGCCTGCTCAAAAAAGCCCAGTCATTTAGATGGGAAAAACATTTCTTGCCCCACCCACCCATGCACTGCTGCTGTATACACACAAATGCTCCGTCAGAATAATAACACAAATCAGCAAAAGTTACCAAAATCCCATTAATGAGGTCACCAGGAAATGCTGTTTTGAGATAATTACCTTCCCATCACGGCTGTAATGCATTACAAACTATTACTTAATGCCACCTCGTGCACATAATCCTGACCATGGTTTTGCTTCGTTGCATTGCTGCACTGTCAGCAGACATTCACCTTCAATCAGAGACAGAGAGCACATACACACAGAAGAACCTCATCTTAAAATGAGGTGGAGGAATTACTCAGACGAAACTTCCTGCCAGATAGTCAGTGCAGACACAATATTATAAAGCCCTGTCAGGTCACCTTGGTGAGTCTGAATGGGCATGAGGTTGGGGTGGGAAGCCTGATGCATCATTCTCATCATTGCTGATGTACATAACAAGTACTAACACACTTAGATGACAACAGAGAGCCTTTTAGGAGATTCACTAAGGCAGAGAACATTTTCTAATTAGCTCATTAGAGGCAGTCTGATTGCAATCACTTCCATTTTAAGAGTTCCTCTTAAATTAGCTTGTAGATTCTCAGTTGTCTGTGTGTTGGGATCTATCGTCCACATGATAAGACATTATCACCCTGAAGTTCACAAAATATGACACGAATGGAGTTTTGTAAGGCAGGGACAAAAAAAGGGGAGGCTGTATGTATGGATGCATCTATGCATGTCCACAGTCACATGCAACCACATGTGCCGTTTCCATCTTCTTAGCCTGCTTGTCATTTCATACACCCATGAGATAGGGATCTTGGTGCCCTTCACATGATGCTTTTACAGTACAGTTACATTAGCTAAATTGACCCCGCTTTTAAAAATAGCCGGTGATCGATGAGGCTTTCAGTTTCTTGCAGGCATCAACATTTAACCTTCAGGCTCTTCCTACAGAACAGAAACAAACTCTCATTATAAATTTTCATGAATTCCTCTGCATCATCAAACTAATATACTAACTAATATATATATATATATATATATATATATATATATAAAAAAGTGAGATCGACACACTGCCAGCCACCGATTGGCAGAGAGTGTAATAGAGTGGAAGAGTCATGAGCGCGATGTGTGACACAGGAGTCAAACCTAACAATGCTGAACAGTAAATCAATTAATAAATCCTGAAGACATGCGTTAATCTCCAACATTTAGCAAAGGAAATATCTAAAATCTCAATATTTAACAGAGGAAACTGGTGTGTACTACACTGCTGAAAGCTGGCGATTGCGAGCTGAATAACAACCCCTTCCGCCGTATTTTAGTTCAGAGACTGCGGCAGACGCTGAGTCTGCGCTCCGGTCATGCAGGAAGTACTGAACTAATCTTCATACTTAACTGATTCTAATGATTCAGTAGACCGAAAACAATTGCTTTAAAAGTCATGACAGTTTCATGCAGCTGTGCTATGATGACTCCGCCCACACTGGGAGGTACTATAGCAGAGTCGAGCCGAGTCGTGCTGGAACTGTATAGTGGAAAAGCGCCATAATAATAATAATAATCATAATGGACAAAAGACTAAAAGACTAATATTGCAATGGAGATGGACAAAATTATCACCTTTACTCTAGAAAATAAATACATTCAAGAAATTCAGAAAACAAACTGTATGTTTTGTTTCTGCTATACATGTTAATTGTGATTCGAATTAGATTGACCTGGCCCTACAAATGGAGGGCGGACAGCCCCAGTAGTACAATAGCTGATCAAAGATGATATAAAATGCAGCCATTGGCACAAGTGAAGCACACAAAGTTACTTAGAACTTAATTGGTACAATACATGCAGTTTAATCACATTTGGACAGTCGTGGGTGTTGGTGACAAACAAAGACACAGAGAACTGTAGACAATAGAGGACAGATGGTAGAAGAAGCAACTCAATCCACCCACTACTCGATTTCGAAACTCTACACTGTATCATGATTATTCAAATCTGAATGATACTTTTCTATCTACTGACTGACCAAAAAGTCCAACAACAGTATAACAATTAAATATTTAGCTCTACTACTATATAACCTCTCCACCCTCCTTAGACAAAAAACACACAGCTGGAATGGATGATAAAACGTGAAACCCTTACCATCATGGTGAGATCATCATAGTGAGGTCATCATAGTGAGATCAGGCTCTCTATTATTTTTTAAATTAGTGGACTCTCGTCACTGGCTGAGCTCAAGCCAAAAAAAAAATTATGTTTCTCTCCATTTGTGAGTAGGTAAAGTTGTGCAAATGTGTGCGTGTATAATTTCAAATCTACACCCCTGGCCATGCACAGAAACAAAGTCAGCTTAGCCTACGGCTGGGCAATATGTGGATAACATATTGTGACATAAGGCAAGATATGGTCTTAGATTTTGGATATAGCCACATCGTGATAAGGTATCTGTGATGACTTTTCCTGGCTTTAAAGGCTGTTACATTGATAATTGTCATAGTGAAATACACTAAATATTATATACATGTTCACAATACTAATAATAATAATAGTAATACATGGAATAGAATAATTATATTTGAAAAACTCCCTTAACACAATTTTAAGGCTAATTATTTGTGTAGCAGAATAACCATTTTGATAGGCAATTTCATTGTTTCTAACACACTAAATGAAAGGTAATAAGTGTATTTTAAGATCATGTAATACAGATCATCAACAGTAGATATTTTTATTTGAGTGTATTTAGAGAGTCCAGAGAAACAACCTGTGTGCAGCTTTACATTCTATGTCTCATATATCATATAGACTAAAAATTTGCCATCTCGCCTAGCTAAACAGAAATATTTATTTGAGTAATATCGTGAAAAAAGTATATTGTGATAAGATTTTATTCCCATCCCTAGCTTACAAAATTGTGTCTATTTGCAGTTTTGATCTACCACTCAGTGACCATGAGCCTGAGTGAATAATACCCACTCCAACCCAAACTCCATGGTCTCTTCTACTACTTTTCTTTGAAAGGGATAAAAAGATTCCTCTCTGATTTCCTACAACTACAGAGTACGAATCAAGGACAAGGCCACGTACCCAACAGAAAACAGCCCAAAATATACTTGATTGAGTTTAAGGTTCACTCATAGTAGCACACAACCTCTATATACCTCAACTGTACAAATCATCTTTTTACAGTGATTAAAATGGCTATTTGAACAGGATTTCTTATGAAATAGCTTGAGAACTGCTTGGATTAACCATTCAAACCCAGAGAGAAACACATGCCTTTAACAATTTGGATTGGACTGTGGATTTTGCTGAAAACTAGCTTGACATGCATCACAAGGGAAGATAATCACATGAACACGTCATCCACAAACAAATAGGCACTTCAAGCAAAGCAGACTATTATAGTTTATGATGTGGGAGTTAATTTGGATTGGACTGGTTAAAAATAAAAACCTAAAAACTACAGCTAGCAGCAAGCAACATGTTTTTTTTTTTTCATGTGTGAACAGAAGGTGTACCGCATCAGTGCTGATGCTCAAATATCCAAATCCACAGGGAAGGAAACAGAAACAGACCTGAGCTTATTTCTGCACAGGATCAGCTTTGTAACCGATCTTTGAAGTACACCCTGATGGAAGATCTCGCCTCTGTGACGCTATTTATAGCTTGGTAATGCATCAGAGGTCACACCTTCCATCTCAGCAGAACCATCATCTGCCTCGATTCCCGCTGGCTTATCCAACAACTGACGATAGCAGGAATCTAATATCATGGCTGGACGCAGAAACGTTACCTGAAAACCAATCTGCGGATATCCTTGTGTGGCTCACATCCTTGAATATCCTACTACCAATTATTTTGCTTGACAATCTGATATTGACGCAACGCTCATGAAGATTTAATGCAATGAACTAGCCTGATAAAATGTTATTTTAATTATGTATTATGTGTACAATTATTGCAAGTGTTCAGCTGCGATTATTCAGTGTATTGTCAGATGGGGTTTTGACATTAAAGTATGTTTAGATGACATAAATAAAATAAGTTGTTTGTTCGACTATTTCTAAAATACATGGAAGCATGTTGGTCTGATCCACATGGAAACTGAACGACACAAGCAATCTTTTCCTGTCACTTTGATAACACGTTCAGTAAACGTGGAACAAAGAAACCCCCGAAAACTACTCTAAATGCTAAAGTACACTTTTTGTGTGGACAGCCCCTCAAATGTAATTTCTCAAAGTTGGACCAACACCTCCAAATAATGTGATCAGACCAGAGTCCGACTCAATGTGGCCTGGATGCTCCACACATGCGCCACAGTTCCTACCCCCAGCTTACATTCGGAAGAAATAAAAGAAGCTCATGCACAGAAGAATGAGGCAACATCTACAAAAACATATAGCGAAATACAGACTGGAAGCTGCCCAATAGCGAGAAGCTGAAAGTGGGTGTATTGCCACCTAGTGTAGTGGAGGTGGACGCATTCCATTCATAGGAGTCAAACTGAACTGGTGGGGGTCTGAGGGTCACTCCTGTCTTTCCTAAAGCCACAGTGCACAGAGAGCTGGCTAATCTGATCTTGTCAAGCATTTTTTTTTCAAAAAAAACAGCCAGTCAGTACATCAGCTAAACAATGAAGCCACAAGATAACAAGATAAGCCTGGGCTGGCCTGGTGAGGTAGCCCTGAGCAGGGGGTGCAGATGATGAAAGACCCCTCTAATGCCATCTATGGCCAGAGCAAGCCGGCACTTCAGCTCCTAATAAATCTGACTTCCTGCCATGACAGACCTCATACACAAGGATACACAAGGTTTCAAAACGATACATTCTGTAACAATGAATAAGGAAAAGGTATATTTTTGGCAAGTAATGAAGATGCCAAGATCGACAACCATGTCTTAAATCAAGGAAAGAGTTGGACAATCGGTTGCTCCAGCAGAACAACTCTACCACACATACACCAGTTGTTTCTTCAGAAAAAAAAGTTGAATCAGAGAGAGCAATAGATTCACACTTCTCTTCTTCTTCTCTTATGTGCTGCCATGATCACTCCAGTTTGTGAGAAGCCAATGGCTCCTTTACATGACCTTGAACTGTGTCCATACAGTCTGTACATGTACTTTATGGATTTCCAGAGTGTGTGTGTTTGTGAGTTGGTGTGCGTTCAGATGGGACATAAAATGCATCAGGCAATGTGTGACCCTCTGCACATTATTGAGTGACCCAGTGTTGAGTAATCAGACCTTTGTGCACGGGTTGGAGTCAAGTCTGTACTGTTAAGTCACTGACCACACGACCAGACTAAGAGGTTTAACTGTGACAGAACGTGCGACAATTAGGGCTACCACTGTTGTATGATGATGCCATCTTTGATTTACAAACCACCCTTTAAAGCAACATTTGCTGGATAGAGATTTTTGTTACTGGATTGATAGCAGCTCAATCACACTGGTCATATGTGGCGTGTTTTATTGTCTATTTTCCTCAGGGCAATGTTTTTTGACATTATAAATCAAGTGAAAAGTAGGCTAATTTTTCCACCGAGTTCCATTCCAACAGAATTATTTTTCTGCTACGAGCAGAGTTGCCCCTGGGTGGCTATTCAATATATTCTTAATTCCGGTTTAGCTTCAACTGGCAAATCAGAGGACTAGAGCAGTATTTGGATGGGATTAGTTTTTCATGGTGGAGTAATGTGAGTGTAATGCTATGAATTTCCCGTTTCTGTTCAATTACTAATAATGTATGAGGTCTGGAGTCAATTTCTGATTTGAAACAATATTGATTCAATTAAGGATATTTCAGGTTTAATACAAGTTTGCTTTTTTTTTTTTTAGAACTAAAAAACTGTGTCTGACCTAGGGCTGAACAATTAATCAAAAAAGAAATCAAAATACGGCCTACTGCAATTTTCCCAATCGCAAGAGGTGCAACATTTGTTAAAGCCAAAACATGTGTCAAAAATAACATTTTAGATTAAACATTGTCCTGAACTACACTTTATATTCCATAGATAAAATAATACATCTTTTTATTTTGCACAGATCTGAACACAGCAATCATTTGAAATGTGTTTCAATGAAAATGAGAATAATTATGTAAAAAAATCCCTCCATTATATTTATTCCAAATTGTTCAGCCCTAGTCTGACCCTTGTTTATCTTTGCAATTTGTATATCAAAAATGATTCATTGATGGCAATCATTGAAAAGAATTGAATTACATACTGTATTGACTGATGGCATTCTAGTGTATCCATATTGTCTTATGTCAAAGACCCTAAAGACCTGATTTCTTTATTATTTGAGGGTTGTAATATGGTTTACAAATGTGTCTGCATGGAGCACATGTTCCTGTGGCTGACTGTACCTCTTTCAGCTCAAACAGCAGCTCAGCACACATCAGGTAAACGAAGGCATTAGTCACCAGTCAGGATGTAATTAATAGATAAATAGTTTCATCTTACATATGTTTGGGTCAAAGATGAACAAATGAAAACAACATGATGCTATTATTGTCTGTGGAGTTATTGAGCTACCAGCTCAGATCGCTGTCAGGTACCCTGTTTTGATTTCTCTTCTAGTTATCACACTTGCTGTTGTAGAGTAATACAGTAAATATCAGTGGCTTTAAATGTGTGTATTTCCACCAATTATTGCCTATTGCCTGACTATTGGTTATTTTTGTCACCGAAGCTGATAGCTATTTAAAAATAATGGTATGCTAATAAGAGATTTGGTAAGAAAGACCAAGGTCAGGCTGGGAAATACTGTACATATATATATATATATATACATATATATATATATATATATATCGTGTCATGAAACAAGATAAGGTCAAGATATGGTCTGGTATTTTGGACATATTGTAATTAGGTATCTGTGATGACTTTTCCTGGTTTTAAAGGCTGTTGAATTGATAATTGCCATATTTATTAATCAAATTAATTTAAGAAATACACTAAATAGTATATATTGTTTAAAGACACTTCATAACTTCTTTAAATTTAAGCCCAATTATTTGTGTTATAACAGAATGTGACAATATTTACAGGCAATTTCATTGTTTCTAACACAATAATTTTGAAATTAATGTTTCCCAAACCAACAAAATGATGATTACCTCTAATGTCAATGTAAAATGCTTCATCCATTTTAATGTTTTCTTTGTTATACGGAACAAAGAACCCAAAGAAACAACCTGTGTGCAGCTGTATATCCACATACTGTATATCTTGTATATTGGGATATAGACTCAAAATATCCAGATATTATTTATAAGCCATATTTCCCAGCCTTACAGAAATAATGATTTGATTTATATTGTGCTAAGATTTTTCCCATATTGCCCAGCCCAGTAACAATTCACAAACCATGTATTACCCAAACAACCTTTCTGCAAATCATAGCATTAGGTTGCATTCGTGGTTAAGTGGACTGAGAGATTATTACAGATTCATTTTGATTGATGAGGTTGATCATTGTGCTGCTGTTAAAACAAGGGCTTCAAAACAGAGCAGCATCCACCTGTGCAGTGCTACAGTTTGACATTTGTCTTTACACTGTATTGATAATGTTACACCTCACGCCTGAGGTTTAAAAAAAAAATCCATGACACCATTCATCTGAAGAATGAGAATGTGCTGCCTGGGAGCTGAGGCATCACTCTGTGGAAAATGAGTGAAACAATGAGGCATTTGCTCTGACACAAAGGAAACTTTTCAGGGAAAGAGAATGCAAAGTTACATCATGAGATGAGGGACGGCGAGTGCAGGGAGTACAAAACCGACTGGTGTCTTCTTAATTTACCAATACTACCAATGATAAAACCAGAACCCCACAAACACCTCACCTTTACTCCTGCTTCCTGCCTGTACACAACAGGAACATCCCAAGATCAGAACACACAAAGTAATCTCAGGGAAGCCCATTTTAATCAAGTGTGTATTTGAAGGCCACTGCATTAAAATGACACCCTATTGTCCTGACAATGTGATGCCTCCCACCTGGACGGTGCAGTGCTGTGAGGATGATTAAGGACGCCCTCGCAGCTCAGTCTTGATGGTGAAAGTTATTAACATAAAGACAAGCTGCTCTCAGTTCATCAACACATCAGGAGGCTACAACTGTTCCAGCACGGCTGCCATACCACTTCCATAGGCCAGCTACAGACTGCCTTTACAAAGCAAAACAGGTTTGGAAACGTGAAAAACAAAAGAATAAAATCACATTTGGTGGTACGGCTGAAAAATGAATAATCAGAAAACAAACTCGCAATAAGCAAACAGCAAAGGCTCTAATGTTTATGTAAATGTAACGATTTACTGGAAACAATTCATATAAGGGTAGGTAATGTTTTGATTGGGTTGTGTGGTAATGGGCAATCATTTGCTTTAAATATATGACGCACAATTGACTGGCAATTGTAATGTGTCTCAGTCTGACCGCTTAGATTCCAAATTGTCTTTTGCGTTACTATAAATATGACATAAAACAGAAAGTTGTAATTTACATAAGGGAAAACCTATAGACAAGTGGAAGGAAATTGCGCTTGTAACCGGAGGGACGGCGGTTTAAATCTCGGGACAGGTCAAGGGCCTAAATGAACAAGTTTCACTCGCCGGACGTTACCACTTGATGCCTCCTCACGGCGGCACTGCTCAAATGAACGAGGGAAACTTGGGCGGAAGTTACTGGCCAAAGAAGAGCGAGTTTACAGTGGGAAAATAGCTAATTTAAAAGCTACGTTAAAAGAGATGCCCCATCCACGTTCAGAAAATAGACTTTAGGCAGATATTGTGATGTATCACAGAATTGTTGTATTGTGATATTATAGGTATCACGGACCATGAATCACACATTGTATCATGATGTGATTCCCACCCCTAATGAGGAATATGATATTAGATCATGTGTCGACAATGTTTTTCTTTAATGCTTAATGCCAGCCCTAGAGAAATGCCCAATGAACCAATCGTAGCTAACTACGGGCAGTGCTGTGGAGTTCTCATACCCGCCCTGTTTGATTCAGAGTGTAGTGGGAAGCCATGGCTAAAAATGAAAATGAAAACTAAATGGAGGAGCTGGTCCCATCAAAGGAACTCGACCTCCATTTTATGGAACTGGCTTGGCTTTTTTCCCCAAACGACAAGGCACAAACAACAGTTACTTGAAGGTTTGCACAGACCAGGTTCGTACATCGGATGGCAACACGAAGAACATAAAGAGACAATAATGCTGAGCGTGAAACAGCTAGCAGAGCAGCCACACCGCAGGTAAATTTAGACCAAAACAAACCACACAGGGATTTCATGAAGGCCGTCAGGATGTGGAAAGAAGTAACTGAAGCAGTTAACTTTTACCTTGCAAAAGTCTGCATTGTTGCAGACCTAAATAGCAATTTAACTTCATTCTTGCACAAAATTCAAGCGCTTCATTCAAGGGACCCGTGGGAACCCTGTACATCAGGAAATAGTTTGGTTGCACTGTTCAGTAACTTGTACAATATTGTGATTTTGTGTGATTTTACTGTAAAAAAAAAATTGTGATATAATTTTTTGCCATCCCCTGCCTGAAAAGATCTGATTTGAGAAAAATTAAATCTGATTAGCCTGCAGTCTGAACATGGCCTCAGTAAAGTGACCACATCTCAACAGTGACTTGCTGCAGTTGCTTCAAGCTTGAATGGTCCGAATGCTGCCTGTATCTTTTATCTACTCCGTGATTGCTGGTCGAGATATGCTGGCCTACTGACAGATCCAAAAACTCAACGTGTCACAGAAGGTGACCCGACTATTCCTGTGAAGGTCACACCACAAGCAAAACCATGAGCTTTATATGTCATTATAGAAGGGACGGTCACCTAAAACACAAAAAAGCAGATCCCTGATTTTATGGGACCATTTTACGAGTTAATGTCCTGTCCTTGCCCTCCCAGCTGCTCATGCATGAAACACATTTTCCTGCTAAATTGCCAATTAAAACTCTAAATAACTGTCTTGAAATACACATGTCCCCAAAGTGCTAAAGCTTGATTAAGAACTGGTGTTTAGATGATCATATTCTAATGATATTTTGTGCCTCTCTTGTTCTATTAACCCCGTAGAAAAAAAGGTTAACTGACAGCATATATAAAAATATATAATATCTGTGGACTATTTTTGTACACTCATCTAAATTAATTAATTAGTTTGTTGTGCAGCAACCTGGTGGGACCGTTACCCACAATGCATTAGAGAGAAAAATCTGCTCTAAGTGATGTAGGAGTGGAGACATGGTGGCAGGGTGTGATCGATTCAAAAGTCTTGCACTGTTTTTTTTCCCTTTCGTAAAAGGTTTGTCCACGCACACACACACACACAAACAGAGTACCCAGAATCCATTGCACCTCAAGGTCATCTGAGTCTTCTCTGGCACCCAGCCTGTGCATTTCACTTCTTACTCTGTCTCGCTCAAAATCAAAGTAACAGAAGAAATAGGACCACAAAAATGTATTATTTTCTTTTACTTTAGACACTAGCGTTCTAGAGTTTCTCTCAACACTGTGTGACCTGTGGTTTAAATATCCTTTATGTACTCAGACTAAATCCTGATTTAATGAAGGCTTTACAATACAACTTTGTCAAAAATTTAATTTCCATCTCATGTCACAAAGAAATCTAAATCCGTCCAGATAATCTCGACACCGGTGTCATATTGCACCACAGGGTCTTTTGCCCTCAAGTGTCACTGAGGGGGAGGTTGAATATTTACTCCTTATGCTATGGCATTAAAAAAAAAAAGTCATTTTTTCATGTTTATGCAACAATTTAAATAAAGTATTTATGTGGGAAATGTTTAACTGAGGGAGGAAAAAAATAGCCCCTGAGATTTTCCAACGGATTTGTTTGTCAGTTTGGGACACAATTTATAGAGCTTAACCCAGAATCACACATTTGACTCTGGTTGTATTAATCCCACAGTGGAATACTGTATGTCAACACTGTGCAGCATTGCCCCAACCATATTTATGCATCGTGGATGGTTTAGCTGTTGAAAGCAAGATAGAATTTCTTGGTTATTTTCCTCACCCTGAGGGACTGAACATACTGCATGAGACATATGCACATCTCACAAAGCATATGCTTGGCACTGGCTGTTGCATATAAAACGGTCTAAGATGCTGGACATCCGTGAGCCACTGATTTTTTGACAAGGGTTGCTTAGGTCATAAAAACTGTGGAATTAAAAGCATGCTGCAATAAGCAAATTGGTTTCATTTTCATTTTTGAAACAATTATGAAAGCATTAGAACAGCAACCCGGCTGCACTGAAATGTGTAAAAGAATGAGTGTGTGCCAGAAGTGACATGAAATGGTAATTTCTATCAGCTAAAATTCTCAAAAGCATTACTGCACAGCGCACACTTAATATAACATCCACATATGCAGAAATTCTATATAAATGTATTTCAAAAAGGAGATGGTGGTGGAGGGAGGTGGGAAATATTGAACGTAATCATACCAGAGCAAGAAGCCAACTCACCTTGGGCTGCACCGCTACTTCTACCACTTGGTTCTTGTGCATGCAACTTTTGACGAAGCCCTCTAGTGTGCTGTTGCACTTCATGAAGATCACGTAGGCAGCGTAGGCTGACAGCAGCACGATACTTTCCCACATGGAGATGATGTTATCCAAAAAGAAGATGATGAGCATGATCAGATCCAGGATGTAGAAGGAGACGTCGCGGAAGAGTGGCCACCACGTTAAGTTGAGGATCTCCTTGGAGAAGATGGCGCACATGCCGATGACGAAGAGGATGTTGAAGACAGCTGAGCCCACGATGGTCCCGATGCCCACGTTGCTGTGTGAGATGAAGACGCCAATGATGGAGGTGAAGAGTTCTGGAGCTGAGCCACCTGCCGCCATGAAGGTGGCACCAGCTACATCGTCCGAAATGGCCAGCTTCTCCGTGATGACTGTGAGCGCCGGGACGAAAAACTCATCACACACGATGGCCAATGCGATGAACATGTATATCATGCCAAACATGTGAAGGACCACTGCTCCTTGACGCCGCTCCTCAATGGTGAAAATGTCTGGTGGGTACTCCCCCTGGCTGTCGTTGCTATTCGCTGTTGATTTCATGGCTATTGGTATGTCGGCTGAGACGTTGGGGTCCCTCTTCTCCTGGGTGAAAAGTAGAGTCCTATGGGGGACCAACTGGTGGAGACTCTCCTGTGGGGGCACTTGCTCACCGAGGCTACTCGAGCCTCTGGTCAAGGCACAGAAGGAGACAGCACTTACGGCCACCATGCTGACAACTAACCCCAAGATTCGCACGGGCCTCAGCTTCTTCCGCAGACACCGGTGACCCTGCCGCTTACAGGCAGCACCCAATATGGGTCGCCGCTCTAGTGTGTCTGAAGCCATCTTGCAAGCTTGTGGTGTCCTCACTCTCAGTGGCTTGGTTGGAAGAGGGGAGAGTGGGCAGCGGGTTTTACTGGAAACAACGCATTGTGTTGCCTTTAGTTTCAAATGAGTTGAGAAGATCGCAGGTGTTTCCCAGGGTCTGGTTTGCCGAATGATGTCTTCATAGTAGCCTCTGCTGGCAGGAATGTGTTGGGAAATATGAGGGAAAACAACATCGAGTCAGAAAGTCAACTGGAGATAATTTGTCAAAAATTAGCCTATCTTTCAATCACATTACAATGTGAATATAAAACACAGTGAAGGACAAACACAATGCTTCTTTAAATATGTGGGAAAAAAGGAAACATTTTGGATATTAATATTAATATAATTAGTATTGTTACAAATGCAAATATATTCATGTAAATAATACTTTGGTTATCATACATAATTTGGATAAAATGGTTTTAAATCACCACTTCACTGTGAGTCTCTGTCTCTCCCTCTCAGACATATTAATGAAGAATTAATAACATCTTTAATCAGCTGATGGATCCCTCATCCTCTTCCTTGAATTGAGATGTGAAGCCATTAAACCGAATTGACTTTGACAGACTCTTGGTACTACATTATTTAGTGTACTCAGCGTTTGCAACTACAGTGTATTATTAAATTGTTTTGAGTAAAAGAGTCAGGAGGAACTTGCAGCCTCATCTTGCGCACACGATTCTGTCTGGCGATGTTTGTTTGGTTTTTAATTGAAAGCATTTTTTTTTACATGTTTGGATGAATTTTGCTCTTTTTACCTGAGGAATTGTTACCAAGTGTAAAGGCCGACGGTTTGGCTGCAGCCTAGGGGGAGATGTAAATGCGTTGCTGCAAATGCTGCCGTTTCTTAGGTAAAGAAAATGAAAATAAAATAAAGAGGAAGATGATAAAGAAACGCACGTCCCGTCCTGTTTTGACTTTTCCGGTCATGCACGCGTAGCCTTTCAGCTGATGATGCCAGCTGTCAACTCTCCTCAGTCTCGTCTGCCCTTCACTGATGCCTTCGCCCTTTCACAACAAACAGCTAAACCACAACCACCCGAGGCGCATGACGCGCGGCGAGGCTACGGACACTGTCATGCCTTACCTTTGACAGAGGCGAGGAAACAGCCGCTCACTCAGCACAGCAGCAGGTTGAAATTAGGAAATCCTCATCTCCGCTGCCCTCCTGCTCTCATTGAGCAAAAAATGTGACCGACGACAGAGGAGGAGCTTTGGAGCGAAAGAAGGAGGAAAAAAACTGCTTTCCCAACTGCGCTCACCTCTCTCTCCCTCACAGCATCATTCCTCTCATCATCATCATCATCATCATCCCTCCCGTGCCCAATGAGAGAGAGAAGGAGAAAGAAAACACCACCAGATCAAAAATACCTCGCTAATGTAGCAGAAGATTTTGCACCAACCACGTGAAGCGGCTGCTTTATATAAAGGCAGGTGAGCAGCAGACAGCGCATCCTCTCCCGCTCGGTGCGCGGCGGTGGGGGCTGGTGATGGTGATGTTGCATTTTGAGGGAGGAGTTGCCGTGGTTACACAGCAAAATAACTATTTATTTCCACTCATGCTTTTTTCCTCTGGTGGCAGCGGAACAGGTGGATGTGCTCCAGCTGATGTGTGTGTATGGGCCACAGGGGTCATTTCAAGGTTATATGTAATTGGGTGTATTTCTCTGAGATAAGAATGTGAGCAGCAGATCACAGCTTTTGTGTATGATATTTAGAATGTTTTTCTGTACAATTTAAGAAACTAATATTTTTGATAATTATGTTTATCTCTGCATGAGAGCCAGCATGTCTGTGTGGGCCCCATAAAGATTATATTCAGGCTGCGGCTACCATGGAGGCTCCACCCATGTTTACCCCACCTTAGAGTTAAAAAGGATGGACTCAGCCATGAATAGGTGAATAGGGCCGGACTGTAGGGCAGTGTTTCCCAAAGACTGGGTCGGGACCCTAACACATTTACCCCAAACACATTTACAGAATTACCCCAACCTTTCAGTCAAGATGTATGTGTACAGACAGTTATTTTAAACAGGAGGGGAATCATGTGCCTCTCAGCATTCGCACTATGCTACTTGCCCAGCCAGGATGTCCATGTGGGCCCCATAAGGCTTATATTCAGTCTGTCCCAAGCGGGTATGCACATGGTTTCTATGGTGGTTCCACCCATGTTTGGCCAAGTTACTGAAACTATTATGGGACCTGCATAATTTGCCCACTTCAAACCCACTTGGGACCCATATTGTCAGCCTGAATATTTATACTTAATAATATAAATTGTAAATGTATTTATAATGTATAAATGTTTACAATGGAATACACTCAAGATAAAGAACAGCAACACATACAACAAAACTGTCAACATGACAGTTTGTGCATTTCCATTGGATATTTGCACATTAGCTTATGAGGGAAATGATAAGATCAGCTAAGAAGCAGGCAGCTCTAGCTTCATGATAGTTCTACCAATCCTGTCATCTAAAGCTCAACAAGAATGTAACATAAGTATCAACTGCAATCCAAATTAGAAATATCGGCGAGCGTTGCCCCCTTCCTCCTCCTCCTCCTCCTCCCCACAGAGTCAAGGTTGCCAGGAAATTAACCAATTCCACACAAACCATAAGACAGAACTACGAGGAGTTTTGCCACAGAACAGAACAGAATTTGCAGGCCGTAATTTAAAATTTTAATTGTGAATATTGCTATTGTTAGTGAAGCTGGTATTTCCTGCTAGTGATGGCATTTCAATTTAACATGTTTCCTTCATTCCTTTAACATTTATAGCTGTCTTTATACACGGCTGTTTTAAAAGAGCTAGGGGGGACACAGACTTTACGTGCCAGTCGTGTGACATAATCGCCATCCCCTGCAGCCGCCCTCAGTTGCATCATCTCCAATGTCAAAGCCCCCAACGACTTTGCATTTTGATAGCTCAAACCTTGTCGGACAGACACAATCTCTACACACTGTGACAAAGTATGTGTGACACGAATGCTCTTCTGCTGTATAATAAATCATGATTCGCTGACCTCATTGATTGCCCCCTCTCCTCTCCTCTAACCAGTGGAGCTGCCTCTTGTTACCTAACTGGGAACAGTGAGGCTTCAACTTCTATTATTACAGATAATACATTTTTGAAATCGTGAACATCAAATATGTAGTATTATCATATTTATATCATATATTATATGTAGTCTATCATAAATACCAACATTTTTTCCTAAAGGAAAGAAACTGAATGTACTACCTATCAGGTCACACAGTGGCTAGCACTCTTGCCTTGCACCAAAAAGACCCAGGTTCGCAACCTGGTCCGATCTTTCTATGGTAGAGTTCCTCCAGTTTCCGCCCCCAGTCCAAGAACATGCAGCGGTTAATTAATCATTCTAAATTGACCATCGCTGTGAAATGTGTGTTGGCCCTGTGACAGACTGCTGACCTGCATCCAGCATCCCTCGCCACCCTCCTGTGGGGGATGGTAGACAATGAACGAATGAATGACCTATCCATAAGTGTTTGTATGTAGCTTTTTTGTAGTTGCAGAATAAGCCATTGATGGCACCAATAGATATAGCATAGATAGCATACAGTGGACACTACTTCCCACATCAAAACCATCAATTCTGGACTTTTATTTTAAGGTAACGTGGTTACATGTGCTACTGAGTTGCATTATGAGAAATAAAGGATCCAAAATTTTGAAACTTGACCTTTACACTTCCATATCTTGGCCCCTACATCTTGAAAAATTAATTGTTTCCTGTGCCTGTCCTGATATTACTCACATCAAATATGAGCAGCATTTTAGACTCTCTTTAAACTGTATGGTGTGTAACTTTTATATGCAAACAAATGTCTGCATTCAATTCATTGTCAACTGAGTTCACATAACACAACAAAATAATAAAATAAAAAATCAGCTCCACACAATCTTGAATATAGATCTTGTGTCACCTGGTGACATTCCCTTTCTGCACATAAGTGATTTGGACAGTAGCATATTGTAGAGGTAAAGCATGATGACAGCAAACAGGGACTGTGACTGAAAGCACAAAGAAACATCAACCAAAGGTTTCAGAAGAGTATTGTACTGCTCAAAAAAACATAAAAAGGGCCCTCCACCAGCTATCAGGATATCAGCATTTTGCCCCCGCTCGCTCCTGCGCTGCTGTTGTATAAACACAAACGCTCCCTCAGTCAGGTCTGACAGTAATGTGAGACGAAACACATTTTAAAATGAAGGATGCCACAAATAATGATATATTATTATCCATCCATCCATCCATCCATCCATCCATCTTCTACCATTTTATCCTCCACAGGAGGGTCACGGGGGTTGCTGTGCCGATCTCAGCTGACATAAGGCGATAGGCAGTTTACCAGTCCATCACAGGGCGATATATTATTATATATTATAATATATGTCTGTTCATTTAGACCATAACATCAACAATAAAAAAAATTTACACAAAAGGTACACTGCAGCTTTAACTTTAAAGTTTGCGCAAATAAAAATTTGACTTAAAAAATAGAAAACTGAAAAAAGATGATCTAAAATCGAAGTTGGGACTAATTCCAGGTATGTTGACATGTGACTGGCCAACTATCCAGGGTGTGACCCCAGCTATCGCCCTATGTCAGCTGAGACCCCCCACAACCCTCCTGTGGAGGATAAAGCGGTAGAAGATGGATGAATGTTGACATGTGCAATATGCAGGCAATGCAAGTAATGTGAAATTAAAAAAGATCACAACTGTCACAATATCTGACAGATTGGTTTGAACGGACTCGATTAGCTGCCTTATTACACGTGTGATCTGGAAACATCATCTTTATAGAAATTCACTGTGAGCCCATGGCCCCATGCTTTTCAAATTAGATCAGTCAATATTTTGCCTATCAAATGAGAGGCTGTCAGCTCTTTTTTAACAATGGCTGACACACACGCCTCTTCATTCGGCAAAGTTTCCAGCATAAAAGTGATGACTTGTCCATGGTCAGGTGGGTGGTGGTGATGGGGAGGAAGTGGATTTGGAGGGGATGGGTGACTGTTTTGATTTGTCTGAAATCTGCTCCGACAAAAACAACAGAAATTTCCACAGTAGCCCTGCCCCCCTTTCCCCACACCCAGCCAATCTTTGCTTCGGCCCGACAGCTAAATCCAAGCCATTGTGCCCCACATAGTTGTATGGATTTGTCAGCAATGGGGGCAGCGGCAGGGATGGTGATAACCAAGCAGGTTTTTTCCAGTGAAGAGCAAAGGACAATTGACTGCAGTAGTGAATTGAGTGGTCCCTCTTAAATTTGCCATTTTACTATTAACTGATGCCAAAAACTTTTGAGCTCTGTCTGCATTTGGAAGTGGTGAAATTAGAGAGTGCCAGGATAAGAGACTTTTCAAGCACACTTGCTCCCGGATTAGACGTTGAAAGCCTCATATTAGCAGCAGCTACAGCACGTCTGTACAAAGAGGCTTGAACAGACCACCTGCCCCCTTAGAAAAATATAGTCAGCAAAACAAGCCGGCCACAGGAACCAATGATAGTAAATAGTGAACCAAAGAAGGACAGGCAATGGATTCCACGGGAAAAATGGACAATTACATAGTAAGACTGTTCAAAAGCAGTATGGGACAGCCCATTGTCTGGATGGGTGGGAGTCATCATTTTTAGCAGTCATGGCTCTCAAGAGATTAATGAATTGATAATCCAGTGATCACTAAGTGTTAGATCTTATTAGACACAAGATGTGTGAAAGTGAGACCCTGCATTCACTGGGGGTCCAAGTAAAAACACTATATAATGCAGACTAATTCACATTTATTGTCACTGAATACATTAATTTATTGTCCACTGCTTTATCTTCCAAATGAGGGTTGCAGGGCCGCTGGTGCCAATCCCAACTGACATAGGGCATCGCAGGCAAACATTCACATTCACAATTCAAACATTGCAGTAAATAAAGCTTTTTCCATTAACTGTCAGTTCAACTTTAATCTGCTGTAGGGAGGAGGTACTTGTGTATTTCTGTCCCAAGGTAAGTGCATGACTAATAATTAAAATCAAGATTGCCTCCACAAAACCTTTATATCATCACTGATATTTCATGTCTATTAAAAAAAAAAAAAAAAAAAAAAAAAAAAAAAAAGCTGTTAAGCTACACCGAGTAATAAAGTAGAATACATTATCTTAAAAACTATATCTTCTTTGCTGGGGTCATGAGTTCAGCTAAAGAGAAAATCCAATCAATCTTTGCCTTTTGTGACCTTACAGCATTTCAGCATCCTAGGACAATGCTATAGAAGGACAAACAGGACAAAGGAGTCATATTGATCTGCATCCTTCATTTCACATGACTAAAAGCAGACAGGACAACATGTGCAGTGTCCACATGACCTTTGGAGGCTGAATATTAATATTGCATGGCTTTACACTCTGGACATAAAGCACTGAGAAGACTTAAGGGCTGCAACAATTAGGGCTACGACTATTTATTATTTTCATAATTGATTAATCTGTGGAGTATTTTCTCGATTAATCGAATAATCCCTTGATCCATAATACGTCAGAAGATTTTGGAAAATGTTCTTGAATGTCCTGTTTTGTTCACAAACCAAAATTTTTTTGTTCCTTATAAACAAAAAAACAACATTGTTTTGGTTTGTGGACAAAACAAGACATTTGAGAACATCTTCATTTGGAGGTTTGGGAAACACTGATCGACTGATTTAGTGATATTTTATTAACCAATCAAGTCCAGAAAATAATCGAATTGGAAGAGCAAGTAATTTTACTATATTGGTTTTAAGGTTCAAGCAAACACAACCAGACACTGCAGCATATTTTCTTTGGGCGTTATTGGTCATTGAGAAGTCTGATGTGGAGGAGGAAAGCATTGATTCAGGATGTGTGCTGCATTATAAAGTTAATCCTCGAGTCAACAGTCCCACAGATGGGCTGACCTGCCAGGCTGCGGGGTGGGTGAGATTTTGGAGGACAAGGAAGAAGTCCTGTCTGGTTCAAACAAGTCGGTGGGTGGAGTGAGTGGGTTTGAGCAAAAAACAGACAAATGAAAAACATAAATAAAAACCTGAAAAATGTCTCATGGTCTGATGTCACTGGAAGAGCGAGGGCAGAGCTGTAATCCTATTTTAATCGCAGTGGATTTATTAAACAGGAGCAGCAGGTTTAAAATCTCAGCAGATTACACGGAAGGCCCAAGGAGATATGGGGGTGGGAAGGCTTGCATAAACAAGTGCACTTAAGGTGATGTGTTTCATCTTTAACAAGACAGGATGGACTGGGGGGGGGGGGGGGGGGGGGGGGGGTGATGTGGGCGTCAAGGGTGTCCTCCTTAAGTTATCCTGAATTTATTTGATATTTTCTTTGATTGTTTAACCTCATCTTGTGTAAAATTTTGCTGAAAGAAAAACACAGATATTTCTTTAGTGTAAAGCTGAATGTATATTTTTTTGTATTATTCTCACAGTATGAGGCCTTTACATCAGGAGTGCATCTTCTCCATGTATGCTGCCATTTTGGACCACCATGTTTTTGCAATAGCCTTGTGAGTTTTGATGCTAACTGAAGGCTAACAGGGAAGGGTGAGGTGAGCGATATTCAGGCAACATTCAATGATTGATTTCTTTTACATTTAAGAAGCTGAAACAAGCTCTAATAATTAAAAAGAAATCACTCATACTGATTAATTGATTATAAAATTAGTTGACTGTTAATTTAGTGATCCATTAATAATCATTGCAGCCCTAATGGTCTTTGCTCAATAAAAGGCTAAAAGTCACATCATGGAAGAAGCAAGTGGTCAATGAAATTCCCCAGTGGTTAAAAAAAGCATGATTTTACACTTTGCGTGTATTGATGGTCCAATTCAGCTACTAATAAGGCTGAATTTATTTATCCATTTTTACATTATCATTTCCCGCTACATTTGTTTTGTTTTCTATTTAAAAAAAACACACACATTTGAGATGACATGTACCTCAGTGTTGGCTGGAGTTGGTGCAAATCTTCTCATGAAGAATGTGGTTAATCCCAGGTCACAACAGATCTGGACTTCATCAAATCAATCCCTCCACAGGTCATGTAGGGTAAGCTTCAACCTGCAGACATCACCAGTTCTAAAGAGGATCGGGTACATTTAAAAGAGATTTTATTCAAGTTTATGTTACATTTACATGTATAGAATGTGAAACAAAAAAAATACAGAATTGGTCAATTGTGGCTATTATGATAATTAGGCAGAACATTCTCATATATCTCAAGGTCATATTGTAATTTTTTTTATTTAGAAAAATATTTGTATTTTCACTTGAATAATATTTCATTATTCTGATGTTTCCATTTATATTGACATTTCAATATTTATATATATATATATATATACATACATACGTGTGTGTGTGTACATACATATATATATATATATATATATATATATGTGTACATACATACATATATACATATATATATATATATATATATATATATATATATATATATACACACACACATATATACACATAGCTTAATTTGTGCAAGTTTAGTCTTTTTTTGTTTTTGAGATGAGGTCCTTTGTCTGTATGGCTTTTGTCTGGTGTTTATATGAGTGAACAAGGGAATTAGATTTGAAGAAGTTATTAAATGATAAAGGTAAGTATGAAGGCAAAAACATACATTTATATATGAACACACACATTTGTGGACTGTTTATATCAGATACTCTTAAAACCTTTCTTGTTTTCTGAACAGTGAACAGAGTTGAGGGCCGCAGACGAAGTTTATACATATTTATAAATATAAGTCAGAGTATAATATCAAGTTAATCAAAACATCGTATAGTTTGCTGATGATTCCCAGGGATCTCAATGCTTTATTATAAATGGTATCTATATTATTTTTCCAGTTCAATTTCTCATCAACTAAGACACCTAAGAAGCGAGTGTGAGAGATTTTTCCCTCGACTCAAACATTTAAGTTAGAAAAATATTGAAGAAATTCTAGCAACAACCATGTTAACAGTGACAAAACTTGAAGGCAAACGTTTGCATAAAAGGTATATCAGTAAAAAACAGCCACAACTCACACTGTGCAGTCTGTAACCAACCAGCTTTTTTTTCTTCTTTTAAATACTTATAATTATGACATGGCACTGCTGCCATCTACTGGAAAATGTATGTACTATTCAGCGTTGTTGCCTCTGTATTTATAAGCCTCAATTTCATGTTAAATATTTTGAATTGTAACGCCGGAAAATCACAGGTGTGCGCCATTACACTGATTAGCGACCAGGTCCATCAAAACAGCACAGCCCTGTAACATGAATAATGGAAGTCGGACATCACTACGTTATTGATTACACGTGCGCTCTCTTGCCAGGGTGAAAAGTAGGACACTTTTTGACACAAGAGAAACTCTGATTTGAACAATAAATACATATTTAAAAAGTTAAGGATATTTACTGACTTTAATAAGAGGTGCGTGCTGCGTCCTCTCTCCTTCCGTCTTCTCTCATCACAAGGTGTAAAGTTGATTTGCCATGTGTCCTAATCTACAGCAGCAGTAGCATCCCTATTCATATTTTACTTATTACTTATATTTTAATCCTGTCAGAATAAACCTCACTCACGTCTTTGAAAATGTTGACTCATCCCGCTGTTTCCTATCATTGTCATGTCAACCTCACAACCAAACTTGCATTAAAACAAACAAAAACTCGAAATAATTCATGATCAACACATTGTCCCTTCCTATCAGTACAACATATATTGCCCTGCCCTCTGCTGGACGACTAACGAAGCAGATTACATGTAATCTTGAAAGAACAATTACATCAGACATAATTATTTAATCAAAATGGTGTGATACATTTTTTTAAATGTGTTGTTTGCCTTAATAAGGTTCAGTCTTGCAACTAAATTTTTCAATAAAATGTAATATGCAGCAATATATATATATACATAGTATAATATATAATATTGACTATAGGCAATACAGCAAAATATCTGAAGCTTTATTAGTTCCACTAATACAGCTGATAAAATACTTACCAGATTTTGTAGATTTTATTTACAATGAAGATATATTTCTATATTGTAAGAGAGATGCACATGCGCAAAGGAAAAGGAAAAACACAATCAGCACAGGTTACTTAACCTAAAAAGTATTGCTGCTTTCAAAATATATACATATATATATATATATATATATACATGTATTTGCACAAATTGTTGTTCCATCCCAAGTTGCACAAACACGAAAATGTATTTGATTAATATGTGTCTCTTCTTTCTCCGAGAATATATTTACACAATATTTTGTTTCATACGTGTGGAGTATAAAACAAAAACCAACAGGGGGCAGCAGCGGTGGTAAATATGGAGGAAGTTTGATGCGTAATCGCGCGACCCTGCTCCTTCCTCTTCCGGTTACGGCGACAGCGGGTATGGCGGCTTCTATTTTCCTGTGACACGAAATTGTTTAAAAATCCACAGCAATCCTGCGTTTTATGACAGTTTGTGGTTAATGCAACATGAATGTAACATTTAAGAAGAACCGTATGTATACAAGATTGTGATGATTTTAGCGAATAGAGATTTTTATGGTCATCTTTTATCATGCCGGTTTTAGTCTCGGGGGCCACTGGTGTAAGGCTGAGCTGGATGGGAGAATGGCCGTGATTCTCAGCTTCTCTGATTATTGCTGTTTACACGCATAATTGAGCTGAAGTCGGTATTTAAAAATGTGATAAATAATATGATTGGCAACATTTAAATCAGTTTGTCACCGACAAGACGTGTAGCTAGCAGAATTAGCATCCTATGTTAGCAGAATTAGCTATAAATAACGAGAGCTTTTTATCTTGCTTTACAGCTTCAAAATGGTGCAGCGCCTGAAGTATCGTCGTAGGTTGTCCTACAACACCACCTCCAACAAAACCAGACTGTAAGTGAGCTTCACTACTCCTGTAGCATGGGTAGTATCGTCACGTTCACTATATTGGGGCTATGTTATAACATCTTGCTATCTCGCAGGTCCCGGACACCTGGCAACCGTATCGTGTACCTGTACACCAAGAAGGTTGGCAAAGCCCCCAAGTCAGCATGTGGCATCTGCCCAGGGAGACTGCGTGGAGTAAGTACAGTTGTTGTGTTTCGGCGATGGGCATTTGCTTTCCATAACACTCTAAGATGTGAGGGCGGAGGTTTGAATCCTGTGTCCACGTGAACCTCCTGCTTCATTCTTTCAACGCTGGCTCACGTAGGTTGTGGTTAGAAAGCACATTTTTGATGGAGAATTTTGTTTTAAGGGTTGTTTTGTGCTGCTGTGGGACTGAAGGCAACGCAATTAACAAGACACTGCATGTTGTGCTAACATTATGGTCATGTTTTAGAGATAAAGTTGAAATTATGACTCGTGAAGGGTTTCCTTTGTAATAATTTCTGCTCTGGAGTTATTTTAAGTTGGTTTTCAGTTTATCAATGTTTGTTTAGGAATTGGCACATGTGCTACCAAGGGTATTTCAAATAGCCAATATGGCAGGAGAGACCTGTTTAAAGGATGGCCAAGGGAACATGCACATCCAAGTACAGTGGCAAACTCTCACTCCTTAAGTTATATATTCAGCTCTAATACATGTACACAACCCGCATCTTAGGTGGCAGATCGAAACAAAGGGATGACAGGAAGTTAAAGTTCATTCCTGAAACTGAAGGAGTAAAGTAATAGACCAAATTGTATTTGTTTTCATGGGCAGATTTAATCCAAGGTTTCTATGAGATCTGCTGCAAATTATAGCACGCTTTCACTACACAGTTGTGGCACAACTCCACACAGTTTGGTTAGTTTTCCATTAGTATACTTGCCTCCTTAATGTGAGCGAAGTCGTCACCAACTGCTGTGTTTTATTCACCACGCAAACTAGTTACTTTTCGATGTACTCAATCATTAGAATCACTTGATTAAAAAGATTAGTTCAGTACTCCCCGCATGACCGGAGTGCAGACAAAACTCCAACTACAAGACAGACTCCTCTGTTATATTGATTTTAGAAACTTGCTTGATAAGTGTTGGAGACTAACTCATGTTTGGGGATTTTTCTGTCTTTAACTTGGACGCCACTCTAATAACTATCAGTGGTCGGCAGTCTGTCGATGTTACATTTAGTATTGGCTCAGCTCCTTTGGAACCTCTCCAGAGAAGGTACTAAATGTACCAGTTACTATCCCTAATGGAAATTCAACAAAACAAGTAGAGCCATGCCACAAGTGCACCTGCTTCCAGTAGTAGTGGTTGAGTAGCTTAAAATTTAGGAGTTTGTCAGTATACATTCTATCACACTGTTTGGATGATCACACTATTCTCATTGTGGCTGTGTTCTTTGTCTTACAGATTCGGGCTGTTAGACCTCAGGTTCTGATGAGGCTCTCCAAGACCAAGAAGCACGTCAGCAGAGCATATGGAGGCTCCATGTGCGCCAAGTGTGTGCGTGACAGGTAAATACAAGTCCTGTCAAAACTTGTGATCCTGATGCAAGTTTTGAATGACTAATGGATTTACTGAAAATACTCTTAAATTTCCAGGATCAAGCGTGCTTTTCTGATTGAGGAGCAGAAGATCGTCGTCAAGGTCCTCAAGGCACAGGCACAGAGCCAGAAATCTAAGTAAAATGTGTATTTGTATTGCCACAATAAAAAAAAAAAATGCCGTGACTAAGTGTCTTGGTGTATTCCTTATAGTGACTTGCTTTGTTTTGTGTGTGTGTGGAACAGCTCTCAAAGTCTGGCATTTCATCAAACTTGTAAATGCCAAAACTGCAATTGAGCAGGGGCTTTTCAAAAATTCCTTGACATGAAGGATTTACACAATTTGGTGAATTTGTATCAGGGCAACAGTGACATTGCTAGAGATGCATCACTGATTTTTAAAGTTATGTCACTATTTTACATAAAGTTGACAGATTTGGACAAAATGCACTTATAGCTATACTAAAACATGCCTTTAATGGAGTAATGTAGGAAGACATGCACTAGAGCATGGAACCGATCCATGAAAAAAAGTTCAGGTCATAGTAACCCTGGGTGGTGTTATTAAACAGCAGTTAGTACTTAGTTGAAAATATTATTACCGGATATTTTCTCAACCACCTTCTGTTGTACTACACTCTAAGTTATTAAAGGACAAATGTCCACTTAAACATACATTTTCTGCATAAACCTATAAAAAAGCCTCAGTCAAAACTACTACACAGTTCATCATTTTGAGGACTTTGGCCAGTTTGATTACTTGGTGTCATTGTTATTGATAAAACAAACAAAATTAGTTATTTTCCATATAACATTGTGTTGCTGGGCAAACAAGTATTGGGTATGTCAAGGATTAGTCAAAATATTGACTTGTGTTTTAGTTTTTGTGTAGCATCAGATTTAAAATTTGATATCCTAAATCATTTTTTGAGGACAGATAGATTTTTAGAGATAGATGTAAAAGTCCTCCATGAAGTCCCATTAAAACCACATTGTTATAGCTGTAGCCGTGATGGCCAGATCAAGAAGAAAAAAATATGAAAATGTCCATAATGAAGTGTCAACCAACTATTAAATCATATATCGTATCTCGTAAGGAAATTATACATGCTATTGCTGCCATAAAAGAAGAACACGTAAATGGCAACCCGGATTAAAGGGAACTGTCACTTTTAAGTTTACGTCACGCGATACCTCAATAATGGATCGCAACAAAATCAAATTTCATAAAGTATCAACTTTAAATTTAATTTCCATAAATATGACATTCGCCAATGTAAGAAACAGTATAATTATAAGTGAATTAAAAAAGTTAAAGGAAATTAGGATGGGGTGCAGGAAAAAAAAAACATGTACTTCCGGGACACGTCTACAAAGTCGCTGCAGTGACGGGGCTCAGCCATCGGCAGCATCTCTACTGTAGTACTATTCCGAAAACCATGGAGACTTTCTACAGCGTACCGTTTTCTGTGCTGGAATGTCCAAATATAAAACTGAAGAAACCGTCATGGCTGCACATGCCGTCAGCTATGACCGTGTATGCGGTCGTTATTGTGTCCTACTTTCTCATCACAGGAGGTAAATGCATCTGCTAAGCTAACGTTCATTGTGGCTAGCTGGCTAGCTAAAAATCAAAACAGCTCATCATTTACATGTTTTGTCGTTTTCGTGTGGTGCCGACAGTAATGTCACATATCTAGTGTTTTTGTGTATTTGTGTGTTTGCTATCTTAAGCGCAAGTACTGAAGATTAAAAATGTGGTCGAGAATGTAAATGGTCAGCTAAGCTAGTACCACATTCAAACAGAATGCATGCCGAGGAGAAAACATTATATTGTTCTCATTCTCATTAGTTATGTTAAATGTTTTGTTAGACATAAACATTTGGATGTCGGGTTTTGATGCTCTATCGAAAAATGCTACCTCACGGCTTTCTGCTTGATGTGCTGTGTTATGACATCTTTATATGTGTGTTTTTGGTTACAGACGGAGATAATTGGTGTGTAAGAATACAGGGAGCGTGTTTTGATACTATGTTATCTTGATTAAACATTTCAGGGCGAGCATATCTCTATAGGTCAGATATGGCTTCCAGTACAAATTCAGTTCTTATGACACCACTATTCACTACATGGGCAATGTACGAACATGTGCCTATTTTGATACTGTAGTATAATGGATTACAATAATGTGCAGAACTGCTAAGTAGCACATATCAACACCTGTTGTTGTTGTTAATACTTCTTAATCAAAACCACTTTTTGTTCACACTACAGGTATCATCTATGATGTTATTGTGGAACCTCCAAGTGTAGGTTCAATGACTGATGAACATGGACACCAGCGACCTGTAGCCTTTTTAGCATACAGGTATGACTCTACCAACATTATGGGATGAAGCCTCTCGACACATTTCAAGCACTATTGATATACCTTTGGTCAAAAATATGTTTTTTTTTGCTTATACAAATTGTTTTTGAATGTCTGCACAGCAAAAACCAAATATTATTTAATTTATTTTAGCAAATCTGATGCAAAATTTAAATGTCCCAAATCCAGAATTATGGTTGGCAACTAATGCTAACAATGCTGACTAGGGGTGGGCATCGCCAGAAATGCCACAATACAATATTATCCCAATTTACTCACACCACCATCTAGTGGACTGAAATTTGATTTGATTTTATGCTAATCCACAAAAATGTGTTCATTTGTAACATCAGGTAAAAAAATATGTTTAAAGAAAATTGGTACTGGATGTCTCAAAGGTTATATAATATAACCATGTGAAATATTTCACTACTGTTTCACATCCAATCTTTCTCCCTTTCACTTGTACAGATACACATGAACTCACAAACACTCCAACACACATAAACACATCCACACATGTTTTACACACAGACTGGTTAAACATTTTTTTGAAGTCCATTTGTAAAGATCTTTCAGACCGAATGTTCACCCCAGGTCTGCAGTGGGATGCAGTTAATGCAGCAAATTGTTTGTTTGTTTTTCAGGGTTAATGGCCAATACATCATGGAAGGACTAGCCTCCAGCTTTCTCTTCACAATGGGAGGTCTGGGCTTCATAATTCTGGACCGCTCTAATGCACCCAACATTCCCAAACTCAACCGTTTCCTGTTGCTCTTTATCGGTTTTGTCAGTGTCCTCCTCAGCTTCTTCATGGCCCGAGTGTTCATGCGCATGAAGCTACCGTGAGTCTGAACATATTTATAAAAATATGTATATAAAAATAAACATCAAAAACATTTGTCTTGACAAATGTGTCTTTTGTCATTTCAGAGGATACCTCATGGGCTAAGTACACAGACACTTCAACAAATGGGATTCAGATGTACCAATGACATTCAGTATGTGGGGCCCAGCAGAGATTCAACTAAAATTGTGGATAAATTAATCCTTTGATGTAATCAGTAATATGGACTGAATGTACTGACCTTGCCAATGAAATATGACCTCACACTGGCTGCGTCTCAATAGTGTTAAATTACTTTCTTTTCACCAGTGTTTCCCAACAAGTCAATGTAACTCACCCTTTGGCAGACCTCTTTGACCCAGAGAAGTAGCTGTTTTACCACTGTAACGAATCAGGAGGAATCTTGCATTTAATGTTGATTTCATTGGGAGAAGCTAGTCACAATTTACAGTGGGTGAAATTGGTCTCAGACACGAAAGAACAGGAAGAAAGTTAGTTGACACTGTTGAGATGGAGCCATTTTTTGAAATACAGATTAGCACTGTGTAAAGGGGGAGGGGTTCTGAATACGAAAAGGTCTGCCACAAATGCATTTTTTTGTACAAGGTTGTGAAAATAAATCGTCCTTTTCAGAGCGAATTGTCATTGTCATTTGTATCCATTTCCATCCATTCCATCACGGTGAAAGACAAGGAAAATCATGGACAGGTCGCCAGTCCATCACAGGGCCTTGTATGCATTTATCATAAACAATTCATCTTAGATTTCCACTGCACAGGTTCTTGTGACAGACACTTGCACAACACTCGTGAACATGAAGATTCTACTTAACCAATGTAATTTACCCTCCAGTAGGTGGTGCCATATATCCATAATTTTATCAACAAGATAACAGATAGAAAAATGTCTGAAAATCTGATCTTTTGTGTATATTTTACACCCAAAAAAATCAGAAAATGCTCCCACCAATTTTATTTTTTTTTAGTTTCATGACAGAGACAGACTGTATGAGGAAAATAAAGTTCTACATGTGTAAGTGCAAATAAGGTCACTTATAAGACCTTCATTTCCACACATTCTGTGACATGCAAACATTCATTGCAAATTAAAGTTTACAGCAGTAAATCCAAATGCTCTTATGCCGGACCTTAAAACACCTGTGAATAAGATAATTCAGAAAACTATGAGGGGGGGAATACAATCAAATTATTATTGGTAATAAATTAAAACAGTGCCACAAAAAGAAAGGCATCATACAGTTCAGAATCTGCATCCCCCAATTCATTTGTTATTAATGGGTATTAAATAATTTTTAATAAATGTTTTCACATTTTAGATTACATAAATGTAAAAACTCACGTCCCTTCCCTGTTAATAAACTCAAGTGGACTGTTAAATAGTTGCAGGTTTGTCAAACAGTGTCTCTATTTTGGCTGAGACAGAACAGACAAGCTGTTGACCAATACTCTCTTTACTAACATTTCCCTTGCACTTGATTCGAGCCGATTCTCTAAGAGAGGGCAGACGTCAGGGTCAGAATTCAGTGTTATACAGTATTCACAATCCATACGGTGACACATCGCAAGATTTACATACAAATAAATTTATTAAAATCATGTTTTCAAAGTCAGTGTTGGCAGAAGATGAGATGTACAACTTAACACAATTAGGGACTTTTCTTGTCCTAAAGTGAAACAATGTTCAAGATGCTTTGCTGAACACATGGCTTGATCCCGAGTACAATTTAAACAAACCAAGATCTCACAGACATACAGTACATTGTTGTTTTTATAAAACATTTCTGATCAGGCTAAATACTAAAGCACCTTTACCCCGGGATTCTGTCACCTTTAAAATTTAGGACCTCTGTTTAATCACATGGGTGATAAAGTGCTCACACAAAGTTCACATGAGGTTTTATGTCTTGAGGCGTTTGTGGTTCTTTTGAGGAATTCCTTCCTCATGGATTGAACCGCTGTGATACGGGCGTCCATTTTCATCAGTTGTCTGCTTGAGATACAGTCAAGAACAGATGAAGTTAAAATTAAAATGTCTTTGTACTTCTTAAAACTGCACCCTTGGCTTGCAAATATGTGATAAGAGGGACAATCAACGCCACACCTACCTTCCTTTTACTGGATTCATTCTCTCCATTCAGTTTGTTTGCCAACTTCATGCCCAGTGCTTTCTCAAGTTCTGGAAACACAGACACAGTTACGCTCCTTCAGCAACAGTAGGCTACAATTACAACACCTCCATCTATTTAAATAATGCACCAGCCACAAAGAAGAAGAAGACATGTACCACTACAACACCGTCCCAGCTGACATTACATAGAGAGAGCGAGAGGACAGGTTATTAAAAGAAAACAAAACAAACAAGATAAAGGTTATCTACCTGCGAGTATGTGGTCAATTTTCTCCACCACCAGGTCAATGTCCTCCTTCGCGAAACACATTGGGGGTTTAAATTTGAGCACATTGCGATGAGGTCCGTCTGCACTGAGGAGGATGTGCTGCTCCTTGAGCCTGGAGCAATAGCAACATTAATTTTGCACCGTGCACAGATGCACAAGGTAAAACATAGTGATATCCAATCCACACGTATTTCTATTGCACCATGGTTCTCAAACTGGTATGTGTACCACCAGTGGTACGTGAGCTTCCTCTAGTGGTCCTTGGAGGACAATCAGAAATGCTGTTTCACTGTATATACCAGGGAATATGATCGGATTGGAGCTGAAGAATTTTGACTGGAGTGCGTAGAAAATTAAACAAATAACACATAAATACATAAATAATAATTATAGTAAGAGTCATCTTATCTCTTGCTCCATCTGAATCTAATTTTACTATACCAGTGCCTAAAGTTTATGTGAGGAAGAGGATGATAATGAGAGAGCAAATTATTGTATTGGGAAAAGTCCGTAGCTGACTTTGCTTGGCCTATTTACACCACTCTTACTTCGAGAGCTCAGTATTTTCTCACGTGGTACGTGGTATAAAAAGTTTGACAACCACTGCTATAGCACATTTAAAAAAACAATAGAGTTGACCAATGTGCTGTATAACAACAACAAGGGATTTGTCTGCAGACCTCTGCAGTGAGGTAGGCTAGAGCAAGACCATCTAAAATACACCATATAGTGTAAGTTCTTCAACACCAAACTCATCCAACCATGTTTTTATAGTCCTTGCTTTAGTTATGTTGGAATAGAAAAGGATCTTCCTCAAACTGTTGCCACAAAGTTGGAAGAAAGGCATTCTCCAAAACGTCTTGGTATGCCGAAGCGTTAAGATTGCCCTTCAATGGAGATAAGGGGCCTAACTCAAAGCCCGATTTAAACACCTGAATTCAATACTTAACAGGTGTGACCAAATACCTTTGTCCAGATAGTGTTATTTGCTTATGCAGAGATGCCAACAGCTTGGGAGTTCCAGATATGTTGGTGGTGCTCTGTTTCTGACACACCAATGTGTCAACAATACATAACACTAGTGGAACATTTTGTTTGGGGTCAGTGAATGTTGGTGGTAAAACTGAATGGGTACGACGCTTCTCACACTCACTTATATATGACTTCTTGGGCCTCTGCTGTCGCAGGAGTGAGCTTCAGCCTGTCCCTCACCAGCTCCACCCCGACAAAAAGACCGCACCCCCTGCATGATGTGACACAGTCGTCTTAGTCAACTTTAAACACACACACACTGAAAATCCTGCACACAAACTCATACTGTATCTTGACTGAAACCTTTTTTGGACCATGATAAACAAAAATATGAGCGTTTTATATTAACATTGATTTCAGTGTAATATGTGTCTTTATATACATTTGTTAGAATGTAATGGCTGCTGATTGTCCCTACCAATATTGAGACAGGGCAACGTGTACGTGCGCGAAAGCTGTGAGTGGAGAGCGAGAGTGAGTGAGTGGATTTAACGAGCATCAATGAACGCATCACAGCCGTCACAGCATCCCCACCAGTCTTGTAACCAAACCTACACCCTTGCCTTAATGTTTCACTGCCAAGATTATTTTTGTATTATTAATTAATGAATTTATTTAAGGGACAATGCAGTTTAACATAGTTCCAAAACAGCGCATGAAGCTGATGGGCTGCACAGAGAGTTCATAGGAAATGCTTATATAAAACTCCAGTCCCTAGTTGGGATTTATTTTTAAATACATACAAAAAGCTGCAAATACATGAAATGCAACACAATGAATACAGTATATCACAAAGCACACATACATATACACCAAGTAGTTTTCCCAAGAGGCCACATGGGAAAAAGATGACATTGTTGAGGGCCGGACCAACAAGCTGAGCTCAATTCTGCTCAATATTAATTTGATCACTTTATAAAAAGCTGTAAATTGTCTAATTTTGACAAGCTGCAACTAGTGAGAAAAGATGTTATCATTAAGCAATGAAAAAAAATGAAGTAGCCTTAGTAAAGATGCCAAAATTATATTATTTTATATAAAACAATTGTTGTTAACTTATTTATGTTTATTTTCTAATTTCCAGTTAACTTCATGCTGGACGATCATGATTGGTCACAGGGCCGGATGTGGCTTGGGGCTGTATCAAAGTCAAAAGTCAAAGTTGCTCGGGAGAAATTTGTCTTGGACAAGAGGACCATGCTGCAGTGCAATACAAGACATAACATAAATAGATAAACATAAACCATAGTGCATAAAAAAAACATAAAAACATACACCCACACATACAGTACATACCAATGTACATATACACCCCCATCCGTACCTATATCTATCTATATCTATACACCCATACAGTATAATCATCTTTGTTTTCCTTCCTCCCCCTGAATCGCTCATTGATGAGTTTGATTGAGAGAGGGATGAACGACAACTGCTCTGCTATTAAACACTCTGGTGTTCTGGATCGGGATCATGTTTTGCCATTCAGCCATTCACACTCATTCACTCACACTTTCATACGGCGCATATATGTGCAGCACATTTCCTATCACTCATCTTTCATACCCACACACATCAGGAGCAACATGGGGCATATAGAATCAAACCCCCCAACTTTTGAGTTGAAAGACGTCTCGCTCTACCACTGAGCTACCGTCAACCTACCAATCAGCTGATGCTTATCCTGTAACTGTGTGTCTTTTTGCCTACCGGATATCTCCGATCAGTGGATGCTTCTCTCTCTGCTTTTCCAGCTGATTGGTCAGGTACCGGCCCACGCGCAGCGCATGACCCTGGAGATCCTCCTTCTCAATCACCTCGAGAACGGCCAGGCCGATAGCACTGGACACTGGGTTGCCGCCAAACTGAGAAATTCAAAACCACACACGCAGGAAAGAAGAAAAAAGATCGACATCAAGAGTTTGCACCATTGCATGGTGATGTTAGATAGATTAAAGATGCAGTCTGTAACTCGTGTCGCCCAAAAATATTCACTCCACACAGGAAGTGATTTGCTTTATGTCAAGGCAACAGCAACTTTGCGTTATTAAAGCAAGGCAGCTGCAGACAGTCAGTCAGTCGGATTCTGACTGAACTAGGGATGCACAATATTATCATTCAATATCGGCTTTAAAATGTATTATCCGATATTGGCAAACACGCCAAGCTCCCATGATATGAATAATGAAGTTGAATTAGTTATTTTTTCACATACACACCAATTAGCGATCGTGAATTTGACCTCTGCATTTAAACCCATACACATGAGTAGTAAACTCACACAAGCTGGGCACAGGAGAATTTGGCTGCACTTGCGATTGGATGCCTTGCTCAGGGGCACCCCAGCCCTTGGCCTGTCCCAGCATTTGAACAGCCATTTTGTCAACCCAATGGTTACAATACCAATTCCTTTCCTCTTGGCCATGGTCTGCCTACATGACGAAATGACTAAAATAGCTGAATCGTCTCTTTGACTTATGCTGGTGCTCTCTACAACTATTTACTGTATGTTTATTGTGTAGTTGTCGGCCCAAGCATTCCCAATATATCAGCATATCGGATTGAGGCCAGGTCGACATCCTTTCTCATTCATGTAGAAATCAAAGATCATACATCGACTCTGTTACAATTATTATTACAAGAAGGTTCACATTAGTGCTCTTACTGTGTTGAAATACTCCATTCCGGATGACATGAATGCCTGAGCCACCTCTTTGGTCGTCACCACACATGACATGGGGTGGCCGTTGCCAATCGGCTTTCCCATGGTGACAATGTCAGGCACAAAGTCCTCTCCCTGAAGCTGGAAGGCCCAGAAGTGGGTGCCGACACGCCCAAAGCCAACCTGAACCTCATCGGCGATGAAAACGCCCCCCGCCTTGCGTACATGTCTGTATGTAGAGGTGCAGCAAAGTCCTTAAACAAGGTGGTAGTTTCAGGTATTCAGGTCAATAGTCAAAAAAATGTAAGCAACACGACAATGAATGTATTCATGTAGCACTGACAATGGCTAGCTTATATAATAATCAAACAAGCTTTCAAGTGCAGGCCCATTTATTCTTCATATTTGTCAGTTTTATAACCGTCTCTACCCTACATACCTCTGTATCTTTTGCATTGCTGTAGATGTTATGCTATATTTGCTTGAAAGGGCAGTGCCAAGTTGCAGGGATCAACAAACGTGCTTGGCCCAAAATAGCCACAAGCAGATTTTTACAGCGGTGGAAGGTAAGACTGCTGAATGTAAGTCTTCCCATTAATGCGTAATATTAGTTGTTGGTGTTGCCCATGAGGGAGGTTGATGACGAGTGTCATTTTCAATATTTCCGGATAGACCCTCGAATTAAACATGGAGCTTCCTGGGCTACTCTATACTAACTGCCCCCGGGATTATGGCTCTGTTTCATCTTTTATCTCTCCTGCAACAGGCACAATGACGGATGAAATGAACGCAAATTATGGAACGAAAGGTTCCGTCCGTCTCCATCTTTCGCGTGACGTATAAATGGGCCGTTAGCTTTTCAGATTTGTACTTCGGTACATGAATGAATCTTGTGTACATACGCTGCCACTTGCTGGAAATAGCCCACAGGAGGAATAACCTGCCCGCCACAGCTCTGCAATGACTCAGCAATAAAAGCGGCAATCTGTGCAAGAGAAAAACAGTTCAGGTCTGTCAATACATAGCCGCGACCGACGAGGTGGGAAAGAGGAGGAATCCTGGCATCTGGTTGTTGTTCCTCTTTCATAAGTGCTGTTTCACAATTCACTTGGCAGTGCACAAAGAGAGAGAGGCAATCATTAATATCTTGGAGAGCATGTTACCTCATGTCAGAGTGGAGATGAATTTCATGGCAGTGGGTTCACTTGAAACAAGCGTAGACAAGGTTGTTTGATTGGGTTCATAAGATCACTAGGGAGAAACACTGAATAGCATACATGTATTTGTCCAGTAGGTCTCCTGTAGACGCACATCTGCACATTACAAACTGCTGCATGTACTCTGTGTAATCTCTGGGCCCGCAACAGGTCCTCCTCACCGCTGGAAGCATGGACAGACCCTTGGGTTGTGCTTTTAAACATTGGATTGGATTAAAGGCCCAATATTTTCGACACAGTAAGTCTCCCCAAACACAAAGTTCTTGTGATGTGGGGTTTGACCCTAAAAGCCAGAGTCCTCGATCTGAACCTGAGGAAAGTGAGAGGAGAGAAAAGGGAAAAAAAAGGATGCATGAGTAAAATGAAAAATAGGATGTAACAATAAGGAAACGGTCACAGAGGAGTACATGTGACATTATTGCAGTGTAGCGTTTAACTTTTAATGTAAAGAAATGTTACATTCCAACTATTGTCAAACTATCAGCTCCACATTACTCTCTCTCAGTGTTTCTCAGTTTAGATCTTGTGTCTCCTGGCGATGTTCCCATGCTGCATAGAGGAAGTGATTAGTTTAAGGTCAACACAGATAGAGGCAACAGCAACACTGTGCCAGACCGCTGCAAAAGAGTTTGGCATATGACTGAAAACTCAAAGATTGCAGCAATTTGATGGTATAAATGCCAACCTTAAATGCCAAGCTGCTGCTGTACACAAACACACCCTCAGTCAGGTCTGATAGTATTACTTTACAGATGAAGAATGCAGCGTTCAAATAATGTTACTGTTTTTGTTCACCAAACAGAGGCAGAATAATAATAGCAAAAAAAAAAACTGGTCTGAAACTGTGACATTAGATTAGATCTCCAGTTTCTTCAATTCTTTGAGCACAATAACACAATAAACAGTTTCAACTTTTTTTTGCCATCCCTGGTGTTTTCCTAGGAAATAAAAATGTTCATACAAACAACACAAACACAATCAAACAATATGGTAAAGACAATTATGCATGGTCAAGATTATATTATATACAGTATCAGACACAAACTGTACCTTGCCTCCTTTCTTGTGGACTTTGTCTATAATATCCTTGACTTCATTTGCATATGCTGATGCAGGATCGGGATGATTCGCTCTGTACTTGCCTCTGTACACATCTGGGCTGGGAGCCTGTTTGAAAAAAAAAAGTAAAGAAACTGTAATGACTTTTTAAAACCTAGAAAATGTTTGAATAATACTTAAGAAATCATGTAATATACAGTATGATTATTGTTATGCAGTGGTTCGCCCTCCTTTACATCATGGAGCAGTCATTTGTTTTAGTTACTTTTAAAAGGGTATGAAGACCTCAGTGACCAACATCTGAACCACTGCTTCAATCCTTTGTGTGTGTGTGTGTGTGTGTGTGTGTGTGTGTGAGACAATGAATAAAATATGGCATGTAACACAAGAGCTGGTAAGTAAACAGACCCACGTGTCAAACTACACCAGTAATCTCAAGGATCAGAGTAAAATTTAGTGAGATAAAGACACACTTATCATGTTACCTTACCTGTAAAATAAGGGGTGGTTATATAGGTTTTTTTTTTTTATATGTTTCATAAAGAAAATTCATTCATATTCATAACTGAAATAAATTTTTCGGAAATACAGCTGAGGAAATCAGATAAGCCAGATGGAAATTGCATTACTGCACTGCTGATTTCAATGGAAAATCATTCATTAATTATTTAACACATAATATTTACCTCTCTTCTGCATTTATGTTCTTTTGTGAGTTATTTGAAGACAGACAGAATGTTGATATTTAGCCTCTTCTGAGGCTATTCCATGGGTCAAATCAACACATTTTATTTTATGAAAAAAGTATCCATTGCAGTCACTAATATATAAACATGGCACCTCATTAATTCAAATGTAATCTCTGATTTGTTCCTTTATTAATCTATTAATGTGTGACACAATATTTGACCCAAAAATCAGAGATATTGAAGACATCCAGATCCAGATCCAGTGATGTCGGACCAGTGATGTCGGACCGAAACCAATACTGAATGCCGCATCGGCTTATCCCTACTCTGTTTCAATAAAGACAGCAGCCGTACAACTGTGAATTAAATATTTAAAAGGAGAAATTATGAGGCATTTGTCAATTTTGGTTACTTTGATTTATTTATTATAATTATTCCATCTATACTTTGACGTTTCATTCCAATATATTATCATATCCATTTAGAACTTTGCACAAAACTGCTCATTTGCAATAGTCGTTATTCGTTGTTCTTGATTTGGTTTGTTCATCTGGTTGGATACATTTTTTTGTCCCTGTTTTCCTTCCTTGTACAGCTGCAGTGTATGCCCTCACACTTGTTCTACCTTTTAATATAGCTGTCTATATTTTGACACATTATCTATCTAAAATATTGTTTTGCCATACCATGCAGCTCTACGTCTTGCCCTGCTGAATCTTTAGTTAAAAAAACAAAACATCTGTTGGTCTCCCTCTCTTCTCCTCCCCTGCTTATACACTGTATACACACACTTCTGTGTTCACATGCTAACAGAGTGTGTCGCTTGCCAAGGCCCAGCAGAGTAAGTTGAGTCATGGTTTTTTAATAGTGTGCAGGCAGGTGAACAGTGAGAGTAAAAACACTCACCACATGGACAAATGGATTCTGCTCAGCGTCCGACAGCTGTTGGAACTTATAGGGACTGATGTCAATGAGCGAGGTGACATGGCCGTGGTAGGCACTGCAAAACAAATGAAAAAGCAGAACATGGACCGTGGTCTGTTATGACATTAAAATGACCATTAAATGTGTATACATTTAAGTACTGATAAACATTTAACCAAAGTTCAAATTATTGTCAAATTATTGTCATTTTTAGACAGATATTTCAATTTTAACTGAGTAAGTGCGTATTGGTTTTAAACATTGGTTAATGGCTTCATTAACTAGTAATAATCTGTCTTGATATCGGTCCTGAAAATCAGTAAATAAAAGGACTATAAACTCCTTATTATTATTTTATACTTGGTGCTTGCTGGTTCGATGCAGCACCAGGTTGTTGTTGTTTTTTTCACAGACCAGACGGTGATGCCACTTACTTCTCCAGTGTGATGACATCTTTGTGGCCTCTGAACTGCTTCGCCAGACGAAGGGCCAGGTCATTGGCTTCAGAGCTGAAAGTTCAAGAACGGCAAGGGTTACGACGTGTTACTCAGTCACCACAAAATACACAGCTGAAGCCAGTGGATAACACTTTTACGTAAGACAATGACGCACGTATTACAATATGTGGGTCAAATAAGGTGACACCTGGTTATTCAAATTATGCAATTTCCCCTTATATTTAATCTCTTTGTGAACTGTAAGGGGTCTGTTTATGTAGTACACATGCTGTAGCATGCATATTAGGCAACGTTTCCTAGAATTCCTCTGTTGTAGAGATAAAGGGCCCAAACAAGAAAACAACTGCCCACACAAAAGTATGTGGATGAGGATGATCTTCATACTTTTTGGTCATATTTAAACGTGTTATGTGATCACAATGAAATCTGTGTGACATGTGTACCAGGGTCCAGACCTCTGAATACATTTGCTTTGTTTGCATATATATTTGTATATATATATATATATATATATATATATATATATATATATATATGTACATGATGATGATTTTTGGATTGTATCAGATTTTCCATTTTTATCCGTCCAATATCCAATCCAGTGACTTTGACCAGCATTGAACTGATCGCTATTTGAAATATCTTTTATATATACAGTTGTGTACCTAGATATTGTTTTTCTCAAGTGATTTGGTTTTATTTACATTTAGTGCAAATGTGCACATTTTAAAAATCAAGGCCGTTTAACTGGTTCACTACTTTGTTATTTATCAATTGAAGTTCAGTATCACCACATTAAGTCACCTCACTTTGATTTTGAAAGTGCAAATGAATACCAGGACACTTTTGTTTATTTTACTGCAGAAGAATAAATAAACTAAACAACAAGAGTGTGTTAACAACAATTACACTGATACATTTGTATCAATAATAGTAAACCACAGGTGACTCAAATTCAGTTTATGGCCCCATAAAGGCTTGGGCCGGCCCTGCTGATAACTGCTCTGCCTAACGTGTGCGAGGATTGTTTTATGTATAACATTATTAACTCTTGCTCCACACCTGCAGCAGGAGGTGTCAATTAGTAACCACGCCAGACTTTGATGAGGAGCAGTGTTCGGATGCTCGTGTTAATGCGAGGAAGTCACTTCCTCATTTAGCCTCAATATCAGACTTGAAAATACAGTGTGGACTATACCCCTTTATCTCGCAGCCTTGAGCTAATAACACTTTTACAACAACCTTTATTGTTTCTGTGGACAGTCCACCTCAGTCTACAGTCCATTCGATGTCTCATTGCGTCCAATAACCTTTCATTATCTGGGCTTCATTTATTGATTATGGTACTGTGGCCTTCTCAAAAAAGTTGAGAATACGAGTGCATGACGTGTTGGAGGACACTGCAGCTACCCTGTGAAATCTCGTCCTGAAACACCTGTTCGGAAATAAGAAACGTGCATGTTTGTTCACTGGTGTCTCCTCTGCTTTTAACTACAAGCTTTTACATGGATTTTTAACGCAGTATGATATCTGGCTGGTTATGTTTTTTTCACAGATCATTACTCATCAAGTAAACAGGTTTATGCCGTCATGTTTCCTGACAGGCACTCTCATTTTACTCACGCACATTTTTCACTGTGGTAACCGGTTTGTTTTGTTTTACAGTGTTTCACGTTTTAGGTTCTTTTATATGTTGTTTGGTGGGTTTTTGGGGCACGTGCTCAATGAGGTGTCTTCAATTTGAGATCACACAGCGTCTAAGCTAAAGGAGGTTAGTTTTGGCCTCAAAAACTTGTTGTTTTTGACCTTTCAGCAGCCACTACGTTGATTTGTACTACATCATTACTACAGCAGGAATAAAGGAAATTGCCCTTATGTGACCTATGTGTTACCTGACCTTACCTGACAAGTCTTTATGAAAAGTCGTTTTATGCATGTTGATTCTGTTGATTAGGGAGTGGCAGAAAATTGCAGACATACCCAGAGTTGACAAAGTAGCAAACAGAGAGCTTGTCAGGCAGTTTTGCTTGCAGCCGCTGTGCATAGAGCACAAGCTTGTCGTGCAAGAAACGCGAGTTGGTGTTGAGAAGTTGCATCTGCTGAGCTCCAGCCTGCACCACGTCCGAGTGACAGTGGCCCACTGAGAAAGAGAAGGGAAGACATGCACAGAAGAGCAACGTTAAAGTGAGTTTTATAAGTGATATCAAGTAAATAAGTGACAATTCCTGTCTCTTTCTGCAGCTTTAAATAAAATTCAATAAAATCCAGGGCATCTATCGTCATCATATCAGCATACATTTGCTGGAGTGTGTTTTTTTTGCATTTGTGTGCGTTTACCATGAGCCACATTGTTTATGCAGTCCAAGTAGCGCTGCCCTTTCTCATCATACATGTACTGGCCTTTGGCTCGGACAATCTTTAACGGGTCATCGCTGAAGAAAATCTTGCAAGAAGGCCTGCAGAGGAGTGGAAGTTAACACTGACCTGTGTGTCCAAGGTGTCTCCATTTTGTTGACATTAAAAGTGTGAGTGTTGCACAACTCCGCTAACATGCTGTCATGAATCACAGGAACAATGGGGACAAGTCACTTGTGCTGCAGAATAATACCATGCCGCTTAGAGATTTCAAGAACGACACTGTACCTTGAAATTAAGATTTAATTGATATATTTTCTGGGGTTGTTAGCTGCATATAACAAAGAAATCATAAAAACTGAATCATGTTAGTCTGTGGACAAAACAGCAAAGAGCAAAGTTTGTGCATGAAGTAGTGACTGAGATTGTACACTGTTTGACAGTATGCATATTATTTCAAACATACACACAAGTTCTGCATATTTGTTTGGGGTGCTGAAGTCCTGTCAACTTTACTTTCTGTTTAAAGTCAAAGTTGTCACGTGCATTGTGCGGATCTCGTCTTACCCTACGTGCTTCTTCCTCAGGTCAATGGTCGTCTTCTTGTCAAATATCTCCGCAGACATTCTAATGTTGTCCGGCACGACGACGACGCGCGCTTCTCCTGCCCAAACACACAACCACTGAGCCTCAGCTGCGCAAGCACGAACGACCCGGCTCTATTTATCCATACGTGAACGCGCACGCAGCGCCCCGGCGCCGCCAAACGCCAGCTCTACAGTACGTCACAGCTGCGGTGCAGCTGTTCGAAGAATGTGTGACGCACAGTCCAGTGGAAAAACAAATTGATACATTTATTTTCCGAAATTTAGTACATGTCACAACAACAAATGGGAAAATATAAGAGCAAAACACATTTTAAAATATGTTTTTTGCGTTTTGTGACTTTAGTTAGGGCTCAATGCCACTTTTTAGGGACCGATGCCAGTCCGAGCCTTTAGCAGAATTTGATTTGGTCTAGTTGATGCGCATGACTCGAACACTGGCAGGTGTCATGAAATCAGAATGTTCTTGTATTCATTCATTCATTCAATCATGCCACTTGTTTAAGTTATTTAATATGTTTAAAAAAACAAACAAACAAACAAAAAAACACTCGACTGCTTGGGAAGCAGCCGCTTAGTTCGCTTATGCCTCGGGCTGGCCCTGCCAATAACGGTGCCAATGTCACAACCTCAGTACCTCAGTAGTTGTTTGACATATTTTAAACTAATATACTGTTGACATCACATTCGTTCTGATGCAATTCCATCCAATTCCGCAAGAAATATTACATTTCAGTTAAGAAAATAAATCACCCCACAACAAAATAAAATAATCAAGAAGAACTTTTTAACTTATTTGCTTAGTGAAGTAGTATTTATGTTGTATTGAGGGTTACAGAATCGTGTCAGATTTCGCAGTGCTGAGCAAAATCCAGACATTTTGCCCAGTATCAGACCAATACTGACACCGAGAATCATGTTTGTTGTTTTCTTATTTGATGCACTTTTTTTTATTCGTTTTGCCATTATTTTTTTGATCATTTGTTGTTCTACTTATGGTTGTGTTTTTGAATATGCATTTTGCATTATCATTTATTACTGCTCATTGTTATTTTAAAATAGATGAACAAAAAAATAAAATAAAATAAACAGTTAAACTTGGCTTAATTTTCACCAGCTGCAATACGCCAATCTCAATAGCATTCAAGAAGAGACACTGGGGGTAGAACACACTAACTCCACAGAGTGGAGAAAGCCTTCCGTCAAAAAGGGATCCAAACCTGTGACCTTGCTGTGAGGCAACAATGTGAGCAACTGTTCACTGTTCCAATGTCTGACCTAAGAATTTCCTTTTTTTAATTCTTGTAGGCTTTTTATAGCAGTGTACTGTACATACTGACTACCAATAAAAGCAAATCTTCTGCACGACATATTTGAAAGACTGCATTTATTTGGCTCCAATGGTACAGTCATATTAAATGTCATCTTGAAATATAATAGTGTGTGAACTCGAGGGTCTTCAATCAAGTGGGTAAAAAAAGAAACAAAAGAAAAACACAAATGCATTACATAAACCAAAACATACAGTATATTGTGCCACAACTAAAGAAAAAAGGAAGTTGTAACTTAAAGAGAAGTCACAAAGTAGATTTAGTGTGATATTTTTGATTTTGTACCACAATGGTGTTTATTTTGGACAAACGAAACATTTGTTTTATTGATTTTAATTATCTAAGTAAGGCTGCAGTGCACTAAAGGCTTTGGAGTGTGAGATATTAAAAGAATTACGCTCTTTGACTCTCATAACATTTATTCTGAAAAGGATTCATAACTAGAAGGTTGGTTATGAGTGTATATATTACTCATTCTTCAGAGGAAACATTTTGAAATGGTGACAAACGCCCAGATGTGGGATATTCAGAGCTGCTTGCTCTTGCTAATACTGACACGGAAAGAAATGTTGGCACTTCTGCTCGCGGCAGAATCATCTAAATGTTAAACACAACAAATATGTCAACCAAATACAAAAATACATTTTGAAAATTAGCTGCACATGTTAAAGATACAGCAACTCGTAACAACGGCTGGGTTTGTCAAACACAAGAATTTAAAAAAAGAAACGCGTTGCAAAAATCTCCGTTAATACAAAGTAATGGAAAGAACACTTTAAAAAGGGAAGGAAAAAACAGAGAAAAGAAATTGAGATTTCAATGAAATGTTTGTCCATGTTTGCAGGTATAGTGGTATACAGCGTCGCAGGACTGAACAAATGGAGCTCCACAGATCACAGTTGTGATGTGACATTTCAGCTGCATTTGATGCCACACATATTGACCAAAGTATAAATTGCACTTATTTCCAAATGAGCACACACATTTTTAACAGTACATTAATGATCAACTATACATATATCAAACTACATTCAATGCAAAAAAAGAAAGAAAAGAGAAAGAGTGACAGAAAGCTGCGATGTTTAACACGGTGACATGAGCTGAGCCCCGTCAGCATTCAGCCCGTGAGCGCTTTGTTGTCATGGTAACCTCTCTGACACACTGAATCATAAATAGAAAAGCAGACGCAGTGCACGGATAGCTAATGATCTGACGTGAACACGCCTTCGCACTGAGAGCCTGTTGCGCGTCTGCGTCACGACGTCTTAGCGTGATCCAAAATCCGCTGCACGTGATGGAGACGAATGAAAGGAATGCTGTCGAGAAACCGAAATGCCTTCACTTAAGAAATAATAGGGAAAAGAAATAAATAACGTACCGCTTAAAAAAACTGAGACAAAAAAAATACACACACATATGTACGTATATGCACAAGAAATAAAAGCCCAACAACAATAAAGAAACCTGTTGTGTTGTTCTTGCCACTATTAGCGCTTTTCCATGATACAGTTCAGCCATGGCTCAGTGTGACCAATTTCTTTGCTTTTCCATTAGGGGGCAGTAACTGGTAACTGGTGTTTTTTTGGTACCTGCTCTGGCGAGGTTCCAAGAGAGCTGAGCTGATACTAAAATGTGACGTCAACAGACCGCTGGCCACTGATTGGCCAGAGAGTGTCGTCACTGGAAGAGTCATGAGCGCGATGTCTGACACAAGAATCAAACCGGACAATGCCGAATAGTACTACTTAAAAATCATGAAAACATGTTGATCTCCAACATTTAGACAAGGTCTGTGCTCCAGTCATGCAGGAAGTATTGAACTAATCTTTTTAATGATCTTTTTAAAGACAAAAATGTCACTAGTTTGTGTCATGCAATGACGACCCCGCCCACATTGAAGAGGTATAAAGTACTGGAACACGACATGCCCGATAGTGCTCAAACTGTATAATGGAAAAGCGCCATATCAGTGAAGCACCTTTGATAACAATGAGATAAACTGTACTTTCAAACCGAAACCATGTGGGTTGGAATCTTCTCCACCGTGTGGTTACAGGTACATCACAACAAAATGTTGGTATTTTTCATCCGCTCTTAACAGTAAAGTCGCTCATGCATATATAGTATATGTTTTTTTTCTTACATGTACAGCAAAGAGAAGACGTACTGTGTTGACCTTGCGTAGCACCCACTACATCAGGGGGCAATTCCAATGCAGGTGAAAGATAAATCGAGCTACTTTTCTACTCCATTTAGTTTTTGCTCCGCATGATATGGAATGTGACATAACTGGCCACCTTTTAGCTTGTGGTTTTTTTTTTGATTCACGGAAACCGACTGTTTTCAGCTTTTTTCCTGGCGCCGCATCCTCTACTTTAAGACAATACATTATGTGTAGCATGAGATGGTTCTATTTCATAAAACTACCTTTGTCTGACGACTGACACCCTGGGGCCCAAGGGCTCAGGGGGCCCTGAAGCCCAAGCCTCGGAGCTACTATACCGATGTCTTCAATACTATGGCCTTGTTTAGCCTGCAGCCCGAATCAGATTTGTAAGCATATCGAACAGAATCTGATCTTCCTGACCAACTGTTCACATTATATACTGCAAGCGATCCGATCCGATCTGTGTGTCCATATTGACATTGTCTAGTCTAGTCTTCCACATGGATTTCTATAATTACAGGCCACACCTTGGACAAACAAGTAGTCTAAACCAGTGGTTCTCAAACTCTTTATATCAAGAAACACCTGAGAAAATACTGAGCTCTCCAAGTAACACCATTATCACCAACGTTAAAATACAGTGGTGTAAATAGGCCACGCAAAGTCAGCTACGGGCTTTTCACAGGGGGCAGATTTATTCCCAATGAGATTCAAACTACTTCAAACTGTGTTGATGATTTAAAGAACCTCCAATCAACTTCCGTCTCTCTAAATCTACGTCATCGTTGTAGTTGTCGAGGGACGCAGAACGACGGGATTCCACTGAATGCGTCTAAATTCAGTATGGTGTCAAAACAGGGAGCAGTGCTGAATTCTGCTGAATTGAAGCATTGTGTTCCTTTTTTCTACAGGAACAACGACACAAACCGAATTGGTGGATGCAGAAACATTGACTGAGGTGGATGCATATTACTTCCAATGCCATGAGAGAGTTGCTATGCATTGGATACGCATTCAGCGGAATCCTGGGGGAAGACACTTCAGTTTGAGTTGCCAAAAAAACAAGCTAGATACAATCTGGATATGCTTAAATATCCGATTTGGGCTGCAGTCTTTACACAAGGCCTTAGTTATTCATCCCAGTATTTAAATGAATCCAAATAACACTGGTTATGTTAAGTGATATATGTTAATAGGGCCCCTTCACTCATATTCCAATTGTTATGTTTAGGTTATTGATCCATTATTAATCGATTACTAAATTAGTCGTCACCTATTTTGATAAAAATGAATAAAACAAGCCCTATGATTTTTCAGCTTCTTAAATGTGAATATTTTCTGTTTTCTTTGCTCAATATAACAAAGAAATCATTTAAAAAATAATAAGAATTTTGTTTGGTAGACAAGACATTTAAGAACACCATCATTTTCGAGGTTAGGGAAACACCGATACATTTTTTAAAATTATTATTTTATAATAAAGCAAATTTAGCTTGTGGGAGGGAGATAATCTGTCAGATTCCTGATATTTTAAACTTTTACGATTTTTGTAACTTGTGTACCTGCAGCGGGGGAAGTGACAACACCTTATAAAGAACCTTCCATAGAATAAGTCCAGAGTGAATGAGCAGCTTAACTGAAAACTGCAATGGTTTTTGTTTTGCACAAACAGCGAGAGCTCGTAAGATCAGAGGCTGTACAAGAACACAATCATACTGCGTTTTAACATCATAAAAAACAAAATGATACGAGGAAAAACAAAGCACAATGTCTTTACAATAATCACAAACTTTCTTATATGTGTATGTATACATACATGTATACATACACATACATAAAACCAAACAAACCTTAACCTTCTGAAATAAAAACCATTCCAATAATTAAAAATATGATATAAAGATGTACATTTCTGATAAAGGAATGAATAAAAGCTTGAGGCACCGAAGGCTATTATACACAAAAATACAATGTTTTAAGAATGAGAGCAAACAAGAAAGACAGAAAGATGGTTGCGTTCTGTTGACGCTCTCAGTTCAGGCCCCGAAGCGTTTGCAGGTTGGAACACACACACACACCGATGAGTCTCAGAATCCATTTCCCCGCTCTGAGAGGGGCGTCCAGCGGCAGACTTGTCCAAATGTCAGACCCTCATTCGGTGAGGTGACATCACACTGACGACGCCGAGCCACGAGTGCGACGGTGAAAAAAAACCCTGCTGATATCAGAGCCTCTCGCAGGTATCACCAAAATAAAGCAACAACAACCAACAGCTTTACTTTCTGGGGACTTTTCAGGCTACCAGCCATGGCGTGACTCCCTTGAAGGAAGATTAGAGGAAAACAATTACTAATGCAGAGCTGTGTGTGGGTTTCTTTGTTTTTGCGTTAGTGTTGTTCTTTGCTGCAGAAGCCGTGACGCGACCACAAAATGGTGACATGTATGTACAATACATATAGTTTCAGTACACGAGTCATGCTTTTGCAGGGGTGCAATGTCCTGTTTGGCACAGTCTTTTTTTTTTTTTTTTAGTCCTCCAGAAAATGATGCTGCGTGAATGGATGGTGAGCTTATTGGGACGAAAACAACACAAAACACCTAGCGTTTGGTGTTAGACGGCCAGTCCAGATCCCCTTCCTCCTCCATCTTGTCCACGTTCCCTTCACCTTCATGGATCTGGCTGTGCCGCGACACTCCAAGTCTGAGCCATGCAAAGACTAAAGAGACAAGTTCCGCTGCCAGCCAAGGATCCAAACTCGCAGACAGACACACACACGTGTTGTTTTTTATTTTCTCTCCACACAGCAATGTGAGTAGAAGCAGCTAATGGTGTGAAACCAGGGACGGTTATTATTGTACACATAGACTTCTTTTCTTTTAGACTATTTTTTTTTTCCCCATTTAAAAAAACAACAACTATAAATACAATAAAAGAAGCATTATTTACAAACTCCATGCGTTTCAGGTTAGAGTGATCACTGCAAAAAAAAAACACAGGGGGGGGAGGGGGGAGAGAATGACATGATGATGTTTGCATCTGGTTTCATGATTGAGTTGTACATGATCTGAGTGAGACGGTTCACATCTCAAAACGTTCAAAATCGCATGCAAAAACGTCAACAGACAGAAACACACAAGGAGAAACTGACAGAGGAACCACACGTTTGTTTTTTAAGAGGAGAACAAATAAGTCAATCACAGCTTAAAGTGGAACTATGCAGGATTTGACCCTAATTTTCACCCAAACAGCTTTGGATGCATTGTGATGTTTAAATGGTTTGTTGCTGGGAGATTGACGGTTGTCTCCACTCCCCCTACTGTCTGTTAGCTGAGAAAACCATTGTTGGAGGAAGCAAAGAAGAGGAAATGACAGTCTGACGGAGCGAAGGGCCACACACGAGCAAAGTTCCGCTTTAATTTTTCCTATTGTATCACACTTAAATCTGCAGTGCGTAACTTTTAAATACAAACAAACGTCAGCTGTATTCAAACCATTGCAAAATGTATTCACACAACGCTGAGTAAGCCTATCACCATATCATGGTGTTTCAATCTCGTGTCACCCAAAACAATCCCGCGCTGCACACAGGAAATTATTGTGCTAGTAAAGCAAGATAGCAGCAAACAGGTTGGAGTGTGACTAAAAACACAAAGAAGCACACAAAAAACCCTGTCGTTTAGCAGTTTCCCATGATGGCCCACCCCTGTGCTGCTCCCTTGGTCAGGTCTGATAGTTTTGCCTGACAGAGCCTGTTTTCAGATGAACGATGCAGCATACAGATGACTTTACACACTGCAGCTTTAAATAAAGATTTAAGGTTGTCATTTTTTATGCCAATTTCAGGCTTTTTTGATTTTTAAACTCTGTCTCCCTCTCACATACTGTGCAGTTCCATTGAGTCATATTATTCAGGATACACTTGTCTTACCTTCTGCCAGCATCCAGGCATTGGTAAACCATCTGGGCCCTGTTAAGAGAGGAGGAGCAGGGGAGAGAAACAATGAGAACTGCAGGAGGAGTGGAAAGCTTATGGAAAATCATGATAAATGATGTTGATTTTGTGCCAAACACACAACAACATGCCTGAACACATAAGCCCAAATAATAAAAACAGGAGATAATAGAGACGGAAGCTCCCATCCTGTCTAACTGAGACATCACAGAGACTCTATTCCTCCATATCTCTGTGTTAAAGTCATTGTACAACAAATTAAACCACATTTAAGATACATTTTAAAATCTGAACCTTTTTTAAAAAAATAATTATATTCTCTTTTGTAGTTGCTGTCTCAACCTTACAGGATTTAAGTCCTCAAAATTTAAATAGATTGCATGTGTGATTTTTTGATTTAACACGTTGGTGAAATTCAGGGAATTGTTGCATATTGAATTATTACAACTGTAAAATGAAGTAAGGAGGATATTTATTTGCGCAATAATTTTCCTTATACTTACGCAATATACGCAATAAATGTCTCTCATGACCTCGAATTCTCCTACATGCAATAAAAATAGTGTAATATTCCTTTGGACATTCAATATTTCTCACTTGTCTACAGTCTTCTCTTCCTTTCCGTCTTTTAACCTAGTAGGTTTTGTAGATATCTTTTTTATATATTGAATTTTTGTAGTGTCATATTCCCTGCCTGATTCTTATTGCCTTTTTGTACACTTTTGTTTTATTTTTTGTACTTTTTCACTTCTGTGTAAGTTGTTCTTGTTTTCTCTGCCTGTCAATAAACTGACTCTGAAACCTTTGCATAAGAATTCCTATGTGCCCAGTCTGTTCATGCACAAGTAGCAAATAAACATCTTTAATCTTTTCGTGAATTTATCTTTTTTTGGACATCTGCGAAATCAATAAAAAAATATTTCCCACGTGCAAAACACAGTACCTCATCTCATGCATTGGCAAACATATGTCAACTCTTTTGTTTTAGTGGCCCCACCATTTTCAGTGCTTCAGAACATTAGCAATGAAATGCAACAAAATTGTTGGGACACTATAACAAAGCAGTTGTTGTCCTTATAATTAAGCCACGGCAACTAAAATATAATGAGATGGCAATTTGTGAATCTCTTCTTACCTGTCATGGCTCACAGTATTCACAATAGTATGCCTAGTTACACTCTATGCTATCGCTTCACACACTCATGTTTGACCACAGCATTATAATGTCATGCATTTACACAGGACTGTTTCAGAAACATAAACAAAAATCATTAAAATACAAATTACAAACTTCATTTTGAATTGCCCGAATAGGTCAAATGGAAATAAGTGATTTTCTCTTCTCTTCATGGTCTGGCCCAATTGGTACAAATACAGAAAGGGATAAGGGGAAGTTAACAGAGTAGAGGAGGGGGTTCATGTGCCTGTAGCTTGGGCAACACATCAGTAAAGCTAGTCTGTGTTAGCATTCAAGTTAAAAGGTCAATAGAAGAACTTGAAGGAAACAGGTTTTTAAGCAGAACTTTTTTTTTCTCAAGCTTTAATCCAGGGAATTACAGGACTGAGTTAGAGAGATAGATCAATATTCTATAATCATTTGACTTCTCATTATGTCTGAAAAAGGCTGCTTGCGGTTAGTTAGCGTGCAGGTTTTTAAATTATTATTATTTTTTTAAAGGTAATGTAAAATATAGTGATGAAAAATGTATACATGCTTGTTGTTGTGCTCTTTAGTCATGCATGAATGTGTTTCAGCTGTGGCTGGAGGTGAGAGGCATGCATGGGTACACGTTGGTGGTGGAGGAGGAGGAAGAAGAGAAATACTGTACCAATTGGCATGGGGCATCCAGCCCGTCCAGACCTGGCTGCCCTGGTTCCCCCTTTTCACCCTTAAATCCCCGGAAACCCTGTTTGCAAAGACGACCTGGCAGTGTTACTGGGAGAGAGGTGGACCGCCCTCAAAACCTTGCATCTGTCCACCGTGACCGACGCAAGAGTGGGGGGAGGCGAGGGAGGAGCCGCCCATGTTGGTTTTCTGATACCTCAAGTCCAGTGGTGTTGATATTCAAATTTTTTTTTTCTTCTAATATTCTAATTTTTTATGTAGGAATTCTTTTTGGTCAATTATTTTTGGTTTGAGGTTGCTATTGTTTGGGAGAAGCGAGGTATCTGTTTCACCACAGGGTGCTCCACCCCCTCCTCCTTGTTCAGGAGACGACTGCTCTACACAGCTAGGAGACAACTTCCAGCTCACAGTTGGACATACCAATGGGCAGGGTGCATCTAATCCAGGGGCACCCTGTTCTCCTTTCTCGCCCTTAGGCCCTTTTTTGCCCTTCTTTCCCTTCTCCCCCTGTGGATACAATAGTTTGGTCAAGTTACAAAAAAAAAAAAAATCATTGCCTTTTGAACATCTGGGGATAGCACTGCTATTAGGGAAGGGGAAGTGATTAAAAAGGCCTTTGAGGGAGAAAGACACATTGCCAATGTTAGGTAGGAGAGGGGATACCAGACAGTACTGAGTGTTCAAAAAAACATTCCTCAGGACAGGAGGAGGACAAAAAGGGAGGAAAACACAGTGGGAAGGGATGGAAAACAGCTGTTTGCCAAAAACAGGGGTGTCAAGGGCACAAAGGATGAGAAAGAGTAGAAAGGAAAATTGCCTCCAGAAAAACAGAATTAAATCTACAACAAACTGTATCCCGTCAGAGTAAAACACAAGTTACACAATGTTATTTTAAATGGAAAATGCATGTGAGAACATTTTAGTAGCAGACTTCACAGATGTTAGGTCCATTTTCAGTCGTTGTGATTCCAGATGTGTAGTATTGGAGCCTCAATTCTATTCTAACTTTATTCATTTGAATTTGCAAATTAAAATGTTGTACTGAGTGCATGCAAACATATAACTAAGTGCCACTAGTGTCTGAATCTTCAAAAGTAATTCATGAAAATGATAATCCATAATACACTGTTCACTGTTGGGAAATGTTAAATACATACCAAAGTATGTTTGTTTTTATGATCCAAGGAATGGGATACAGTTTCTAAAAGGCAGTAACACTTAATGTTTGAGAACAGTAATAGTATGGTAATATTATTGTTATGGATTTTCTTTCTAAAGCAATTTCCACCTTGTTAATAACAATGCCAATGCTGTGGTAATAAGGAGATAATATTACAGTAATACCATGTTATAATTTGGTGAATACATTTACATGAAAACATTTTCTGAATCAAAGTAGATCATTATAAAGTAAAATGATAAAATATTATAAAGTTTGAATGTATCCTTCCATATGTCACACACAGATTCAATTGTTATTAACAAGTTTTAGAATTGAAATAAGCTTTTTCTGAGTGATTATACACTATTACCATATCAATAATTACTGTAAAGTGTTACCTAAAAGTCATTTAAACATCTAAGAGACACATTAAAGTCAAACGTGTTGAAACACACACAGATTAGGGTATCGGAAAACCACTCTGTACACAAGCAAGGGAAGAGTTATCAACAAGCTCAAGAACTTCGGGAGGTGACGTGTAAGTTCATGTCCATGCATGGAAACGACAGAAGGAAAAAAAACATAAACAAATGTGGATTTTAAGAGCCTGCTGTCAATGGACGTCTGTTTGATCTGACATGTTTAAACCACGTCACGACAATGAGATTGGACTGGTGATTTTGAGAAATGAGATGGCAAATCATTCAAAGGTGAAGAACAAAAGCTGAGCTGAGAGGACTGGTGATGACGTTTTATGCAAAGGCATGTCTCGGGGTATAGAGATTCAATTTATTTAAAGGGATAACTCGGGAGGGCATGTATCAAGTGATTACACACTAACACATGTTTTCTCCAACTATTAAGTCTTTTGACGTAGCCCACATTGCGTTAAATGCATTCCAGCAACACAGGAAATCGCTTTATGTTTTAAAGGATGTGTATATGGTTTCTGTTCAGCTCACTGACCTAGGACAACAGAAAAAGATTTTACCAACTCATATACGTCAACTTAAATTTACTGCTTACTGCTTTCTCCTCCTCACATTTTGGATCTTTCAAAAATCCTGGATTATCCCTAACTAAGGCTTACTTGAACTTTAGTCAAAATATCTGCAAAGTAAAAGGAATTCATTAAAATGGAGGAGAGAATTTTCAAGAAAGGAAACTGTGCTTTCCTTTAACTGTATACAGCAGCTACATAAACACCTGCACTAAGTCCCATCACTGTCCATTGACATCAGTCCTCTATAATGTTAAGGGGCTTTATTCAACAAGCCATTGCAGCATATCTACATCTACCTTTTCTCCTCTTTCCCCAACGTCGCCTTTATCGCCCCTTAAGCCTGGTAACCCCTGTAAACGTACAAGTCCACTTAATTACTCTGGAGGCTTTTACTGTGATGAGTAGAACAGACCAAAGGAAACAGAAATAAGGTGAAAAGGTTTGAGCCAAAATGGGTGGACATGCAACAAGAATGAAAAGATGTGAGCTGCTGTGCTTTCTCTCAGAGTTCAAGTTCAATTTAACTGACAGACAAAGAAAGGCAGCAATTCACCAGAATCAGATGCAACAACGTACAGATAAAACTCTGACTACATTTACATGCACTGCACGCTAATCATAATATCAATATTTGGAGTCTGTATCATTATAATCCTTGTCCACTAGATATCAGGACATTATAATCTGATTATGACATAAACATGTCAAAATAATAACACTCTCAATCTGACTGCTCCTTATTCCCTTGGTGTTAAGTTTAAGAATGCTATTTACATCACATTGTCTATATCCAACTATTTAATCGGGTTAATATTGCAGGGTGGCCCATGGCCATGTGGAAAGGAAACTTGGCTTGGGTCAAGAGCTAGAGTACTCCTCAAACAAGGTACCTAACAATCATTACTCATTATTAATTGGACACTCTAAATTAACCCCAGGCAGACTGTTTGGGACCATTTATCCAGTCCTAAGGCCAGATAAATAAAAGGGTTGTGCCAGGAAGGGCATATGGGCCTCTGTCAAATCAAAATATATACAGTCATAACACACACTGATCAGTCTATCACTGATGGGTGGAGGCACAGATAATTGTCACCACCACCCAACAGAGACATGTTAGAACACTGCTTGGTTGGTCACAGTAAAAGAGTGCAGTTGCCTTTGATTCTGGAAAGTTGCGCCAGACTTAAAAACATTCATCAGATGAAGTTAAACTAACTTACGTCCAAGCCTGGTGTTCCTGGAGCTCCCTGCAAATTAATAACAAACAACAGTCAGCACACGAAAAAAAAAATCATACAAAACTATAGCGATGGAGGGTAGAAATCTGTGTACTTAAATCATCTTTGCAGAGAGTGATTCTCGGCAATATTTAGTGAATACTATTTTTTCTGAAAGTGCAAAATGACAACACATTTTGACAGTGCTGACTCTCAAGTTTAAATGAGTCAGAATTGATCCCCAAGATCCTGTTTGGAGAACATGAAAGCTCCTCCAAACACAGAAAGGATTATTGATTTCCGCTTAAAGGAAAATCTAGAAAAGATGCCTGCAAACAGTCATTGTGATCTGATGAGATTTATATTAACCAAATGTCACTGAATCAGTAGCAACTTGACTTTCAGGTTTAGATTCAGTTTATTCAAACTAAAGAAGCCTCTTGGATGAGAATTAATCATAGCTAGTGAGATGAGGCCAATCCTGAAGTAACAAGAGAGCCTCCAGTTTGAATGGAAGTTCATGGGAAATTGAGCCTAGCTTTTACTTGATTTATAACATCATGATTTATAAAAAATTTCCTGAGGAGTTCTCACTCACTCATTGTCTATCGCTTTATCCCCCACATGCAAACTCCTCACAGAGGCCCTCGGTTAAACTGGGATTCAAAGTAGCAAATTTCATGCTGTGAGGCGACAGAGCCAGCCACTAATTGGAGGCGTTAATGGTCTCAATCACTAGTTTAGGTGTTCTTCAGAAGCACATGATTCTGTAATACTATAAAGGAAGTTCCCATTTAGAGCAAAATACTGTAGATGATAAAGCACAGCACATTTAAGTGGATACCAGTGAGACTGACAGCTAGTGTTGTCCACTAGATTCCAATGGGTGACATCACTACTGCTTGCCAGTCTTCAGGAAAAGTACAAATCTAATGGCTACTGATTCAATAACATTTGGACAATGACAAGCCTTTATTATACATCAAACAACAAAAAACAACTTACAGGAAGTCCATAAGGTCCCCTTGGCCCTGGCTCGCCCTGTGCTCCTTTCTCACCCTAACAGAAACAGATGAGTGTTTTATACATGATCCACTTTGGAAAAGAAGTGATACTAAATCACACAATCATGTGAATGCATGTCTTGTCTCCACAGTGAAATCAAAGGTCAAAGATAAATGTCCGTCTTACTATGTCACCCTTTGGCCCAGCAGGACCAGCTGGACCTGTAGGTCCATCCATGCCCTGCAAAGAGACATGTCGTTACGGTGGGTTTGTGTCATCGGACAGGGACAGCTCTTTCAAAGTGGATTTTCCAAAACAAACAGCAAATGGAAAAGTGATCATGTTTTGCAAATACATACATATTGAGTATTCCTCATGTACTGTACAACCAGTACACAGAGTTACAGCTGCTACATTGGCCACACAGAACAGTTATGACACTGCTGACAGTTAATGTATGAGTGTGTGTTAATGCTGAGTTAATGCAACACAGGACAAACAGGAGCCTGGAAATGTCTGCTGTAACACTGTTTTACGTATGGTTGCTATTCTGTTGACTACGCTCAGTGTGACCTGTTCATGAAAACTGGCTAAAACGTTAAAGGTAGAGTATGCATAACATTTCCCTAACAAAAAAACCCCAATAGATTAATCCAAGAATTATCTCTGTCATTCATCCTCAATGGGCCACTTTATCTGCAAAGCTATATCCTGCCACCATGGTGGTGTAAATCAACTCTATGAAAAGCAATTACATGCTTAGGCCCACGGCATGCCATTGTAGCCCAGGTGACTTTGCTTTGTAACAATTCCTGCATACTCTACCTTGAAAAGAAACTGCACATATCTCTTTTCAAACACAATAAAATGAGGTGATATGAGTGAAAACAAATTTGAGTCAAAAACGGAGGACTGTGTGGAAAATGTGAGGGAGAGAAGTGAAAAAAAAGTCGGGTGGTGAAGCCCCCCCCTTGGTCACATGACACTCACCCTAATTCCGGGCTTGCCGTCCAAGCCGGAGGCTCCCTGTGTGGTTATGGAGGTATGAGTGACATGAACAAGGTGGGATTAGTACCAGATGAACACTGTTATTAGGACAGGTTGATGGCAGGGTTCACACAACAACTAAATCACACTGTGTGTTACAGTGAAGTAGTCAGCCCAAGCAAATGGACATGAGGACAGAAAATGTAGCTGGCAATAGACACACACACACACTTCCTCAGACATACACGGAAATGTATACACCAGCCATTCCCAACGTGTGCTCATGGGTATATGGATACTGCAGATGGGCCGAGAAAGAAATGTGTTTTCCATTTCCAGTTTTCCATGATAGATTTGAAGAAATACTTCAAAAAACAAAGCGTTTAAATCATGTGTTATTTTTCTTTTATCTGACCTGCTATAGCAGCAGCCTAGTCCAGCAGAGTGAGCACAATGTTGTAGGGCTGCAACTAACGTTTATTTTTCATCATCGATTAATCTGTCGATTATTCTCTAGATTAATCGAGTAATGGTTTGTTCCATAAAATGTTGAAAAATGTTGATCTGCGTTCCTGAAACCTGTAAATGATGATGTTCTCAAATGTCATGTTTTGTCCACAAACCAAAATGATTTAGTTTTAATGATTTCTTTGTGATATGGAGCAAAGAAACACATTTAAAAAGCTGAAATATGTGAAAACTTGTTTTAATAATAAAAAAGATGATCAAAATTGTTGACAATTAATTTAGTAATTGATTAATTGAGTGATTGTTTCAGTTGGGAATTATCGATCATAGTTTTGTGTGTTGATCAGAGTCATGATTTAAGGTTTGGGTGGACCTCAGGAGGATTTCCAGATTTCAAAGTGTGGGAATGGCTGGTATACACTAACACACAACAACACAATCTGACAGGGCTAAATTACGACATGAGGGATTTCTTTCCATGGATGTGTGAAGACACTGAGGACAAGGGAAATTGGTTGGAGACGTCTTATGTCTGCACTTACAGGGAGACCCAAAGGTCCACGATCGCCTTTGTGTCCTGGCTCCCCTCTTATACCCTTCACACCATGTAGCCCGGCTTCACCCTGGGAACAAGGGGGGATAGAAGCAGACGTGACACAGTTGCTGTACCTGCAGTTGCACCTCAGGACTTGGCCTCCTAACACCGCTCTGTCAGTCTCTCTGTAGTTTTCCCTGTAGGTCTTTGCATGTCTGTGCTACATCTGCTGTGACTCCATTTAGTCCATGATTTCTAATCTCCAATTCCCCTTAGATGTAGATGTGGCTGCAAAACTATCTAACTATCTATCTGTCTGTCTGTCTGTCTGTCACAATTATTAGTAACCACATGGAAAAAAAAACATGAAACCGAACCAACAATGGCTATATTAGTTTGAAGTAAGTGTAGTGACCCAGTAGTGACCAACAAGACCCCAGTGTTGGGGTCTTGTGGGGTTGTCACAAGAGATCCATATTTGGTTGCCTTTTAATGGCATGGAATATCCAGCACTTACGAGTTAGCCAAAGTGTTGTCTTTAGGTTTTTCATTTTATTGTGTGAATCTGTCTACTCTGACAATTCATTGCCATTTGCTGCATGTTCTGCCAAGAAGCTCCTCCTCCTCTGAATGTCTTTCAACCAGATCTGTTGTATATATTGTTTTGATTGAGAGACTCCTATTGGCAGAGAGGTGTCAAACTCCTCTTCCTTCAAACACAGTGTGTGTGGCCGAGGCACAACTGCCAGTAGGTGATAGATGGTGGAAGGGGGGGGGGACCCCTGAATCAAATTTAGCTTAGGGCCCCATAAAGGCTTGGGCTGGCCCTGATAAGCTTGTTTGGTTCAATGTTATTATTGACTTAATTTTATATTTATTTAAAAATAGTTTTATTCTGCATCATAAATATGTTGCGTTATAATGATTTCAAACTCATTACTGCCCCCTCTTGAGCAAAAACAAAGAAATGTTGATCGGTGCAGCGCTAAAATTAAGTGAAAAAGTCTTCCTGTGTGAAAGAAAATACAGTCTCATCTGTTCATGAAACTAGATTTACAAGATTTGTTCTATGCATGAAAAACCTGAAATGAAAGTGTCTCTTTGTTAATTTACAGATAACTTGACTTGATTGTGCCCTTCTCTGATTAAAATTTACCTTTGGTCCTGGGAAACCATGGGGTCCCTAAAAAACATCAGACAGAAAGAGTATTATTATTATTATTTTTTCAATCACCTGGTCTGGTGATCAGTCAGTTTATAATGTATAATTATGTTACTTTCTACTACACAAACTATACAAGACAAAACAAAAATAAAAACTACTGAAGCACTGTCAATGTGCCAGAACAAGTAGAGCAGGTGCAGCACCAGGAAATTTCCCACAGGAATGCAGGTGTGTTTGTTTTTCAGTTGTGAGAGTGAAAACTGGGCGACAGCACTGTGGAATCACATAGACAACAAACGGGTGCTGGGCTACAATTATTCATGAGGAAGATTTGAAAGATTTGTGCTGAATAACCCCAGACACATTCTTAGTTTTGTCTTTCAGCACATGAGAAACTGTGAGAAAATACAAGATCCCAGTGTCAACTGTGGATGAATTAATAATTCATTTGTTTATCCAAGTAATTTGTGCCTGTTTTGGTTCCTGCACCAAAACTAACAAAACCAACCCAGCTACAAGGAGATTAAGATCATTAGCCAATATGTGATGACACATTCTTTCAGCTTCTCAGTATGTTACCAAACGCTAGGGCTACAAAATCAGTTGGGCCACATTTTCAAACCAAGAAATTTAGCTGAGCCAGACAATTTCTGTAGCTAGTAAGAAGGGGATGACACATTTTAAACCAGCACAAATGTATGTAAGGTACATCGCAATGTGCATTAGAAAATAATACAATACGTACACCTGAATAGAATCTGAGGTACTAGCAGTAATACTATTTTGGTCACACCTCAAAGTGCATAAAAATAAATGTGTTTGTCATATTTGACTGCATAAAATCAAAAAGGTGCACAACATTAGCAACAGCATTTGTTTATCTTTGCTTCTAATGGACAAACGTATTTGGCCACACCGGTTAAGTACAGAATTCAGGTGTTTTAATGAGGCTTCGGGGCTAGGCATCCTGTATAGTGCACATCATACACTACCCCCAACCATCTCAAAGTGCCTTTAAAAGAATACAAAAGTAACTATCAATGCTATCAAACCTATCAGGAGTGCTGTATTCATGGTCACTGCTACTGTGGGAATGTATGTAGGTATCAGTAAAAAGTATTTTCTAGTGGAACCACAGGCTGGGCCACTTTTGGTCCACATGTGGCCCACGGGCCACCATTTGAATAGGCTGGCCATAAGCAATTTAAAAGGGCAATATCCTCTGATGAGATGTTTTAATGCTTTAAAAACTCACCATGGGTCCTGGTGGTCCATGAGGCCCTGATGGCCCTGGAGGGCCAATGATCTGTAATATATACAGTTTATTATTATTACATTATAATATATAAAAAAAAAAAAAGAAGGTTTTTATTATATTTCAAAGTGACTGAAAACGGTGAAAGCTGAATCTTAATTGTAACTTACTGAAGAACCCTGAGGACCAGGTAGCCCTAAATCTCCCTTTTCACCTTTGGCTCCATTGATACCCTGAGAATAAGCAAAATCTTTACAGTGCTGTTGTCATCTCAAGAGAGGGTTGAACATTCCTTGTAACCACCTGTCAGGTATTTGTTTTTTGCTGTTTTTAAAGGTAGAGTACAATTCTTACAGGGAGCCCAGGTAAACCAGTTGTTCCTTTGTCCCCTGAAGCTCCAGGCATCCCCATGTCTCCCTTTGAACCTTTGTAGCCCTGAGAGAAGGAAGTAAAAAGGCTTTAGGTTTTAAAAAAATACCCATTGTTGTTGGTATTCATGAAAAAGTTTCCAACATGTAATTGTTAAAAAACAAAAAAAACATTGAACAAAGTCAACAGAAGCTGAATTAAGTGTTCATATTGGATTGCAGTTGAGGATGGACATACCCTACCCTAGTCCTTGGACATTGATCATCACTGGTCACCCTAACCCTAAGCTGAGGACACCAATGTGTAAATAAACATATATTGAATAACCACCAGAGGGCAACGGCCACTGGTTGCTAAAAGAGGTCCTTGAAAATGGAGGTCAATAGGAAAATGAACTTCTACTTCTCCAGGGTTCCCACACCGTGGTTGACATCAAATTCAAGGACTTTTCAATGATTTTCCAGGACCAATTCTTTCAAATTAAAAGACCGAATGTGCTGACACAGCTTAAGATGGAAGTCCATGGCGTCCACTTTTATTGATTTGCAGCACACTCTGCATTTGCAAAGAATTCAAGCATCATGTCTATTTTGGGCAATTTTCAAAAACCTTCAAAAAAAAGGGCCATGATTTTTTTTTTCAAATGCACAAACCTTCAAGGATTTCAAAGACCCATGGGAACCCTGCTTCTCACTTCATTTATAAGATTATTAAATAAAGAGTGAAACAATAAATATATATATACAATATATAAATGTACTAATACTGACTAAAATGAAAGACATAAAAGACCAACTTACTCGCTCTCCATCGAGTCCAGGGAGACCAGGCATACCACGATCCCCCTGTAACAAAAGAGAATTTCTTTACCAAACATGATGTGATGCAAGTGCTAACTGATTTGTGACCTTTTAAACACACCAAAACAAAGAAAATATCTAGAGAGAAAAAAAAGTATTATTATACCTTTATACCCTGTGGTCCAATTGGCCCTGGAGGCCCAGCAGGACCCTGCACACACACATAGATTTCTTTTTTTTTCACACTTATTAAACATAAAAACTACAGTTCAGTATAGCTCTACATAATCAGCTGAATTTGATAATGGGTAAAGAAAACACTGCCAACAACACAGCTTACGTATCACACTCAGATGATCCACAAGCAGTGCAAAATGTTAGCAGTCAGTAACCAGTTACCAAGAAGCTCAACTAAAAGACACATGCTGATGTCAAACATGTCAGCCAAATCATTTAGGCGTCAACATACACAGAAGGCGATTTACTTATTTAAGATTTCACCAAGTGGAAACACAAATATTCACTTATATCGCTGAAGGAATTATGCATTATGATATTAGGATGCAAGTTATCAAGTAGCAACAAATACATTAGCTCTAAGCCACATGACAGATGGAGAGCAAGACATCCATACAATGTAAGTCAATGATCAGATGTGTCTGAACTTAAGTAAACAAGGATGTTTGTCAACAATGTTATTTGTCAATATACAATACAATAAATACCAGTTGTATAGCCTACAAACAAACATAATAACACAGCTTAAAAGTGAGTGTGCAGTTTGTTTTGCACACAGGATTTACAGCTTCTATAGCTGAAAAAACTTAAAGGGACTGGACAGGATTTTTATGGTGTGGAGGTATGAGGTACTGACATATTATCAACACTGCCGTGATAACATAGCTGTTAGCCAAGGTAGCCATACATCTCATACAGTCCCCATTTTAAGTTGTCCAGTTTTTTTTGTTTTTTTTTGGAGTTGCACTAGAATGCAGCATAAATTCCAATGCTGAACAAAGGATTTCACAGAATTGCTTTTGTGACAGCTACGCCAACCAAGAACAGAAAATAACAGATTCACACACTATACTAAGATATCAACTAAGGTACAATATACTAAGAAAAATATATAACAAGAAAAAAAGATTAAACCTCATACACAATAAGAATAATGTATGTTGTGTCAAATATACAAGAAATTAATAAATAAGTACCAATACAGTGTACAAACAGTATACAAAAAAATAAGTGAATTGTTTATAATCTAATATATACATTTAAGTGTTGGAATATGCAACTACATTGGTACTAAAGATAAATGGTGGAGGCAGCAGTGGATGATCAACACACGTTTTCAACAGCAAAAGGCTAACTATTCTTAAGATATCAGAGACTTAAGCAGGCAGAGATTTTTTAAGGTTGAGCCTTTTGTCAAGTCCCTGCAGACAAGAGTGTTCAGTCAAGTCAGTGTTGATAATCGTGCAAAACCTCATGCAACCGCAGTCAAAAGGTGAAACTTATTTATTATACACTCACAGCTACACTTGCTGTCAGACTTCTAAAGCTCATTTCCAAACATGCTGATGAAACGATTAGATACTGGGGACATTTTTCATCAATTTAAATTTCTTAATTGTACAGATGCAATTTAGTTAATTTTCCCAACAGCACAAAGCCATTTAGACTTTTATCACTTTGAAATATAAATGCAGTGCCAACTCATGGGGCACAAATAAATGTTCCACTCAAGTTATATATATATATATATATCTATATACTGTATATAAATAAGACCAGCTTTTTTACACACACAAACACACATGAATGAATTGGTTGTGTCCTTGTCCTTGACCTGTATGTACTGATATCTGTCTTGACCAGCAGGTTATAGCAGGATAACACTGTCAAATATTTGTTTGTGTGGGCAATTATGTTATAAGTCTGAGGGCGCGTCGCACACAGTAATTTACTCAAACCTGTTGTTAAATTGGATAAGCCCAGACTTGCCTCTTGTTTCCACATGTCAGTTGATGGTGTAAGGATTTAAAGAAGACTTACATAAAATGTGTGCAAGTGTTCTTTGTTTCTAAACGTTGAAGTGAAATGGACGTGTGGGAGTATTTCTATTCATACATTGATGAAGCATGAAATGTTGCATCACATGTTGTGTCACAGGGTGCACAAATAAAGCAGCGCAGTGCAAACCAGGGGACTGGGGTTGAGTTGAGTTGAGTCCATGCGAGGAACAAAGATGAATCACTTGTGGAGATGACACAATGCATAGAATACACAGAGCCTATTTACCGTTACTGTAATAGAGGTAATCTTCTGCAGTGGACCAAAGGAGTGGAAATGGGGAGGAGATGAGAGATAAGTCACACAGATAACAAAACCTCTGTGCCAGCACATTTTCAAATACACCCTCGAAATGAGTCCTTCATGAAAAAGTAAAATAGTTGCTCACCTATTTATATATGTAGAAATCAGACACGTTCTTATCAACCAAAAACATAGAAAGTGATTAAACTGAGCTAATATACAATTTAAACGGAAATGCAATAAAATGTTTAGCTTCATTTATAAAGAAAGATTTAAAAGCTCATATTTGGACTCATTGAAAAAAATGTAAGAAGACAAACTGTAAACTATTGAAATATTAATTGGAGCTACATTATATGGACAAAAGTATTTGGCCACACCTGTTAATTAAAGTGTTTCAACCAGACCTGTCGCAACAGGTGTATAAACTCAAGCACCGAGCCATGCAGTCTCCATTTGGAAAACAAATTGGGTTGATCTGAAGAGCACAGTGACTTCAAGCGTGGTACTGAGATGCCACCTTTGCAATAAGACCTTTGCAACCCTGTTGTATATTCCACAGTCAACTGTAAGTTATATTATTAGAAAGTGGAAGTGTTAAGGAACAACAGCAGCTCCGCCACAAGGAGTAAGACCACATAAAATCACAGAGGGACTGCTAAGGCGTATGTGCGTAAAAGTCGCCATCACTCTGCTGATTCCACAGGAGAAGAGTTCCGAGCTTCCACGACATTAATGTAAGCACAAGAACTGTGGAATAGATTTCCATGGTTGAGCTGCTGCACACAAGCCTCACATCACCAAGTCCAGTACCAAGTGTCAGATGCAGTGGTGTAAAGCTCACCAATACTGAATCATGCTTCTCTGTCTCTCAGTCACATGGGCGAGTCCGTGGTTGGCAGGTGACGAGTGAACTGACTTCAGTTACTGTATCTGACTGCACTGTGCTGGAGGAGGGATAATGGTATGGGGCTGTTTTTCAGGCTTTTGGCTAGGCCGCTTATTTACAGTGAAGGATAATCTTAAAGTCATACTTTGCCAATTTGCATTTAGCTTTGTACTACTAGAATAGGGGTAGTATTTTTGAAAAATTGTGCTTCCCAACCTCAGTTTCCCCTGAGTCAAGAAATATCTTCATTCTTTTTTTTGTTACGTGCCCACCAGTGACACTTGGTCTGAGCCTTGGTCCGAGGCATGAAACTGCAACGCTAATTCTGCACTTTTTAGACCCACTCGTAGGGGGGACGGGACCTCATTCCCAGAATGTAAACAGTGTCCGCCATCTTTGCTAACAGATATGCTAACAGGACCAAGTGTCACTAGTGGGCACGTGACAAAGACAAGAATGAAGATATTTCACAACTGAGGGGAAACTGAGGATAAGACAAGATTGTTGACTGGCCAACCCAGACCCATAAAACCACTTCCCATAGAAACACTTTAAAATATTGAGGAAATTCCAAGAAGTCTGGAAGCTGTTATAGCAGTAAAAGGGGGATCAACTCCATATTAAAGTACTGTATATGTATTTGAATATGTCATTAAATTCCCTGTTGGTGCAATAGTCATGCATCCAAATACTTTTGTCCATATAGTGTACATGTATGAGGAGGTAATCATCCAGTAATCATATATACACACACACACATATATATATATATATATATATATATATATATATATATATATATATAAAGAGCAGTCAATTCTGCATTTAAATGTTATTAATTCAGTAATTCAGCTCAAATATTGGCAAACACAACAAATACCCCTGCAGATAAAGGTTTCATCATCTGACCTGTAAAGCCTCCTGAATGTTTCCGTTGTAGTCGATGATTTCTGTCACCCCTTGGTCGCCTTTCTGCCCAGGAGGCCCCTGATCAACATCAACACAACACATTTAATACACATACTACACACTTCCAATTATGAGACCCGGATCCGGATTGAATGCTGCCCCCTTGTGGTAATGCGTGGATATTGGAGTATATGCACTGTAAATATGAATTATCATAATGAAATAAAGAAACAAATGAGAAATGTATATTTACATTCATTGACTCCCTGTTATGAACCTTAATAGATGTAACAACTAAACTTCGGAGCTCGGAGCTCATCAGTGAACACTGGAGCATGTGCAAAAACCAGGTTTAAGATTCTTAATTGATTTTTAAAAAAAAAATCATTTGCACATTAACTTTTGAGTGAACTTACAGTATGAAGTGTGATGCTCCATTTGATTTGATTTGCATGTCATTTTAATTGTGATTGGAATCATGCTACTAACTAAACCACCTGAAACCAGAATTCCCTCCCTTTGATTCAATGGAGAGCAAATAAGAAGCAGAAAGCCCAGTCGGGACATTTAAAGATACATATTTTAAATGCAAGACCCAGAGACAGACAAAGTGCTGCCACCTTGTGGTAATTTTGTGGCAACAGGAGTAACTGCACAGCTACACGTTTTCGCTGTTAAATATTAATCATCATGTAACATATAATGAAATCATCAAAGAAATCATTAAAGAAATTTGATATTTACCTTCAGGCCAGCGGCTCCCAAATCTCCTTTATCTCCAGTCTCACCCTGATTTAAGAAGGAAAATAAATGTTTTCCAAAGCTGCTGTTATGACAATGTATAACAACTACAAACTGTATGACATCACTTTTTATCAGCAACATTGATTGTGGAAATTTGACTTAATTGATCTATTTTTGCATAAGAAATAGCCCAGTATTAAGAAAGAAAAACAAACGCTTGAAATAAATCTGAAACCCATAGCCAAGTGGTAATGTAATGTAAGGGAACTCGGTTTGTAATCGGGTTGCCGCCAAGAGTCCCCACCAGGTCAAAGGGCTGGGGTTCCCCCTGAGCAAGGCACCCAACTCCCATTGCTCCACAGACGCTGCCTCAATGACTACAACTGGTTAAATGGTAATTGGTTAAAACTACAAAACAATCTAAGATGTCAGATGTTTATCATTTCTGCAAATAAAAAAGTGCAAGACATTTTTAAAGAAAACACATTTGTCGTGCTCACCTTTGACCCTTTAAAACCAGGTGTACCAGCCTCTCCTTGTGAACCCTGCCATGAAAAAAGAAAGACATAATTAACGAGGGATTCAGGCAACATACTGAAAAAAAAAAACAAACGAAAGCAAAGAATATGTGGTATAAACAATGAATAAATCATTATTTGTCAAAGGAAAAAATTCATACTCATACTCCTCCTGAGACAGCAACACAGTCAGCCTCACTAGATTAAGCAGCTTTTAATATACCAGAATACTGACAAGCAGTGTAGAAGTGTTTATTTGAACTCTGGCCTTGATGAAGTAGAGTTTTCACTTTTGGGGATTCTCATCAGATATGAAATGGATCTCTGGGTTGTCCAAGTTTACACTGGAGTTGAAGCTGTCGCTGCTGTTTCAGTGCCAGACATAAACACTGGTAAACTCATTTATACGTGGTTTACTTTACACAGGCCCCAGGGTGAAAAAAGCCTTACAGACCATAACTGTTTAACCAGCTCTCTTTGTTGACCCAATTTCTTATTGGATAGATTGAACAAAGCCAAGCTTTTGGGAACGCACTTTTACTTACTGTGCTTTGACCACTGACACTCTAGGTGGCAGCAAAAAACAATCACCCACATGGGTGAAAGGGCTGCTATAGGAGAATACACATGCACATTAATCACTGACCTTTGGTCCGAAAGGGCCGATTTCTCCTCGCTCACCCTTTCCTGGTGGCCCATGATCACCTCGCTCACCCTAAACAAAAGAGAGAAAGAATGTTGATACATGTAAATTAAATAAAGATATATAGAAATGTCTTTTTTTTTCATTCTAACATGAAACACATGCTATTGGACAAAAATTTGCAACTGTAATGCAGACCAAAATTCTTATAGTATTTAATTTCCTTGTTTTGGGGATTTGGCTTGTAAGCAGAGGTTTGCTGGTTGAAATCCCGACATATCTGAATCTCCTCAGATCTGGAGTACCTCTCAACAAAGTACCCAATCCCCATTGTTTCCCATTAGACATTCTAAAATTGACCCCAACATCCAGCATACTCCTAGTGCTGGTACCAAGCCCAGATAAATGGAAGTTGTGAAATATGCAGATATGCATCATGGAAAAAGTAGGGAGAGGCCTAAAGAATAATAATGACAACATTTTTTGTTTAATAACCTTGCTGGTTTTGATTTATTTTGTTTTGTTTTACTTTATTTATCTCTACTTCTAGCGCTGTAATTTTTCAAGCTGTTTGTAGACACTACATTTTTGAATAAATAGGTTAAATAATAACAATTAACTTTAAGTTTTAATTCGAATGTGTGACTGTAGTTCTCCTGTCACATGCGTTATCAAGGAAAAGTGCAGATACTCGCATGTTCATGTTCCTTAATGTTTTGCAGTATTGACACAACTGAAGAATCTATACCACAAGAGCTTCCCGCCCCGTCTGCTGAGTTTGCTTACTCAACAGATTTATATGGTGAATCGGCCTCTGCACTTCCTGGTAGACATGTTCAAGTCTCGCTAAGTTTAATATTTGACAAACAAAAAAAAGCCGCTGCTGTCTGGTATTCCTTTTTTTTAACTCTCTTAAGGTGAAGTGACTGAAGAGAGCCAATAGATGGGGATGTGGTATAACTCAGAGCCCATACAGTTGATGACTGACTACTGATGCTCAAAACCAAGTGGGTCATTATTCATACATCATACAACATATACAGATACAACATACATATTTAAGACGACAATGCAAGATTAAAAAATCTTAATTATCAATGGAGCAGAGACAACCAGATGATGCAGATATTCATGGTTTATTACTGCTGGCTCCACCCTTTGATAATATCATGGCTCAAAGGGAGAAGGTTTTGGCTCATTCTGACCACTTCCATGTGATATTTCGACATGAGTGCAGTGATGATCACTGATAATAAAACCACAAACTCAGTGATGGGATGTTATAATAATTAGAAGTTTGATTCATGTAAGAAAATCGTGATTCTTATCTTCAAAGTTTCTAAATCGATTAAGAACTTCCAGCATAGCCATTTCATTTCAAAAGATCTGCATCCTTATAGTGACATAGAAAACAAAGACTTTCAGTTTTATGAGTAGAATTGAGCCACGGTATATCCTCGTAACTTTTTCAGGTTATACCCAGGACACTTTAGTTTAAGTTTAACTTAAATAAATGTAAAATGACATTGCCTTTTTCCAACTATAGAAGCTACTTTTATACTTATTCCACTATTACACTACACTGATTTCTACTTTCCAGAGTAGACTCCCAAATTAGCAGCTCTATTTATATATATCAAAAAATGACTGTGAATTGTAAATCTTTTGAATCTAAAATTTATTTTTAGGAATCGGAATCATATCAAATTGTGGGATTCTTAAAGATTCACACCTCTAATAATAGCCTAGGAAAGCTCTTCAATACTATTGTCAGATAGAACACTGCGGCCCCCTTTACAACTGGCATTAATATTTGTTTTGAAAACAAATGTTCTATCCAATTCGATGCATCTCTGATGAATCACCAGTGTGTCTTACAACAACTACAGGAGCAGAAATATGTTGGTGGCTTTGAACACAGCTAACATGAAAGTGTTGGGGGGGATAACCGTGATCGGATCTTGATGTGGACACCGGAGACGCATGTTAATACCACGTGTAAATGCATGTGGTGAAGCGCTTAACGAATGTTATCTGATCACAGATAAGACATTCTAATGCAAGGTGTAAAGGGTCCGACAAACAGGATTCCAGGAGTCACTGTGGAAAAACAACCATACCTTAGTCCCTGGGAGGCCTGGAAGTCCTGGTTCTCCCTGGGGGCCTAGGAATCCAGGCTCACCCTAGAAAAAAAACACAAAAAAACTTAAATCAGCAAACATTACAAAATTTCCCTCTCTGTATTTTTTGGTTGCCTCACTACCTCCACCTGCAGTTACTGAATGGTAAAACACTAAGATGCACGGGCAAACGTATTTGAAACAATATGCATGCTCACACACTTGCAAGTGCACACAGACTTACGCTCGGGGACACATGCATGGATCACACACACACACACGGGATGCAGATCTGCACCTTGATTTGACTGCAGTAACAAATCATAGCCTGAGTAGATGTAACCTGTGACCTCATTAGAAGATTCAAAACATTGTTTCATTTGCATTTTCCCTTTAGGAGAGGTGAGCTTACAGCATGAGGTGTGATGCTCCATTTGATTTGATTTGCATTTCATGTAATAGTGATTGGAATATATGACTTAATCATCTGCAATCAGAGTTTCCCCTCCCCATAGTGCAGAAACTCTGGAAGCCTTTGGATTTGGTAATGAACTCTGGCTTCTCAAACGTCCACATTTTGATTGGATAAGCGGCAAAGAATGTGCAGCGAGCCGAGCTTGGAACCCACGAGTGCTAACGTTAGCAAAAATGATTGTTAGGCTCCATCAAGCATTCAGTCTCTTAAGTGAAACAGGAGAATAAAAAATATAAAATGAAAAAAAAAATACATGCACATTCAGAAGAAGAATGACCAACGTCAACAACAACATCTCATCATGCTTGTTTGAGCATTCAACATGTTATAACTTCAAGCTAATGAGTGTAAAGAGGTGAGCGCTATTCTTTAAGTGGAAGATTATAATATGTTGTTTAATTTCTCCATGTGCAGTAAAAAAAAAAAGAAAGAAAAAAAAGCTCCTTAAAAATCTAACTTTCTTTAATTGGTAAAAAAGTCGTTTTCACACACTCAGCAACTTGATGTCACTTCCAGATCAAGTAGACTGGAGTGAAGTGAGGCCTTTTCCATGAATGCAGTGGTCTGATCATTAACTCATAGACCTCTATTGCTGTGTCTCCATCACTGTGTGGTTCGGTTTGGTACAGTACGGTACTTTTTGGAATGGTAAAGCCCTGGGTCAGGCTTGTTTATCGACTGAGAACAGTAGCTACAGTTACTTGGAAGACGGGTTGTGGGCTGTGTCTGACGGCCGCGTCAGCGAGATTTGTAGCATGACTGGTGCAACAGCAGAAGACAACACAACAGGCAACAACTGAAGACATCCATCAGCTGTTTGTCTCAACGAGACGTCAACTGAAGAACCAATCGCAAGGGACTATGTGCCGTGCTGTACCAAACCAAACTGTTCCACTCGGTGGAAACCCGGCTTATGTGGTTCCCAAACCTTAATGAGTCCCTTTTCTTGCCCACTTCTCAGATCAAAAGCATCAACTGTTCGGCCTTGTCACTTTGCCTAAGCTCTCTACTTTCTCCTGTGTTGGACGTGTAGGTATTATTGCGCCTCTGCTACTGCCGGCAGAAAATGCGTCATACATAAGACATTGATGAAGGGTCAGCTTTTGCGTTTTGCATTTGGACTCTGCTGCAGACAGGCTGAAGCGGATGGACAGGGACAACACTGGGAGAATGACCGGTGGGGGGTAAAAACAGCGAGCATTTACCTTTATCCCTGGGAGTCCAGGCAGCCCTGGAAGTCCTGGCTCTCCCTACACATAGGAAGAGTGTGACATGTTACAGCCAAGCCAAGCTAAGCTGAGTCAAGCCTCATCTGAGGGCTCATCTGTGGGGGTTCTATTAGCTTTATACCTAATTTTCTAAGCATTTTTCGGCTACTGTTATTCTGAAACGTGGTCTGCTGTCTACGAGCGTACGTTGACTGTTATTTGCTTGCGGTGAGCACTAGCAGAAGGTACTGCACATGCACTTTCATAACAACTCATGCAGCCATGGCTTGACGGTGGGATTAGTGCTTGTTAGCCCTCCACAAAGTGCAATAAAGTAGATTTTTTTAATGGTTTTCATTGGTTCGGGCAGGTGTGAAAAGTTTGGATTCTTGGAATTTGTGGATTAAAGCTGCACAAGATATTGTGGCTCCAAGGTCAGTAGAGTTTGGCAGTGCCAGGAGTTGAGAGTCCACTAATTTCTCTGTTACCATTGTGGGGTGATTGTTAAGTTAAGAACTCCAGACTCTCGTTATTTAAGTTAACGCACAGTCATTTAATCAAAAATCATTTAATCAAAATATACCATGTATTTATGGTATATGAAATGGACTGATTTAGCGATGCATGAGAACGACCAACTGTAATGGCACTCACTGCTCTATATTGCCGTTGTGTAAAATTAACAAATTAAAATCTTTCTTGTGAACAACTTAATATTTTGAGGGCCGTCATGATGGGAAATGTAATTTGTAAGTGTGTCAGCACAAGCAGAATGTCGAGATAAGATAAAGCGGTAAGAAATTATAGAGAATGGGAGGTTTTTTTGCAACACAGCATAAAAAAAAGATTTGCTAAAAGCCCTTCTGTCTGTCTTGTCCAAACAGAAAAAAGGGGGGGGGGGGATTAATGGGGTACAGCACTGTGGATTAAAAAGTATAATTAAATGGAGCACGATTGGGATTCTGGCAGCAGTTAATTTGAGGGACAAGTTCTTTATTTTGCAGGAATAATTGCTTTTCCTTTCGCTGCATGCTTGTTTTATTAGTATCTCAGCAACTGTTTCTTCAACAAGAAAGAGATTATACCAAAAATAGTTCACATTGCAAAAATCTGTGTAGCAGGGCAAATGCAAAGAAATGTCATGGGACGGACCTGCTTCGAGTAGAATTACAGGTCACAATAGAGCAGCACAAACATTCAGAAATGCTCGTCGAATACCTGGGATCATACATTGGCTCAGAACAAGTATCAGGCCAAAGTCAATGTAAAATGAGTCACATGAGTGCTGTGATGTGTCTGCTCAGTGGAACCCCCCATGAACAACCAGTTTTTGTTACATTTTAAACTGGGCTTGAAAAGCTCTTGCGAAAACCTGAGCTGGTTTATTCTCTTGCACAACACACTCGAGTGTCATCTCTAATATGTGCATATTCGCGAAGATGGAAATGGACAGAAAGTCTCTGATCGTGAAATATTCTTTTCTCACCGCGGTGCAAAAAGCATTGGTAACATTAACACTAAATATGATCACAACTCATACGGTTCTTTTGCATGATTTAAACTGTTTGAGATTAGATCAGACTTTATTGATCCCACATTGGGGAAATTCACTTGTTACAACAGCAGGGTTGGCTACAGACAAGTAATAAAATATGATATATAATAAGGTATTTAAAATATACAAAATAGAGAAATGAAAAGTATCAAAAATGACTCATAGAAAATTATATTTTGAACATGTTTACACATGTTGCACACCTAATTAACAGTGGAAGTGAGCAGAACAGGATAAAAGTGCAGTGACACACACTTGTTGCACGTGTGTTGAGTATACTGTATATATGACAGGCTGGGGGAATAATGAAAAACTGAATAATTGTAATAGTGAGCTGGGGTTATTTAGACTAATTATATAACGAAAGATGAATCCACTTATAGTCCTCATTGTAATCGCTCTATCTACCATGTATCAAGAGTAATGTGAGCAAAGTCCAGTTATTACCTTGTGTCCACCTCGCCCAGGCTCTCCAGGTTCACCCTGCAACACATGCAAACACTTTTATTTTAAACAGCTTCATTTCTGGATCGGACTCCATCACCTCTTTGGAAATCCTTCAACAAGTGTGTTAAGTTTCCTCATTTCTCTCCGTCTTGCAACTTCAGGAAATTGTTATTGGCATGTTTTGTAATTTGAGATAAATACACAGAGATACTTCAATTTCACTAAAGTTCCTGCTACTATAAACAAAAAGTGGTTAATGTGGTTAATCAGATATGTCGATACCGACACTCTTTTTACTGTTTTACTAATAATTAATGTGAACAACTTATTATCTTGATGATGAGAAATGTAATTATTAAAGTGTCAGCACAAGCAGAATGCCTGAAAAATGACTGACAAGATAAAGCGGTAAAACCTCTGATCATCAAATATTCTATCTTCCTTCTCTTATTGCAGTACTGACAACATAGTTAACATGAACACGACATACAGTATGATCACAACTCATGTGGATCTCCTGTTTTCACTGATAAATCTGCAAAATTCCTAATGCCAATAGATGATGCAAATGCTTGTTTATTTTTATTTTAAACTGGTTAATTTCTGGATCAGGCTACAGATCAGGCTACAGATCAGCTCTTTGGAAATCCGACAACAAGTGTGTTAGGTTTCCTCGTTTCCCCTCCATCTTACAACTTGTTGGTCATTTCAGGAAATTGTTATTGGCATGTTTTGTAATTTGAGATAAATACACAGAGCTATTTCATAAAAGTTTCTGCTACTATGATTTATTAAATTTAGTGTATCCACCACCAAGCTTATTAGAAGTAGGCATTTTCCAGTTCCGTCTCAGTCTCCTCATAATTCAAAAAATGTTACAGCCTTTTTTTTTTCGATTCAGTTCTTTCTCTAAAGCTTTTTCTTCTTCTATTTGTGTGCATCTGAAATTCTGAAAATGCTACAGTTATAGCTCGACTACACAGTTTAATTGGACCAATGTTCCTGCTACTATCGATACCAATAATGTTTTACTCTTGACACTGAAATAACTTCATATAATGTTAATTTGTGGTTTGTTTTGGTTGATGCTGTTTTTTTTCTCATTCACATGTAATTGATTTGTAGTAAATGTAAAAATGTTCAGGTCTTCTTCATATTATTATCGCTTTTAATTAGTTCACTGTTTTCTTTTTGTGGGGGCCTTCTGGGAACATGCTTGTGACCGCACGTCTGTATGAACTGTGTATTTCTTTTTCACCTGTAAATAAAAAGTGTATCAAAAAAAAACAAACATTGAAAAAGCTTTATAACACTCACCTTAATGCCGGCTGCAGAGGAACCTGCATCTCCCTAAGAAAAATGGAGAATAAAAAGGAGAATGAAATAGTCAAAAGTGTCTGTTGTTTCAAATGCAAGAGGGCTTTCAATCAAGTCAGTACTAGGTAGTACTGTATAATAATGGTTAACAAAAAAACATAATACAACCCTATACTTTCACAGATTAACAGTACGTCATCACAAAAGCTGGAAAGAGCATCTTTATTACCGACAATTTTCACACTGAGTGCAGCTGCATGGTAGTGATGACGTGGGGGCTGAAATTTCACACTAAATAAAGAACAACCATAACAGTAAATGATGTAAAATGGGCTTGATTCTTATACTGTACTAACGGCAGCCATTTAAACACACATTTCATTACGCTTTCCTCAGGTAGGGTAGGGTGTGGAACCAGAGCAAACTTAAATCACATTTTTCCTCAAGAAGTCATCCAGACAGCCAGGACCATGCCCTTTCTTATATGCACACTGCATCACTACTGTAGCGTACAGTAAAAACAGACGTAAAATAAAGGGGCCAATGAGTGTAATTATGGGCGGTTGGTGGGAAAAGGGGGCTGTGGAGAAGAAGACGGGGTCTGCAGCTCTGGTGTGGACTGTGGTTTTCACGACACACACACACGCCTCACGCTCAGAAGTTGCTGGAGGAATTTCTCTCTCCCTCAGCATTTTATGGCAGTCATTACAATGCATAGCACACAAGGCAATGTTTAATTGCGGTGCTGTTTACAGCTGGGCTTTGTTGCACACACAAGGGCGTCTCCATCCTTATCTTAAAAATTTACAATTTTAACATGGGCACCGTTACGAGTACGTACACATCCTGGTGATGTGAGAGGATGGACTTTTAGAGTTGGCTGTGAAAGCAAGAAGTCGCTAAGTTAAAGCTTGCACGCGCTTTTTGCATGACATAAACAGTTTTCAACACATATTGCAAAAAGCAACATGTGGTTTAACATAAGTAACACACAATAAAAGAGGCTGATTATCCTGACTTTTTGTTGTGTTGTGTTGAACAACTGTTTCCACAAACTAACCCCAACAAAGAAGGAGCTGGTTTACACCCGTTTCTTTCCAGTGAGGCTTTGTATGAATATCTCATATCTGTACTTGATCGTTAGAAAGACAAACAGCAAAAGATCTCACCTTGTAATAAAGTCAACTTATAAAGTATTTAGAAAGTAAACTGAAATGGTCTGTATTTATACTGTATAGCAACTTGATGACCACTCAAAGCTGCATGCTTTACACTACAGTTTTTTCCATTCAGCCATTCACTCACACGTTCATACAGTGTGTCTATCTGCACTTTTTCTATCACACAGCTTTCATACCCATTCACACGCTACCAGCACAGTTGTCATGAGCGATGTGGAGTTAAGCATGCTCAAGGACATTGGCATGTAGACTAGTGGATCCAGGAATCAAACCCACAACTTCAAGCTGAAAGATGACTCGCCACAGCGAGTCATCCTTATAATGCCCCATAGTTATATGGAGCAAAGAAACCAGAAAAGAGATTCGATTCATCGATTATCAAAATAGTTAGACGATTAATTAAGTCGTCAATTAATAATCTATTATTTGAGTAACTGTTCCAGCATCATTTTATCGCCCAGGCCAGTCTTGTGATTGAATATTAAAAGAAAGACTTCTTATTTCATTCTCTTATCATATTTTTTTCCATGTTATTATTTAGATTTTTTTTTTAATTACCTTGATATTGTAAAGTGTTATGTAAATAAATGTATTGATTGATTGATTGATTAATGGTGAAGCTATGGACCGCAGAAGCATCTTTTCTTTTTCATTTTAAGCAGGAGTTCAACTAATACTTGGAAAAACAAGATTACATTAGTTTACATGGTTCTAATCAAACAGCCACCACAATCCAGGGGAAAACAAGTATCAGAGAATGCAACACAAGCAATTAACGCTCCCTTTTTCCCTGCTGCTGAGCTGATAAACACCACTGACGTTTTCTGTGACGACAAACCCAACGCAAGTCACACCAAGTTTGAGAACTGAGTGAGAGTTTTCACTAGTCTAATCTAGTGAAAGTACTAGGAGATGGAAAAAAGTGTTGGAGTTGGGAGGTGAGTTGAGGTGTGGCATGGCGCGCTGAAATGTCCCAGCTGGGCCAATTACCAACTTGTGATTTAACCACAGAGTGGAGCAGGAAGGAGAGCTGTCACCGCAGCTCCATTTCATTACAGCCACCCGAAAGTGTCTCTGCGCGTTGGCATTTGGAGATAATGGCGTGAGGGTCTTCAAATGTTCGACAGTAAATCAGTCAAATGAGAATGGAGATGGAGGGGATTAATTACTGAGCAGTGAAGCCACAGCAGAGTGGTGACAAATGTCATGTTTGAAGCAAATCATAACTCTTACTTCACATCATGATCATCAGCAGCAGAGCTGACCGTAAGTCACGGCCTCGAGCTAAACCTCAACTTCAGTCAGCCAATATGTTTCCTTGCAGAGTTAAGCTACGGTTATAACTTGACTACGCCGTTTAATTGGACTACTATCGCTGAGCACTTGCTGGGAATCGATTTATTAAAGTCAGTGTGTCCACCGCTATGTGTATGTGAGGGTGGTGCAGGACATGTATGAGGACAGTGAGACAGTGTTGAGGTGGTTTCAAGGTGGAGGTGAGATTTCATCAGGGATCAGCTCTAAGCCCCTTCTTGTTTGGAATGGTGAGGGTCTCCACAGACTATGTTGTTTGCAGATGATACTGCATCGAGCAAGTGTGTGTACCTGTGTGTGATGAGAGGTGGGAATCACAGGGTAACTCATGATATGATATGGGATGAGATACATGGTGAGATACACGATACCAATAATATCCCAATACAAGAATTTTGTGTTAATATCAGCGATACATCACGATATCTGTCTAACTGAAGAAAAAAGACAACATACAGTAGCCGCTGTAAACCCCCTCTTCTTTGGCCAGGTAACTTTCGGCCAAGTTTCTCTCATTCATTTGAGCAGTGCTGCCATAAGGAGACAAGATCAAGTGCTGACGCCCGGCGAGTGAAACTGGCACGGACTGACTAGTGTCAGGGGTGATGTGTGACAGAAGGACCACCGCAAAAGTAAAAGGGGAGGTCTACAAGACGGTAGTGAGAGCTGATGATGTATGGCTTGGATACAGTGGCAGAGCTGGACGAGGCAGAACTGAAGATGCTCAGGTTTTCATCGCGAGTGACCAAGATGGACAGGATGAGAAATGTGCATATTCTAGGGATATAGCTCAAGTCAAATGGTTTAGAAATAAAGTAAGAGAGTCAAGGTTGAGGTGGTTTGGTCACGTGCAGAAGAGCGATAGTGATTATATTGGACAAAGGATGTTGAAGATGGAGCTGCTGGGCAGGAGGACAAGGGGAAGACCACAGAGAAGGTTCATGGATGCTGTGAAGGACGACATGAGGACACAAGGGAGAGGACAAGATGGAGGCATATGATTCACTGTGGTGTCCCCTAAATGGAGAAGCCGAAAGAAGACGACCACCAAGCTTATACACAGTAGGCATTTTCTGGTTCCAGCTGACATACTGTATTACTTCTCAGACCAAAACTAGGTGGTGACTAGTTGATATCATCTCCACTGCTTTCCTACATCCATGAACTTTGGAATATTCAATTCTTTTGAGCATAAACCTTTCTCCTCATCAGTCCAAAAATGTATCAGCCTGGATTTAGCTTCTTCTCCTTCTGTGTACTATCTTTTATTTGTGTTTATTTTTAACGTTCAGGATTAGTCAAACTAATACAACAACTGGATTTTATTTCTAACATCATGTGAATGCACAGACTGACTATATGCTAGACATACACACAGATCACAGACCAGCACAGGCTTCCAGGGCAGACTGGCCCTGCCAACAGCAGAACCCTGGCCAGTTAACAAGAGCTTGGACCGGATCACAGGATTCAAAATTTATACCAATCACTGTTCCACGTCGGCCGCAGCCAAGCACTCGCTGCCTGGAATTTCCAAAACCAAAATCAAAAGTTAACCTTTTTTTTTTTAACCATTAAATAATTCTCTATCTGTGAGGTTCGACTTCTCGGGAAGGAGAGTTGATTTCACGCCTACTTATATACATAAGCCGAGTGGATCACAAATGAATGATTTTTACTGTGGCAATGATTGTTTTAAAGACGCGCAGAGAGAGAGATGGACATGCATGGAATAATTATATTAACTCAAACACTTGTGCACAGGCTTCTATTTGTTTTCTATCATAATAGAAAATGGCTTTGAAATTAAGACTGCAGGTAGATACATGTACTATACACCATAGAGACTAGTGGGGAAAAAACTCAACCGCTTGAGTTTGAAACTACTTTTTACTCCACTATTTGACAGCTGAAATTTAATGTGACTGTGCAATAATGACTTCTTTCACCCCTGACTAGAAAATCCCATAACATCCACTCAATCAATGAACTGTGTCAGATGTTATTACATCTCATATACAGGACTTCTCTCTTCTCATCTTTTTTTTTTTGTCAATCATGATCCGGTACATAACAGAATGTGTCCTTTAGGGAGTGAAAGAAATGTGTGTTTTTTTTTTTGCATGTCTGCGATTAAACCAGGCTGGACGAGTGCGTATCCGTCCTCTGGCTTTGCCTCCTTCACACTCTGCAGACCCTCCTCACCTCCTCAATCAAAACAATCTCCCTCTGCATCAGTCAAAGTCTGCTCCGACTGCTCGCGCTGTTGTTTCTCTCTCCCCTCCAAGGTCTCTGCGCTCACCATGCTGAAGCTTTCCCTGCCTCACCTCTCACCTCGTCTCACCACATTTTCCCCCCGCGATGCGTGCTGCGTATTGTTAACTTTGGCATCTCCAGTCTCTTCCCCTCCACTCCCCCCTCCCCCCATATTCTTTGCTTTCTACGTTGATATGTGAGAACACTAATATCTGGGAAGAGCTGTTATATAGACACAAATCTCCGTCTTCTGCGTGATGACAGGGGGCTCAGATTGTGGACAGACACGCAGTTTTCTCCCCTGACAAAATCTGTGTGTCTATCATCGTACATTCTCTTCACTTGCACTGTAAAATAAATCAGTCTATGGTGTCCCAGATGTTCGTCTCATCTGGACATGCTGTACAGTATGTCTCGAATGAAACCCAATTATTCCTGCCATATGTTGCACACCACGCACAAAAACAACACACAATGCATACTGACATTTACAGGCTGGAAAGATAAGGTGATCCTATCTATACAATCCAATGAAAAACACAAGTCAGCATTTCCAGCTTCTTACACTAGTTTATGTCTCTTTTTATTGCAAAATACATGAGTATTCTCTTGGAGGAAGGCCACAAAAGTCTGAATTCCCATGGTACTCAATATTTCTTTTTCATCCCAGCACCAAAAACCTATAATTTCTTTAACAGCACTAAAGGTAACGCGGATCAAAGCTGAGCTCGAGCTGCAAAGTTTTATCACCTGCCACTTTTTGTTCACTCATTTTTCCACAGATATCCTGCATCTGTTCCCCTCAAGTGGTGTCTTTCTTGGCAGCCGTGTTCGGCACTCTTTTAAAAACCAGAGTACCCATAAAGAGAGAAGTTATCAAAGTTGTTCTCTGCTGAACGGCAATAAATTGACAGTGACATTTTGAGTACACTGTCTCCTACTCTGCTGCTGGTCTATCTGTTATGCTTTGTTGTTGTTTTGACCTCAAATTCAGCATCTCCCGTGTATAACATTTAAAGCTGTAGTCCGTAACTTTTAAATTTAAACCAATTTCTCCGTTTCATTCAAACCATGGTCAAATGGGTTCACATAATGCTGATTACTAAACACTACAATACTGACCAAATTTTTTTCACAAGTCAGTATACAGACAGTATACGGAAACTGACTGGGCATGTGCGCAGAAACAAACTTGTGATGATGAGTCGAAGGCAGAGTCTTCTCTGCAGCCTCCGTGTGGCCGGAAAATGGTCATATGGAGTCATCCTATTTTGCTGAGAAATGCACCAAATGCCATAACCGAAAAACTTATTATTTCACGGAGTGATTTCATTTTTGGTACAGGCAATTCAGGAGAGGCAGTTTCTACTCTCACTGCACACCAGCGATAACTTGGTCTCTTGTTGTCCAGCAACATTTCTTACACTGCACATGGGAAGTGATTAGTTTTATGTCAGATGGAGGCAAGAGCAACATTTTGCTCCTAAAGTGGAATGGCTGCAAAATGAAAAAAAAAAAAAAAAAAAATCTAAAGTGAATTTGACTGCTCAGAAAACTGAGTCATTCAGCAGTTTGACAGGATAAATGCTTGTTGTCACTGCCCGCCCCTGCACTGCAGGTGTATACACACAAATTCTCCCTCAGTCAGATCGGATAATATTGCCTGACAGAGGTTTTGTTTTTTGAGAAAGGACACAGCATACAGGTCATATTACATCATTCCTGTTGATAAAGTCCAAACAAAGAAAGAAGAAAAACAACAGCAACGCATATTTTTTGTCTTTTGTCTTTTCTAAGCAATTATGATATGACTTTTCACAAATTTGGAAACAACTACCTTTCCCCAAAAGTTTGACAAGCCAAATCCACATTTTTAGAGAGGCATTTCTTCCGGAAAACTAATTATATGAATTGACCCAAAACAAATAAGATAGCTTCATAAATGCTCCTGTAACTAAATAATAACAGCAAAACCAGGCAACATGACAAGATTAACCTATGAATCTTTTGCTGGAGCTGTAGACAATCTATCCAGCAATGCTTCACTCTGCCTTATGTTAGAAATAGATCCTAACTTGACAAGCTGTCTTGATGATAAATGCTCCCAAATTATTGGCGAGAGCCATCCAAGCAGAAAAAGTAGAGTCAGCGTAGCACGACAATTAAGTCCACATTAAGCACAAAGGATGCTGTGTGATTGCCTTTGTGCGGACTTGACTAGAGCTGATGGCATTTTGACCTCAGCTGCTTCTGCTGCTGCTTCTCTCTCTCTGCACAGACCTCCACTCAGATGGCTGACATTAACCTTTTTTCTTCTTTTTTCTTCTCAATTTTATGTTCCCCAGCTTCAGCCAGACACGCCGCTGTTTTCTCTGAGCAGCTTCCAAAGATATAAACGAAGAGAATGAAAGGTAAAGCAGAATTTACATACCTTCTCGCCTATATCGCCTTTCGGTCCTTCTTCACCCAGATCACCCTGCGATGAAAACACACAGAGGCAATCACACACAGAGCCTACATTATGGCGAGAATGTGTTAGAGCTGAACAGCTGAGAACGATGAGGATCTAAAAAATCTAAAGGAAAAGCACGATTGCTTTAACATCATTGCCAAACCTGAATACACATAACACACAGTAGGACTTTGGACAAATCTTCAGTGCCTGTGATTGACTGCACTGTAAAACTCCTTAATGGATACTTGGAGTCAAATCCAAGAGATGAAGTGCCATTACGTACGTGCATGTTGAATTCACTTTGGTCACTAACTGAGTCATCCCCACATGGTTTGAATATGACCGTTTTCAGGTGATGTAATACACTCTGTGGGGCATAATGGAGGCCATAAACTCCTGGCAGTGACTGGGAAAAATATACCTCCTAAATTCACATGTTTTCCATCTCACCATTATAAAACCAGATTGAATGTCAGAGCAGTATTTAGCCAAACCAGCAGTGGGCCTCGGTGGATGGTAGTTGATGGTCGAATAGACTGGTCCAGACTGAAATTAGCCAGCTGACATAGGGCGAAAAGGCCTGGACAGGTCGCCAGTCCTCACTCACTCACTCTCACATTCACACCTATGGTCATTTAGAGTGTCCAAATAACATCTGCATGTTTTTGGACTGTGAGAGGAACCGGAGAAAATGCAAACTCCATAGAGTTTGCATGGAGTTTGCCGACCCAGGCCCTTGGTCGGCCTGGGTCGACAACCCATCTCTTTTTGCTCTAAGGCAACAGTGCTAGCCCCTATTCCACTGTGTGGCCCTCTCATCAAATCTTTAATTTGACTATTTCTACATAAATTCATGATCCTTCGATGATGATCCTATTTATGGGCTTTTCCTCTGCTGCCATGAGATAAGATAAATTGTATGTGTTTAGTATGAAAATGGAAAGCATTACACTTGTTTATTGTCAGCACCTTAGCATTTAGCTTAGTGCATCACTCTCTCTGTACAGCCACCAGCCGCCATTGTGAAATAAAATCCTTGTACTTGATGTAAATCCAGGTTAAATGTATTTTTAATCCAACAGTTTAAAATAAAGCCAAGATTTGAGCCCACTCTAACAGGGTCTGTTTTTCTTAAAAACAAACAGTTATTATCTGTTAGAGGTTGGCATAGTTATTTTGAATTTGTCTGCCAACTGTTAAGTTCAGAAACCGTTGCCAAGAACAACAGTTTCTCTTGAAATAAAAGCTCATACATGGCACTTCATAGGAGTGAGTATAATTGCCGCTTTTGGACAGGGAACTGATCACGTCAAAATCGACAATATTTCAAGAAAGGTTATTCACATTTTAAAATGAAAGGTCGTGTCCTTGTGGAGAAAAAAAAGACTAAACAGGTTCTGGGGCTGATGTCAAGTATTTATCGGGAAGTTATAATGTTTGATGAAGGAAACAATTACTCTTCTGAAAGTCTTTAGTTCAAAGGAGGCAAATAGCTTTTTTATGCACTCTCATCACTCCCACAAACATGGCTGTGGGCACAGAACACTACTTTTTTTTAAAGTCAGTTTTCTTCTCTGGCACTTGAACGTTTACTCCAATTTTTGCTCTAAATGTTATTATTCATGCACTTTTTTTTTCATTACATCGTCTAAACTGCTGTTTTTTTTTTTTTTAACTTCTAAAAGCCTAAAATTGTTGAAAGGTTGTATCTACAATTTACTTGCATGCAACCCAGTAAAAAGGCCAAAGCTTCAGCAACAGTCGACCTTGGCAGGCCACTGCATTATACATTATTATTGTACTACTGAAGTAATGGGCAGCCCATGGCCAAGCAGAACAGGAACTTGGCTTGTAACCGGAGGGTTGCCGGTTCAAGAGCCTTCAAAGGCTTGGACACTCTAAATTGCCCCAGTTTTTTTTGTTTTTTGGGGGGGGTTATTTTGATATACCAAAATAACCAACGCCAACCGTCCCATTCTTAGGCACCCTTCCCTTGGGGTACCAGACTCCAGGCTCCACCCATGACAGTCAGCTGATCGTGCAACAGAAAAACCTCACTCCCTTGAGATCGGTGTAATTATCCCATGGAAGTTGAAGTTATCGCCTGCAGTCTACTCCCATGCAAAGCTTGATGTCTTGTTAAGACAAACAGCCACAAACTGAGCAGGATAAATAAAGAGCTGCTGGATGTTCTCCATTGTTGTCTGTAGGGTCATGTCCGACGTCATTGCCGCGTGTTGTCGTCACACTGGTTCGCATTGGCTGATGCAACCATCAGGCACAGAACAAACCCCGCCTTCCAAGGTACTATTCTCAGTGGAAACGAAAGCCTGACCCTGAGCTTTACCATTCCAAACTGTACCGCTCTGTACATAAATTAACGAATGGGTGTTTTGTGTCAGGAAGTGCATTCTCGTAAAAAAAAATATCATTAATAATTTCAGCACAACCAACACTCCACAGAACAGTTACAATACTGGGAACAATGGTTGCTGACTACAAGACCACATTATTACACTGTGTGTATTAATGAAGGGAGGTGAGTCTCTGATTTGACCAGAAACTGGGATCAACTGCCTGAAGCTCTTGACTCGGTGTTCAAACCTCCCACCCGCTGCTGTCCAAACACAGCGAACACGGGCACCATAAGAATCACAGAATGGTGAGAATAAGGCTGCCTCGCCTCAGCAAGGCCATTGTGTGTGTTCAGATGCCTGGAGTTCGATTAACTGGGTTCAAGTTTTGTGACTCACTGGATGGCCAAATCTCAGAGGGGAGTCCCGTTTGGGAAAAAAAAAACTAAGCTGGAGCTTGACAAGTAAAGGCAGAGCTGCCATCATTTTACCACAGTGGCTGCTCCAACACATGGCGGGATATCAAGAGTGACGCTAACAATAATGTTTGCCGTTCTGAATTAGTGCTTTACCTTTTCACCTCTCTCTCCCATTTCACCCTGTTGGGAAAGAAAGCAGAGCATTAGACACACAAAATAGCTCAGGTGGAGTTGGGTTCATTCAGGGGAATTACTGCAGCCACTGAGGGTCAGATTGTATCTGGGGTTAAATTCATGTTAGATTATAGAAAGTCTCTCATGTTATGGCTGTCTTCCCCAGTTACACCCTCAACTATTAGCTTTTAGAAGCATTTTTCATAGTCATAGTAAAATAAATTGTCAAAGATTAACAAGCTATAATCCTAATTTTAAAGATACATCATGCACATCTACAAATATACATTCACATAATAGAAATGTGCTATTAATTATCATTGACATACAGGCAAACACAGATCATGTAAAAATGATGTCCAACACAAATGCATGGACTGAAATGGTCAAAAAACATGAAATAAATTCAACAAAATCAATGTTTTTTTTTTGAAGGGGAAGCATGGATAAAAGTTGAAATGATGTGAAAATTAAAAAAGAAAAAAGGATTGCTGTGATTTAAGAACAATAAGAGCACACAGAATGTGTGCATCAGACCTTGGCTCCAGGGACACCGTCCAGTCCTGGGATGCCAATATCCCCCTATGGACAGCATAACATACACACAGTGGCTGTATTGAGCGTGCTGTTTTAGCAATGTGAGCTCAAGATTTAAGAGATTTGACGTCAGGCGAGACAAAAGGACCTTATGTTTTCTCCCAAGATAAATAGATAACGTTTAGCCTTTACAAAGGTTAGGTTCGAGTCATGAGACTTCACTGGTATAACAGTAGAACAGAAGGCATGGACTTTACACTTGTTCATAAACACCATAACATGAAACAAGAATCAATCAAGTATTAAAACCACAGACTGAAAGAAGAGAAACGAGCCATAATCACCTGTGCTTTGATTTTAAATATGAACAAAGTCCATGTGATGAATGCTGGTTTACGGTTAGTGTGAGACTGACAGACTGACTGCCTGCTCGCCACAGAAACCAAACTCAGTTCTCCTCTTGCCAAAAATAATTAACCTATAGTGACCTTTTGCAAACCCACAACATCATTAGCCTTTTAGAGAAGTTGTGGCTGCTCCTGTTCCTCATCCAGGAACAGATTACTTGAACTGGATGATTCTGATTAATGTAACCAGGCTGGAAAATTAGGAAATCTATTATTGGAATTTATTTATCATTATTTTTATTCTTTGGATTAAAATGTCTGCTGCTGCTCAGTGCTGCATATGAGGAACACTGGGCTAGTATGGCAGCCCAAGTGGAAGGAAATTGGGCTTGTAATTCAAGGGTAGGTCAATGGCTGGTGTATTCCTTAAAAAGGTTGCCCTCCCTGGGCGCAAGTGAGTCTTCAAAATTGTGTGTTCACTACTGGTATGTAATAAATACTGGTCAAATTCACTAATTGGTGTGTGTGTGGAAATAATAATAATTCAATATCTCCCACCAATGTATTTATTTTCTGTCTTTATTCTTCATGATGCATTCTCCATGAAGCATTATGGGAATATAATTGCACTTTTCCATTACACAGTTCTAGCACTACTTGGTTCGACTCGACGCTTTTTAGGTACCTGCTCTGGCAAGGTTCCAAGTGAGCTGAGCCGATACTAAAATGTGACTTTAACAGACTGCTGGCCACTGATTGGCAGAGAGTGTTGTTACTGGAAGAGTCATGAGCGTGACATCTGACACAAGACTCAAACCAATGCTACTGTATAACTTTAAAAGACTTAAAAAGCCTAAAAAAAACATGCATTAATCTTCAACATTTAGCATGGACATTTCTAAAATCTCAATAATTAACAGGAGTCTGGTGTATTTAGCAGCAGCACTGCCGAAAGCAGAAAGATCGTGTGTTGAATCACAACCCGTTCAGCTGTATTTCAGTTCAGTGAGTCTGCGCTCTCTCACACGCGCAGCCATGCCATGACGATACCGCCCACAATGAGGAGGTACTATAGTCATGAAAAATGGCAGAGCCTGATACCAAACCGAGTAGAGTAGAGCCAAGTAGAGCTAGAACCGTGCAATGGAAAAGCGCCATTTGTGTGTGTATGATCCGTGTAAAGGGAGTACACAACCCTCACCCATCACCCACCCCATACTGCACCACTTGTGGTGAGAGTGGATCATAAATGCTGGAATCGCGTATCATCCATCAGCTCACATATGGGAGTCATTGCCATAATGATGATGGAGTATGATTAAAAAACTCCTAAACTGCCGCTGATAAGGTTTGCATTAGCGATCACTCCCCTTTTCTGTGGATATCTATGTCAGATCAATGTGATGTCTGCCAGTCAACCTGCCACTGCGGGCAGGGCGGCATTAACTGCAGCAGAGTTCAACTTTCTGCATGAGTGACACTTACATACCATAAGATATTCTATTTAATAACTGCGTATGGAGTTGTGTTTCATGGGTGCTGGGAAAAAAAACCACACTTGCTCACACAAGTATGGAATCAGGCCTTCAGATTTTGTCATCTCCAGAGTTCACTTTAAAATGAAACTCCTACACTCTGGTTCTTATTACAGCCATGCGTGCCTTTTTCCTCTCATACCGCATCTTTCTTTATATAAATGCATACTTGAGACTAGAAAGATGGTGCCTCTGAACATCATCCCCTCACTCGTTCTCTCCGCTTGTGCCATTTATTTGTTCTGGAATAAATGTGCTTTCCATTTCTCCCTCCCCCATCGTGCAACACCTGCACTGTGTCTTCTTTATTTCGGATTCAAAATGAGACCCAGAGAGAGAGAGATTGGGGAGTGAGATTCACAGGCGGCACAAACAGGTACTTAGCGGTTAAGACTTGAAGATGCAGCCCAGGGGAAATCTCCCAAACAGGAGGGCGGATGTGAAAAGTGCAACATGTGGATTAATAAGAAAATATTAAAGTGAATGTTGTTTATTGAGGACGTCATTATATTACATTCAAACTAATCTATTCTTTTGAGGTACTAATATCAGGACATAAAGACTTTGATCAAAAGTAGACATACTTTCTTTTTCACAGTCCAGTCTCATATTGTAACAACAATAAATTATTTTATATTGTTCCAACAACAAAAAAAACATAGACTGTTAGAACAATATAACATTACATTATACAAACTGTCAATTTTGTACATTATGTTCTCATTCAGATGTTTAGATTTTAAGTACAACACATGTGAGTGGACACTAGTGTGATTGACAGCTGGTATTGTCACCACTCTGATGTTTCTCGTTAGCCACCATCTCTTTTCTCTGGAACACTTTTTTGTTTTTACACTGTTTTGTGTTTTTATTATACCATATTTTTGTATTAATATCTTCAGACTTGTATGTATTTTCAGGGCAAGTGCAATATTCATCTTTTTTATTAGTTATCTATAATCCCTTTGTTAGCTGTTTGTAGAGTCTGGCTGTGTACTGTTCTGTAGATATTGTAGCACTTTTGCTAAAGATAAATCTTTTTAATTTGAACTTTCTTTTGCAAAATGTCTCTGATTCTGAAAGCTTTGAAAACACTTAGCATCTTAACAACATATACACAAATGTTGTTTGTATGGACTCACCTTCAGTCCATCAACGCCTGGAACGCCAGGAGGCCCGAGGGAACCCTGGAAAATAAACACAAAAGCCTTAAGGTGTCATAACAGTGCTGTTGCTAGCTGGCAAAAAATCATATAACCATGCAGGTTTGCTTTCTCCAGCTGGTCCAAAACACTGCTACAGTCGGCTCATCACCAGAACAACCACACATGAGCACATCACTCCAGGTCTTGCTGCCCATTAGTTTCTGTAATGACTTTTAAATTATTAGCGTCAAATCCATATCACCAAACTCTTAAATAGATATATTTCAGCCCAAGCACTGAGATCAGCTGATGGAGCCCTTCTTCTTTTCCCGAAATCCCAATTTGTAACATGAGGAGATCGCGTCTTTACTATTAGAGCCTTTGGAACTCTCTCCATAATGACCTCCGACCAATTACGTCCCTACCACCTGCAGTGCCCAAACCATCTCAGAGTGGACCCATCAAACAAAAGAAACCTAAAATCCGTCAGAGAAAGTATATAAAAATAAAACTATACGTCAGTCTAAAGTCAGCACCACATAAGAATGCTGCCAACCTCACTTCAGCACAAACATCAGTGGGAAAAAGTAATATCTGCTCAGTAGGAAGGCAGAAGGCGAGAATGGGAGAATGATTCTGTTGAGCTTTAAACTCTAGTGGTTTGCGTATGTTGGCGACTTGAGCTGATTTCCTGTTACCATAGTCACGTTAACATATCAGTAAATGAGTCACGAGGACTTGAATCAAGTCAACATTTTAAATTTGTCAGTCTTCACTGTATCCAAAAATCGGCAGGGATGAAGGAGACATTTTTTTTTTGATAAAACATATTGTTCCTACTATGATGAATTCTAACATATTACTCACACTATACTTTTGATCACATAACGACACCATGTCAATCTCTAAGGTGATGAAACTTGACTAACTGTTGACGTAGCCCTTCTGTTAAACACAGCACTCCACTGGCGGCGGATCTAATTGAGCAGCCTCGAGCTCGGCTTATGAGTCACTAACATGGCGATGTGTCATCATTGACCCCCTTCACACACACACACACACACACTCTGCTCCCACACCGATGGGAGGCCATGCCGACAGATGACAGCGCAGACAGGAAGTGTCTGATTGGGTTACACTGAACAAACACTGGCAGCTACCTGATGGCTGGGATAAAGCTTACATCTGTTCCTCACATCAGCGCCGCCAGGGAGCTGCAGCCTGTATCACAGCACTTAGCGCCAGGTCCTCTGCTCTGTGTCTGTCTGTGTCACCCCTTTCCCTTTCTCTTCCTCACGCCTTTTGAGCCTTAACGCTTTTGTCATGTGTTTTTTTGCCCTGATGGACATTTTGCAACTTCACTTTAGCACAGTTTCTTTCTTTTTTTTATTACTATTTTGCAAGTCACTGAACAGTGCACCCAAAATATTTCCCTATGTAAAAAAAAACATAGCCCTAAAAGAAAAGAATATAACAGAGCACATAGGACAGAAGGGCCAAATACATTTACAAGTATGGAAGACTTGAAGTACACTCAAACTGTATTGCTTAACTCAAAAATGTTATTTTAATTTAAAAGGTAAACAACAGTGAGGACTTTTGCGAGGTAAAAGGTAACTGCTTCAGTATCTTTTTTCCACAGCTGGCTAATCTTCTTTATCAAGAGCCTGTGGTTTGTTTTGGGCTCAAGTGACCTGTTGCCTCTGCTGGCAGTGGTGTGGCTGCTCTCCTAGCTATTTCACTCTCCACCTATTGTTTAGGACTCTGCAACAATTTTCAACCAGGTAAAGGGACAGAGTTGCCATCAGACATGCGGTTATTGTCTGTGCGAACTTCGCAAATATCTTGATTGTGCCTTGTTGTTTGAGAAAAAGTCAAACCAGTTCTATATAACGCGGTGGAGTTCTTTTTAGGGACCAACTCGTCTGTTTTGTTTCATTTTTAGCCATGAATACCTGCTACACTCTGAATCAAGCAGGATGGGGAATGAGAAATCCATGGCCATTTTTTATTGGGCTGGTATGAAGTGGACAAACAAATAGTGTGATTTGGCCGAGGAAACAATTGCGTCATAGACAAAATTACGATCTCTCTCCTTTGGCAGATCATCAACACATTGTAGTTCTTCATAATCTAATATTATCATATTGCCCACACCTAATTTGAACACAGACTTTATGCTATTAGGTATACATTTATAATGAGAGTGATAAATACTTATTGATATTGTGCATAACTGCAATAAAGCAGATATAAACTGGCTTCAGAAAACATTTATTATTTCCTGTCTGCTGCTGTATTAATCATTTTAATTATTATTTTTTGTTTCGTATTCACTTGGTGATACACCTAATCACATAAAAAACAAGAAGATTGTCATTGTGCGACATCTGGTTTAAGAAAGTATATAATGTAAGAAAAGACAATAAAGAAAAAGTATTTAAAAAAACATTATTGCTTAAGAAACTGTTGGTTAGAATTAGGCTCAAAAAGTGGAACAGATGGACTGAGAGCACTTGTATTTAGTGTGACTAAACATAAGTAAGTCGGGGAATCTTTTTTAATCTAATTTAAAAGAAACGTAAGAAGTACCAGTGGGACTAGAAATTACTTTTGTAACTTACCTTTAGCCCTTCTGGCCCCTCAGGACCCTATAAATGAGAGGAGACAGAGAAAGAGAAAAATAGAGGAGGAGAAAAGTAACAGTTTGTGTCAGATGAAATGATATGATTTCCACTGCCAACATGGTCACAGCAGAGAGACTGGTAGAATACCACACTGTGTGCAAACCCTTTAGGCAAAATGGAATCACAATAAATCCCTTGTTAATAAAAATAAAATAAAAAAATGACTGAACACACTCAGATTTTTTTTCCCCACTGAGTTGCTCCATAAACACGAATGTCTAATGAGACCATGAATAACAAAATCCTCTATGGTTTTATCTTTTTATGTTGATCTGTGTAATAATTTGTTTTAGTGAGTATATAAACTTAACCTGTTTTGACTGTTCTACATTTTACGTCTTCAGTCCAACACAGAGAGGTTCATTTCCTGAACAGGCCAATAGCTGGAAAGATTTACTAAGCTAATACACATTAGGGTAGAAAAGGCGCCACATCTTTAACTGAGATTTAAGTCTGTGATAGATGTGTCTGGGAGAACAGGATTATATTCTCAACCTGCCATGTCAGATGTTCAACCTCCTCCACCAGAAATTGCTTATAAATGTGACTGTTTTATGATTAAAAAAAGAAAAACCAAGATAAAAGTGCTGTTTGGCCAAAGTTGGCTAAATCTAAGCCCTGAACTGACGCAATATCCCAAACCATTCATCAACACCTTTACACTTTACAGCATGTTGGCCAGCTTTATTCTCACAGTCGTCTCAGGATCCACACTGAATCGATCCACTTGGCTCATAAGGGGCTGCTTTGTCAAACCTTGTGCCCCACAAGTCCTCAACTATAACAACACATTGGCAAAATCAAAGATTTTCTCCCCTGATGAGTGTGAAACATTTTAGCGCCAGGATTAAAATGTAGCCAATGAGAATCAATTCAGGATGAAAAATTCGAAGGGAAAGTTTCTGTGATGAGAAGCAGAGCTTGGCTGTGACCAACCCTTGTTAAAATAAGGGTGAAAGATATCAACATGTTTAAAAAGATTAGAGGTAAATAAGTTTAAAAAAAGTTTCAAACAAACTTAATAGAATAGTTGAGCTAAAAGCCCTTTCAAATAAAAATGTGTGTTTAGTGTAAAAACTGCAGCTACAGTTGCCTGTACTGTATCTACATTCTTGAAGATACAATAACCTGGATGACCTTCACTGAGTGGCAGTGGCAACGAGGAAAAACAGTGAGAGTATGGCTTGTACATAATCAAAAGGGTTTACTGTCTTTCTATCATCTTTACACTGGGCAGTCATTTTTTTCATCATGATGACAAGTTTAAGCCGAAAATCGCCTACTCCAGCATTCATACGAATTGGTTTTTCTACATGTTTTCATCACGTTTAATTTCTGTTGGAGAAACAGTTATCACTAAGCGACGGAAGCTCAAAACTTTCCCATTCTTACTTTTGGTTAAACAAACCCAGCTTGTGAAAACTCTGCGGCATCAAGTTCTCACATTTACAGAAAAGGCCCACACAGTTGCAGCTCATTTTACAGTGCATTCCATCTGCACTTAGTATAACAAAAAACCCTCAATGAACAACCTTCATCATCCCAGCCAACCAAGAAGAAGCTTTTCCTCCTGCTTGACTTGAAAAGCTTTTGTTAGCTATCCTCAGTGGGGTTTGGTAAACATCTTTATGACCCACTAGGTATGTGCAAGCATGTGCCACTCGCCTGAGCACTAATTAGCTTGGCTACATCTGAGAGCACTCAGGGGCTACTGGCTGAAAGGGAGATTTTTCAGGGAGTCAAGCACCCTTGAGGAAGTCCTGCTTCTTTTGTTCTCAGCTTTGGGCCCTGACGAGGGAAATTCAAATTGGGGATCATTTTAAAATGTGTACATTGAATTATTAGAGCTACAGCACATGCTCAACATATTGCAGTCTCATTCTAATCTCATTCATTAAGGCAAAGATGAGTCCATGTGTAAAATATAAGTACCAAGTTGCTGGTTTAAGTCTAGCATCCAAGCACAAATGTGTGATGCTTTCATACGTGACTTGGAAATGACAAACAATGAGGCGATTACCAGGTCAATAGAGCTCCGGACGTCATATAACTTGGTCACCACGGCAGCCGAAGATGAAGCAAAAATGAATGGGGCCGGTGTTGGATTCAAGTTCACCGTGCACTTTAAATCAATGGAGATCAAATGATATATTGCAAAACTGGACATACTGGATATGTCTGATCCTGATAATGCCCCCTGCGTGCTTTTTACGAGTTTCAAAACATTTTTCCAGATCTGCAGTATCCTGACATCTTCAACTTCCTGATGAACTTCCCTTCATCTTACTCCAGAGATTCACGGAAAGTTTACAAGAGGCTGGAGGGAAACTACCGGCTGAAGATAGCATTGTCACTGGAAGGGAAAGCCTTGGGTCAGCAACTAGCAACAGGTGCAGTAATGTAAATAACTGCAGTGTTAATGATGCTGTGCAAATTATTATTATTAATTATTATTTTTGGTAGTCTTAGTCCCCTTAGCTATTTTCCTATCGCTCCGCCTTCTTCTTCTGTTCGCTGTGAGCATGTTTCATCGTACAAATGTAGTTACATGAGAATAGTAGATCTGGATCTGGATCTGTTGGTATCCTGTAAAATGCTCTATTTTTGTCTCCGATTGCTTTGGAATCCAGGGGCACAACAGCTATCCACCATCTTCATTATTATAAGGAAAACAGCCAATGAAGAGAAGTTGTCTGACACATTGCCTGATTTATGTGTTGTCTAATATATAAACAGCATCATTTCCTGTGACCTTGATTGTCTGATGTCAGCTACCAGAGCTCTATCACTAGATGCATTCTCGACCCCTCTGCTACTTGAGGGACTTCCACAGTCCTTGCTCAGCATTTACAGGAACAATATTTGGGCTGATCAAATCCCAGAAAAGCTACACATTAATAGCTTGTGTTCAAAGCTTCTGCGCCACTTATAATATCTTTGAAAAGGCTTTGTGATATCATGCTGATATTATTTCCTGATTTAAAGGACGACTCTATATCTGACAGCCTGGGTCTCATTGTCTTGAGTTTGACCCGTGTGGCTGCAGGTTAGCATAACACTGCGTTCACTGCCGTTATTGTAGAGATTGGAGTCATGTGTGTTTTATTTAAGTGAACATGGCTGCTCATTTTGTAAGACCATTCAACTACTCTACCTTTACTGTTAAAACAATAGTAAACAACATATCCTGGGCAAAGTTTAACTTTAGGTAAGACGGGCATTAGTTTCCATATTTTGCTACTTATGCCTAATGCCCTCTAAAGTTCTGAGACAATAATAATAACAAACAAAAAACTCTTCCCTGTGTAGGTGCTTTCAGATATGTGCTGACCATAGCCACAAACCATAGCTACAATGATTGTAGATAATTCACAGCAAGCGAGTGGTTTGTGCTTTCTGCCTATCTCATGCTAAAGCAAGATGCCACCCATCACCTGGATGTGTACTCCTGCCGCATTTGTAATCAGTTAACATCTGAAGTAAGTTGCAGATAAAAAAATGTTCTCAATGATTGTCAATATTTGTCCCAACATTGTTGGAGCATATACTGCTCACATCATTATTCCTCATGTTTGGTTTCACATTATAGGAGAACAGCTAAAATATTACATGTCCATATTGTACAGCTCTACTGAGAAAATGAGGTCCCTACTTTTTTAGATTTTTATATCTAAAGGTTAGTCATGTACGTAGTACGTAGATTATGGGTGTATATCCTTAAGGATATAGGGATATAAAAGTGGATCAATGAACCTCTCTTGTATAATTGGGGAAAAAAGCTGCTGCAGGATTTTTTTTTCCATACATGAATGGAATAAAGCACACAATAACCACTGGTTTTCCAAATGTAACCTTTTTGAAGTTCCAAAATGAAAACTGTGTGCAAGGCTGCAAGCCACATTTAAAGAGCTGAAGACCCCCTTAATTTACCCCAGAGACACCTTATGGCACTGAGGATTTCGAATTGAATCCTGAAAATATTTCCTTTTTTTCTTCTTCTTCTTTCTCCTCCTCCTACCCCCATCTCCCCCCTCCTCCTTGTTTCTCCACAAGAACTTAATCCAGCTAACCAGCACCATATGTCCTGGAAGGCGGCTGGAAAACTCAGGAATCTACTTTTGCCTCTTTAACAATAGCATCTGCATTAAAAAGAAAAGAAAACAAAAAAAATGCTGAGCTGTGTCAAGTGGGTGCTCTAGGTACTAGACCACTGTAAAAGAAGCAAAGTTGGCCTTGGGAGCAAACTCAGAATCCCTACCTTTATAGAGCTTATTAGAGCCAATCACTGCTTGTCCTTAAGGCATGCCGAACAAAGTGGAGCCTATCAGTCTATGCACATCTAATTCATATTGATTTTCAAAGGCCAAATCAAGGGTGTGGTGTTGCGTTGCTAAATGAAGAAATTTGTTTTATTCCCTCTCCAGAGAACAGCCTCAATAATTATTTACAGAGGCTTTTCTCTATAATCCATTATCTTAACTTTGCTTATTTTTCTACAAAAATGCTATAGAGCTGGCATCACTCAAGCAAGGTAACACCCTCTGGCAGGAACACTGTTCACCTCTGTTGATGTACTGTGTGTACTTGATATCACTGCTAGGAAACATGCAAACAGTGAGCAGAAGAAGTTATGGCAACCCACAAGCAATAGATTTTGTGGTTAGCTCTTGGTAAATCACGGACTCTGACTAGATTTACCAAGAGCTCGTCTGCACAGCAATGTCAAAACAGCAATTGTTTGCATTACACAACCCATTTCTAAAGTGTTATGCTAATGCAACACTTTATAGGTTGCATCCCTTTGTTACCCGCCAGGTTCTTGTAAACTTTCAGTAACTCTCTGGAGTAAGATGAAGGGAAGTTAATCGTGAAGTTGAAGATGTCAGGATACTGCAGGTCTGGAATAATGTCCTCTCCGGCTGTTTCCAAACTTGTAAAATGTACATTTAATCTGTCAAATTTTGCAGTTGATCTTTGTGGATTTAAAGTGTGCAAGACTTCAAACTTCTTCACACTGTGGAAGATGTCCAAGGAGATGGAATCAGAGTTGAAAGGACTTGATAGCGCCTCTTCTGTCACATTCACTTACCCTCCCCCTGCACTTGTGAAAACTGACATCCCCGAGTGTTCTCGCAGGTCCCGTTTCCTGACCTCGCTTTCCCTGGAATTTGGCTTGACCTTTTCAGCGTAGCTTTTATGAGGAAACTTTAATCAAATGCTTTATTTGCTGAACACCACAAGTCATATCCAGTTGCTGTTAAATGGAACACCTCATCCCTACCGTGTCAGGGGTTTTGAGAAAACATACATTTTTGCAGTGGATCATAAAAAGTGTCATTAATATTCACTGTGGTATCTATAAACCATTTTATGAATATCTCATAAATATTGTAGATTTAAGTGATTTAAGTTTTTTTTATCCAGTGTACAAAAAGGGAGAGGTTAAATTAATCCCAGACCTCTCTGTAAAGGTGCAGTAGGCAGGGTTTTTCTGGCATATTAATCAATAACCCAGTGAAAATATTTCATCTTAACGCAAATCATGTAATCTGAGGGAGAGGGAACAACACTTCTTTACCTCAAGGCTGTGTTTACGGTCTTTACAAATTCTATGCAGTCATGGGATGGGGAACAATGACATGGCAGCTCCAGGAGAGTGAGAGAGACTCCTAACTTCTCTGGTTTTACTATAACGTCTTAAGATAAAAGTTCCAATAACTGATCACTACTTCAGGCAATAAATGCCTACACAGGAAAGAAGCCTAACAAAAGGTAAGAGTCTCAAAGAGTATGTAAATAAAAGCAATAAAACACCTGAGAGATGAGGTGATGCCTCTCTCTCTCAGTATAGAGAGATGTGATCCTGCAACAAGTCAACAAAACAATCCTACCTACTGCAGCTTTAAATATGTGGCCCTGTACAAACACCCCCACTTCCACATTCACTTTAGCTTAATAACTACAACCTTAATTTAAGTGCAGAGACAGGCTAGCTCTTTGTTGTGCCACCTCCATTTGTAATAAATTACTAAATGGAATCCAAGGTGAGTGGAAAGATGAGGTTCAAAAGAGTGAGAATTTGTGCTTACCGAAGGTCCTGTTTCTCCAGTCTCCCCTGGATCACCCTAAATGAAAAATAAAACAGTTGTCAATGTAAACGTGGGCTATGTATTCATTTATTTTGTTATTTCCCTTAGTTTTAAACAGCTACTATGGTGCATAGCGATAGTACCATGTTGCCAAGTAGAGCTCAGTATTGTTCTGTTTATATACTAAGTTGGCTGGAGGGCATTTATCACGCTGTGCCACCTGTACCCTTTACTGTCTCTCTCCAACAACTATGTTCTAGTCTTTGCTTCAGGCCTGCCTCTTGGTACAGGTCTCCCAGTAGAAATGATACATGTGCCGTGCCAAGATTGCTTTGCCAAAGTCAACAGTATTCCAATTTTTGACTCTCTGTGACATTTACATGACAACATATTTGCCACCCTCTTTCCGAGGGGATTTACAGCAACAGAAAAAATAAATAAATTGTGGCAAGAGAAGTTTAATTCCTTGGAAAAACATTGCTATTGCAACTGCAACTGGAAGGGCTAAATCAATTATGATCAAAAACTTGGATAGAATCAGATCAACAACACTTAATATCTTTTTGCACCCCCATTGTGAACTCTGCCAAGTCAATAAAGATCAGCTGGAAACCATGGAAGGTTTTTATGGCTGAATGTAATTGACAGGCCTTTTCTGTTTCGTCTTTCACTTACAGGCAGGGCTCACATAAATTAGCGTGATGCCACTAACAGTCTCAAACATGGAAAGTATTAAATTATAAAGAAAACCTACATAGTAAACATAAATCCAAAGAGGAAAGCATTCCCTAATGTAGAGACATTAGGGAAATGAACTGTAGCTTGTCTATTCTTCATCACAAGTGTTTTCATTGAGATAAATCCTTCTGGCACTGAGACGAATGAATAGAAGAGCAAAACAAATTTAACTTGTTTTATTCTTAAAGCAAACAATATGTCGATTTATTTTCAAAGGAAAACAAATCAAGACATTCTTCTGATCCAGTTTTATTTTAGAAACTGCAAATGAAAGTCTTAATTCAGCAAAACAAACTTTCCAGATGTCAGATAAAGATCAATACTTACTGGTAGACCAGGCACACCTCTAGGCCCATCTTTGCCAGTGTCCCCTGGAGGCCCTCTGGGCCCAGGAGGTCCCGGTGGCCCTGGGGGCCCAGGTGGTCCCGCTTGCCCCTGATCTCCCTGTGAGGTAAAATAACACACTTTAGCAACACTATGCTTTGGTACTGTTGGATCAGCTGAGAGTGGAGCCACTGCAGTTAAATAATGATGAAGAAGAGAGTAGTGGAATGATCTTTTGGGGGTGGCTATGGGTTGCCTCCATTCATAACATGGGGTGGAGTTTGTATTTTGCATCTTCACAGCTAATGTCTGAGACCAATGGAGCTGTAACAGTGAAATATAAACGCTCTTAAAATTCATGCATTCCTAAATGGATCTCATGAGCTGAATAAAGTTTGTGCATAAGGTAACGACAGAAAAACAGTACTATTTCTTTGTGTAGAGCTACAATCATCAAGATCATCAAAAATATACTGAAAATCTGTGATCCATTATTATACTGGATTATAATCATTTCTTAGAAGATATTCAGCAATCTAACTTGCAGGGAAAGTGCTTTAAAGTGGTAACATGGCAGTAATTCATTTTACATTAATAAAAAACCTTGAAATTTCCATAATTGTGTTTAAACAGTCAGAGTGCATGTGACAGGTCTGTCTGAAGGTTTGCATGCAAACTGCAGAATGGCCAGAGAGAAGTGATTCAGTAAGACTTGGCACAGTGGACAGAGAGACAAGTAAAGACAAAGCCACTACCTTAATGAGCCGCCGCTTTATGAGCTGCTGGTCAGCGGAAAGAAAGCCATGATTGATCTTAGGGAAGACCATCTGAGCAGGTGTGTGAGGTCAAGAGGACGTAGGTGAAAGAAGGTTGAAGAAGGTTGAAGAAGGATGAAGTCCCAGAAGAAGAAGCAGGAGGAGAAGGAGGAAGGCAAATGCAAAGAGAAACATATTTTTGTTAAAAAGGCCTCTATCCATGAACCCCACTCCAGTACTTTCACATGTAGGGGGAGAAATCCACACTTTTCCAGCACTGAGGTGGTTTGCTTCGGAAGTGTGGGCTTACTTTTTGGAGCCAGGGCCCATAATTACCACCTTGGGGGTGTGAGGGCGCCACAGTGGTCTCACAGTCCCCGGAAAAATGGGAATTTCTCTGTCTCTGTGAAAGCCCTGTCTTCACCACCGTCATCGTGCCTGCTGCTAAATCAGACCCCAGGAGCTGCACACACTAACACCAGCATGGTGGAACTCTTGATGACATGATTTCTAACCCTGTGCCTTTCAATAGGTGCTTTATTGTGCTAGTGTCCATTGGTATGAAGTGGCTTCATCCTTCACTGAAACAATCCTGAAGGCCAAATCGGTGGATTGAAGGATTTGTGGTGAACCAATGGGCATGAGTTTTAAAAAGAAAACATTTTGCCATTCCAGTTCCTCTAGGGGTTCCTTCCATTCATTTTAGCATCAAGGAACACAAGCCAGAACATGTCTCGCTTTCAGGATGCCTATTGTTGTTCCAGTCAACAAACATATTATTGGGCTATAAAAGGCCACCTTTGCTTTCAATGAGAGACTTGGCATGTTGCATGGAACAGAAAGCTCTTGAGTGAAGAACTGTTAGGAACAGCGTGGAAGAGGATAACGATTGACTGGCTTTGATTAATTAGATGGGGGTTTTTTTTCTCCTGTGTCTACTCATCGTCTATCATCAGGCCTTGGAGAAAAAGCAGCCAGCAGTGATTTATTTACTCCTACAGTGTGTGCTGCAGAGGGGTCGGACTGAGCAGATACAGGCGGCACCACCACCGACAAACCTTGACAGTCAGGATCTGATTGCTGTGCAAAGCAGCCAGTGTAGGGAGACCAGGCAATCCCTAGATGGACAAACAGCAGAACATGGCACAACACACGCATGACATTCAAACACTGGGTGAACACAAACAGATGAAGGAGGAAGAAGATCAGTAAATATTGTTACAAATATTTCAAGTAAGCTGTGTAAGATGTCGAAATGAAATCAATTTAATTTTGCAAAACTCAACATCAACCTTAACCATTCAAAGCTAAGTAACCATTTCCTGTTAAAGAACATACATTGAGGTGGTGGACTCCCATGGTAATATTTTTATTTTGAGGAACACCACATTTGACTGAGATGTTAACTGGAAATTTTATCAAATGTTTTATGTTCCCCTTGTCAAAAATGTTCCTGATGCATGGGATCCACTCAAGAAAACTAAATCAAAGGAGAATGAATTGGATGTTCTGCTTCTTAAAACAGGACTACGGATTTTTGCTGAACATTAGCTTTGATGCAAGTCCAACAACATTGACATTTAATTGCATTTGAATACTATATTCAAATTAAATGTGCCCCACTGTGTTTTACCCCTTTTACTGTCAATATGTATGGATATAAATTTCTACTTTTTTGCACTTGGATTCTTGTCAAACAAGGCCTTTGATGTGAACAAGAGTTTTCAAGTTTTCTAAGTCCTTCCTCAAACAGCGGGAGTCAAATCACAGCTTAGAGTAACCGTAAACAAGTCTTTCAAAATTTGGTTTTGTCAAGCTAAAGGCAACATATACAGTGATTTTCAGCGTGGTGTCTCTTTTATTCAAAAAAATTTTGCAAAGATGGATTTAAATGCGTTTGTCTGCTTCAATGTAAGAATATCAAGCTATGTACTGTAGTAGCCGAGTTTTATGGAAAATCAAAATGATCATCCATCCTGCAAGTATTTCTTTAGTTTGTAAATACTAGTATCCAGGACAGTTGTCTCTGTATTTGATTTAAAGAAATTTACACTTCAGTAACCTCTGCCAACTTTTCTCAAGATAGGGATACGTTTGCCAAACACATCCTCATCCTGAAAGCCTTTTTACCTGCAACGTTACAATTGCAAACATATGGTGTGAAAATATGAACAAATACATCGGCTATGAACAGAATAATTTTCTTCGTCATACCAAGAGAAATCGGAAGAAACACCGCTTATAGTAACAGTTATCAAATCGTGGCACGACCTTCCACTTTATTAGCTAGTTAGCTCGCAAAAGGTGATAAAATCAAATCAGAATGGGGCAAAGATGGCATCTGCTAAAGTTACTTGGAAATTGGAAAGATTTGCTGTATTACAGACATGTTGCACCATTTTAAAAAAAGAAATACATAAAATGTCCATTAGTAAAGGTAGAATCATATCAATAAATCATGCAGAGAAACTCTGAATTTTTTCTTAGAAGAACTAAAATTGCATCATAGTAGTTGTACAATTGCAAGTTTTTTGCTGCATGGTTTCTATCACTGTAGAAAACCAACCCAAATCAACTAATGAGTTTTTTTTTCAAAGACTGGCACACAATAGTAAAAACATGATGTGTGAGACATCAATCTTCCTCGTTTTTGCAGCTTATGAGATAAAATCTGGCCTATCCAAACATGGATTTGGTGCCATCCCTGTGGCTTTCCAAATATAATTCGAAAGGCATGGTTCATTAAGAATGCAGGCTGATTTAATTCAGCTCTGCTGCAGAATGGGGAAATGGATACTCATGGTGCAGACAATAGATGTGCTGTGTGTAACTGGGATTGAAGCACAAATATTTCTCGACTTATTTACAACCTCAAACATCCCGGGGAAAAAGACGGGGAACAAGTCCTGGATTATGGTCAGTGTGTGTGTGTGTGTGTGTGATTGTTTTGATACATAGGCTGGTGATGCTGCATCTAGGTCAACAACATGTTGAAGACCTTGATCACCTTGAAGACCAGAATTGACTAGTTTCATCTTTTCTGTATGGAGATAAAAGAGAAGCAAAGCTTGACTTGGTTTTTGACTGTTTTCACCCTGCACTGACTCTGCACTGATCAGCATGTCCATGTGTGAGAATGGTAATGACATGGCAGTTGACAGACAGTCCTATCTGTTCACATATTGCTTTGTTTTGCGTTTTTCCTCCAGAACGGATGTTGGTTATTTGGTGATGAGCCCTATTGCTATGCATTTGCCTGCAGCGAGATGACTACAACTGCAGTAAACAAAAAAGCCAGATATGAGGACAATCAGCAACAGCCGTTACAGGACACTGGCCAAACCAGTATCTCCCTGACCACACCAAACAAACAAAACTACATGCTGTGGCATCTATATTTCGAGTGATTACCAACTCTGTTAACAGATGTCTTTATTTATTTATTTATTTTTTTCTAAAGTAGGATCCTCAGATTTAGCATCTCTCCGATACATCCAATTCATGGCAAGTGAAATTCATTGAAGCTTTTAACTTTGTGTGTGCCAACTGTGCGATCTAAAACACTCCTTTCTTCATGTCTGAAAAGTCAAATGCTGGAAATTACATAACCGCAGCCTCTTTATTTTGGACGACCATTGGGCAAATTGGTCAAATCCCAAGATGTGAGAGCACACACTGGACAAACAAGAGCAAGTTTTAGTGAAATGCCAAGAATTTTTCCTCTAACTGACCCGAGAATTAACCAACCCTTGCTCAACAGCTGTAGTTAGTGTCATTCCTCAAACAGACCACACACAAATTTCTCAGGGATGATACACATAGACAGGAGCTCCTGCTCATTATATCCCACCCACTGGAGTCCAAAAGGTGGCCACACATTTGTTTGTCAAATTTGGCCAATTTATTATTCCTTGCTTGGTTAACCTTTGACATTTGGATGTGGCCATTGACCTTTGGGGTTGATGAATGACTCACCCTGACATGTGCAGAGCAGGCAGAGGAAGTTGGCATCTGTGAGGAAATTCTGCCAGCCATATGGCAATTCTTATACATCTTTGTCCGCAATGGTTAGATGGCTCTGACTTGACCCTGACAAAATACTTAATACACATTTATTACGCGTACAAACACAAATATGCTGTGTTTTAAAGGATTCCAAATTGAAATCTGTCTTGTTATGTCTTGGTATAATCTGCTTGTCTTTGATGCATAACGGACATATTCTTGACATGCTCTGTTGTTTAAATGTACCCCCATGTGGATTTAACGGACTCTGCACACAGTCAGTAGTGGGCATGAAAATGGGTTTAATTTCCAGGCAGATAGAAAAGTCTAAGGTCAAGCAGCACTTTCTCTCTTATGCCTTCATTTATTAGGGAAACCTCTCTAATAATGTTCCACTGCATTTGCCTGCTAATCTAATGTGCAGAGTCAATATTGCATTCTGGAGAAGTAATATGATTTAGTGGTGACCTGAGAATACTTTCTTTCATATGCTGTCCTTCAGATGTGACTGTGTGTTAATTTGTACCTTTTAGGAAACAATTTATCCATATTGGAAATGAATGAAATGGTGTCTTGAAGTGGTCAGTGTATTTATTTACTCTGTAAGACAAATAGGGCCTGGTTGGGTCTCTGTTACAACTCTGTCAGCCACACTGCTATTCCCAAACTATAAATCATTTAGCTGATAGAGACAGATGACTCAATTTCCTGGGTTAAAAGGGTACAAACTGTGGGCAAAACCCAAGAAATTCTATCCACAAAGGGAAGAGTTTAGTCTAGTCAGTTCATCTAAAGACCAAAGGTATTTCCTTTCTGTCTGTTTGGAACAGCTCAGTTGTCTATAGTCATTATCCATAACTTTTTTTTTTAATCATTAAAAATTTATTAAGGATATCAAAAGAGCTGGAAATGTGTCTGCAGATCTTGTGAAATTGTGAAACCTCTTGCAGATCGACCATCTTTTTGAACTTGGCTGCCATTTAAAGACTGCCCATTTGTAACATTAGATGTATCACTCTGAGACCACTAATCAAATTTCACAGGGAAGGTCACTTGTATTGACTTCAAAATCATAAGAGACGCAGTGCTTTGACTGGTAGAACTGGCCCAGAGGAGAGCTGACAAAGTTAATCGGCAAACTACTAACGTCTGGGCGGCGCCGGCGCTGAACTGGGTTCAGATCCACTCGAGAGATGGCTGGCATTCCTGTGACGAGACAGACCTCTGTGTGTTGTTGTACTCTCTTGTCCTTGCAGTCTAAACTCTACATTCTCAAATGGGCATTCAAAGTGACCTTGTAGCCATACAATCTACATGCAGTGACGATAGCATGAGGACCATGTGACCGGGTTAATGCATCTAGTTTAAACAAACTTGTGCAGTCAGTGTGTTTTCCAAAGAAAACTCAGGTAAACATTATTTGGAGAAAAAAAATGAGGGGTATGCTTGCTGTTAGGTGGAGATAAAGTAATTAATTTCAGAGTCTGACATGCACGAAAAACGCTCTCACATTATCATCATTTAGACGTTACTGTTTGAATGAAATGTCAAACTACAGAGCTGGAAATGATTAAAATCTGAATATGCCATGACACATTTAGGTATGAAGTGAATCATGATTAATTATAGATACAGAGCTAGTTGGCTTTTGAATAAAGTTAAGATTGAGCAGATTTTTTTGACAACTGTGTGCTAATCTAGAATTTATGTACAACTTTAAGACAAAAGTTTAGCAAAAAAAAAGTAGTGAAATAGTGAAAAGTATACCATCCTGTGACTTCCAAGGTATCTTGGGCATGTTCCTGCCTATTCTTGTTGTAGAAATAAGCAGAGCTAAAATGCTTGTTGTGTTTGGCCAGATGAGAAGAACATTATCCCTGGAATGTCATGCATTTCAAACCTTTTGCCCACAATTCTGCTTGGGGAAGGCAGACACACACAGACATTCACACTCATCAGCTAATCACAAGAAGTTGGGAGTAAACGTCATACCCGTGGTCCTTGGTCGCCTTGATCCCCCTGTTGAAGGCAAACAAAAGAATTTGTCTTAAAACACAGGGGTTGAACACACACATTCTTGTGTAGCATTCTAAGTTATGACACTATCCTAAACTTAACCATCACATCTAAATGTCTAACTCTAACCCTAAAACCAGGTCTCAACCCCTAACTCCCTATGGTTTATATGTTAACGTCTTTACAAAGATACACATACAAGAACACACATTAACAGTCACACACATACCTACAGGCACTTTGGTGCCAATAATGAGAGACTCACAGCGAAATCATTGTGGCATAATTCAGAACACATTGATAAAGTAAAATAATACAGGAACCCTCAGCAATTCATTGTGGTTCAGAGTAAAATCATTTACGATAACAGAGACTGAGTATGACTGAGTATGAAAGACAGAGAAAGAGAACAGTGGTGTGAGGTTTGGTGGGTTTGCTGTGGGGGGCGGCTGAGTGTGGATGAACCGAGTTGCCAGGCCAGATTTTATGCTCCAGAGATCTTTGGCTTTCCGCCTTTTGTGGGGGGTGCTGGTCTCTGAGGATAGAGCATGTTCCTCAAGTCGAAAACATTTGGTTTCAAATCAACCTGCATGGTGAGGTCTGTGGGTTTATCACATTAGCGTGAAACCAAAAAGTACACTTTTGTTTGAAATAAGTGAAGGACAACGAAATGCTGGCCCTTAATCCTCCTAAACCACCTGATTTGATGCTTTCTGCTCTCCTGTTGGCCGAGTTACAGTTCAGCCAAAGCAGTAAAATGAGACAAGCAGCTTATCACTCATGGATGGAACATTTTTCACAAACAATTTCTCAAACACAATGCCTGTGCTATAATGAATAAAATAGCTCTTGTAATTTTTTTTTCAGTATTTTTTCATAGGGCAGTTGCCTCTAAAACACGATTTAATGGTAAACCTGAAGGGTAACACTGATGTGTACTTTATTCGTCTTGGGTGGGAGGAATGAACACAGTTGTTTTTCATTTCATTAAAGTGCAAATGAAGTGGTTCACATGAGAGGCATGAGCACGCATCTCATCAGAAGGACTAGGCTATTCGCAATTATACAATCGGATCATTTTAATATGGTTTTGGGAGCAATGCTTACGACTTCTATTTCCCGCTGTAAGAGACACCAAATAAGACAAACTAAACCACACAAACACACATGACGTCTATCGGCGACAACGTCATTCCACACCCCACATCATCATTTACCAGAGAGTGTAACTCAACACAGATGACAATCTGCTTCTTGTGCACTGGATAGCATTCTCACAGCATTTTGTTCAATTCATTTGTTCTTTTTTTAAATAGCAGACGCATCCTTTAAATATCGTGGGCTATGGCCTAAGTTATCCCTTTTGTCACAAAAAAGAGAATTGAGATAATACTTAACTTAGTCATTGCCAGCTTGTGAAAGGGCTTGATGTTTTACCAGTAGCATTTTCAAAGTATGCATTTTACTATCTAAGACCAACTTGTTTCCAGTATACCTTCATTCGGGGTCTTTATAAACTTTGGTATAAATCAGAGGATGCCAGGATTACAGTCTTTCAAAACAGAGTACGCATTTAAGTGTGGTTTACTTTGCATGCTCTCCTGCTGTGGAGCAACTTAAGGGCTTAAACTTGGGCTCTGGCCCCAGGTCAGCCCAGAGAATTTAAATATTACGACTCAGAAACTTGAGATCATGACGCGATAAGTGTGTGAATGCAGATCTTAAAATAATGTAATGCTTTTACTATCTTGACCTGCAAAAATGTATGATGGGCTCTACAATTAAGATACAATTAGATTTTGATAAGAACATAGACGGTATGCCTAACTGGAATTTGAGGCAAATAGCCTACCTGGCTTCTAAACTTTGTGCTAAACCAAGCTAAGTTAAGAGGCAAATAACCTAAGCATATTTCCTTACTCTTGAAGCATCAGCGTAAAATATATGAATAAAATCATATCACCATATCAAACGAAACATTTCATTACTCACCTTTTCACCCTGCAGACCTGGAGGGCCCTAAAAAGAGGGAGAAAAAGTCTGGTTCAAACTTTTTTCAACAATACAAATGCATAAAAACATTGGTACATGGTTAATTACGTACAGGATCACACATAGGAGGTACTGGACCTCCTGTATGATGTCAAGGCTAAAACTGAGGGAATCGGATATGTGCTGGCGATGTGACAGGAGCAGGGGCACATTTATTCACATGCTGTATGAATGTCAAATGAATTGAACTTATGGAAAAATATAACAGCGATCCTCAACAAAATATTTGGAATAGAGCTATTACAGAGCTCACACTACAGACTCTGTGGTGTAGACTGGCCTAACGACAGGCTGTAGGATTGTCTTTAGATACTGGAAAACAAAAAAAAACAGCATCCTGTTCAAAGACTTGTTGGGGTTAATGACCAACATAGCTAATATGAACAGTTGATTTAAGCTGAACAACTCAGGAGATATATTAGAAAAAACATTTTCTTTCGCTGTCAATTATTCTGTAATCTTGTGAAAAGCAATAAAAAGAGAGTAAAAAAAAAACCAAAACAAAAAACAACAAAAAAAACACTGACGTCATGTTAGTTATTTAATTATTTTTTTATGATTACATAAATTAGATGTTATCATTCTGGTACCATGATACTAGGTTATATTCTAAATTCCCAGGATGACTGTCAAACACCAAGAAACAATTAGAGCTGTTAAACTTAAACATTTTGAACTTCAAGAGAAGCAGCATAATCATGTGATTAACAAATCGGCTTTGGAAGAATCCAACATTGTGTACTTTTTGACATCACTTTCAGCGGATGATTAAAATGCCCTGTCCCAGACTGGGAGCTGGTACATTATGCGCTGTAGATGGCACGGCTTATACAAACACACAATTTAAAAACAAGGCTGAAATCAAGACTGTGTTTACTCAGAGGATCACTTCCACCGATCTCCAACCAAGTATTGGCAAGCACAATGTAAAAATGTGTCCCAAACATGAGGAACACTTCTCGTGCAGGCAGTTTTTGTGAGGCAGCTTTGCATCCAGTGCCTGTCAATCAGCACACAGGCTCCTGGGTGGGCTCTGGGGTGAGGTAGAGGATTTGACAATGAGCTGAGCATCTAAATGTCGAAGCCTAATGAGCTTATGTTTAAATATAGCAATTCTAATAACACTGAATTTTAAAGGGTGAAGTCCAGTTTTTTGGGTTCTCTTCGCTCCCCTGACGTTGGCCTTGTGGAAAAAGCTATTATTGGAAAAATCACTATTAGTCCAGTATCAGTGGAGTGAATAACTGACCACCTGGCTCAGAATTAATGTTTGAGCCCCAGGAGAAACTGAGAGAGATTGTTTTGCCAATGCTAATCTGCAACCTGTCAAATATATTTCATCGATAAAAATTGTTGTTTTTTTTCCTGGTCATAGACAAAACAAGTTAAGACCAGATTTCCCATCATTCGATTGAGGTTTGGGGAAGTGCACATCCTCTTCTGACTTTATGGCCATATTTTTTGAAAGTGCCAGAACGATTTTGCCCATGTTTTCAGGTAAAAAGAACAAATTGTTCAGCTGTCACTTATAGCAATTGCTGTGATGTGGCTACTTTTCCAGAATTGTCCTGGTTTGTTTCCAAATATGAATGATGCCGGGAAAAATAAACTGAAACTAATCCATAGATTGATGACATTAGTACAAGACCCATGTTTGGATGCTGTTCCTACAAGTCTATGGACCAGTGACCCAGAATAGTAGGCCTGCAGTTGCAGACAGGCTTCCACTGCATTGGCACATAATAGTACGGTCTAAAACACGAAATGCTTCAGAGGGAGTCCAGCAGTTTTCCGCAGCCAATATCTACCACAATACTCTGGGGGAAGGAAGTTGTAGCCAGGTTTCTGCCTGCTCAGTGTCTTTGGACATTATTTTTGATGTGTAGTTAACTGTGCATAGCTGTACCCTGGTCACATGGGTCTTAACCTGTAAAACAAGCATATTTTAGTCCAATTTATTCATTCAGATATGAGGCAACTGTTATCTTAACAAATCTAGACAGAGGGAAAAGATTGATGAGAAATGCTGCTTTAATACACACATCTAAGGAGGTGGTCCGACTACTTAACTGGTTAAAACAAAGAGCCACAACACACTTGTAAACACAAAATGTGCCATTATAAAAACAATGTTTCCAATTGTGGTTCCTTGGGGGGTTGTAAAAGAGGCAACATACTGGAATCAAATGTGACTTTTATTTTTACTACAATGTTGAGTCATTTCACATCGGCTGAATAAGTTTCCAGCATGTTTCAGAAAATGGATCGCAGCTAAAGGAAATCGGTACAAGCTTTTTATTGTGAAGGAAAATTGCCTTTGAACAACAGGAGGCTATTGACAAGCTGTTTCTGCAAACATGTGAATGGCTGCAGCAAAAGAAATACATACACCCACTGTAGCTTTTTGCACATGCCAGTATAAAGTATTATGTCTGGCACTGTAAAATAAAGGAATCTAATGATTAAAATTACCACACAAAATGCCTGGAACCATATGTTTAAAGAAAGAATGTTGTAATGTAATTGTTTCAACTGTATGTCAGTTTTTAGTTTTAGAGGGAAGACATTGGGACAATGACAGGTATTACATTTGTACAGTAGGTATAGGTCAAATTCAGATACCTCTTACGCATATTTATTTTATTTTTGTAAAACTGTAATTTTCATTTCGTAAAATAATTTTCTCCAATGTGGGCAGCCCATGGCCAAGAAGAAGGGATTAAGGCTTGTAACTGGAGAGTGGCAAGGTACCCAGTCCCAATTGCTCATTGTTAATTGGACACTCTAAATTGACCCCAGCCACATGGGCCACATCCAGTTTAATCTTGGCACGTTTCCATTATACAGTTCTAGCACTACTCAACTGTACTTGACTCCATTCAGTTTGGTATCAGGCATGTCGTTTTACATTACTTCATTTAAAGTACCTCTTCAACGTGGGTGGGGTCATCATAGCATGGCTGCGCAAAACTGCCATGACATTGTTTTATACACGACACAAACACAGAAACTAGTGACGAGCAAAGCAGTTATTTTCAGTATACTAAACTGAATGATTAGAATCAGTTGATTAGTTCAAAAGATTTGTTGACCAAATTGTTGAGTACTTCCTGCATGACCGGAACGCAGACTGTGTCTGACAAAGTAATTGAACTGAAATACAGCTGAATGGGTAACGATTCGGCTCACGGCTTTTGGCAGTGCTGTCGCTAAATACACCACGCTCCACGGGATTTTTGAATGTTGGAGATTACCGGATGTTTTTCAGGATTTCTCAGTCTTTTTACAGTTCGGCATTGTTCGTTTTCATTCTTGTGTTGAAAGTTGCGCTCATAACTCTTTCATTGACAACACTCTCTGGTAGTCCCGCAGAATTATAATGGAACAGCGTCATCAGTGCAAGAACAAACGCAAACTCTGCCAAATCAAATATGCGGATCATCTTCTGTGGTGACCCCTAGAGAGGGAGAAGCTGAAAGACCAAAGTCACTACAGATAGCTGTGAATCACCATATTAGACTGAGTAAATATGCTTCAACAGCATGAACCAACAATTTGTACTGGAATGTTGTTGAAAATACCTTACCATATCTCACCTAAAGTCACAGTCATTTCATACTACCTGGTCATAAGAGCATGTGGAAATTATTTCTCTGCACAGCTTGCACCTGCTCATTATATGGCCCATCATTTGCACATCAGTTGGAAAGACTGCATCCACAGCAGCTCTTCCAAAAGGTTTAAGTTGAAAGAGCCTTTTATAGAGACTATTAAACAGCCCTCCTGCAAAGATATTTTCAAAGGAGCAAACGATACTACAGTAGAGCTGCAGCGGGTGTCAATTTGTCAAAGCATCTCACCAGCTTCGTGGCTCTGTTCCGCCCTAAGGAAGGTTTCTAATCAACACCTCAGTTTTCACATCTTTTTACTGCTCCAGCTCTGGCTCTTTATCAAAAGCAGTCCTCCAGCAGGTGCTCCATTGCTCGTCAGGCTGATTGTGTTTGATCAGACCTGCTCTCACAGTACATCACAAAGTTAATTTGTTGAACATGATTCACCCCTTGGTGTCATCTGCACCTTTATAATGTGATAGAATAAGATACTTGAGTGGTCACATGCATTTGATTTGGCAGAGATTTTTACACCAGATGCCCTTCCTGGTGCAACCCTCCCATTTATTTGGGCTTAAAACCAACACAAGGCCCCTGTGACTAGGATCCATTTATGCCATTTCTCCCAAGTGGAACAGTCCGGTTTGGTATAGTATGGTACGCATGTTTTTGCTTTGTATTCTTTGGCACCCTTCCCTTGGGGTACCAGAGTAAAATGGTACACATGATCAGGTGGGAGCTAGACCAGCTCCAACCATGACAGTCAGCTGATTGGGCAACAGAAAAACATCAGTACTTTGTCACCACCACAGCCTATTCTCATACAAAGCTTGACTTCTTATTGTCTGTTGTGTTGCGTTCAATGTGGTCTTTTGTTGTCACAAGAGCCCACATCCCATCTCTAAAGGTAGTGTTCTCAGTCAAGACACAAGCCTGACCCAGGGTTTTATCATTCCAAACTGTACCACACTAAACCGAACTGTACCATGATGGAAACACAGCATTAGAGTGTCCAAATAACAATGACCAATGGGGATTATGTAACTTGCTCAGGGATAACCCAGGCCTTGACCTGGCAGGGAAGGCCAATTCCCTTCCACTTGGTCATGGGCAGCCTGGTCTCATGCATATAAAATGAAATGCTGTAATGATGTTTTTTTTTGGAAACTAACCTATTTTTGCTAACATATGAAGCTAGCAGTTACCCAGCAATACACATAATTTATACTCTACAATGACATTATAAAAGATAGATAAAAGTGTCATTTGACCCATTAGACTGTCCCTATGTTGTGCACACTTATTACCTCCTCCGCGCAGCATAACTCAAAAACTATAGAATATATTAGATACATTTTTATGGCTCAAGGAAGAGATGATTAGATTTTGGTGCTGATCCAGAAACAGGAACTGGCAGAGGTTTGCAGTCTCTTAGTGCTTGCAATAGTGTTTTATCATGTAATGTGATTGGAGAAAAAACTTTTGCTCTCTTGTGTGGTTCAGAGCATGCACTAATCAGCTGATTTTGCTATGCTCCAGATGTCCTCTCTGTAGAGGTAACTTTAAAATATCTTTATTTTCAACCAACTAAGCAATCATGTGCTAATTACTGAACATACGAGGAACATACTATCCCTTACGTGGATAAAAGAATACAAACCTTTTTTTTTTTCAATATTAATATTTAGCACTTCATGAAACTCTGGAAGGAAGCAAATACCCCCATGTCACTCAAATTTCTTTACAGATTATATTTTTGTAATGTTTTGGATTTCCATGTGTTTCTACTGGAACTCACGGTTGCTGTATTTCCCTTGGAAACTTCTCAGATTAGTTCCAGTGTAAATGACTTAAGAATACATCAGATGTCTCTTTTTGAGAGCAGCTGCCCTTAAGCAGAAGCTAAATATCTACTTATTGAGAATGACACGTATCACACCGATAGTAAGCCTCACATCTTCTGCTACTTAGTGCTGGGCAAAACTATGTCAAACCTCCATCACAAGAGGATTTGTAACAGAACATCCTGCTGTTGAGTTGCTGAACCGCTAGTTCAAGTTTAAACATTTTTTACATTTAGCATGTATAAATACACATGTCCAAATACATGCCTGACATGCCATTCCAAGCCAAAGGCTGTCTTCAATTCAAGACAAATATTGTTTTGCACTAAACTCTATATTACATAGTAATGTAATGTTCAATATATTGATCCTGTCACTCTGGCACATTTCATATATGGCTGTTGCATAGGAATCAGGCAAAAAGAGAATTTTTTTTGCCTGATTCCTATGCATTTTAATACAATGCCACTCTGTTTACTGATCTCTGAAGTATTTACTGGTCAAACTGAGTGAGATTGTTTTGCCAATGCTAATTTGTAACCTGTTAAATATATTTAATCAATAAAAATAGACAAAATAAGAAGACCAGTTTGGAAACTGCAGATCATCTTCTGACTTAATCACCAGTGCCAGAAAAACTGCCAGTTTTTTTCAGGTAAAAAGAACACTGTCACTAATAGTAATAGTTGTGATGTTGCTATTTTTCCAGAATCATGCTGGTTTGTTTCTAAAGATGTGTGATAAACTGAAACTAATATATTTTATTTACATTGTTTTCTTTTAAATGTGTGTTCCTTTGTCTCAAATGGTGCGATCTGTACTGAAAATCTACACAAATGTATACTTTCTCTCGAATGATAATACATATTTTATTGATTTAAAATCCAAATTCTGTATTTTCACATATTGTCTACAATAAAGTGCCCTTTTCTTCAGCCTGCAATCATCAAAGACAAAGAGGCTTGACATTTCACTCATCATTATCCAGGCAGCACCACTCTTCAGTCAACCTAATTTCAAATTGTCTTACAAAGAAGTCAAGACAGTGAATAACCATTCTTAGCATTCCTGCTCTCCAATACTTTTGTGGAAACGTGATGGATGAAAGCTTGACAGTGTTCGCCTGCAGTGAGAGTACAGCGGCTGGCTGACATCCACAACTTTAGCTGTTGTTGACATGAGCAGCATAATTCTTGTGGCTATGGTCTGCTGGTACAATCTTGTGAATCCAATGAAATGTAACAAGTGAGGAATGTGGGATCTGCATGCATAACCTCCCGTCTGTACTGGACTATCTAGTTTTCATCACAGTGACCTGTTAAAACCTATGGAGGTCCAGAAAATCAATCCATCACAACAAGAGCTCAAATCCTCTCTGGAGACCCTGGGCCAACTGGGCTGGCAGCAGTTGCTGTAGCTGGAACTGACGACCACATGGATCCAATCACCTCACCCTGGAACACTGGCATCTCTGAGAGTGCAGGCCAACAACTACCACTTTTACAACCTCGTCTTTACGGGCGTGAGGGTTTTCTCACACAGCTACACATTATTAATAAACGTGTGTGTACACAGGAAGTTAAGTAGAGCAATCCTCCAGGCACCAAGTGTTGACATGAAAAGAGTAAGTGATGAGGGGGCAGGTGAGGAGTGCTGCCTGCCACAAAAAGGGGAAGAGGGTCAAAATAAAGGATTTTATAGCATCAACTCCTGAGTTACGCATTTACTCAATAAAGAGATGGATCAGTATTGCCAAGCCTCAATTAAAACGCATTTAGGTTTTGTAATTCTGTTTGACCTGAACAGCATCATTCAACATTTGGAAAAATAAATGATTGCTTTTCTTCTTTCTGAGTTTGATACCAACATCAGATCTATGTAGTAAATATGAGACTCCCACCAGCTGCCAGTTAGCTTAGCATTAAGGCAGGAGCACGGGGGGTAAAGCTAGCCTGGCTCGGTCTTAAGGAAACTGAGTCTGACTGCCAACACCGCTAAAAGCTAATGAACAAAACCTGAAAAAGTCCCAAAAATAAGTCCTGGAACACTACAAATTGGCATTTTTACACTTCAATTTATGGTGTAAGTTACTGGCCTGCAAGGCAGATTTTGTTACCTTTGGGCAAAGGCAGGGTCGGTACTTGTGCCTGCTTCCAATCTCTATGCTAAGTTAAGCTGATCAGTTTCTGGCTGTAGCTTCATGCAGATAATGAGAGTATCAAGCTTCCCATTTAACATTCAACAAAAAAGCATTTCCTGTAATGCTGATCTCGAACTCTTACAATATTGTGCTTGTCTTTGCAATACAGAAGGGAAAACGATATTGTCTTGCAATAATTTTCACATAACCAAGCACTCTGTATTAGAACAAAGGTTAAAATGGCTTGGCCAAAAAATATAAAGAAAATGCTGCAAAATGGACAAATTCCCATTTGCAGCTTCAAGCCTGCTGTGGACATTATTGGGAATCATTGAAATCAACTCAGTGTATAACATGCAAAAAAAAAAAAAAAAAAAAACACTAAAAAAATCTGTACACCTCCATCTGTTAGTTCTGCATGGGAACCCTCAATCATATTACCGTGGGCTGCGGGAACCATTTTTTTCATGGCGGGAAAGTAATGGAGGACAGGGATGTGAGTAATCAGAGCAGAATGGGCAAGAACGGATGACCACAAGTGGCTGGTGCTCGTTGGGGGAATCTGTATGCAGAGGTTAGGCAGGGATAGGAAAACCACACTGGAAAACTGACTTGGGAATGGCATCTGGTTCCCATATCCACAGTGTATCACAATTAGCCGGCAGAAAATGACTTTAATGTGTGCGTGTGTTTGTGTGAGTGTGTGTCTGCTTGTTGTTATGTGTTTAATGTTTTTGTGGGAGCGGGGATGCTGTGAGCGAAGGAAAGTGAAACTGATAATGTAATTGGTTCGAGGTGTGACAAATGCAAATCATACATTGAGGAGATTCTTGATTTACAGCATCAGGCGGAGAAGGTCTCCTTATGCCTGAGAAGGACAAAATGTCAAAGCCAATTTTTTTCTGTGCGCAATACATAAGCAAATTTCTGGCCCACAAAATTCTTGTCGTGGATATGAAATGTTGAATAAGGGACAATGTTCCAGTTGGAAAAGTATTACTTTCAATTCTTCTGTTGATTCAATTAGAACCACATACTGGCTGCTCTACTTTTCTCATCATTTGATGTTATGAGTTGGGAGGAAAAGTTCTCTCAATCAAAAAGATGTTGAGCTTTCTCTTAAACTGCAAGCATTGCACTCATACGCTGATCCTTCTACCATGCTAAGGTAATGACAGTCCGTTTTTCTTCGAGAGTATTCGGCCCACTCATCTAACCAAAGCTCACTATGGACTGCCTCAAATCACAGAGCGTAAACCTCACAGTTGGCCTGTAACACTCCCTCTCATCATTTGCTGACAGACAAGCGCAGCTGATTGGCACAGCGTGAGCAGAGGGCTGACTTCTAAAAGGTCAAACTCTTAATGTTGTCACATCCAGTGCCAGTGGGCCTCCTCAGGCACTGCTGCCCTTATGAGCCCAAATAATCGCTGTCATGTCAGATAGATCCACTTGCAGCTCTCAGTGGGCCTCTTCAGTGCCAAAGCATTTGTTTGTGTGTGCGTGCTCATTGTGCTGATGTGAAACTGTTAATGGCTTTTTCTGTTTTGAGACTCACAACAGGCAATCTAGGAAGAAGTGTGAATTAAAACATCCCATCAGAGCATGCTGGGCCTCCTTCAACTTCATTTTTAGATAAAATGGTACCATCTCTTGCTCTGGAGGGCAAGAATGATCAAAGTTCATGTAGAATATGTTTAATTAACAGGTGTGGAACTGCGGTGCAGAGCATGTGAAGGGTGTAGTTGGTGTCTGGGCTCCTCCACTTCACCCTCTCATTGCCTCTAATCCCTGTACTGCAGCTGCATAATTCATATGCTGTGACAGATCATTCTCAAGTTGGGTCACTGGAATCTCAACAGATTATAGAGGGAGGTGGGAGAAGAAGCCTCTCAAATACAGATACAGATATCTGCTCATTGGTAATGTGAGTCAACTCTTGGAGGGGGCGCATGCTCTACTGTAGCTATCCTAGCTCGAGACTCCAGTGTGGTGCTGAAGCATGCTTAGTGGGCTGAAGTGGGTTTGATATTTCCAACACCGTATCATTTTCAAATATTTCCCCTTTCCTTCTGACCAGCTTTTCAAAGCATGTTAGTTTCTAACAAATTTTAATTTAGGGTGGCATACCGACCATGCTAAAGGCATACGGTCAGTGGGTGGTGGTGGCGGCAGTGGCGGTGTTGGGTGCACCCTCGAGGGTGGTGTTTTACACTTAATTAATGCTAAACGGTGTACATACACACAGTGGTGGTTGCTTGGGTGGACCACCCTTGAAGAGATGCAGAAAGATGACAAAAATAGATACAACTGAGAAGCAATCATATGATTATTTTTTCCTCAGTCATTTCACATATTTTATGAACAATAAAAAATGTATTTACATGGCTGGTGTATAATAAGGCAACCACCCATGTCTGCATCACGTCCCCATTATTTTTCCCCCAATCTGCCTGAAACAAAAAACAAAAGTGATATCTAACCAATCACTTGACAACTGACCTTGTGGCCCATGTAGAAAACTCAAGCAGTGGAAAATAAGGCTAATCAAAACAAAAGCAAATCACTTTTCCATGTTCAAATGCTGATCACAAACTACCAATGAAGATCTTTTCCTACTGAGTTTGGCTTGAGAATCCCTATTCTCTCTCTGTCTCCACAACCACAGGTCCCTGTCCATTCATCAGCAGCTGAGTAATGATTAAGTCACCAAGCTCTTTAATGACTTCAGCAGTGGTTGCTTTGTTTGGCTTCAAGGGCTATGAACAATTTACACAGTGTTCTCAGAGTTGTAGAGGTTGACAACAGAGCACTATTGAATATTCACAGCGATGTATCCACTGCCATACCAAATAGAAAACCACATGAGATAACTTACTGTCCCTTTAAAACAACAACAGATATTCCTTTAAATTTTGGAAGCAGATTTAGTGACCATAGGGTGAGTAATTGTCAGATCTTGCTTCTTTTTTTTTAATGCATTTACTCGCACAGATTGCCTTTGGTTAATTTTTGTAAATTACAGCCTTCCTTCTACTGTGACTTCAGAACGCAATTTGCTCTCAGGTACTTGTACTACGTTTAACTAAAGTAACAGAACACAGGCACCCCATACATTTACTGGAAAAATCCAGCCGCATGACCAATTCAGAGACAACACGTTTTGGACTCCAGTCGGCTCTTGAGACATCTTACGGTATGCTTTTATTTGTCAGATGTAAAAGCCTGGAGAGGGAGGCTGATAAGTGAGACCACCTGCACTTACTTATGTCCCAGAACCCCAGGAGCAAGCGTCTGAGAGGGCTCCAAGGATTAATTTACGACTTTTACAGCTCAGTTGACACACGCCATTATACCTATTCAATCACACTTGCCTCTGGGCTATAAATAATTTTAACAGAGTGTGCAGACATGCACAGTGCCCACTTGACCAGGTTATGCAGTGAACTATCTCAGTCCATGGCACTTGTGTATGTGTAAGGGTTTGCATTCATCTCTCAATGGGAACTCTGAAGGTTTCCATCTGGTAAAAGGGAGTGAAATCTGTGATCACCCATCAGAATAATGAGGTGAGATAATCTGTTAGGGTTCATGGAGCTGGGTGGGGTTGAGGCCAGTAGCTTGGATATTAAAAACCAGTCTGTCCAGATGACAGGGGAAAGGGGGTCCATATTCATGGAATGATGGGATATAGAGATTATGTTCATAAAAGTGTGGTGTGTGGTGCAAAAAAAAAAAGAAAATCTCAAGTGGCCAATTTGCCATACTGTGATCTCTTCTACATTGATCGTCAAAGATATTGCTTTAATGTGACTGTTACTCCTGATTGAAGATTTTATGTTAAGCCAAGGCAGCTGGTTGCTGAATGTAGCTTCATATCTGGCCTACAGAAAAAAAAAACAGAAAAAAAAAACCCACACCAAAATGAATAATTTTATTTACCAAAAAATTCACAAATGTCATACTATTCAATGTTAAGCCAGTATCGGTCACATAAACTGCTCTTGACCTTCATGCTACTAGAAGTCTGTGACTCACTGCTGCATCAACCTGTTTTTTTTTTTGTATTTTTTACCTTCATGTGGTTATCAAATGTGGAGAAGATGTGAAGCAGGCATACTTACAGGAGGTCCTGAAAGAGAAAATTGGGAAAAAATACAGAGTTATTAGAGTGTGTTTTCAATCAGTGATCAAACAGAGTAAAATCATCAATGTTCCAGTGAAACCACATATCCAAAATAAGTAAGATGGGAATAAAACAGGCCCTTGCTGGGAATTTTTTCCCTGGAAAGGAACATTTTACAAAGATAAGTCTCTTCCATGATGCTAATTCCCTGTCTAATAAAAAGGCACTGTACAAAAGTAACCTACACTGTATGTATAGTACCGAACATATGTAAAAAGATATCTAATATTGTACAATATGGCTGGGCCTGGCAATCACATTTTTTTTACTTGCTATAATTTCACTATTACAAGAGGTTCTGCACTTCTGCACACCCCCTCATGGTTTTGTGAGGTAGCACTCGTCTTTCCCCCTATTACTGCTGTTTTAAAAAAGGGCAGCCCAGGGCCCAGCAGAAGGCAGAACTGAGCTTCTAACCTGAGGGATGCTCAATTTGCCCAATTGGTTACATATGGCCAACCACTTAACATCATTGAGGTGATAGAATATAGGCAGAATATAATGCTAAAGATATTTTCTAGCAATATTATTATAATACAAATAATGAGACATTCAGGGGTAATTATCACATTATAACACACTACATTTATTACATCCAACATTAAATGATATACTCAATTTAGTGTTTTAATTACAGTTGTCGATGTTATTTACTTCATTTAAAATGTATTTCTGTCTAAGATCATGTTTCGATTTATTTAGAATCATGTTTTAATTATGAAGTGTACCATCATTTCAAAATCAAAACACTTTCACCTTGAAATGTGGAATATCATCATGAATATTTTAACTGTGTTATATTGTGGTATAATTTTAAGCTCATATTGCCCACCCTCTACTTCACTTTTTTTCTTTAGATCGGTCCCCTCTTGACCAGACTAGACACTCATTGGCCCCCAGGTCATTTGTCATGTGCCAGTCCCAAGCCTGGATAAATGGGAGGATTGCGTCAGGAAGGCCATAAAAAATGTCTGCCAAATCAAATATGCAGATCATCCACTGTGGCAACCACTAGAGAAGGGTATGTGTGCCAGTGTACTTCGGGGCTCCCCCAAAAACCTGCAAATTATTTCAGGTCTTTATTAAAATTTTTGGAGGTCTTGTGTCCTTGAACTGTTCTTCTTCATGACCAAGAAAATGTGCAAATTGCTGTGTCATATGTGAAGCACACTGGGCTGCACTTTTGTGGCATTGTTTTATGGATCACTGGTTTACAGTAGACCACATAGATTTTAATAAACCTGCTCCACTGTGTGTGTTTCGACACAAATCCTCATTATAATCCATGTAAAATTAAATGGAATATGACATCTTGTTAAAAATCCATCCTCAGTGCTCCATCATCATCATAATTCACTCACTCAAGCCGAGTTTCACTTTCTGTTCCTATTCTGGTACGGCCAGTCATTTTCTCCACAATTTTTCATTTTCACTCTGCTGCTTTGAGTATAAAGGTTACCAAACTCCCTGATTCAGGGTATTGTGCTGTATGAAGCCTGTGATCACTGGCGTGATGGCGAGACTTGCATTAATGCTCCAGGGTGACACAAAGGTTACACAGCTGCAGTGGTGCTCTCAAGGCAATTTTTGTAAGATCAATTGTGATGAAAGGTTGCTCTGGCTCCTCAGTTTGAGCTTTGATTCCTGCGTTGGTGAATGCAGGTACACGAGTAACAAGAGCCGGTTATTCACACAGGGAAAATATGTGAGGTTAAGTCCAACATTTTCCAGCTTGCTAGAACAGTTTGAAGCTGTTTTCACTGCTACAACAACTTTTTTCATTTTCAACTGTCATGCCACGATTTTCCTTTCCATATGTCCCCCCTTAACACACAAGGGATCCTAATAAAGTATCTGATTCACTTTAAATGCATATGTAAATATCAATAAGCTTTTTTTTCCGATTGCTTCTCTCACCCTCTCTCTTTTTCTCTCTCACACACACAAATTTGTGGTAGCAGCTTGGTTACTTTTGGTTAAAGCAAATCATGAATTAAATATACTTCCCTTCAACAGCCACCACTGTTGAGAAAGGGGGAAATTGGATTTGCAGAGGGCTTACAGTGCATCATGCAACATGCCTGCTCTTGTAAAGGACCTAATTTTTCAGTTGCATAATGTGTCTGAAATATTTTATTTTCATCCTAAGAGTTTCACAACGGGTTTTTCTCCACTTTATTTTCACCGACACATCTGGGCAGACAAAGCAACTGCACATCATGAAGTGCCAACATCATGTGTACAAGGAATTCAGAAGCACTGGTTTTGTTTGAAATGCTATGGATACTTTTGCAGAAGCTGTTCATCACCAATGAACATGCAGATCAAAATAACATTCGAACATCAATAAAAAAAACTAGTCTCTTAAAACAAGCACCATTTCTGGTCAAGCTAAAAATGTCTCATTTGACAAGTGTAGTTTAGCGGTGTAATTTAGGTGATTAAACATAATTGTGTTTCTTTTTTGTTTCCTGTCCTTTCCTGTTTCCCCATTGTCAATCCTTGATTGACACTATGCCTCTCCAGTCCAGACATTGTGAGTGGCTATGATTGTTTGCTTGTTTCCGATTGATTTGTCAAGAGGAAGCCATTTACATTCTCCACATTTGCTTTGGCTGACCAGAGAATGAACACGCTGTCTTTGAACAATGGTGCCATTGGAAATACGCTTGGCATAGTGCATGTTTATTGGAAAGTTGAGTGCTACATAAACAAAGCTTGGCGGTATTTCAGAAGTGCAGCCAACCAGAACAGTGGACTGTTGTCTTTCTGTCATTTGATTTCTAATTTTTTCCTTCTTCCACTGCCTTTGAGTGGATTTGGTTTTATAGTATGTAAGAGCAGAGAGCCATGTCACACTGATCCAGCCTTAGATGAAAAACTGTACTCATTTGGCAAAGTCAGAATTGGCAAAAGTGGGCCACATGGTGGGGCATTTGGCTTCACAACAAGGTGATTGCTGGTTTGCATTCCAGTTGAGGCCTTTCTGTGTGGAGTTTGCAAGTTCTCCCCATGAGTGGGATTTCTCCAGATCCTCTGGTTTCCTCCCACGGTCCAAAAACATACAGAGCTTAATTGGACACTGTAAATTGACCATTGGTGTCATAGGTTGTTCATCTCTAAATGTTTGCTCCGAGATGGACCTGCCCAGGGTGTACCCCACCTTTCACCCTGTGTCAGCTGTGATTGGCTCTGGCCTCTTCCGCAACCCTCATGTGGAGGTTAATGTGGTTGAATGAATGAAGAATTGGTAAAAGTAACAGAATCATTGATACTCAAATAGCACACCTCAACTAATGTGTTAATTCCTGCAATTTTACAAAGTGGTGGCAGGATTTCGTGGTAAAACAGCAGCTATCCATTTTCTCTTAACAGATACAGTGTTTGTTTGCTGGGCTGTTAAACTGATACCAGGGACCTCGTCATAGTGTGTCACTCAAATTGTTTTCTTCCAAAGCGTTTGCTGCGCTCTGCTGCTCCACGCTCTCGGCACACCAATGCAACCCCACTCCAGAGGCCATTATCACTTTCCCTCGCAGGTGAGTGGAGTGTGGAAGCAGTGTTTCTTATAAGCGCATGTTCTCACTGTGAATTAAATTTTCGGCGACACACTCTGCCGAGTGTCACTGCACAGCTTGTCCATTTCCGACATACTCAAGGCTGGGCCCTGCTGGGCCAAGTTTGGTAAGTTAACTCAGGAGAGCGGATATGGATATCCCGAGTGCATTAAGAAAACTTGTTGCCAAATTTGTGAAGACCAAAAAACATGGGCTATTATGTATATATACACGCACTGAACATAATGTCTGGGACAACACTGGAGGCTTGGAGTGTCCCAAAGTTTCGACACGGACTTCATCACCTTGGGCAAGTTTGGGCATCGTATTTACTTTCCCAAACTTTTACTGTCAGTTTCGCTGTGAAAATCTAGTGTTTCTATGGTGACTGAAGCTGAAACAGTGAGCTCTGAAACCGCAGGGCCACAAATTACACATCCATAACCTATTTTGGCTTCCAAAGATATACAGTGTACTTTTACATGACTGTAAATGCAGGGCTATTTGCTGATATTCCTTAAACATTTCTGGATTAAGACAACAGTAATCTTTGGCTGGACACACATACACACATAAAACACAAATCTACATACCAGGTTCTCCATTGCGGCCTCTTCTTCCTCGCTTTCCTGGAGGTCCTGCAATAAAGAATAGAATACATATTAGTGAGGGATTTGTATGTTCTTTTGTTTGAATAAGTTTTTAAGAAGCCTCACAGTCAAACCACCCAGCAACAAGATGAAGAGCCACTGAAAAATATTGGATTTGGATAGGAAATCTCAAGGTTCATTAAGTATACCAGTTCTTTTTAAACAAGCTCAGGTGGGGAAAAAGCAACACACACAAAAGCACACTTCATCCTGTCATCCCCACACTGATTCTCCAGTTTTTAATTTGTTTATCCACATGCATTTTCCTGTTTACCATTTTCCTCAGTCTGCTGAAGCTCAGCATGAGAAGGAAAGTAATTACATGCTTTGTCAGGTTTTACATGTACGAGACTACACTGGGTTATAAGGTATACAGGTAGTTCTCAGAAAAAGGAAAAAAAAGCCTCCAAAATGACCTCCTACTCTGTGCAATACATGCAGTCCTTTGCTGAGGTTGGCGGCTGGAAACACTATTTCAGGAACTGGCATTTTGTTTGCTGTCTGCTCACAAAAGTGGGTGCATTCACAATTTATCCAGAGGGTGAGGCTTTGACTTTTAGACTAGCTGAACATTTAAGTTGAGCTCCTATAATACAGTTTCACAGTGGTACATGAGCATGCTCCACCTCTGAGGAGAACTTGTCACTGTGCAATGGAAAGGGTAACGTCTAAGAGGGAAAATTGCACTTTCCACCAGCATTAAAGAAACTGTCAGGAGCAAAGAGATTGAAAGTCAGAGTAACCAAGAGGAACAAAGATTGCTGTCTGGTTCAGCATTACAGGAAAAAAGACACAGACCCAAGTTCAGGCAGCAGCAACACTGTAAAGAGTTATTATGCAAATCCTTTTCATGTTCTTATGACCCTTTGGACTGGCAAAGAATATGATTGTCATTATGTTTAGAGAGAGAGAGAGAGATAATTACAAAGCATGTAATGGGGCTTAAGTAATTTTCTGTTTAGACCGAAAAACTCAAAATGAATTGCCTGGGTGTCAAAATTGCTCTGAGAGTTGATTTTCGTGACAGAAAGCTTTTGTGGGCAGCAAAAAAGACTATCACAAATGGCTTACTTACTTTAGATCACACAACCTTAAAGTCTGTATAAAACCCTGCCCTTCAACTTTAGCATGTTCCACCAACATACTTTCCTTTCCATATTTGCCCTCTGCTATCGCCGTCTGTCTATAATGAAGAGAAATAAAAGTGGCAAAGAAAAGAGCCTCTTTCATGCAGCGTTTGGCTGATTTATGGTACTCCAGATGTGTTATTGGGGTGCAAAAAGCAAGATTATGTTACACAACCCTTTGTATGATTCTTATAGTCCTCAATTTGATCCCACTGTTTGGCTCCACTTCAGCCTCCAACTCTGCTCCCTTTGGACAGTTTCCAGAATAATGTCAGGCACTGCCAGAGAAAGGTCCAAGCACAGTTTCAAGTACGTAACCACAGGTGGAGTTTGACTCTCACTTTACTATGGCTCACATCAACCTGGTTCTCTCCATAGGTTTGTTTTGTAAGGAAACAAAAGGGGGTTTACTGTACTTGGCAGCCGCTTCATTATTGCTCACTTTGAAATGACACTTGACACCATTGAGAGGAATATTTTGTCCGACAATACAACAATCTTCGTGATTTTATGGTATATTTCTGACAGCTGCTGAGAAAACATTCTCCACATGAAAGTTTTCGGTCCAGACAAAATACCTGCATTATTTTTACATATCTGGATTCCCAGTGTTCATCACAATATTTTTCATTCTGATTATACCCTATAAAGAGGGTCTCTCCATCAAACAAGCTGTGCTGGTAACACTGACTACAATTGCAAGCCAACACAAATGTTGGGACATTTCAGTTAATGAAATACAATTCAAAGAATAACTTTAAAACTAACACCAGGAACAGTCAAGGCAGGTTTTTCTGTTGGTTTATACTTGATTAAGACAATTAATTGACCAAGCATTGTAAGACCTGTGGTCACAAGTGAAATGAATAGGCCTTGTACTCGGTACCTGGGTGCTGAGCGAGCTTGAGCTGCCTGTCTAGAAAATACACAATTGGCCTGTTTTTTTCTCAAAATAATCCCAAATACAGTCATGGAACAAAGGTTTCAGGGAAGCAAAATTTGGCATAGAAGCATATGGTTAAGGTCAATGACACTGATTTACACTTGTGAAAGTGAAATAAAACGTTGATGTTCATTCAAAGGTTTGGTCAGGCAGAGTTTATGATCAGACACTGCAAAAGGGAAGTGGTGGAGCTATGTATTGTGTTATATTTTCGAAAATAAGCAGTTGAGAGCTATTTCACAATGCGGAACCAGAGAGAAAAGGCATCAGTGGAAGTACTATTTGGCATTATTATTAGGCACCCAGCAGTGCAGGTCTAGAGATGGCAATGTTGGTCTGTTGGTTGAACGGTCCAATGCTTATTGGATGGCTTGCCAGGACATTTGTGCAGACATTCATAGTTCCCGTTAAGTGTAGCCTAATGACGTGCTGATCCCTGGACTTTTCCTTTCCTTTTCATTTAGCTCATCAGTGGGTCAAAACTAGGCTTTGACCAAATCACTGCAAAATGAATAACATTCCTCCCCAGCCTCAGCTAATAACCCCGAAGGCAAGGGACTGGAAAGCATTCACTTTCAGTGTGTTGTTTAACCAATCATGTTAGAGCAGACTTTTGGTTGCCCACAGGTATTTACATGCAGATAGATGTTAGCCAAGACGTCGCAGTAGATGGTGTCTCATCCTCAACTCTATTCTTATGTCTCACCTCGCTAGTCAGACTTTAAACAGTGTACAGTGGATGGTAGATGGAGTCTTGGCACAGATAAATGGTGTTTCCCCTAGAGGCTAATACATTGTTAGTCTGTTGATAGCCAGTGGGCTATGAGATAGGCCTCAGCTGATTTGTTGGCAAGTTTGAAACCAAATGTACACATGAACTGAATGAAAGGAAGCTTTCACCCTATCACACTGCAAACTAGCTTTGATGTGACTGCTCGACAGACGTCTTGGTCATTATTTTTTATTATTAAATCATCACATAGAAAGTTGGCACCCATTGGTCAAACACAAAAAGTTACAAGAAAACTTCCCATTTTGAGAGTGTGTACACAGTCTCAAAATGTATTCATTTCCATCTATTTCATTAAAGAGAGTCTTCTACAATCACAAAAATGTTTCTGTTCCAAAGTACATAGTCATTTTAATGCTATTTGGCACAATGATTCCCATGCAATTGACAGTATTGTGAAACATGCTGTTCTAAGCCATGGCTGTATTGTTTTTGAATACTTCTGGTCATGTTCTTCATTACAACATTATTGAAATGATATGCATTGCTTGACATAATAAACTACTTGTTTATACTTCATGTTTTGAGACAAATTTGCATTTTCCCCATCATCCATATAATATTTATTGGCCTGAACAGTCAACAACCCTGGACTTCTCTATTTCCCTCCGATCAATCAGTTTTAAATAGACCAGGTCAGAATAATTTACAATACCAGAGAGATTTCAGAGCTTGATATACCATAATCAGACCTCTCTTCTCTCTCCAATATACCATGTCTTAAACATAAAAGTCAAGACTTCTGCCAAACATAGCAAGCTGAACTACAACAGTAAATCAGACATGAAGAGAAGTAACTTTAATTTTCTCACTAAACTCAAATGAAACTGTGTAGAATATGACCACAACTTTTGAACTTTCCCATATTTAAATGTCATCAGGTGAACAATAACACTTTGTAACACAAATCAATAATCAGAGAAGTTAAGAAAAAAAAAGCATTTGTTTTTGCACTGAAATTATCAACCTGTCCTCCATCTGAAACATACATATAGGTTGTTTTTTTCAACCCCTGAAAACGTACATATAGGTCGTTTTCTGAAAATGTGACTGTGGGTCGTTTTTTCAAACCCCTGAATGCGACATAAAGGTATGTTTTTACTAGTATTTTCCAACTCGAATATGCACGGATGTTACTGAGGTTAGGGTTAGGGCAAAAAAGACAGGGTTAGGCAGTGAGCCGACTGCCGGTGCCGACCTCAGCAAAGCTACTAGATACCGCGTCTAAGGCGGAAGTGGTTGCTGTTATGTATACAACCTGCATACGACCTATATGTACGTTTCATTGGAGAACAGTCTCAAAATTATTTAAAAAAATATATGTTCACTGTGTGTATTAAAGGAGATGGTGTTGACTTGAAAACCAAACAAAAAAAAAGAAAAACTCCTACAGGATTAAATTAAGAAAGGTTCACATCAACTCAGTGCCAAGCTTAAAAGAAATTCATGTTTGATTCGTTCTGCTCCACAGTTCCCATGGTTCAAACAAATTTCCCTTGAATTGTAAACAAGAAGTCTATTCTATGGGTGCCAAAAGTGCTGCTGACCTGGCTGTTTATACACGAGTCATAAAAATACAATGCTCAACATGAATGTTTGAGAGAAATGTCATGGTCGCACAGTGTGTGCAGTGTTGATGTTTTCAGAGTTACATGAAATTGCTTCACTGGTGTTTGGTAGAGATACAGGAAATGGATGGTCCTTCTAAGATGGAAAATTTTGTTCAAGTGATAAGGTTCTTAAAACGTACTGCTGCCATTTCAAAGTAATCCTTGAATCCCCTGTTAAGGAATACATAAGGTTATGTCATGGCTGTCAGGATTCGGCATGATTTTGAATCGAGGTTCTGTAACTCTGGAAATACTCGCATTAGTGGGTTCTGTTGTTGAAAACATCTCCATCAGCCCTCTTATCCTTGCTGCACCCCAAACCCTGGGGTTTGTCTTCCGTTGTGATTTTTGACATTTTCCGTGACTCACTTGCAAATGTCTCACTATCATTTCAGCTTCAGCTATGTTTGTCTCTCTGGCTTGTTGTGAAGAGTCTGGTTAAACTGGCAAAAAAAGGGCAGGGTGCAGGCAGGTAGGCAGTCCAGAAAGTGACAGATGGGTATGCCAGACCATTCTTCAATCATTAATCATTTAAATCAGATAGCATTTTTTTTTTTTACAAATAAGATAAAAAACTTATTTGTTTTGAAAGAAAATTAAAAAGAGCCTACCTTTATGTATTGTCTGTGCTAGCATAGCCTGGCTAACCCATGCACAATTGGATAGACCAACAAATCAGACCAATGTGTTATGTTTGATTTCATCTTTCTTCCTGTCATCAGAATTAAGTGATCAGCTGTGCTATTTAAAAAATACACTGGTGCACCTTTAAGAGGTTCTAAATGGCTTATGAACATGGGTCTTCAAGTTTAGTTGAGTAAGATGCTCAGAATAAAACAAAAAAAAACTCTGTTGATAAATGTCTTGATTTGAAACAGACTTTAATATAGTCAATTAAATCCCACAACATGGATAGATTCATTTATTCAACCTAGCAGCACTTGGGTATCCAGGTCAATCGAAATAAAGCTGCACAAAAGCTGGCTTTCTACTGTACAATCATTTGTTATTGTACAAGCACATTTTTGTGGAAATGCCTGGCAGAGATGACAGCAATTCTGATCCAAGACCCTTAGTACTCGACATGACAATGAATAAATCAATACATGAAATGCTAATTCACAGAACAATGTGTTCACTGTCAAAGGGGGAAGATTAAAACTTGACCACAATTTTACAATCAGCCTCGTGCGTGAATGTCACTGCTCTCCTCATCTTCAAGGGGATGTGTATTTTTGTCAAAACATAAAGTGCAAAGTTTAACAGCTACCAAAGTGACCTGCCAGCACAGCTACAGAATATGGACATGTCTTCCAAAGACAAACATGATGTAAAACATCTAGCCTTGTTTTTTACTCTTCTTAAACTAAAGAGCAACTCTGTCGGATTAGACGCTCAAGCAATGTTTCCACTATATTTTGCAAATAAGAAGTGCTAAATTATCAGCACTGCTGGCAAGTCATAAAGCCACAACTACTTGGACAACACATTTGTTATTGGGGACCCATGGACAAGAGGAAAGGAATTAGGCTTGTAACCGGAGGGTTGCCAGTTCAAATTCCAGGGTTGGTCAAGGGCTGCTTAGGGGTCACCCAATCCCCATTGCCCCCTGGGCACAGATAAGTGCTGCCTACTGCTCCTGTGCCTGGTTTATGTATGTTCACTCCTGGTGTGTAAAAAGGATGGGTTAAATGCAGAGGTCAAATTCACTATCACTAAATTTTGTGTGTGCAAAAATAACCAATTCTACACTGTTCCTATGCGGGATTCACACATATGCATCACATTAACGCTCAAAGTTGGGTAGGTGGATGCTTGGTGCTAGAGGTATAGCTATCGGAGGTTTGCAGAGCAGAGTCATGGATAATTATGTTGCTTGCTAATGTTGCTAAAGTAACGAAAATGTTCACCATGTTATCACACTGCAACAAAAATCAGAAATGACCTTGTTCCAGAACTCAATTTAGGTGAGTGAGGGAGTGAGTTATGTGGCCACACCTGAATGAGGAAGTTAGGATTAACTCTAAATCTGGGGTTAGAGGGAGACATGAAAAAGAAATAAAAAACACGGGCTTAATGGTTGGTCTAATGGCAGCATCAAACTATACTTTCATTTTTATGCTTTTATTCGTACAATACTTTTGGTTAGCGATCAGTACAGAAGATAATTATCCTGTACACACACTGAAAAAGTTCAGTGGTCCACATTTATCTTGGTTTCTCCATGTGCTGTTTATTAATCTACTGCATTGACCACACAGGTATTTCAGATTAAGGGTTGAACTTAAAAATTTAGACAGCACAAAGACCTGATTCAAGACGATTTTGCCAGTCATCAGATAAGAGTACAAAGTCATCTGTATTGGTAAGAAAAAAAATAGGAAACGTGTGACCTGGTAAAGTGGCTACGGAAGGGCCAGTACTCAGACTGACTTTCTGAACCACTTTTAATCCCTTAACTTCCTAGGACCCTTACATTGTAAGCAAGTTGAAGAGTCAGACAGTAGAACAAAGAGTTTGTTCTCAAAGAGCATTATTGTCTTTTTTTAAGGCTCTATGGCCCTAATACCTTCAGTTTGTTCAATTGCTCTCACAACTCAACTTTGACCATGGTCAACTATAGGTTTGTCTAAATTCATTCAGTGCTACATGAGAGTAGCACTGACACAAACATCAGCACTTAAAGGAAGTGAGTCAATGGAAGGCCAGAGCTCCCTGAATTTTGATGTAAATCCCAAAATACCTCGCAATTTCATAAGCTATTTCAAAAAGCAAACTTATTATGAGCTATATTTAACAGTGGGTCTTCAGAGGCATTCTGTTTGGATTACTTACAACCCAAAACTACTGCAGTGTATTGTAATACATACTCATGGAATAATTCTCTAACCAGTTTAAAGAGTGCTAAGCTATTAGCATTTGGTGGCAATTTGAAGTCTCTATTGCTACATAGAGGTTTGGCAACATGATATAAACAGCAAATTCTGTGGGGGAATTCAGAGGCCTATTTTAATTTTTCCAAGACCCACATTTAAAGCCCAATTCAACCTATGAAAACAATGTTCTAAAGGATATCTCATATTATTCCTATATTATATTATTCTGTGGCCTATATCTTCATTATCCTTATTTCCAGCTGCACTTAACTCCAATGCAACCATTTCCTGACTGAATATAATGATTACAGCCATTTCCTAAATAATTCTTTGTAATTATATTTAATCTGTTGCCCAGAAAAGAGACCATTGTGTCTAGATTTTACATTTACTCACGTAAACTTAGTTTTTTGTCCATTCATTTTGTCACCGCATATACGCACAAATGCCATGAGTTTCTTTAAGAACATTGCACTTAATATATTCTAATACACAAGTGTTCACATTGCTTCCCAAAAATAATGTAAATTCTGATCTGCACAGTTTTAATTGGGCTGTACAAAGCAAGACAGATCACTGATTAGGGCCTGAATTAAACAACACAAATAGCCATGAGGTGTAATGGACAGTGACGCCAGCACCTCATACTAATGACACTCAGTTCTGCCGTTTTCAATTACAAGACATCATCAAAATGCAGAGTTCTGATCACTCACGAGTCTGTGCCAGTGTTGTTATCATTATGTTTAAGCAAATTCACAGCACCAACAGGACACTTGTTAATGTCAGTTCGTCCCGGAGACAAAACCCAGCAGGATTTTGAAACTAATTACACAAAGCCACATTCATTATCACACAGAAAACTGCAACTGATTACAATTTTTTAAGAAGTTGATGATGCATTTTGGTGTCAGATGTGGTCAGAGGATGTTATCAATTCGGAGCAATTTCATTCCCCCACCCATTCCTGATGAATTTGGCAATATTGTGTGTGCGTTGGGTCCTGTGCTGTTTGTCCAGATGCCACTTATCAGTTCATTAAACCACAGTCATGCTGCAGCAGGTTCCATTAACACTGTCAAGCAGATTAAAACTAATATTAAATCTATCTGCATTTATTTCTCCCTGCATGGCAGTAAGAAAATAGACTTTCCCAATAAACTTTTCATTCTCACCTTGACAAAAGTGGCATTTCCACGCAGCGATACTAGTGCAGCCCCCAATCTATTTAAAAAAGAATTAAACACTCTAAACACAATGGTGTGGCTTTGAATCCTGTCTATATTGTATTGCAAGGGTTTCTGTTAATATTGTCTCAGGTCTGGTTGGGTTCAGACAGAAAAAGCCACACTAACGGGGACTGCAAAGAAATCAATTATTATGATATCCTTCACAAAGTTGCATTTCAACTTTTGATAATTTAAATAATTCTGTAATTTACCAAACTGAAGCGAACTGTATCACTTGGTGGAAACTGCAAACGATGCATGCCTGCAGTGTCAGGGACTGAAAATATTATAGAACAAGCAGCTCTTTTTTCTAGGTCTTTGTCTGACATATGCACGCACACTGGAAGAAGACAGATGACATAAATGCAACTATGCCTGGCAGGCATGCATGGATCATCTGAGCTTTTGCTCTGGTTCAGTGTCCAGGCTGGAACACTCCTGAGGAGGAAGCAGGGCCTTTGAGAGAGTCTTTTCATCACCTTCAGAGATCAATGTGTTTTCCTCTGGCAACAGGCTGAGTGCTCGGATACTTGAGATCCATCCTGTGCACTGCACACTGCAATTATTCCCCTCGATGTACTGACTGCGGTTGTGATGGAAGCAGAACACACTGCCTGATGAAGGGAGATCAGTAATAAGCCTATCGATTGGCCAAGTCCCATCACTTAATGCTACGAGTTCAATTGGCACAGGAGTCCATCCTGATGGCTCTATCACAACGCTTCACTGTCGACATTCCTGATAACTCATGTCTGCATGTAAGGGAGTGTTACTTTTTGTAACCTTATAATCTTTTAAATAGAAAATTGGGAGCCACTCAAAATTTCCATATGTAGAAAATGAAAAGGGGAAACACAAGGGTGAGCCCAGCTTGGCTTGGCTGGGTTGGAGTGTAATCCACAGTGGAAATTAATGGTTTCTTTTGAGTGTTAACCAAGTTATATTTTGACATATACTGCCTGCCTGCATAGCCAATCAGGAATCCACTAGATAAATAAAACCTCATTTTATTGTCATGACAAAGCCAGCAGTCTATTCAACTTACACTGAACTAGGGCTGGCATGATGTGTTTTTGTCACAATTTGATTGAATCAAGATACATGGGTGCCAATTTCATTGGCAAGTACAGTACAAGTACTGTGATTTGATAGAATCAATTATTGCAATCAATTATTATTTTCTTCTCCTCCTTAAAACAATGATACATATCTGTACACAATAACCCACTAAATGTCACAATTCTGGGGAGAAAATTACTTTTAAAGTCGTCCAATTGAAAATTAACCATATTATTTACAAGCTGTGCTTCAGGAGAACTGCTACATATTGGACCCATGTTTACTGTCTGCAAAAACATTGGAACATGAAAAACTGTGGTCCATTTTGCACTGGATTCATGTGTGGTGCATTATAGCTGCCGTGTCTTTCCCATTTTTAAAGCAAGCATGAACATCTCACAGCAAAAATACACATTGAAAATGCTATTTCACCTGTGCCTAAATCTGTTGTATATATATCAAACATACATCCTGTGTAAGCACTCTAGCGTGATAAGATTTATTTAAAAAAGTATGTTTTATGATTTTCAAAGGCAAAACCTTTGAAGAAATAGCAGAAGCTCCACAGCAGCTCTGCAGCAGGAGAAATGCATCTGGTGTGAATAATGGGATGTGTCTCAACACAGGTGTGATTTTTAAACAAGCTTTACATAAGCTTGAAAGAACTGATATTGTCCAAGAGTTAATAAACCCTCTCTGCAAACACCTACAGAGGGGAGAGCAAGCTCATCCTCAGCATTGATTAGCCACAGTCAATGACTCGGTTAAGCCTCTGGGCCTGATGCTGGTAGTCAATAGCTCTAATTAGACCATGAATGTCGAACTGCACATCCTAGCGAATAAACCTTCAGTATGCCAAATTGAAGGGTTACTACAAGATACGGTGATTTGATAGACTCCCAATATATCCCTTTGAAATGTGGCTCTGCGGGATTCCAGATGAACTCATAGACACAAACGATGAATGGCTCTGTCAGCCAGAGGATGCTTTTGAAGCTTACAATGGGTACAATGCGATACGTGAATAGTACACATAGACCTGTGTGTATGACGTGTCTCTGTGTTGGTTGTTAAAATAGTTGCGGGGGCATTTCTGGTCTCTGGACGGAAAAGTCCACCAGGGCGCCAAACAGGCAAATGGGACAGTGCACGATTAGCATCAAATGATCCCTCTCTCCTGTTCAAGTTCAAATAAAATACTTAATCTGTGTTAGAGATGTCTGTGGCTATTGGATGTCACATTGAAATCATGTGTAACCCTATACGTGCACATGTGAGCCAGGATTCGCCCTGTGTCTACGTGTCTGTGGCGCGAGTGTGGATGGATTTGGAGACACGGGGCTACAGAACGCGGACCACAGGGCTCCAAGACTGTTCAAGGACAGTCATTGCAGTTCCTCAACAAAAAGTCACTGGTGAAAAGCCAACTGCAAGACAAATACATTCCTAAAATCCTCAACCATTTCAAAAGACCAGCAATGAGCGCTTTTTGCCTGAATATCTCCGATCAAAGTTTTTCTTAAAAAATAAATGTTCCACAAGGTAGATTTCCTGTGGGCGGCTGTGGATTAGTGGAAGAGTGGTCCTCTCCACAGCGGCTGATCGGGGATCGATCTATATGCCGATGAGTTCCTGGGCAAGACGCTTCACCCCAAAATTGCCTAATATATCCAGCCACAGGCATATAAATTGACTTCTGGTCCCAAGCCCAGATAAATGGAGGGGGTTGCGACAGGAAAGGCATCCCGACATTAAAAAAAAGAAAGCCAAATCAACAATGCAGAAAAAAAGAAGATCCGCTGTGGCGCCCCAAAAACTAGGAGCAGCCAAAGGGAGAGAAAAAAAGTCATGCTGATTCTTCAAGTTTTTCATTTATCCTTCAGTGTATTTAAAGGTGGGTTATATGTGATGATAATTCAATACGTTTTTTGTAATAATCTGCTGATATATGATATTGTGGTTCACTAGCTGTCTGTTCTGTGGGTGCTGAAATAAAAATCCAGTTTTCAATCACAGCCCTGGCTCTGTGTATGGGAAAGGAGGAAAAGCTGTGTTATCCGAAAAGCACAGAAACAGCAATTTCCATGGGAACAGTCATAAACATTACATGATGGAGGCATGTTAATCCTCCCTCATTGAGCAGTTTATAAATAAAAAAACGTGGGAAGATCACCTTTTTACGTCTAAAACAAGGTCATGTAATCCTTTCTCTGATGTCTACAAAGTAAGGGGAGGACAACCTGAAAAAGTGGCCACAGATCATGTGCATGAGTGTGGGGGCAATTGGAGCTTATGAGGGAGCATTGAATTGTCTTGATGTTGTCTATGTACAGTGCCTTGAGATAATGTATGTTATGATTTGGCGCTATACAAATAAAATTAAATTGAATGGAGGAGTGTATTTGTTTTGTTGTCGAGTTCAAATATCAACTTTTTCTGCCACAGTGCTTATGCTACCTTTTAATTGGTGCCACACAATTGTCAGTTATATATATTTAAAAAATATGCATACTGCATACTTGTGTTCAGGATTAGGCAAATTGGACACTCTAAATTTACCGTAGGTGTGATTGTGAGAGTGGATGGTTTTTTGTCCTGTATATGTGGCCCTGTGATGGGTGACCTGTCCAGGTGTACCCCGCCCATCAGCTAAGATTGGCGCAGCTCCCCCCTCGACCCTCATGTGGAGGATAAAGTGTAGAGGATGGATGGATGTGTTCATGTTCATGTGTCGAGTTTTGTCTTTATTTTGCCTTTATAAAAATTATGATTAAACCTGCAAGCAGCATTGCGTAGGCCCGTGCAACCTCCACCAGTTTTCAAGTGCGGAGATCATATTCACAGACATGTTCATGGCAGGTTTCTTGTGACATGTATGAATTTTCAGGCATACCTCTTGGTAACTTTTCATCCTTGATGTGTCCAGTATAAATTGATGCAGTTTTTATGTCCGTAGGATTAACATGCTCAGATGAGTTCATTCTTTATGAAATGTACAAAATTGCCAAGATTGACAACATTTTCTTCCTGTTGAGTTGAGACCATGGTCCCACACAACTGCAGAATATCCCTCCATGAGAAAATGATTCCAATGATAATGTTTACAGAGCATTTTGTGATAATCTTCCTGAGGAGACATGATTCCAGTCTATTTTTAAAAAAGCTGCCAAAGTGAAAGATGTTTTGGGTATTTCATAGTGGAGAGAAGGGCTGCGTGATATGGCCTACATTTCTTTTTTTAACTACTAAAAACAAAATAATTATTTCAAATGTTTTTATTTAAGTGACAGAACAAACATAAATTTCCCTACAAGGAAAAAAGTGCCAAACTTTCGCAGATTCACCAGACTTTATTTCTAATATAAATAATGTTTTTTCACTTTTTCCCTTTGTTTCATACAGAGTACTATGTGCAAATGAAGCGGCTAAAGTTAGCTGTGTGCTTATTTTTAAAGGTGCTGGAGCCGGTTAGTTGTGGCGCTGCCTTTTGTTGCCACTGCCTTAAAACTGACTTTACAGCGTACACTTGTTGGCTCTTGGTCAGCTGCTGTGAACCCGAAACTATTTCCTGAGGTGACAGAGCCTTTTTTAGGAACTGTTAAATGAAAGTTAAAGGAAAAATTGATTCAACAAATAAATCTGATTTCAATTTAAAATCGATTAATTGCCCAGCCCTAGCGGAGAGGTTTCTGTCTCTCTGTGTCTGGTTCAAAGTTGGAAGAACTGAGAAGAAAAAAGGCATCATTGTGTGTTTTTGAGCACCAATCAGGAGTCAGCGTTCGTAGATTATGTCCAAAATCACTCAGACAACTAAACTCTACAATTCCCAGTGTTTCATATTATTTTATTACTGTCAACTTGGTTTGACTGACCTTTGATTTAACATCAGTCTGCCGTCAGACTTCCATCCTCTTTGATCTGAGGAAAAAATATTTCTCAACTGTATTTCTTTCCCTCCTATGGGCTTCACTTTCATTATCTCCAAAGTTATCAGCCAGCCTTGGTGGTCTTGCAGGCTTGTGTTTACTTGAGCATTGCGTGACCCATGTTGGATCATTCTTGCATCAGTTTAAGCATGCACACGTGTCTGGTGAAGGCTCTTATGTCACAGATACCCCAACCTTGTCAACAATAAAGGAAAATGTTTGATAGAGCAACTGTGAGCAGAAGTGGGGGTTAACAGCAGGAGAGAAGTGAAAGATTTAAGAATTGGAATAGTTTACTGTTGACAGCCGTGTTTCTAATCTGCTGCATGAAGGTTTTGAATGAACAGTTTTCTTTGAAACTACATACTAGAAATAATTAAAAAAAAAATATTTTCATAATCAATTACTCTGTTGATTATTTTCTCAAATGCCTTCTTTTGTCCACAAACCATTTTTTCTTTCAGTTTTAATGATTTCTTTGTGATTGAGCGATGAAGATGCAGCCCTACTACACACACACACAACAATTATCACATGCCATACCATGCAATTGTGAGATTTTCAATGTATCTGGATGCATGACTTCCTTGGTTAGCCTGAAGATTAAGATGTTTAAAAACAAGAGCCAACTTAATCGGGACACTGAGGCTGTAAAACACAAAACCTTTGTTGTTTAATTTGTGATTTCATCAAATCAAAGTATTGGGGGTCACGTGGCAGAATAGTGGCTAGCACTGTTGCCTTGCAGCAAAAGGACCTGAGGGCTTTTCTGCATGGAGTTTGCATGTTCTCCCTGTGTGTGTGTGTGTGTGTGGGTTTCCTCCCATAGTCCAAAACCATGCAGAGGTTAAACGGACGCTCTAAATTCACTGTAGGTATGAGTGTGAAAGTGAACGATTGTTTGTCTCTGTATGTTTGTCCTGCGATAGACTGGCAAACCTGTCCTTGCCCTATGTCAGCAGGGATTTGGCTCCAGGATATCCAGGAAAAAGTGGAAGAAAGTGAATGAATGAATAAAATAATGCCGCAGCATGTCAAATCAGATGTGAGATTATCTGTGTAAAGTCTAGCTTGCAGAGAGGCCTTGTCTCACTAGAAGAGTGGCGCTGACAGACTGAGATGATGAGCTTGATGCTCCAGCAGAACAGGCAGGTGTACAGTTACCAGCACCAGCATCTGGATAACAAAATGACTAATCGTCTGCCTCTTATAAACCTACACAACAGAGTTGGTGAGAAGAGCTGGTGGGATAAAGAGGAAACCTCGTATATCTGCACGCACATGTCTAGAACACATCAAAAGAATGTGTCTGTGTCCCATCATAGAACAAATCCGGGAAGACCCGGAATAAACTAAAAACAGCACATATGAGTTACGCAAGAATGCTGAATGCTGCAAGTGTCTTCCAGACCTGTGCGCGTCCTGAGTGGAAATGAAAACAAAGTGTCATCACTGGAAGTCAGCCATTGGCAAGTTTATTTTCCCAACTGAGGAAAACCCTCTGCAAGGCTCTCAGAGATGCACGTCTTCCCTCCTATTTCCACGAGGCAACAAATGTTCTTATAAAAGATTATTTGAGACCACAGGATATGCTAAACCTGCCACCACAAAGAGCAATGATAGCTTGTACGAAAAAGTAATGACAGTAAGAATACAAAACATGTAGCCAAAAGGCACGTCTAAGTGGGAATGAATGAGCCAAAAAATCCCTGCAAATGAAACAAGGCTCTGGTTTTCTAACCTCTGTCAATCTTTCCTTTTAAACACACACACAAACCACTGCACCTTCAGTTACTTTTGTGAGCCATTAATTCCCCTTAATGAGGGTAATTTCTTCACAAAGCAATCACAGTTCCGCGCAGGACCTTCCTCCGGCGCTGAGTCATAGCCGACAACAACAAGCCTTATAGTATGTTACACCACCTTGTTCCATTTGACTGTGCAGCACATGGTGTAAAAGCAAAAAGTCTCACTGCATTCAGTCAGGGGAGCCTTATAAACAGGTATAAAAGTCTGTTCACATTGCTCACCTTGTTTTAAAACTTTTAAAAGCCATTTTTAACACTTAACAAAATCAGGCTACAAAGTCAACCATGGAGCTGGATTTCTGCCGACAATCTTGACATGAGAATCACAATCTTTCACTCTATTTATCCTTTTAGGACTAAGCAATTCCTGTATAAAAACACTTTGATGACATCACTCACAATAGGATACAAAGTAAATATGAAGCTTCAGTGAATAGTTACATAAGCTGTTTATATGTTGGGTAGGTTAACAGGTAAAATCATCGGACCGGCTTTTTTTGATGGCAAGAACACAGAAGCATGCAATACAGGTGCCGACCGGCATGGATATGGCTCTACGGCTTGTGTTCACTGGCTCCGTTGAAAACAAATGAACATGGCCAGGAGAGGGTAGAGGGTACATACAAATATGCAGTCTGAAACTGTATGGGGAGCTCCGTTGAGAAAAAGTGATCATACTTGGAAGGTTCCATTAGTATGTACCCTTTATACATATTACTCAATACAAATCCCAGCACCCTTCAAGCTTAATAGCTATGGTTACCATTTCTTTACTGATCGCAGTGATTTCCTTGAGTCTCTGCAGGTCACGGTGACGACACCGACCTCCAGGAAGTCACCGCACCCAGCCAAGACGCACATTGACGCCCTACACAGCCACAATTTGTCAGATTAAATCAATGCTTGGTCTTTTCCTCTGAGACAGACACAAAAAAGAGCTTATAGGCAAAGCAAAGCATTTCAGTTCGACATAATCAGAGCACCAAAGCAGACAAGGAAAACCAACGGGCAAAGACCATGAACCACAGTTTTCATGCTCTGAGAAACATCAAACGCAGGCCACACGCCACCATGCAAATATAATCAAAACATTTGGAAAGCTGAATGTAATATGAGGAAAAGCATAAGTGTAATTACATTAACCAAAAATATTTGGTGCTTAGTAAGATTGTTAGATATAGAAATGATGGCATCGTTGTGTAAAAAAATTCAAATCATATGTGACACCTGGGGGGGACCTGGACTTTTGCTGCGATTAAGAAAGAAATGCCAGACGTGGTAACACAATGCCACATGGAAAATAACTGGAGGAGATTTGTTTTAGCAATCCCTTGAAGTTCCACAGAAAAGACAACAAACGTGTATTTTTGAAAGCGTCCAGGCAAGGTAGCCCCTGCATCATGTTTCCTCACTATGTGTCAGTCAAACTGACCAAGTCAAGGGTCAGCAGAGGAGGAGACGGGGGGGATGATCCTCTGGGGGATATTTCTATAATCCTGACCTGTAGTTTCAGGTGGTTAGATGGTCACAGGAAAGCTGGTGCTGGGGGCCTTGGCTCTTCACCACTACACACTGTTCTCATTACAGGTTTGATCCTGAAGGGACCACCACAGCAACAACTGGTCTCCGAATCACGGTATTGGCTGCCTTGGAATAAACATTCCTACCCATTTTAAAAATATTAAGTCAGACTACAGCAATATTTTTTTATAAATATTCAAATAAGCCTTTCCAGTTTTAAAAAGTGATTAAATTCAGATTTGTGACCTGAAAAACAGTTTCAATCCCCCGACTAGCTGCAAAACTAGAGTGTGTGCTGAGAAAGTGAATGAGTAACACTCTCCCCTCTCTCTAACTAACTCATTTCAAAGTTCCCCTGAGCAAAACACTTTACCCCTGACTGCTGCAGTGGAGTTTCTGAGCAGCCTGATACAGAGTAGAGGTTTTACTGGGAAGCTCACACCTGAGACCCAAGACCTGAGAGAGCAGGAAATGGATTATAAACTTATATAACACCCACGTCACCTGCCATATAGTGAATAAATAAATTAATTTAATTATTCCAATAAATAACAAGAAAATAGATAAGAAAACACAGGAATATTGTGTCCAAAAAGGCGTATATGTTGAAGTAAAACCTCCTTCTTGCTTCTTCATTGAGTACAACAATAAATAAATGTTTGAGTGTATTTGTAGTTATTGGATACTTTATCTACTTTATTTCAATTGTGTATTTTCTTGCTTATAACTTTTAAGTGTCTTTGAGCACAAGTTCTTTATAAATGTATTATTATTATTACTATTAAGTGCTTACAATTTCACAAAAGTACACACACACACACACACACACAGATTAAGTGTATAAGCAACTATCCCAAATTTATTTACCAGTCCATGTCAAAGAAGAAAAGTGAAGGCACAAAAAACATCCCTGATCACAACCCATCCTAAAATGTTATTCTCTTTATTTATCTATTTTTATATCCTTGTATTACAAACACAGTCTCTAAAAGAAAACTTGGGAAAGGCCAGTCTAACTCAGTCCAAAGGCTGTTGTTTGCTCAGCTCATACCTCTGGCAATAAATGTGAGAGAAATATGGTTTATTATTAAAATATCACAAAATCCCTCTGCAAAAATAACAGCATGAATTAGTAAGATGGTATTGGTAGGCAACTAATTAAAACAACACATGTCTTTTCCATCCATATTTCCAACCTGATGTTTGGATTGAACATAAAATGAGCACAGAGGTCAATGTGAGGTATGGTAACCATGGAAAGTGACTCCGACGTCCTGGCATGGGAAGTTACAGGACCCCATGCATCCTTAAATCATTCTTAAACTGTATTTCAGTATTTTAAAACCATTAAAGTGCGAGATGAAAGAGAGGTATACATCAAGATCGGCTAATATGAGTAAAAAAGTACTTAACCAGATTTACATTGCAGTTGTTGTGTTTTAGCCTTAAGCAACTACTGTACAACCGCTGTACTCTCAACTGCAGCCTTTGAATGAGCTTTGGACATTCAAGAGCACCTTATTTGGCAGAGGATCCAGCTGGCAGCAATACCACACAATCAAAGAGGTTATGAAAAATTTGCAGACGTTTTAAATTAAGTTGGACGACCATCTCCTCTTACATCTCCCTTAATGAGTGAGATTATAGTATAGAGATCAAGCCTCTGAATCTATTCTACTCCTTCATAAATCATGAGATGACATGCAAGATTCAATTAGACCTGCATGCATGCACGCTTAACCTTAGCAGCACAGAAATTGCACACCAAAACAAACACCCCGAGCTCTCCATGAGAGATATTTACAGAAGAGATTTGAGGAGGCAGGCTATACCAGTAAATGACAAACAAACGAATAAGCGTGGCAGAAAAGAAAATGGTTAAGATTGTTATTAGATACAGTGAACAAAACCAGCAGTGCAGTGGAGGATCTTTTGGCTAAATGGCTTATGAGTAGAACCTGGATACTATTTCCAGGCCACCCATTTGTTCCAGTCCAAGCCAGACTAGAAACTAGAATTCCTTCATCATACAATGCCGCTATTGAGTTCTTGGATGGGACAGTGATAAAATCTATTCTTATTTAGAGCTTATGTGTGGACCACAGATCCAAAATCACATTCTGCTATGTATTACCTTCATGGTGTAACGAGCTGCCAAGCCGAAAGAAACACAACGGCAACTCATTTTTCTACTTAAGCAGCTCATACATGGCACTTCAGATGCTCCAGCTCATTATTTTTCATCATTTAAATCCTCTTAGGTCGACAGAACATTGAACATGCATGTTTTGCTGTCACCTTTCACAAAGTCTCTGTTAAATCAAACTACAAGGCCTTTTTGTCCGCTTCATTAAAAGACAGAACTGAGCCAGAAATGATGGGATTGAGGAACATTTCTTTGGGGGATGGAGGACAGATTTGGTTTTGTGACAGAATAAAGTATCTGGCATCTTCTGAGAATCACGCAGTTCACATTTCCAAACGCTAATGTAAATGAAAATCGACAGTAGCCTATGCATTTTTTCTTGTTCCTTATTTAGAGGAGGAGACCACTAGAACATCAACTACACCGCAACATGTGACACGCATGTACTTTCCCTTCACAGAACATAAAAAGCAATTTGGTTGAAGTACTATAATAAAGAGGGACATCCTGAGAGATTTCAAATGTCTGGTCTTTGAAGCAGAGTTAATATGTTTAGACTATGATTTGCATTATTTGGGTTCAATACAAACAATGTATGTCCATTAACAAAACCTAGAAAAAATATTTGTAAAGTCCAACTCAGTCAAAACTGAAACACATGTATCCTAATAGTGGACACTTTCGTAGAGAGTGCCAGTAGTTGACGTCACATAACCAACCTCTGGCAAGAAGCAACTCTGTTCACCTCGACTAGACAACACAAAAATCAGGCAGTATGCTGGACAACTCATCTCTCCGCTGGCTGTTTTCATCATAAAAATTAAGATGGTGGAGAGACGTTGTGCCAAAACATTTAGAGACAGACTAAAGTGAGAGCATTTTACTGGATCCACACAGATCCAGAGAGACAGTGAAGGTGAATCACTATGAAACGGGCTCACAGCAAGCAAAAGAATATGGAGTGATGGGAAACCAAAAACGAACATATGGTGGTTAGCTCTTGGTAATTCATGGACTAAGACTAGAATTACCGCTATACCGCTCGTTGCTAATGCTAATGCAAAACTTGACCTTCCAGTGACAACACTACCTTTAGTTGGTAGAGTCCAGAGTTGAATATTTGTCACAAAGCCAGATTGGGTCAATTTATCTTCCTAGTAAGATGAATGGAAGTTAATCAGCAAGCTGAATACTGCAGCTTTGGAATAATGTCCTGTAAGCCTGTTTCCAAACTCATAAAATGCATATATTCAGTCTGTCAAGATCTGAGATATATTGATCAATCTCCGTGGATTTAAAGTGTTCAATGAACTCTGACAGGTTGAATTGGTCACGTTAATTTTTTGCTGTATCTGAGGCTGCCATGATGGCAATTCATAGAAACCAAGTCATGTGACATCCAGAGCTCTATGCAGAAAGGGAGTGGGGTTTTACAAACAGCACTCTGATTGTTGGTCTGCTGCAGTCAATTATTCGTTTGAGCGGCAGCATACTGCTCGCATTACAATTGCCATGTTGTGCTGTTTATTGTGCTGCATACAGTGTTCCATGAGAATGTGTCCCTGCCCTTGGCTTGTGGGGAGCAGATGAAAGACGAGGCAATGTGTTACTGTAGAGGTCCAGTGATTCAAAGCCTATGTCAAAGTGTTCTGGTCCAGCAATCAAGCCATCCTTGACAGTTCTCTCTGAAATCTATCAGCCACTGAAACGGTGGTATACAGTGTCGCGATCATGCCTGTGATTAACTGCCTGTGATGTTTTACATATAACACCTTCCCAGGCAGCCTGTTCCACTTTATCAATCATTACTGAAAAGGTGCCCAAACAGAGGCCCTCAACCGTAATTTCAGTGGATAATTTGGTGAGTTCTAAGGCAGTTGTGATTTACGTAAACACTGAACACTTGCAGATGGGCATTATTGAAAACAGGCAAAAGAAGATTTAATCTAGTTCATCCTGAAGATAGTTTCTGGTGTAAGGAATTTTGCAGGATTATAGAATTAGTTCATTTTCCCCACACACAAAATAGTGAATTTGAAGTCATTTAAAGGGGACTTATTACGCAAAATCAACTTTTTAACCATTTTAATACTTATATTTGGGACTCTGGGGGCCCTACCAGTCACCAAAGTGTGGAAAAAGAATACTCCGTCATGTTTTCGTGGTTCCCCTAAGTGTAAGTATAGGCGATAAAACACTCGATGTTGAATTCCCTGCGCTTATGACGTCAGAATGCGCATTTCGCCGCGAATGTTACCGCCCCACCAGTAAGTTTACTTCGAGAGCTCCACCTTAGCTCCACCTTGTCCCTGCGAGAGTGCAGGCGAGGGAGGAAGAGCGGTATTATGTCAACGCGGAGGGACAAGTGTGCTGTTCGTGGCTGCACAGTGGAGCACAGTGTTTTACACAAACTTCCACAGAGGATTTGATATATTAAGCTAATGTGCCGGATAAAGTCAGCAAACGTGTGTTCGTGTGTTCGTGTGTTCGCACTAGACAGCGGTCGCCGTATTTAGTCAGGGGACGTATTTCACCGACGTACAAACACACACACGTTGTTAAGAAAAGGTCACATAGAGCTCATAACTAACCATTCTGACAGTCCTAATTAAAAATATTTGTTCAGTACGTCCTCCATGACCGGAGCACAGACTCAGTCTGATACAATCACATATACAGCGGCGAGCCACTGGCGATCAGCGGTGCTGCACTCTCTGTGCAGAGGTGCTGCACTCTCTGTGAAAATCAGCTGATCGCCACCGCTGATTGCCAGCGGCGAGCCGCCTAAACGGCCACTGTATGCGACTGATCGCCAGCTCCGGTGCAGACCGGTGACTATGCTCCGGAGACCTCGCCACCGCGGCACCGCTGATCGCCACCACGGCACTGCTGATCGCCAGCGGCGAGCCGCCTAAACGGTCGCTGTATGAGTTTAGGCAGCTCGCCGCTCGCCGCTGGCGATCAGCGGTGCCGCGGTGGCGATCAGCGGTGCCGCGGTGACGAGGTCTCCAGAGCATAGTCACCGGTCTGATACAGTAACATACAGCGCCAGCTTATGCAGCTCGCCACGCGCCGCTGGCGATCAGTGGTGCTGTTCCTAAGTGTTTTTAACTGATTAACAGTTCGGCACTGTTCGGCTCGATCCTTATGTAGAACGTCTCTTCCTGTGACGGCACTCTGGCTGTTTTCTGCGCACGCTGCCATGTTGATATTGTCAGAGAACTAGTGGAGGGAGGGGGAGACGAATAGAGCTGTAAAGCGCTGTAACGAGGACAAATCAGAAACCCCCTGGAAGAAGTGGGTGTGTGTTTGCCTGTGTCTCATTTGCATGTAAAGGGACCATGCACGAAAACCGAGCGTTCTGAAAGGGGCGGGCTTAGCAGGGTTATTGAACTGCTATGATGCTTCATCCTTATGGTATTTTGACCAAGGCATGTCACTGACATGTTCATTAGGACACCAGGGAACTATTTTAATGGGGGAAATAGGGTATAATATGTCCCCTTTAACCCATCATTTTAGTGATGGATACCTTGCTTGGGGACATCAAAGTCCTTGACCATTCCCAGGATTTGAACCGGCAACCCTCCAATTACAAGCTTAATTCCTTTGGCTGCCCATGGTTATCAGACAATGTAAGGATTGATAATTCAATAAGGAAATTGACAGTTCTGTCAATAAAAGTGTTTTTAAAATTAAAATGAGTGTCTAAAAGATATGAGGAAGAGGAGGATGACAAGAGAGCAAATTATCTTATTGGGACTATCTGCCTCCTGAGAAAAGTCCGTAGCTGACTTTGCTCAACCTATTTACACTGTATTTTAACGTTGGCGACAATGTGTTATTTCGAGAGCTCAATATTTTCTCAGGTGGTATTTGGTATAAAAAGTTGTCACAGCATGGGAAAAGGGGTAAAAATGTACGTAGTCCACTTGGATGTCAATGCCAATCAAAGCTGATGCCATATTGCTTTATAAATCTAAGAGAGTGACAGTTTCACGGCAAAAGACTTACTACCAAAACAAAGAGCAGAGAGCACAGAAATTTTAAAAAAGTAGGAGTCAGACTTCACTACCTTCTCAGGGTGCCATTACTCCACTATATTGTACATAGAAAATTGTTGCTGGCTGCTGTGTTAATGTTTAAAATAATGTATAAATAACCTATAATGATTCCAGCATGATAAGAAGTGCAGCAATTCACCAAATCAAACTGTGGCTGGCGTGAAGCCTTAAATACATCTGCATCGACTCAGACAGCCCGAATTACGACAATACTGGAAGCTGAATAGATGCAGACATCTCTGAATTGGAAAAGCCTGCAGTGACAGCCATATCTTGTTTTGATCTTGGTGCCCATAATAATGCTATTTACTGCAGGTTGTCAGGAGTCTTATCTCAGCTTGCCAATATTCTCTCTGCCAGTGGTGTCGGGCCCATGAATGGTTTTGTCAGGTCATTAGACTCTGAGCTGCCAAACCTATTATACTCATTGTTTTGATCAGTTCATTATCACAACATACAAGTACAGCTACAGGTCCTCTAATTGAGTTGGAAAACCTTTGAGTGAGATATGCAGATAGCTGCACAGAAGGAAATACAGTAAGTGTTCTGTGTGCTGCTGCATTGATTGAAACAAATCCCAGAAATTAAGACTTAAGATAAAATAAAAATCTTTTCTTTAAAGTAAAATGTTGTTTAGATGACAACATATTTTTGCCATATCGTCCAAGAGGAAAATATCTCTTGCTGCAACGAGACACATCATACCATATTTTTGAAAAATGTTTACTGCAATTATTTCTATAAATAAAATGAATAAATCCATACACTACATTTGACTGACACTGTGGGGAAACTGACTTCTCTGTGACTTCTGCTTTTGGTCTTGTTCTCCCTGCAGCTTGGCTTTTACCATTTCCAATAAAGCTTGGGAAACTTTGAAGAGCTCTGGCCTTGGCCCAAGAGAAAACTTGTCTAATGCATGTAGCCAGTGAAAGCACATGACTTTAACCCCCTATACTGCATTTACAGATGGCGAGACCCTGACATGTCGGGCTCCCCTGTGCCAAAGCTCTGCCAGGGAGGCCCCTTTGATAATGAGCCTTACACACAATTTACAGCCATACTACCATAATCCCACAACAATGGTTTCCACATAACTTTTCATTCAATGGGCTGTTACGGGCAGGACCAGGCTTGGACTGTGCTAATGTTACCCATGGTAAGATTTGCCAAACCTTACCTCACTGTTCTATGTCAAACTGCACATACTTATGATTTGGTATGTGACAAAATACATCACAAAACTGACCCAAGCAGCTATAACTGCAATATATTCATTGCAGGTTTCTGAGAATATACCTGGTATACAGTATATTCTATTTAAATCAAGTTATACACTTTCAGTCAAAAGTTTGGACACATGAGTATTTACATTGTAGATTCTCACTGAAGACATCAAAACTACAAATGAACACATATGGAATTATGTATTAAACAAAAAAGTGTGAAATAACTCAAAACATGTTTTATATTTTAGATTCCTTAAAGTAGCCACCCTTTACTTTGTTGACAGCACTGCAAACACTTGGCCTTCTCTCACCTGGAATGGTTTTCACTTCAAAGGTGTGCCTTGTCAGGGTTCATTTGTGGAATTCCTTGCCTTCTTAATGGGGTTGGGACCATCAGTTATCAGTTGTGTTGTGCATATGTCAGGTTATATACATATATATATATATAAAATGAGAAAAATGTAACTGACATTGCATTGTTTTTAATTAATAAAGGTCCCATAGCTTTTTGTTATTATATGAATAAGAACATAACAAATGTGATTTTAAGTGCCAAAGACCATCTCAATATAAATCTACAGCTCTGGCAAGAACAATGTGTCTTGTGTCAGTCTGTATTGACTGTTGGCTGACTGTTTTCTGAGTGACGCACAGCAAGGCCAACCACAGGTAGCAATTTATGGCCCATGCTATAAAACTAGCAGAGTTGATACAGAAAAGCACCGCATCGCTGGCCAAATTGGGACCAAAATGCTGGTTTCACCGAAATAAACAAATCTATTGCTACTGGTTTCTAATATCACTGTCCTTGGGAAGGCAGACATTCAGTGATTATGCAGCATTTCCATGACGTTTTTCTTTGTTTTGTGGCTAAATTGCTGCTCGGTGTTGGTAATAAAGTTAAAACAACAAACAATAACAGTGGGTTACAGTGGGCTCAAAATTTCTGTATAATTCAAAAAGACAGAAATTTCCATTTCTACAAAAGGGAACCAATAAATGTTTTATATAGGGCTGTGCATTTTCAAGAATCTATCAATATAAGACATACAATACGATAAATTGCAATACTTTCTACTAAAACAATGTACATATACTGTAATTTCAGGGTTCACATTAAAACAATCCTTCTCTTAAAGAGATATTTCCTGTTATGAGCTTGGGAGAGTTCAATGGGCTACTTTGTAAAGTATAAACTTTACAACATCATGTGATTCTGTTTCTATTAATTACCCTGTTGGCTGTTAAACCCACTGAGATAGACTGATATATCACAAAACTTGTCAGACTGAATTTATCTGATCCTTAAAATGCTAGCCTGTTAGCCTGTTTTGGCACATTTATCGAACCATCTTCAATTTTATGATGAAAACAGGTGGCAAAGACATGAGTTGTCTGACATATTCACCTCCATAGACGAATATACACAATACACATATTGCTCGTATTGTGAATATTTGTATTGTGTAATGCTGTTCTATAGAGGTGAACAGCATTGTTTCCATTTTAGATTTTTCACCCAGCTTGTTTATTATAAGCTCAGCTAATTCTATGCTGGTTTTAGAATTACCTTTCTTGGACAGATAAGAGAGTTGTCATGATGAGCTAATTTCCTAGAATGTTGAACCTTTGCTGAAAATTCTTTGAAGGCTTCTTGGAACGGCTCGGTTCCCAAAGAGTCTGATGTATAACACAGACGATTCAGACACAGACATTGAGATGTTTAACGCAAAGTCAGCTCTACATGGCTTCTCTGACACCGGGGATAAATTTAACCCAAGCTGCTTTGGTGTCCGTCTGCAGTAGTGAAACTGTAAAAGCTGTGTCAAAGCACACAATAGTGCAATTGTCCGGGGTGGTTGTACAATCAGTAAACAGCTCAGTTGTTATCCTGTCACATAACAAGACGTAGGACATGAGCGCTGCGTTGCCAGAAGACATTACGCATGTGAAACTTTACCACAGAGGGTTAGAGTACACCCCCGCCATGAAAAGCCCCTTCACCCGTTGTTGTTGTGTGATTTGTGGTGTGGATAGTTGGACTTGGATCACGGACACTGCTTTAGGTTGAGCCAGTGCCAGGCACATGATGCAAAGGAGAAAAAAAAGCATGGGTAAGAGAAGGATGTGGGAATTCAGAGCTCTATATGTGTCGACAACCTGTCTTTACTCAACATTCACCCCAAAGACACAGACAGTGGAGTTGTGGAGGTAGTGTGGAGAGACTGATGAGGATGTAATCAGATCTGTGTTCTATCACTGCAGAGTGGCAACCCCTTGAGATGAGTTTTCTTGTTCTTTTAAAGCCACTTGAAAGGGTAAAGTATGGTAAAAAAAACACTAATGTAATAAATAACTAGTATAACAAGATGTTAAGTGACTTTATTGAAAGAATCTCAGCAAATAAAAATAAATGTGACTCCAAACAACTTCATTTGCCCACATTCATGTTTGTGAATAATACTCAGTCATCGAGCCCTCTGATGACACATTAAAGCAGACGTCCGACAGCTGATGTTTCCCATACCAGAGATAGTTCCTTTTCCCCTCTAAATGTTCCTGACCGAAAATGCTTTGTTCCAATCTTGGGAAAAAATGGATAGACACAAACATCACCAAGCTCCCTGTCTTAGTCTGGACTACATTCGAAGACCCCTTAAAGAGAAACTTAACAGCAGTGACTGAAGTCCTGAGTGTATTGAGGTGAAGCTGGAGACAAGTGTTTCCCATGGTGCAAGACACAAAGCACTAGAGACCAGGATAGAGCAGTACAAGGTCATGAGCTGTTGACTTTCCTCCTCTGCTTGTCTGAATTCTAAGGCAGGTGGTGACAGTACCATGTAAACAAGTGGGTTTTCTACTTGGATTTAATTTGCTGAGAGGCAGAAGGAGTCTGAAGACAAACTTTCAGTAATCGAAACTGATTATTTCTTGAAAAATCTGCTGCATCTGAAAAACTGTTCTCATATGAGTCTGATTATATCTTTTCATTTTACTGTCTATGCTGTCTTTTATTCTAAGCTTTTTTCTATTAACATCAAAACAATAGGTTTGCTTTTGTCCGACTTATCTTTATCCTCCAATGCAGGCAGCTCATGTGAACCATAGCAACATGTAAGGAATTACTTGCTGTAGCAATTGAATTAATTACAGCTAGGTTAATAATACAGCAAGGGGAAATGCTCAGTTGAAACAAAAGCCGTTACAAATTAAATATTCCTTGTTATCTGGGCATTTCACCCACTATAACTAAAAGTAAGATTTGTAATTAAAAAGGAAGTTGATGGATAATATCAGACACTTCTGTTATATTTGGTCATTCAGGTAGACAACTAATATACTGCAGTTCCTTATGTGACTTATAACAGTGTTCAGTTGACCGCAGATAATAAAGAGTTGTTTGTTCCCTAACCTACTGAGACAGTTACATACAGCACTATCCCTGAAGACTTCGGTATCTAACTTTATCAAAGCATGCCTGAAATCCAATTTTGCCATTGCTGGAAATGCTAAACCTGCCCTGACATTTCAATTCTCCAGGGTAATTGCCGTATTTTGTCTTTTGAAGAGATAAGGTGTGATCTTTCCGAGCCAAGGTAATAACATGCCAAATCATCCATCCTTTCCATTGCTCCAAAAGAGACCAAAACATAAGACAGCACAATTCCGAGGCTGCACATTATAGATTTGACAGGAATGTATTCTACCATGAAGCAGCTCTGAATGCCCTCTCAGGGGCACAATAAAGATACAGCATTTCAGTCTCCACATTCCCCCAACACCAGGACTAAAGTGTCTCCTTCATCCGAACGGCACACTGGGGCAGAGGAATATTAATACAGACTTGCTGTTTTGTGCATATTTTGGATATGAATACTACCACTGAGGTGAAACAGGAGTATGGTTGGAGTGATGCCTTCTGGGCTCTGACCTTGTCACTTCCTGAAAGTTGTCTGGAGAATAAACTTTGCTCTAAAATGATATAAGATACAGTAGAATATGTGAAGAATCACCAAAGCCCATGGCTTGGAACACCTGTTTTTAATGTTTTGAAGCACAGATAATGCGCATTAGCAGACATTTGATATTAAATATGGACAACAGAGCTCTGGTAGCTGATGTCACACAACCAATGACCTCAGGCAGGAAACAACGCTGTTCATCTTTATAGCCATACAGCATAACGTACTGTATAGCATACCTATTGCCATCAGATAACGTGTCTGTTAGCTGGTTGTTTTTCATCATAATAGTGAACATGGTGGATAAATGTGCCAAAACTGTCGGAGACAGGCTAACAGGAGGGCATTTTACTGGATCCCCACAGATCCAGAGATCCAGACGGTGGAGGGGAATTGCTGCTAGGAAATGTGCTCACAGTGAGCAGAGGAAGACGGCACAAAGGGACAAGCAAGCAACAGATTTCATGGTTAGCGCTTGGTAAATCATGGACTCAGACTAGATTTACAAAAAAGGTAGTCAACATTAAAACCGCATTATTTACATTAAACATACATTTGTTTTCCTCCAGGCTCCAAACTTGCATTTTAATGATCAGATACATTCAGTCTGACGGATAATGTCCTCTATGACTGTTTCCAAACTCGTGAAAAGCAAGATCAAGTCTAGTTTCGCGATATATCAAATGATTTCTGTGGATTTCATGTGCACAGTGAACTTTGACAGGTTGAATCCAGCGCCGGTCCTGTTAATTTTTACTGTAGCTAAGGTTGCCAACATGGCGGCTCATAAAAACTGATTCACATGACTTCTGGAGCTCTATAGGTAGGTCTTTACATTGCTCTGTATATTGAGTACATTTATAAATACAATGTACATGATTACTATGAACAAAAAACAATTATTAATTTCTTCAATCACAACATAACAGGGGTTCAAAGTATATCAATAAGTTTATGCATCGCACATACACACTTTGAGGTGTAACACATGCAATCATTTTCAATGTTTCACCCCAGATTCTGTGTTTAACCGTTGTCCGTTGTTTTTGGGCCATAAAAAGTTTAACATCACAATAACTTTCACTCAGTAGCAAAAATCAGTTATGGCATTTTGGAAATGTTTATTGTGATAACCTTCTTGGACATATTGTCCAGACCTCAAACTATTTCTGAAAGACAGCAGGCACTGTAGGTGGACGGCCAGTGCACTGCATTACAGGTTTGGCACTTTGATTGTTCCTTCTCTCATCATCTTTGAGTGATATACTGAACCCCTGCCACTCCTGATATCCACGCCACTTACTCAGCAGACTTCCATCGGAATTGTGAGTCTGTGAATGGCTGAATGACAAGCACACTGAACAGCATTTTGGCTGAACTTGTTGCACGAACACAGTCCATTTAACAGACCCTGACCACAACCCTGGCTATCTGTGAGACATCAATAAAAGAAAATCCTCACTGACAGCCGTCAATTGTGAACAAATGGTTTGATAAAGTGAAGACATACAGCACAATTATCAATTCTTGGTTTTATGAAGTGGAACAGTGATCCGTTGGGATTTCAGTGGAGAATAAATCCACAAGTCATCACAAACCAGAGCCACCTACAGGTCAGATGGGAGAACAGCTTGAGATGGTAGCAGCAGCTTGAGTGGGCAGAAGCCTGACAACTTAACTTAAAGAAAGAGGAGTTTATATGTGCGACAGGCTTCATAAATATGAGGAAGAAAGAGATCCTACAATACATGTAGAACAACAAACTCATGCCTGAATTAACATTTGCACATTTTGGTTTATACACATACATACTAGAACATCCTCCCACCTCCACCTGACCATACATGTGGTAACTAATCCTCCTACACTGAAGTATACACTAAAGGCGAGCTGCAAACAAGGCACATTTAGCTGTGTCTGACATCATTCAAGAAGAGAGAAAAGAAGAAGGAAAAAAGACTAATAAAGTGAGGATATATGAAGATAATCACAGCCATTTGCATGGACACAGGCACAAGAGATATGAAAATACAAGGAAGTTGGCATAGGCAATGGGACAGACGAACAATATGGGGGAAAGGATCTGAAACTATAGTTTTAAGTTTCCCTATGTGAAATAGACCCATTAAGAGACTATTTGACTTTCTTCAACTGTATGAACTGCATCAAATCCCTCAACCATACAGATACTGTAGGTGTTTTTTTTTTTGGTTCCCAGTGTAATACCTGTCTGCATGAAAGCCGCGCTCTAACGGTATAATGTCAGAGCGGTGCAAGACCCAAAACATATGGGATATGTTGGCAGGAGGTGTTTTGGCACTAATTCTTAATAGGACAAGGCAAGACATGAATTCTGGTTGTGGGACTTACTACTAGAAGTAGATAAAAGAACCCGCAGTCATCTTTTTAGAAATGCACTGCAAGCCCTTCTTTAGCAACATCTTTATAATTTGAGCTTAACTGCAACTGTAGAGTAGATCATGTCTAGAATGTGACTGCCAGCTACGATTAACCCTCTGCTATCTACTGTTAGATAAATGGAGGCCAATCAGTGGTGCTGTGTTAACACTGATATTGCAAGCCTGATTAAATCCAGGCACGTGTATGTGTATCGATTACAGAGAGGGAAACCCATCAAAGACCTTTTCTCACATTTGGAGTAGCAACCCTGTCTTTCATCACAATGGCTAATGCAGAAAAATAAGAGGAAATGAGGCAGCGTCATTTACAGTGATGATTGGAAAATCAACCCCATAGAAGAGAACATAGGTGCCTTTGTTCATAGATGTGTGTATGTCTCTTTTTGTGGAGTTTAAAAGTGCAAACCTATCCACCAAAATCAGAGACCACATGCCTTGACAAACATATTGAAAGTCTGTTAATCTCCAAAGAATTGCTATCACCATTTCGTAAAGGGCAATAATTGTTTGTTTACTTACTATATGCGATAGAAAAACTTGAGCGTGGCCATTAGTCTACCGCCCACGATAAAAATAGGGGGCAGGGATTTGAAAGGAGCAGCATCAGAGAGGGGGAAATCATTACCGAGCTGTGCGCAGCCTCTAGAAAGCAGAGGATGTGTAAACAAAGGGGTCAGAGGGGATGCTGATTAGCCAGAGAGCATAACAACAATAAGTGGAGGGGAGGAAGAAGACGGAGAGGAAGACAAGTAGCGGTGCTGTGCAACCCGATGACATATTCACAGCAATGTCCCATCTCTTCTCAAATACAAAGTCTGAGAAAATACCCACAAAGATGTCGCCATTTGTGAAAAATTAAGATTCAAGTAGATTGATTCCCACAGAAAGGGAAGTATCACCAAAAATACCATGGTGATGGTGCATACAGCACAATAATGGCTGACTTTGTGTTTGAGAGTAATAGGGTTGAGAAAGAGAGAGAGGACAGCACAGAGAAGCAAAAAAACAAAACAGCGAGGCTATAAATCTGGGCTGAACACGGAAGAGACAGTCGATGGAGGAAACAGGCCTGATGAAGCACCACATTAATGACCATTTCCCAATGAAAACCAAACTAATTTGATAATTACAGCTCCTGTTACCTCTTACATTCCTGTTTCCCCCCCAGAGCTTTTCCACTGATTTGACTTCACCTGCCCATTTAAGCTGCACTATACCCAACTTGACTTTACAACTGAGATGAGGACAGCAAACCTCAACAACCCACTGCTACAAGGCAAACCAATTCCCACACACCACTGAAAGTGTTAGCAATATTTTATGATGGAACAAAAGCCTATGTCTTCTTTGAATCAGTGAAAAACAGCAGCTTTTTCTAGCCACATTTTGTCCAGTTCAACTCAAATGTGTATTGGGGGGGACACACACACTTGGAGCTTGTTCTAGAGCAGTTTATCACCTTAATACCACAAGAGCTGCATAATGATATACGACCACATATCTGTTGGACTCACATTTGACGACATAAAAATGTCAAGATCACCACGGGAGGGGCCATATCGATTCCGTCAGAAAGTATATTAAAGGCTCTTCAAATGTGTCTAGAACCTGACGGGTCAAACCAGACGAGGTTAATTGTCCCGCAACACGAAAAGGTCATAATTTTCTCACTGCCCCAACGTGATAATTGCGGCAAAGAAAAATGTTATTGTAAAGCGAGACCAAGAGCGCTCATAATACTGCAAGGGACATAATTGTAGGCACCACTAACACACACGAAAAAGCACTCAAGAAAATGTCATAGTTAACTGAGGGGGCAGACATGTGTTTACTTTGCAAAGTGAGAAGGGGATTGGGAAATTATCGACAGGCAGGTCTGCTGGAGCGCAGACTGCCCTAAAGGCACTCAGTTACAGGCCCAGGGACTGGACGAGCATCTACTTCACATTCAGAGTATTTGGCAGATCATTAATGCAATAGTGGAAAAGGTACATTCCATACTTACTATTTCCCAACATTAATCTCAAACTGACCTCACCTGATGAACCCAGTGGTCAAGTTTAAGTCATTTATCTTAGCTGTTATATATCGTTACTTTGGAGTTGAGACCCTAAGGTTTGTACTTCATCTGTATTCATTATTTAAGTTCTAAAAAAGAATTTAAGTAATGAAAAAAAAAGGCCTGTCAGTGACACCAAAACTGTTCTGTAAAAAGTTTTACACCAAAAAATACAGAACAAAATAACTTGTTACTGTTACATATGTTCACCTTGTTGTCCAGATTGTTCCATATTTTATTGGCCCTTTATATACATAAACAACCCTTTAAGGTCATATCTGATGTCTCATTCTACACAAATATTTAGCATATCATATGGCAACAATTTTTCTGGACTTTATACATTATTTGGCCAAAATTATAATCACTAAAATCATTACGTTTCAATGTTTGTCATTTGATATACAGGGGATTAAATGGTTATATAATGTGATGTAGTGACGACCCTACAGGCTCTTTTTTTGTAGTGTAAAATACTGAATTTGTATAAGCATTGTATCTTTCCACATGTTTTTGGGCAGAAGGTGATATATGGAACAATAGTGCTACGATTGATTATGACATTTTTGATTTCACATTATTTACGTGGAAATTTATCCATCGATTATGTTTAAGTGTTAGATAAATTTCACATGACTTGTGAAATTCTGTGTCATATTTTCCTTTTTTGAAGACCCTGTTTTCATTTCTGCCATGAACAGACATCTTTGGTGGACAGCTCAAAGAACGTCAGTTCACACCCAGCATCAAAATATGTGTTCATGTGTATCTCAAGTGACCACAGCTCATGTTGACACAATAAAAACATTCATAATTGCTGTTTGAACGGACCAAGAAGGTTGTTATTTGTAAACAGGGTCCGAGTGAATCAAACCACAATGCAATAAAGAGGCATTAAATATGTAGTGAGCAACAATGATTTTGTGGCCAGGTACCTCAAGAAATCTGAGAAATCTCTCAGGAAAGATGATAATAGTAAGTCTGGAAGAAACCAGGTGAGGTTGGTTGAGTGTATGTAGTCCTAGAGACATGTGTGTACTACAAGACCTTCAAATGTGATTTAAATGTTTAGATATTGAATGCACACCTTGTAAACTCTTGAAGTTACATTGTCTGTTGGTAAGTGGGCTTTTGTGAACTTGACTGACATGACATAACAAAGTGAATTGCTTTTCCCATTCCGTCAAAGAGGCTCACATGCCATTTAACAGCAAAGAAAGCCTCACACTAATTACATATCTCGTGTCTGATGAACGTCACTGTATAAAATAATGCACCTGCCCATCAATCATCAAAAGTGCTATACGGATTCTGTTGTGTATGTACTATGCTTTCCTATTCATGTTATTCAGGTGCATTTTCACAAATGCTGAGCTGAGCAAAATGCAGCTTAGATCAGAGAGGCAAGCAGGAAATGCGTTTGACATAAGTGGTAAGAAAGCACTGTACCTTTTAAAAAAAAAATCGGACTGCTGATGCATAAACAGATATGCACTGACGTGGCAGCAGGCACCTGAACTCCTGCAATATGTTTTTGCGAAGCAGGTTTTTGTCTGCGGTGGTGACGACTAATAACTCCACACCAACACACAGAGCCACTGGTTTGCTTCACTCTCATAAATGGCAAGGCAGCAACATTCCGTGGAGCTGAAAAATATTTTAAGTTGTGCGTCAAACTAAATTCTACTTTGATCCTTTTCCACCATAAATATTTCCCATGTAGAACAATGGTGGGTTTAACAAATCGAGCAAGCCAACATTTTTATGACCACAAAGGGAAACGAGCCACAGTTTATATGTGAAAACAGCTCAAATTTGTATTCCATTTTTTTTTACTAAACATTGTCACCCACCATGTTGTGCAATGCACTGACATTTGTGTGTATGTGTGTGTGCAAGTTTTCATCTCCTTCTTGACATTATCATTGGAGCGGGATGGACTTTGTAGCGACTCCACACAAAATGGTTGTCATAAAAGACATTTGCTGATATTAATTGGCACTTGTGGAAGCGGCTGTGGCAAATGACGCTGTCTGGGGATGGGACGGTTTTTTAAGCAGCTGCTGGGGCGAATCATTAGAGGCCACACTTAAAACTCAGCACCATTCCTGTTTTATTTTCACCGTCAAGATTTATAATGAAATTAATTATGAGATGTGTAATTGCTGGAGAGGGCACCGCATGGATGTTGACTTTGGCCACAGAGGCAGAAATAATTGACGTGCTTCAACATCAAGTGAATTTATTTAAGCTGAGCGGTGGCCAGGGCACTTTTTTGCCATGGCCTACCTCTGGCAATACAATGCCAACATCTGGGCTTGATTCATCAAGGTATTTGCATCGAAGTGCAACAACGTCCAAACAAGCATAATGAAAGGCGAGCCCAGAGAAAATGCTTTGCATGATCCACAGCCTGCATGAAATAAACAAACAAACCAAATCGGAATGCAACTAGGCAATTTAGGGTCCTATTTTTAAATCCAGATGCTTGTGGCCTCAAAAAGAAAAAAGCCTTTAATGAGACTCAATGACAAGAAATGGAACGGGGTCAATTTTTGCTCCATCTGAGGTTCGACACAGGAGGTGGGCAAGGGGAAGAGCTCATTTTGCAGCCATTGTTAAAGATCGCAGCCTACATAAGCCTTGTTTTCCTGAATTCATATAACAGGCTTATTTTAAGACTACGGAAACCAAACAATATCTTATTTCAAAGCGATCATACAGTTATACAAGCATATGTATGGGCAGTATGCTCAATTTCTTAAACTTAAAAGTTACACACCATACCATAAAAATGAGTTATACACTCTTACAGTTCAACACAAAGTCCTGTCCTCCTTGTCCTGAAGCTGTGCTCACCAAGGACATCAAAGATATTTAATATCCGCTGATAAATTGAGCAGCGGAAACCAAAACTGTCACAGCTGCATCCACAAAGTTGAGGCTAAACAAGAGATTCATTACTTTTGTAATGTTTAAGAAATGATGTTGACAATTTCATGGCCCAATGCAGAGCTTAGTGGTATTGAGGGATTAAAGCGGAAAAAAAAGCAGTTCAGAGAAAACTATAATAACCTTCAGATAGAAAATGTTGTATCACATTGTCTCACACATAGTCACTGCAGATTGCTTTATGGGAGCCTTCCATGAAATCAAACACACGTGCATGAACCGCTCCGCCTGTTACTTTGACGCAGCATCATTGCGTTTGTCATCTTCCATTTGTCGTATCTTGTGGCAGATTTACCCCCTGACCTTATCAGGAATCCAATTTTGCATCCTCTAACTGAAGCAAGTGTTTCAATCCAGCAGTAATTGCAAGCTCATTTCCTGAGACAAAAAAAAATGATCATCAACTCCACTGGTAAACCTGAACATCTGCAAAAAATCATATCCACCGTCTCTTGGATTGTATTTTTTTTACCCTTCATTATTTCATGTCATTATTTCATTATGAGGGGGGATGAAGGTCGCTTCTCTTCTTGAATGCAGCGTAATTATTGCTGATGAAATAAACTGCTTTCCTGTTAAACGCCTTTCACATCTCTGACATGTCTTGGCATTTGGGAGAGAGGTGGAGTCACTGGGATGTTACCAGAGCAGACCACACAGGAAGGTGTGAATGAGGGGGTTAACTGGGCGAAGCAGTGAGGATTCATCTACAGGCAAATTCGGATTTATCCGAAACAGATGCAAACCATAAAGACACAAGCTCAGAACAACAATGCAGTTTCGATTTAGGTAGCAAACAAACACTATTAAAACACTGAATAGGTTGTATGAAATGCTTCATAAAACAAAAACAAAAAAAACCTTTTAGCCCAATTGGCGCCCGGCAGCAGATGCTGTCTGCCGACCTGAAGGGGTGGGGCCTAATTGTATATCTTCAGCAGTATGCACAAGGCTATAATGTCTGGCAGTGACAGCACATGTGATACCAAGTCATGAGTGCCAGCTGAAAGCCCCGAGCGATGCAGCTTGGCACACGAGTGAACAGGCAGCTTCAGCATCAAGCTGTTCACTGACAGACCAATGCTATTTGGCTGTTAACAGGCCCCCAGCTGGTGTCTGCTGTGTGCTTTATGTGTGTTAGCCTGCATGGTAGCGCGCCACTGTTTTGGTCTGCGGATGTTCATGAGCATGTGTGCAGCATGCAATATTGGCACAAAAGTGCCAGACCCAACCACTCCCCTTCTGCCCCCAACACAAACTGCCACCAGAAGAAAGCAGGCAACAGCATGCATTTATTTAGACAGCTTGTGTCTCCGACAGGCGGAATGCAGACCGCAAACTCCAGGGCTGAAGCGGCAGAGGGGGCTCGTTTGTACACAAAAAAAACCCCAGTGCATGGATTGGGTTACAACTAGATTAGAGTCAGGGGCTGGTAGCAGCTCTGCCACTTTGCTAGGGGGTTTTCATGGTCTGATGCAGCATAGACTTAATAGACTAAAGACACATGAAAAGCACAAATGAAGCCCTGGATAAAGGACAAATATGTTAATATTAACATTTGTTCACATTTAAGACAAAACTCTTTTGAATATAAATGTCTGTGAGAAACTGCTGTAACTTTTTATTATTATTATTGCTTGCACACGGGGAGAAAAGTTGGAAAAGCCACCAAAGCATGTCTCCAGCAACAGGGCTTTCTCATCTCCAGACCGGGATGGGGGCGGTCGGAATGCCTGCGGTTTTGGTCTCCTTCCCTAAGCCTGCTTGGGTCACCAATTTCACTTAAATGAATCAGTTGGGGTGACTTCAAAATGGGAGCAGATGAGTCCTTGATGGCACCCCAATGAACTGGCTCCTCACCACATATCATACACCATAACACAGCGTTCATGAAGCCCTAATGAGAGGCTGTCAGTGATCTGCAAATTCTTCCAGCATCCTATTTTTAATCAGTTACCTTCTCTGCAGCTTTCTGCTATCAGCGCAAACAGTACAATGACACATATTAGCATAGGAGTCACACTGCTTTACCTACGTGCTCACCTAAATGTAGAAATGAGTCAACAACAAACTTGAAACACACATGAGAACAATGTGAAAGACTGTGCTGTGCTGTAGTGAGAAAGTTAATTAGAAGGGGACGTTCCGCCAAAACAATATTTTTAGCCGGCAATCAATGTCAGAGTGTCTCGCTGCCAACAGAAGCGTGACAGCTCTGTCTAATGAGCAGTTAATTCAAAATGTGATGAATTGACCACAAGAGGTGAAGACAACTTCACTTTAAAGAACTGCAGCATTATTTGCTCAAATCCAAATCAGATCAAGCATGGGCTCTTTGTAACATGCAACCTCCTCCATCTACTCAGGATTGGTTTAAAATAAAAATAAAAAATCTGCCGTCAGGTCAGTGATGGGAGCACATGCTTATCCTTCGGTGAAACATTGTTTTTGCTCGCAGGCCACATAAAATGACTTCAAAATTGATGGGCTTTGTTCTGGAAGTGGTCAAATTGCTGACAGCAAAAAAAAAGAAGAAAAAGAAGAAGAAATATTCCATGCACTGCTTTTGTTTCAAGCGAGATGGTTCCAATTTTGGGTCAGTTTTTTGTGTTGTTTAAGTTTGAAATGCAGGGACAGACTGGTAGACTGTCTGTGACAGTAACAAGACATTAGCCTGAAATAGACGGGTACATCTGTCATCTGTTGACCATTTCAAAACTATAGGAAACACCATCGTTTGTACTATATTAATAAGACAGCCACATATTTTTAGTCGATGGGCTGATTAGCTCAGATTTTCACTACATGGTGAAACTGAAGGACTCGCATAACAGAGTCTATATCAAAACCATTCTCTACACTCTTGGCAGTGACTGACAGAAGTACTATCATTACTCTTTGACACTAGGATTCACTGTAAGGTCATCTTCAGTCGTCTTGCCCGTACTGCCCATGCCCTTTTTCCGGCTGCTTCGTCTGTTGTTGCCATGAATATTTTTCATTCTGTCTTTTCTGGCGGAAGAAACTTCAATTGCATACAAAACAAGGATCGCCACATAGACCATTTCTCATCAGCATGAGCATGCCGATTGCTAGGAATTTTGGGCGGCAGATTCTTTCTAATCATCACTGACAGGATTAACGTGAGGTGACAAACACCACAAGTTTGAACCTTCGCCCGTCTGCATGAATGCCTCTGCCTGGCAAATTGTGTCGCTGCTAATGAGTCGGAGCAGGCCCAAAACTAAAATAGAGAAGCGGGGGGAAACAAACAGTACTGAGCACAAGCAGTTGTTTGCAACCACTTAATGTGATCTTTAAAACGTATAGGGACGCCACAGAGGACGTCATAGAACACAGAGGTCATTCATTTTTCAATTGTTTTGTTTTATCAACATAATCTGTGAGTTGAGAGGAGGAAAATGTTAATTATAATTCAAAATGTAAGTTTTATGAAGTGAACAGGTTGTAGTCACTCGCGTCCTGAGCGTCCAGGCATATTTTTTAATTGCAATCAGGTTCTGTCATATTGGCTGCATTAGCCTCTGGACTGCCATATTATTTCATATGTATGTGCATATTGACCGTCATCGCCACTGCTTGTGTCTGTAAATGAGGAAAACCAACAGTAGCCATGGTAATTTACAACACTGAGGCAGTGCAGTCTCTTTCCACTGGATAACTTACTGTGCAGCAACTAACAATTCATAATAATGAACAATTCTCCAAATCCTTGACTCGATTTGATTTTCGATTTTAATGTCATTATTTGATTCGATGCTACATCTTTTTTTCTCTCTTTTAGTGCAAATGGGTGTGTAATTTTTAGACTTGTCTAGTTTATCATTGGTTTTATGTCATAAGTCATTTAATTTTTCAATTCCAATTTAAATTGTCTACATAGTGTCATGCGTGATAACAATCGAGATTGTGACACCCCTAATAATGAAGCAATGACACAGTATTTTAATTATCATAAAATACAATGTATTGGCTTGTTTTTGTAGAAGCAGCCATACAGCATGTAGCCATTATACTTGTTTCTATTCATAACAATAATAGAGTATTTAAAAAGCACATACATTCATTTAAAGACTGGTAAATGATAATTAATCAAATACTTTAATTATCAGGACTAATGCACAGCTCTGCTGTATCTCAGCCTGTCTCCTGTGCTTCTGGATGACACGTTATTTTGCATCAATGCTGAGACAAATTACTTAATGCCGTAATAACACTACTCTCAGAATCGTTTGTCATTTTATTATAATTCCTAAAGGCCTCATAAGAACTACCAATAGCCGCTGTGTTGATGAAACTGTCAGGCATTGTTGCTCTCACTGCTTTCATCTGGCCCAACTTGTTCTGTGGGTGCTGACGATGTCAGAATTAATGACTCCAGCTTTGCCCATATTATCCTGTCATATGTCAACAATAAGTGGTTTCAGGCATGGAGAGAAAACCCCGAGTAGGAAATAAGGGCATGCCAGTGCTGAGGCTGAGAGAGCAGTACTGTTAGCAGATGAGCTGAGGCACAGCCGGCTGCAGACGTTCTGGCTACCACCTATCGCAACAGTTCTTTAGACTAAAGAGAGAAGACAACAACAGTCCTTTAGTTCCTCCCCTTTTCAGAGCTGTTGCTTGCGCCTGGTGTCAGTGCCTTTCTAATGGAGTGGGATGCAGGCACAACAGCTAGACAAACACTGAATGAGCGGAACATGTAAATGGGAAAGGAGAATGACCAGCAGGAGCTCCCACCTTATTGGATCCAGTTAAGAGGTCAAACAGAAAGAGACATTCTGGAAACAGAAGATGATAGTTTTGTTCATGTGCCGCAGCTTTGTGCAAGACACTTGCTCCTGACGGCTGTACTGGCAGTGTGTGAATGGGTATGAAAGATGCAAATGTGCTACATATACTGTAGATGTGCTGCACGAATGTGTAAGTAAATGGATGCATGACAAAACTGCCGTGTAAAGCCTGCCACTAGACGACCCAGTCAAGACACAGGACCTTGGCATTTAATCAAATTATTTCTGGGTGGAGATTCCAGGGATATGAGATCTCATAGGGACTTGCGTGATTTAACATTCTTCAAAAAGAAAACATGTTTCATAAACAGACATGGAGGCGACTGTTGGCGTCGTAGGTGGTTGTGTGTACAATGTTTTGTGCTGAGAAAAAAAAACTGTGGATCAAGTCATGGTGGGAAGACAGAATCAGCTTGGCTTGTACGTTACGGTTCTCAAAAGTATGCAACATCCATTTCCCGGTCAACTCGCTCACATGGGTTATTGCGGGGTTCTGCTAACCCCCCCAATGTCTGTTTAGTCGTAATATCTAACATGTTTAATACTCACAATTTGAAATCGGGAAGATCTGGTGCATCCAATGACGTTAAAATTGTTGCAGATAACCCCTCACACTAGAGGCTAATTTGGCAAGATGATGTATTCAAATCAGCCTAAAATCAGAAGGCACCCACAATTGTCAGAAACTTGTCACAATTATCCTCTAGCTTTGAGTGGACATCAAGACTTATATAAATACAGACAATTTACCACAACATTCCCATGCTGCAGACAGGAAGTGACTTATTTTATGTCAGGGACCAAGTACCTTCGAAATCAGAATTTTGGTTGGTGTGATGTTACCAGACTCTTTTTGACCAGCAGTCAAAGCACACTGGTGTCCAATCATATGTGCCGTACTTTGCTCCATTTGGTCTGATCTGATCTGTGGGCCCCTCTCACTATATGAGTATGGACAGAAACATGCATTTCATATAAAACAGATGAACTGACTGAATTTCTGAAAAACAACCCCTAACTGCCACATGATTTATTACATTTACTGTCTTCTTTTCTTTTACACTTTTTCCCTTTTTCAGGTAGGTGCTGTCAATGGTTAAATAAAAAGACTTCCACCAAATGGACATTTCCATGTAGCTGCTTAGCAGCAAAACCCAACAGGATTGCCCATCACCTCTAGCTTTGCACCTTGATCTGGGAACATCCAGGAACATCCAGGAACAACTGGTTGGAAGATCTCATTACTCTGAGAGGAGTCTGGAGATGTACCAGATCACATAAATAAGTTGGGGCCAGCCCATTTAAAACCTTAAAAACAAGCAATAAAATCAATCCTGAACCAGACAGGAAGCCCTAATTTTGTACTGTAGACAGAGATGACTGTTCTACACCCACATACAGCGAATGTGTAGTGGTCCAGTCATGACATAAAACATGACTAACTCTCACAAAGTTTGGTTTCATTTTTACATCACTTGATTTGCGATGTGATAAACTCTCTTAAAAGGTCCCATTTGAAAAAAAATGGTCAGAATTAGTCACCTTAGTAACTCCTCCACTCATCCTTCCCTTTCCAAGCAATGAACTCTTCCATAACTCACTCCATTCTTTGATTCTTCCAATCTAGTTTCTTCTTTCTACTGTGTTGGTTTATGTAAAGGATTTAAGTGACTGGAGCTGTTCTTAATTCATAGTAAGTATAGTGAGCTTCCACTTCACAATGCCAAATGCACTTCTACTCTGGCTGCTGAAGAGAGATGAACGTGCAAGATGGCAGCCTCCCTAAAGCAAGCATGCAAACAGTTTTTAATCAAAAGCAATTATACCTTATATATTAAAACATTCTCAAATTCTGCCAATAAATCCTCCTAAATAGTATGCACTAGACCTTTAAGGAATTATTGTTCGAGAAACACCAAAATATGTTGCCTACCCAAGCTTTAATATTTAGTGGTTAGATTTGAGTGTGGTCTCAAGCCTTGCAAGACAGCAAAATAACCCCATTTCCCACAATCCTGAACTATTCTGTGAACAAGATGATGTCTAACGAGGAGGAGGAGGAGGAGGATGAGTTATGGGCTAACACCACATTGCAGCAAACAAACTAATTACAACACTAAGCTAATGTTCATGTTACAAGAGCTGTTTAAGCTCCACAGTAATTCCCACAGTGCTTTTTCCCCTAACATAGTTATGAACAGCAAAAAAAAAAAAATAAAAATAAAAAGTCTGGTGTCACAATTTTGGCTTGAATTGCTTTTTTGCTCCAACTGCCAAACTTACAAACCACAGTTCTCCTTGTGAATTCATGTCTGTGTGAGAAAAACATCTTCAAGACTATTTATTAGTGTTTCAAGGCAAACTATGCAGAATTCACTGACTTTGCAAGAGAGAGAGGCAAAAGCATTTGTGTTGGGAAGTGACTGTCCGAGACTGTGGAGAAAATAAACACTCAGCAGCATGACTCCTCTTTTCCTATGAATAATCCATGAAAGCAAGTGGCGCAGAGATGTTCATTAAAAACAATTTTTACGACGCATCATCAAGACGACAGAGAGAATACTAACGACCACATTTCCGCTTTTATTTACATTGAACCACCGCAGGGCTTCGCTTTTATTCCAGCACGGGAGAAAGTGTGGCGCAGGGAAAGGAGTAAAACTAATGAAACATTGATGGAGATAAAGGTTAACTGTTCTTCTCCGAGGGGCTTTTGATGACTAATTGATTTGGTACACAGAACAGGTTGACTCGGTGCGTGTCACTGTGAAGGAAGAAGGAAAGCACTTTTGTTGCTCGCACACGTATCTGACAGTAATTAGCAGATGAACAAACGTGCCCTTAAGGCAGATGTCACAAATGAAATGCTGCATGGCATTTTGTTCTTTAATTAACTACGCACACATTTTGTTCTTACTTTGGAACTGAAGTGATTTAGCAGCCAGTCGAGTCAAACCTGTCACTTTTTACTTTACGTTCCCAAATTAGTTTATTGGATTTGCGGGATTCAAGTTACAGCAAATTTAAAAACACGCTTTTTACAACTACACCTAATCAACTCCCCCAAACAAGACATACTCTACCAGCACTGAAGAAAAGCACTTAAGTTAAAGCAAACGGATATGCAAATGTAGGCAAGATGAGCAATATAAGACAAAGAAACATACATCATACACATTAGGGCTGTCACAGTTAGTGCTGTCAATTTGAGGTATTTTCATTTCAATTCATTATTACATTATTGTGGCAGATCAAAAGATTGATATACAACAAAAAAAGTGGCTTTATAAAGTAATGTATTGTTTTAACAAACTTGAACAGATGCAGCCATTTACATTCCATGTGTGCTTTTGTCAAACTCCAAATAATTAGAAAATACAAATAAAATAAACAAGTCCTCCAACTGAAACGTAACTATGGGTCGTTTTTTCCAACCCCTGAATAAGACCTAAAGGTATGTTTTTACTACACTGGTGCAGTATTTTTCAACTCGAATACGCACAGGTGTTACTGAGGTTAGGGTTAGGGCAAAAAGACAGGGTTAGGCAGTAAAAATTTAAAATAATATTAAAAAGGTGGTATAGTTAGTGAGTCGAACCCTTGTCGACCACACTCGGACGCCACTGAGCGGACTGCCAGTGACGATCTCAGCGGAGCTACTAGATACCACTTCCAAGGTACAAGGTTTAGCTGGTTTTAGACATAGGTCGTAATTCCTGCATACAACCTATATGTACGTTTCATTGGAGGACAGTCTGAAAATAAAACATCAAGTCCATATAAAGCAGCCTGTCGGTCACAGACTTGCTCATATGCAGGGTGTATATGACCAAGCAAACTCCTTCTTACACAGAAGGCTTATCAGCTTACTTGTGTTATTGGTGCCGTCGGGGCGTTTTTGAAATGTGAATGCCCCGTTCATTGGGCCGAGAACTCTCACATAGTCCTCCGTTTTCAATCCTTCTCTCTGTAATCACCGCTCCTCACCCTGCCCTCCAAACACAATGACAGCCCATGTCCACTTCATGGTGCGACTGACCATTTTCCACCCCGAACAACTCAAGGACAAAAAGCCCAACACATAAAAACAGATTTTATAAAAAAGCAACTTGTATACAGAAACAGTAAAGTTAGAGATTAAAAAATAGATTAACGTGATTAAAAAAACATAACACGCTAAATATGACTGTAATGAATTAGTTGCAATCAACGCTATAATTTGACACCCCTAGTCACAATGTCAAATGATTTTTTTTTTTCTTAATTGTGATTAATCACATAAGGTTCAATAGTTAATCACAATTAATGGCATTTTATCTCAGGAACTAATTTGCAATTCACAACAGTTTTAATGTAAATGGTGAGCGACTCTTGGCAGTGTATCTGGATGCTAAATGCAAAGAAAGCTCGTTTATGAACTTCGCTTTTGATTAATTTGATTATTTTATAACAAATCTGCCTAACACAAGGTAACATAAAGCTTTAGAAATTGAATAATTAGAGTAAAATAAAGTGAGATTAAAGTGAACAGAAATTTTATGTGGGAAATTGTTGGACGCACACTTGCCTCTGCAGCAAGAAGACACAGGTTGGCAACCCGGTTGGAACAAGGGCCTTTCTGTGGGGAGTTTCCATGTCCTCCCTGTGTGTGTGGGTTTTCTCCGGGTTCTCTGGTTTACTCCCACATTCCAAACATATTGCAAATTTGAGCATTAGGCAAATTGAACACTCTAAATTGATCACTGACTATGTGGCCCTGTGACGGACTCGCGACTTGTCCAGGGTGTACCCTGCCTTTAGCCCTAAGTCAGCTAGGGCAGTCACTTTTCCTCTATAATCCCATTCGAATTTCATATTATTTTTAATATTCGAATTATAATCACATTTTTAATACATTTTTACTTAATACCATGTTGTTGTATGTTCTGTCCACTGGGCCATGCATGGGACACTGGCAGCCTGCAGGTGCCTCTTAATGGCGTATTATAATAGCACACATTTGTCACCGATGCATCTGGCAACACAACGTTTTCAGCAGTGTGGCTCGTTTGAGCTTCGGTCGTATTGAGAATCTTTCAGCTCCCATTCCTCGTCGATGAAATGTGCGGTGACTGTCACATTATGCTACCGTGGCAACTCCGTTGGTGATGGTTGTGCGGCTAGGAACCGTGTACCTTGCCTCAAGCTCTTGGATGAAGTCTTTGGAACCGGACCCCTGCGAGATTTTCATCGGCCTCATGTCTTTACAAAGGAAACGTACCAGTTTTTCACACGTGGATAGGCAGAGGAAAGAGTGATTCGCCACGTTATAACAAATGTGTTTGAAAAATACACATTTGAATAGTAATTACAGCATTCGATTATTATCGATTTTTTTTAATATTACAATTATATTCGACTGCCGAAATTCGTTCCCACAGCCCTAACGTCAGCTGGGATTGGAGAGGGCAATAAGGGGATGCAAATGCTGTCCTGATTACCTCAGTCAATATTGATAACCATCACAACAAAACGTCACAAAGTCAACAACTCACTCTGGTGGTCTCAAACTTCTTAATAATCAGAAAACTGCAAACCTCCAAAGTCTCTATGTGCTACTCTACGTCTTAAAGTGCATCCACAAAACAAACACCAAAAAAATATAATAATGACAAAATGTCACGTTTACAAACCTGCTCGTGAGGTGAAGCTATCAGGGTGTCTAGGTTATCTGACTGTAATACCAGCTCAAATCAACATTCATGCCCTTTGCTGTAACTGTTAATTTGCTAAGTGTACATCAAAGGCAGCATGCGATTGTCAGATACACTCATAAATCCATCCTTCATCATCTTAAAAATAAACCTCTCCTTGGAAGACACCTGACACGACAACTGTGTCTGATGGCAGGCGATGGCAGGCAATGGCATGCTGAAAGCTGCTCTCGCATGACGGCAGCCAGCGCCGCCTCCCATTTCAAAGCCTGTGGAGCCGATGGCCGGTTGTACTCACCGAGGCTATTTGAGAGAGTTGACCGCTGACCCCATCACACACACCCCGATCACGTCCCACTGTGCGTGCTTTCAAGTGTTCGACCCTCTGACCCCCGCCCCATTCCCTTGGCTTGAAAGTGTGAAACATGTATCGATTACCCAATTCCTCGGCTGAGCATCGGTGCTGCTTCAAGTAGCAATATAGGGTAGCAGCTTTATCATGCTTACATGCTGTACATATTTGCATTTTTAAAAACACTGAGATCATGTTGGTTGTGGTGGCAGCAAAAAATGCACTGGGAGTATCAATCATTTTTTCATCTCATCTCATCTTTAAATCCTCTATCTGCAGAGAATAATAAACTCCTTTAACCTTGGTCTGACTGCTTCATACAGTATATTCTCCCTCTGGTCTCACTGGTGAATGCATTAGTCAGTGAGTGCCGGGCATAGCTTTCTGTGCTAGTGCTATGACCTGCTTCGCCTTGATAGAGCACCCCTCACGGAGTTACATGAGTGCAATGAGGGCCCCAGCCCAACAGGTGGCATTATTTATAGAGACGAGGAAGTTGGTCAGGAATGAATGAAGCGAGGCGAGGGTCAAGATAGAAGCTGGGGGGAGATAGGATGGACAAGGGAGTGCAGAGAATGGGACGTGAAAGTCAGACAGGGGGAAAACAGATAGAGACACTGGAGAGAGGTTGCTAGATGAGGAGGGTGGTGACGTGAAGTGAGGGAGATTTTGAGGCATACATAGCATGAGGTAAAGAGAGAGATTAAATCAGGGAAGAGACATGATGATGATGGTGAGAGAGGGATGGAGAGGAATGTCGGCGAGGAGGCTGAGATTTAGCAACAACCAGTCTTTAACTGCTCCAAGCTGCTTAGTCCCCTGCCCCGTAGCTCCCTCTGCTAATTACTCTGACCAAACACAAATTAGTCACTGCGTTGACATGTGCTGCACACAAACTCAGGCTTCTATACTGTGTATTTTGTAACTTTAGAAGGACTGCATGAAATTCATAAATGATTGTGACGGCCTTTTTCTCAGCAGCTATTCACTGCAACACTGTGGAGCTAAATGAGGGTGCATTACACTAAAAGCAAGAATACATTTAAAAAAAGCTATGGAGGGGATCATATGCATCGCTCTAATCCACACAATAATGACCTTATCAAGCAGATTGATGAAAGTTTAGAGGCTGATTGCAGTTGGTGCCGTTTGCTCATTCAGATGCCTGCCAGAATGCAGCAATTAAGTCCAAGGATTAGAAGACGTCTGAATTGATCCCTTAGTCTTTCCCTCTCATCTGCAATAGAAGTAAAACCTCCCAAATATCGTCATTACCCTTTTCACTGTTTCTCAACTCGACTTTGCAGCCAACATTCTTCTTTTTTCCTGCCTCTGCTAAATTAGAAATACAGGTCCTTATTACACTGCAAAGTGAAACACTGCAAGAAATATGTGCCCTAATGTTGTAGGAAATCCAATCTAACCCAGAATCTTTCAGCTTGCTTATTGCATAAATCAGGTCTTTTTGTTTAACAAAACGAGCCAGTACCGCAGTGGGTGCAAAATGAGAGTTTGGTTGCACACTACAGTGCTGTTTTTTTTTTCTCCTCTAATGCAATAAAAAGATGCAGAACACAAGAGTGTAACCAAACCAGGGGCATAGACACTTCATCTGGACTGAGGGATTATGGTAGAGAGATTCGGTATTTAACACTCACTGAAGAAAATCCTGACTAAGGCCTAGTCCATACGCATACGTATATGGTATTTTTTAAAGGTAGGTAATGTTGAAAATGGAGGCTTTTCTGTCCACACAAAAATAATAATAAAAAACAACAACAGAGAACAGACAGACAATATGTCAGTGCTTGTTCTGGCAGGCAAACAAAAACGGTGCACCATTGGAAAGGAGAATCTTTAGGACTGATGACAAAGTTGGGCTCAAACTGTATTCACACTGGAATATAAAATTATATAAATATTGTATAAATAAATACAAAACACATTCTAATGTAGAGTCCTTCAAGTGCATCTGCGTACACCAATATCGGCGAACTTATCATTCTACACTGGCAATTGGGGCTGTTCTTTTTCTTCCTGGAAGGAGGTCATGTGGCACAACTGCGACAGGAAGTGAATGCAGGTAACGCCATCAGTTTCAAAAGGTCTCCATTTTTGCCCATCTATACATAGCCGCAGAGTTTTCAAACAAAAAAGTAGTGTGGAAGTAGACTTAATGTGTATATTTGCATGTAATATTAATTATAGTACTGTATACTGTATATCATAATATGCTATTCTGCTCAGATAGTTTCACTAAGAGTAGTATTTGTGTCAATCATGAAATGTATATTCTTTACACAGATATTATTGTGCATAAATATAGTGAGCTGAATTTGTTAAAGTGTGCACAATGAGTCAAGGATGTGATCCCATTAGTGAGTGTAGGTGTGGTGTGAAGTAATCGGACATACCTGAAGTCAAACAAGTCCATCCAAGACAAGCAGTGGGGGTTCCAGCCAAAAGAGATGGGGAGAGGGGGAGAGAGAGAGAGAGAGAGGTTAGCATGATCTGATTTCATCAACTTTTAATTCATAGTAAGGCATCAGTAAAACAACAATTCTTTCAGCTGCAAATGCATGAAGGAATACAGCGTCTTCTCGGATCTATTTCGCGACTCAACAAAGCTTCATGGAAGAAAAACTTCACATCTGACCATTGCAACCAACTTTTTTCTCAAAATGTTCCTCAAATTCCTTACATTTTTTCAATGACATATTTTTTATTGATTTGTAACAATCATTTTTAAATACCCATTCACAAAAGGTATAAATATGTGCAGAGTGTATACATGACGGAAATCAAATCCTGAAAAACCCCATCATCTCCAATCCAAACAACCACAAACAACAAGCAGAATATCATCAATAGGATGGCGGAGCATGAAGCATGACAAAAAAACAAAAAGAAAAACTAACTGGCCAACATTAAAAAACGAAAGGGAGAAAGGTTAAGATAAAAGGCAGGAATTGATTAATGACAAAGAATTTATAAACCAAGCGCAAGTGAGCCATGGTCTTCCAAGTTAAATATCTGATTCGCTCGTTGCTGCAGTACATGCATCTGCTGGGGTTGGGGACTGAGAAGGGGTGTCAACTTCGGGATATATTACCCGACAGAGAAAACTATCCAGATGGATATGTTGACAACTTTTTTAAACTTAGTGCAAAGGCCTTGTAGCCATGCTGTTGACAGCGTGCATAAATACATTGACTAAACAAAAACAATCGCACCATCCAGTCTGACGAGTGCCAAACATAAGGTACATGTTGTACATCATGGAGTTGTTTTTATAAAGATATATTGTGATTTAATTTGATGAGACACAACAGAGCATTACCATAGGATATACCATCAAAATATGAAATACTATGCTACTGTACAAGATACAATTTAATTTAAGGATGAGAACTAAAAGATATAAGCTTCTCCAATTTTCTAAACTGGCATAGAACATAAAATAATCAATAATAGAATGATTAAAAAGTCATATTTCAACTGGAAAGTTGTGGGTTCAATTCCCAGTTACACTTGGGCAAGACACTTAATCCCGCATTGCTCCCGAGTGGGAAAGGGTATGAAAGACGTGTGATAGAAAATGCACTGCACATAGATGCACTGCATGAATGTGTGAGTGAATGAGCGTAAATGGGTGAGTGGCAAAACTGTAGTGTAGGGCAACTTTAAATGGTGGACTGCAAAAGTGCTATATAAATACAATTGCAATTTGCTAACTGCATCCTCATCTTCTTACAACTCCATGAACATGCATTTATTCTGTGCATGTACCTAACACCTCATTTACTACTTATTCTGCTCTATTTAGTCTTTGTACATTTGCTCTTACAAAGCAAAGCATGTTTGCGATAAATGATTAGCTGCAGTATTTTCTTCAGATCCCTGCACTTTTCCACGGGACTGAGCAAGCCGATCGATCCTTGCAATGCCATGAATCTCTGGCTGTCTGCAGAAGCCTGCCGTCTACACATTGATCGATACCTTATTCATCCTACGCTGCTAATTCTATTCCATGCATGAGTGAGGGGCAGGATTGTGTCCGTCAGTGGGTTGTTACAGATCTGTGGTGTTACACAGTTGGTAGTGAAGTGACGGTTAATGAATCAGAGGCTGTTTTGAGCAAATCTTGACATGATTCATTGACATCCAAATAGTCCTTTATGTGTTAGAAACTCGTATAAAAGTGTGCAGCAGCTGGTGTTATGTGGTTTGCACAATGATCAGTATCACTCATTCAGGGCAGTTTTACAAGTCAAGAAACGGTTTTAATCAAATGTTTATTTTATTATTCTTATTTCTAAGACTGTTTGGGTAGTTACAATATTAAAAAGTCTAAGACAGACAAAATAGTTGCTGAGGCCCTTGTGCTTTGCCATACAGGATCAAATATGTTACATGAAGATCAGATGCCTTTAGTGTGGAGTGAGTTTATGGTGAGCTGTCAGGTCAGAGACTGAGTTTGACTTGATGTTTGCTGTTTATTCATTTAAAGCACAGGATCTAAAAATACAAGAAAAGCAAAAAAGCAGATTAGATGCAAAAAAGTTCTATTTTAATGTGTAAGCTTGTTTGTGCTTGCAAAAAAGTCACATTTCATAAGATCTTCTATTGAAATCCACCATGTACAAGGAATTTTGAAATAAATAATAAAAAACCTCCATGCAAGTCAGTGGTTGTTGCTGGTCTTTGAAATAGTGGAAGCTAATTTCAGGCCCAGTTATTTATACATACATCCTTACATAAATCCAAGGAAACATGATGTAAAATTGAAATGCTATAATCGTATTTTTAGGGCATATATACAAATGAAAATGGGCTATATCACCGAGCAAATAACACACAATGACCAGCTATTTGTCTACAGACTTCCCTCCCTTCCTTGACACAGGACTGAGGCAGAAAAGGCTCCAAAACTGGTTCTGCCTTTCAGACAGCTCTTACGATCATCGAAGTAAGCTCACCTCCAGCTCTCCCACCACAGACCTGACTATCACCCTCGACAACACAGTGGTAGCTCCCTGTCATACTGCAAGGAACCTGGGCATGAAACTGGGCGACCATCTCTCCCTCACCACCAACATTGCTGCAACAGCACGATCTTGCAGATACATGTTGCACAACATCTGGAGGATACGGCCTCTTCTAACCTAGAAGGCGGCACAGGTTCTGGTCCAGGCTCTTGTCATCTCACGCTTAGACTACTGCAACTCCCTCCTGGCTAGTCTCCCTGCGTGTGCCATTTGACCTCTGCAGCTCATCCAGAATGCAGCAGCTTGACTGGTCTTCAGCAAAGTTCTCTCACACCACTCCTCCACTGCCTTCACTGGCCCAGCCTACATCGAGGACATGATCAAACCCTACACGTCAGCCCGCCCACTCCGCTCTGCATCAGCCAACCGGCCTGCTGCCCTCTCACTGAGAGGATCACAGAGTCACTTGTCTCACGCCGTCCTGGCTCCCAAATGGTGGAACGAACTCCCCATTGACATGCGGACAGCAGAAAGCCTCCACATCTTTCACCACCGACTAAAAACACATCTCTTTCGACTCTACCTCGACTAAGATGACGACGAAAAAAAAACAAAACAAAAAAACTTTGCACTTTCTTGCATTTAGTTCTAGCTCTTGTTTGTACCCAAATGTTGAAAAAAAAAAGTGATGTTTTTGCCACATTTGTCCAATCATCATCAAGCTCACTGCAGTGAAAAGGCCTATTATTTACCGTCCTATAGAGAACAGTTGCAGCTGAGCTTCAAGTGGTTTTAATTCAATAGCCGCTATGGGAATATGAAAATCACATAAGATGCTCCATCATCCATGATAAAAAGCTGATTCTCAACAAACTAGTGACACATTCTAATTGCACAGTACATATATGACATTTTAGAGGAAGCTTCCCTTGCCCTACACCCAACAGGAAAACAATAACCATTTTTGGACATCTGTCTTGTCAACAGGCTTTTTGGAATATAACATGTTTGTGTATGTTGCAGCTTAAGAACCAGGCTGTAACATTATGACAATTCATCCTGACACAATTTATTACTATTCAGTTTAACACAGCCTTAATGCACTCCCTGGGGTTAAGTATGACACTTGGACCAGACTTGGACCAGACAGCCTGGATTCGATCATCAGCCGTCTTTGCATCTGCAGGCACTAAAAAGTGATAACGTACAATAAAAACTGATGAATAAAAATCCTGTTCACTCCTTCACATATATTCAGTGCGATTCCTTGGACCAAAGTTGTAATGCGAGAACTTTAAATTGCATGAGTCCAATATGTCACATCTCACATCCACGCTAAGCAGACTTTTCATCATGATTGGGTGTTGAGCGCTGGTAACTGGAGTGTCCTCTGGCTTTAAGCACAAACCCACATGGCAAGCTTCAGAGTAGCACGTTGATTTAGATCCGCCACATCCATATGCACAGACCTGCCTTGTGACAGGAGAGCATCCTCTGTGGTGGTTGGATTGCTGCACTGCTCCAGAATCCCAGTTATCTGAACTTTATGGAGGATCTGAGCCGCCAAGGACAGGGTAAACAGGAGGAGGGGTTTGATTAAACATGGCTCCTCTTCTCTGAACCACTTTGGTGGGCTGTTTAGTTTTTTTCCTTTTGATATTTTAATAAATCAGCAAAGAGCATGGTGGATGAAATTGTGTGAGAGGCAGAGAGAGGGAGATGGAGGCTGAGAGGTTGGGACACCCGGGAGGGTAACAGCTGTCTTTGAGATTGCTCCAATGTGTGAGCGCAAGAGAAAGAATCCTTTTGTTTCCTCGCGGTTTGCCGCTTCACCGCGGAGCTTTCATCTGCACGGTGCAGACAAAGGCCCCATGCATCTCGACTGAGGCAGAAACCTCAGGCAGCGCGTGCAGGATGAGTAATGAGTAGGAAGGGAGGAAGCAGTTATAAACATATTCCAGGAGACAGTCAGAGAAATGGTTCCACCAATGTTGATGCTGGACGTTGGCCTTCAGGAGACACTGTGGCGAAGCAACCTGAGCTCAAAGGTCACACTGAGTAGCAGTAACTACATGAATCAATGTTAGAGTAGCATATTTGAGAAAATCCTGATGCTTTTTGTCAACATGCAGCTTCTCACCAAAAAACTAACAAAGGCAAAAGATTTGACTGCAAAAAAAACTGAATTACATTTTGGAGAGTGCTGTTTTTTTTAACTCATATTGTTGTTGTTTTTTTGTTTTTTTTACAAGAACCTCAACACTGCAGAGTTACCCACTTGAACGCCAACAATGAGAAAGTAGACTTACCCATTGTCTACATTTGACCACAAATGCCGAAGGGTACTTCTAAGACTTTTATGAGCCGTGCAATGCAATTACTTTAGAATTTGTTTTTGTAGCTGTACGGTTACACCATGCATTAAAGAAAACTTGTGTGAAAGCAAACCGACACTTTGTGCTTTTTTTAAAGTGAAGTTTCCAGGGTTTGTCAGTCGCTTTGTTATTTTTTTATCTAGCTGCATCTTTTCACTACAGTCATAATAGTTTTGCGACCACAACATAATCAGTTTTCCATTACTATATTTTAATTTTCTGAAAAATGACGCATCGCATAAACGTTATATGTGGTACTTGGCTGTAACATTAATTACATAATCACAATTTCGAGCTCTACTTTCATCCAGATGGTTTGATGTATTATTTTTTTTGTCAGTAGGATGCTGCAAGATGTCGGTTTCCCACAACACATGGATAAAAGTCCTTTACTCATCCATGTGGGCGTGAGGCCACCAGATTGTTGGCTGCTGTCTTCGTTGTTGAGGATGAGCACAGACTGTCCTTGTGCCTTGCTGCTGAACTGAGGCACAAGATATTTCCTTTCAGGTTCTGCTTCAAGTTAAGGGAAACCAAATGGGGTGCTGGGAGATAGCAGTCCTGCTAAAATCTATTTTGGTAAACAATCCCCTTATATACAGTAGCTTTAGCGTCATCATCACATCCAAACCTTAAGGACAACATAGACGATGATGTCCATGTTGTATTCATGGTGGAAAGTCCAGCGAGAATTTCCAATAAAAAAGCATCAAATACATCTTTTGTAATCATATTTCCTCTACTAACTCACAACTGTTGTAAGGCAATGAAAGATTTGGCCTCAGCGTAGGCAAATCTCCTGCTCCAACAATTGCTGTTTACCATCATTATATTGCTTTTGTCAGACGTCCACTTATGTGGCCTTCTGGTTTTGTCCAAACAAACAAATGTCTTCAAGAAACCATTGGCAAGTGGCCTCCATCATCATCATCTTTTAAAATAAAGAGCACAGCAGCATGTTGACACCTTTTTTTCCTCTTTTAAAATCAAGGAAAGAAAAGTTTGTCTCTTCCTCCTCCAAAATCAGCTCCCGGTGGAGCAGTGAATTATGTGGCGCAATAACATCAACTTGCAGATGATACTTTTGGGCACTCAGGATTTATTTCATCCAACAGATAAATACAACACCCTAAACATTGAGGCTGAAAACACAGCAATCATCATTGGATCAAAACTTCATGGTCAAATTATTTCACAATTTTTTCTGCCAGTTGTGCATCTTAAAGTGTAATAAGTGACATTAAAGTGTGATTAAACCCCCTCAGGAAAATTCCAGTATTCAGTGCCTGATTTTGAAAAATGCCAAAAGGTGGGCTGAGACCTGAGAGAGGGAGCGAGAGGGAGAGAGTGGAGCAGTAAGGGGGTGTGTGGTCTAGAGCAAGGCTTATTATACTCACGCTGATTGGGCAAGAGGGTGGGCAGTATAGAGAATTGATACAAAAAATCATTTCTGAATGTTTGTCTGAAACCATTGGGCCAGGCCATGTTCAGACAAAAATCCAGAAATGATTGCCGGGCTCGGTCACATCAATTGACATGGTAATTTCAAGTTTTTTTAGTTGAACGTTGAATAAAAAATGGTGAATTCAAATGGAATTTGTTTTAATTGCTTTATTAAAATGATGGTGTAAACATTTAATAAACAGACGAGTAAAAATAACTGATAATATGTAGTAATTCACCTAGTATTTCTGTTAAGAACCAGAGTATACTATTTATGACAGGTCGGTGAACACAACACACAGGCTACTGAAGTCATCCATGGCTGATGTTTATCCCTTTCCTCTACAACAACTCAAAATAAACCACGATGGTTGGATTATGTCAATAGTTATCAGCTGTTACAGCTCAACAAGAGTTAAGAATTGCTGGTCGTTAATGGTGAGTTTGAAATTGTATGATACTCGTAAATGCTGCTGATAACTCATATTTATACTTATTCATAGAACAAATCTGCTTCTGTACATATATATTCATATTCTTGCACTTCTGGTGAGAAGCAAACCTCATTTTGTTACCCGAAACTTGTATTTGAGTAATGACAATAAAGTTGAATCTCATCTCTTCTCATAAAATGTATGCGTGTGTTCATCATGGGGCCAATAGTTTCTTACTCCTGGATGTAATGATAGCTTTTGTCGCTTTACTGTCAGATTAGCTTCAGCTTACTCCAATTGTGTCTGGCCCAGTCGGACTTGGACAGAAAATGTGGCCCACACCTAGTGCATGCAACAAAAGTGGGAACCTTTGTTTTAGTTTCTGTTAAAATTCTATTCTCTCCCTCCTCTGTGAGAGTCTAAGGATAAAGGGAGTCACTTGCTGTGCAGACGATAAAGCCCTTTGAGGCAAACTATGTTTGTGGTGTTGGGCTTTATGAATGAAAAGTGTGACTTGAAAACTTAGTTCCAATGTGTCACGCAGCTGCTCCTTCAACTGTAATATTTCTCCTGCTATGTGTCTAAAATGACAAGACGCAGCATTATACTGAGGCTTTTGTGGAGTTGGTTGAAAAGACAAAGTCAAATAAACCATTCTCCGCTGCCTTCCAGTCTTTGTGCTAAGCTAAGCTAAACATACTTTGGAGCCATCTGTGGAATAAACACATTTAAAATTGCTATTGATTCTCTCCTACACTCACTAAAAAAGCAGAAAGATCAACAGCACCATAAATTAAACCTTCTTAATAATATAAATTAATAAATAATAAATGAATATACCCTTCCCAGAGGGTAGACTCAATAATTCTACCATTATATTTCACTAAGGTGGCAGATATTGGTTTTTATATGGTAATGTCATCATCATCACAATAAATCAGACGTACTGCAACCTACTGCTGTGGAAAACAGTTCCATTGTGGAAAACATGAGCACCTGGGGGATTCAAGGACAACGCTGATACTGGAGTCAGTCACTTCACTTCACAAGGTTAAAAACCGTCACTGTTAGTAAAGTGGTGTCAAAAAATAGCAAGAAATTAGACGTATATTTCTGAGGATATATACCAAATTGAACCCAAAGCAATAGAACATATTAATGGAAGTCTTGGTTATTAATTAGTGGCAAATATACTGTATATGTGATAGTTCTAGTGAAATCCAAATGACAAAAGTCAGACATGGACACATTAGTTCAACTCCTTAGATGCAAAGAAATGAAGGATTGAGTCAGCCACGTATTTCTGGATAGTCACTCAGCTGCAAACATTCCAGTTTGAAAACAAGACAAAACACACGTCATGTCATGCTTTTCAGTAAAAACACAGAGGAAAGTAGACCCGCTGAGGAAATTGGATGAAATGTGTGTTTGTGGAAGACTTGCAAATCACTTCCCTTTTTGATTTATCAGTTTTTCTGGCACACAAGGCGGCACTTATTCAAGTTAAAAGTCTCTAGAGAGACTTCAAAATGTCATTATGCAAACGGTTAACTTGAAAGTCCTGTGCAGCAGAAGCAGTTTTGGAAATTTAAAGAAACTCTGAAGTGAATTTCAACTTTGTTTCCATGTGTGTATGAGTCATAATGTCAGGTTAAGTAAGGTACAAAACCTGCCAGTGTTTTCTGTATCACTGAAATGGCTTTGCTGACTTGTACAATCTACTGATGTGTTCTGGCATCCTTTGACAGGAGGAATAAAACTACACACAGAGTGATTGGCAATTTTGTTTTCCCCATGCACTACAAGTTTATTATCAAGGCTAGGAAAAACATTTTGAATAGTAGATTATTTATGGTGTACTACAGATCTGAAGTAGTGTGTTGCCAGAGTCGTAAGAGATAATGTAGCTCATCATAGAGTTATAATTTAAAAAAAAACTTAGAATATGGCTTCACCATTGTTGGAGCACAACAGATATTAAAAGTCCAAAGTGAGATAGATTACTTATTTTGTCCTAACATGAGTCTAAAATTGACATATTTCAACATTTTGATGATTTAAAGACATGTAAAAAAAATTTATAAATTAGCTAAAAAGTTTCCAACACTTAAATCTTAACTTTATATCAAAGGTAACAGCCTGTTTTATCAATTTCAGTCACATTTTAACATAATCATCAGCTTTGTGTAGGTGCTAATAGGTTTCATACAGAGCGTTTGGCTTGAAAATTTCCATAAATAATTAACTTTTAAATACTCCACTGTACTTAATAAAAAGCCAGTACTCCTCAATCTGAAGCCGAGCATCTGCCGGTCTCGCAAATATTTCACTATCAAAGTCTTGTTGGGGAAACAGGAAACATAAAGGATAGAGTGTTTTTACTTTTACTTTACTTTTTTTTTTGTAATGTTACAGGACGTTGTTTGTTTGTGACACACACGATATAAAAGCATTGACCAGCTGTTCAGCAGACCCTAAGGTTCACCAGGTGTAATGACTACAGTTGTCTGGCAGAGAAAGAGTCAGGGAGGGGATGTCACTCAGTCTGTGTCACAATTTCCGGATCAGTCACATAATCAGTGAGTGAGCTGAAGCTCCCGATCCCACACTGCTCCCTGACATCATCAAACAAGGTCTATTATGAGTGACTAGATCTGAGATATAATTAGACCTAATAACTAATTTAATAATATTAACCTTGTTGATATTGTTTTGATTGAGCGATAGACCCCTAATGGCAGAAATTACATACCATGCGTTTAAACGTACATTTCTTAAAAATCTATTTTTCCCTTGATGAAACATAAGGAGATATTTGTGTGACCTAATTTATATGCATTCATTCATGACTCTTTGGTATTTGTCCTTCGGGCAACGTGATCAACAAACTATGCTTGGATTTGATTTGGTATGTTGTATAATGATGGTATGGAGGATTAAGAATTTAATATGGCACTAAATAACAGGTGTGAATACTGGCTGACTCAGCCTCTGATGCATCCTCCCCTGATCCATTCCAGGACTCTGCCCTCTGATGTAGATCCAGCAACAGCAATTAGAGAGTAAATACATGCTGCAAACATAGTCTATGTAACAGAATCACTTTTTCATAAATCAAGCCCGGCAGTTCTCTTGAGGACTCGTAGGCCGCGAGTGTCAGCAGTGGTAAGGATGAAAAAGATCTTGAGCTCCAGTATCGTGAAACCAGGCAGAGTGTCGTGCTCAGTTGACACATGTTTGTGACCTGGGCTCAGTTGTGACACTCGTGACTAATGGCTCTGTCCTGAGAGTTTAGGGAACTGCTACAAATCCTACAAGACGACACACTGGGGTGGACTGTATGTAATGATGGCATTTCTTCAGTGGTGGTGCAGATTTGTGAGGAGGAAAAGGCTTGAAACAACTGCCCCCATGTGACACATTTAAAACGTTCTGGGATGAACCCCTGGAGTTTCATATGAGTCTGCAGTCTGGGCAACAAAAAACGGTCCAAACAGCAAGGTAGTGTTTGTGGTCAGAGGAAGAAATGTGTCTGTGCTTATGAACAGACCATGTGGTAAATAACTGGCAGCTGAGGTTTGATGTTGACAGCTTTGAGGGGACTGAAACTGAAAACCTTGTCAGTCAATCGTACACTTGGCCTGAGGGGCGATGACGGTAAGTGGTGGGAACCTTGTTGCTCTATTTTCCTTTCAAAAGGACCTTTTTCCTGAATGTGTTCAGCGAACCAAGGGAGCTCTGTGCCTCTTTTAAGGCAAACTCAGGGCCAAGGCTCTTTGAGCATCTTACAGATTCTTGTAAGACTCAACTTGGGCCTGGCACTTGCACAAGCCCAAATGAAACATGGCATATGATATCATCTGACATTACCATATGGTCCTAACAGTTGAGTGTTTCAGAGTCTTGATGTCCTGAAAAGGGAGCAAAAATTCCATTTGGGCAGATTTCAATTGGACAAGAATGTGGCTCTTCCATTAGTTTGATAATTTACCGTGCGACACAAGACAAACTAGTTAAAGGCCTTCTATACTGCGCTAAGTCAATCAGTTTACTCAGTCATTAATCAACCCAGGCTTTGCACTGACAGATGGGAAAGATTCTTACTGATAATGGAGATTAATGCAACTGCCCTTCCAACTCTAACATTCAGTCATAGAAGTGGATTCAGTCAGCTTAAACTGTGGCCTATTCTGTTTTTATTTTCATACTATCTGAGGGCCCTCCAGTTCAAGTCATTTCTGCATTTTTTAATGCTGTATTTTTTAATGCAAATAATAATTCTATGTAATAAATACATTTTTATTTTAAACAATACATTGTGCCATATCAATACAGACACTTTTGTTTTGAAATGACCTGAAATATCATCACACATTGTCATTGTAACATCATAATACACAATGGTGATATCATTTTCAACTCATGTCTCCCACCCTTACTGAACAGTTGCTTTTCCCCAAAACGTTTTTTACTTGGCCGGCCCCCTTCTGACTAGTCTCAATACTCAGTGAGCCCAGGTAATTTGAGTTTGAGACTCCTGATCTAAAGTCTGCTTCATTGTACATAACAGAATGTGGCCATTTGCGACCTGTTCCAAACCAGGACCTTTGTACGTGGATTTTTCTCCACTGGTTTCCTCCCACATTCCAGAAACAGAGGCTAACTGGACATGAGGGGTGGGAAGTTACCTCACAGTACGATACAATTCATAATACATGACCCACAATACCAATAATATCAAGATATCCTGTGTTAATCAATATATGTCTGATACAAAAATGTATCGTTTCTATCACAGTGCTACTTGAAATGCTACTTGATATGCCTAAGAAAATCTACCCACACCTCAGGAATTACTACATTACATCTGTCTGAACCACATAAAGAAAACCATACATTTCTGACACCAAGAGTGCCTACAAAAACTGTTAACACCCAAATTTGGCCCACAGGCCCCTCTCTTTGGATCGCCATAGACTCAACACAGAATCCTGCATTGCTATATAGTGAAAGAAGCCCTCCTCCGAGAGCTGTGGGGCAACAAACTGTAGTGGCAATTTTGGCAGATATTGACCTGGCTGCGTTTCCGCTTGCTGAAAATGACTGTTGGTTCAGTGCCAGACATTTCAGACAGAGAGTGGAGTTACCAGCTGCTCTTGCACCTCAACGGCAACCAACTCCCCCTTGCAACGACAGACACCGAATCTCAACTTCCCTATCAAATCCACCCCTTACACACACATACACACGCTGAAAAAACTTGATACAGCAAGCTGCAAATACAGTGGATCAGGGGAGACACAAATAACTCCACCAGAGGTTTGAAGGATTCAAGCAGACCACGGTAGCCACTTGTTCACTCTCCGCAGCATCTCCGGATGACAGGATTTGAGACAGACTGTCTAACAACGGTTGTGACACCCCTCTAAGCGTCAGGTCTTCTTTCATCTAATAACATGCCTCAAGGGCAATTTAATCTGATTTAAATTTAGCCTTTTTTATAGTACAACCATCTTTTGTTACACTCCTATAACCATGCAAATATGGTCATCATGATGACCATATACATGCTTTACCATCCCAGCTGAATGTGTGACCATGTTGGTAGAATTTGCTGATGAGCACTTATACTATACAACTGAGGCTAATGGATACGTAAAGATGCACTGCGTAACTGTCTGTGATTTTTGTTGTTGTTTTGTTTGTTCATCGTGAAAAGAAACAAATGTCAGATTATTTTCAATGCCTATTTTGTCTGAAAATGTCTCTGACACGCAAACCTATCAGAGCAGACTGAGGGAGCACTTGTGTGTATACACCGGCGGTGACGATAAGTCTTTTACACTTTTCAACTGCTGAATGAAGAGTTTTCTTCTCAGCTTCTCGCAGTGCAGGAATATCGCCAGGTGACAAGATCTACACATCACTACACTGAGAAATACAGAGTTTTGTGGAGGCTTAATCCGCACTGTGTGAATACATTTGACAATGGTTTGAATAATTTAAAGTTAAAAAGTTATGCACTTCAACTTTAAGCTCACATATTGGAAAAACTCAAACTTTGACATGAAGCATGGCAGAGGAGGAAAGTCAGAGAATCCGGGTTCAGGATTCAGGGAACCATGAATGGGATGTTTTAGACCAGACTGAGTGTTGTACAGCCCAACCAGACAATTACCATCATAACTGTAAGGGAACATCATTTGAGGACACTGGACTGGGACATTGTATGAGTTAGAAGAGCTGGCACTGGAGCAAATGCCCATTTCTGTTGACAGGCCCTCACAAAGGCCTCATGTCGTGAGTCAACAAACATGCTGTCTTCTGAGGATGACAAGGCCCCCTCCACCACCACCAAACACAAAGAGATCTTTGGGATGCTGACAATGTTGGCCTTTTATTGGACGGGCATGGGAACAGGCAAAAATCCACCCAACACACACACCCTCCAACTGCACCCCAAGCCTCAACTCCTCGTCATGGCAGTAAAATTACAAACCGAGCAACGCCCAACAAGAGGGGCCATCATGAGGCCATTGTCGAGAAATCAAAATCAACCAAGAACCTGCTTGATGGACCTCTGATTAAAGATTAATGCCATGCGGTGGAGGGGAGTCAAAGTGGTCATGGAGGAAACACAGCATGAGGAGGGGAAGGCTATTAAAGTGTGGACAGTAGGACAGAGGCTAAATATCATGAAACAAGAATACAGTTCAGTTTTAGTTCTGTCGTTTAATTTCAAGCTCTATTAACTACAAGCAAATGGAAGACTTGACCTGAAATTCTAGTATCACAAAAGGTTTGCTGCTAGGTCCACAAAGTTTATTCCCTAACAAAGTTATCCGTTTTGTTGTTGTAGTTTTTTTAGTTTCTCATATTCAGGGGTCAATGTGCCATTACTCTGCAGCTGCAAATAAGCTCTCCACACAAATTTTATAAAAGCAGGAGCCACTGCAATGGTCAAGGCTCGATGCAACTACACATAGAAAACAGGACCAATGAAACAGCACTTACCCTATATTACACAGTGCAGAGAGAAAAATATGTGGTTTCACCTACCAAGTACCAGAATCCCCCATGCATTTTAAGCAATGTATTCTATTTAAAAACACCCGTTCATCACGGTTTATGTTTGATTTTGCATGCTGACATTTTCCAGCATTTTATGGGGCTTCTCTTTCCATGGGCGAGGTACCTTTGATTTGTAGCTTTGCTAACCTAGGCATAGTATTAACGCTCCTGTTGCCCTCTGTCAGGTTTTATTTCTTTTTTTGCAGCTCAACTTCAGTATTGTGCCAGAGACACAATACTGTCCTCAGGGTTTGGGCTTGGGCTCAGTGTCGGCAGGGATTTTGGTTTTGAACATTTAGACCGGCCAGCGAATTTGGGTGGGCAGCTGGTATAGTAACCTGAGCTGTATGTGATCAACGCCAAGTTCTAACTTGGTGCCGTTGTCCCCGAGGCACAGTTTCTAACCCCACAAGCCTGGTGCCCCGACCTTGCTGCGACTGTCTCGACGCTTTAAAATGCCACACAAAGACCACATTGAGAGCTTAATGAAAATGTGATACGAGAATATGTTGCTCTTGAAATTAGAAAGACAAGCGCCGGGGGGATATATATGGAGCTGCATTGGTGTCTCGAGATGAAAGACTCTCCTAGAGTCTTTGAGTGACTCGCACACTCAGTAGAATAATGATAAAAATATAATAAAAAAGAAGAATGTAAAGGTTTTGGTAGTTGGTAATTGTACAAAAACATGCTTAAATTGAATTCCACTGTGTTTAAAGAGCAGATAACTGGTAGCTGGTGAAGAATTCCTCAGACATTTATTTTGAATGATGAAATACTGTGTAGCTATGTCATATTTTATTAGCTTGGCCAGGACGTGAATGAAGAACGGAAAGGTTACGCTATGAGACATCTCTGATCCAGCAACTATGGTTTCCTCATTACCCACTAAGCCACTCGCCCACACTCTGGCCCTTTGTCATGTGTAAAATATAAATGTGTATTATCTATGTCAACTCTAGTAACATGTGATTTTTTGTTTTAAATATTTCCATAATCAGTACTAAGTACATGTTATTATACAGAGCTAAAATGTCAGTCAATAAAATGTGTGCTTTTATTCTAGTGTTTTATTTTCTAACTTAATGTTGTTTTATTTCTTTTTGGGTTTTCCTTCTTTAACCTCCATGCACTACAATCAAGCACGCCAGATTTTTTTCACTCTGTTTCTCAGTTACACTTTACATTACAGTAACAATGTAATGGTCACAGTACGTTAATAGTATGGTAACAGAGAGGAAATAGTGTTGTAACATTTCAAATGCAGTTTTCTGGATGGTAATGACGCTGGTGATAATGTCACAATAAAGAAAATGACAGTAATACTATGTTATTTCCTAAATAATGTCCAATTTTGGTAATATCAATGAATATAGGCTAATATCAGTGTAATACCTTCACATGAAAGTGTTTTAATTGTTATTAACAAGTGATTACGATACAAATAATATGGTATTACCATGATATTACTTCTTCAATGCAAACAAATACCATACTATTGTCATTTTGTTAGTGCACTGTAAAGTAATGTCTTAGTAATAGTTCTGAGTTTTGCCATCTTTAATAATTACTTTTTTATTTTTACTATCCTCTTACAGCACTACTGTAACACAACAAATATGCCCACAGTGGGAGTGATAAAGCATCATCTTATATTATCTTAGTGATAAGCAGATGTAACAAAGGCTGGCACTGTGAGACAAGAGAACGTAAGTGAAAAAAAGCAAACTACAGCAATTTCCTTTTTAACTCTATTTCTGTTCATGCCAAGAGATCAATCATATCTGCTGAATAAATATTAAGCTGGAGTTTTTCCAAAGTTTTCTAAAGATATATCAAACAGCCTGCATATTGAACACACAGGGGCCAAGATTGTTATAAATCTATTCATGTAATGTGCATCAACAAGCGACCAATACTGCTCTTTTAAAGCTATAGTACACACATTTTAAATAGTTGGATGCAAACCATTGTTAACCAATAAGTTCACAAAACACTGATTAATCAGCTTCACGCGACTCTCCGTGTTTCTCAGCATAGCAGTGTTTTGATTTTATGATGCCCGTTGACTTTTCCGTGCTGCACAAAGTGAGTGATTCACTTTAGAGTCGATTTCAATTCGACAAATAAGATATAAAATACTATACTATGAGGAAAAATAGAACCAATATTATCACTAAAGGAAAAGCAAAAAAAAACATGCAGAGATGCGTAGTGCTGAGCCCGAATAGTGTTAGAACTGTATAATAGAAAAGCCCCAATAGACTGCAGCCATTTTCCTTCTCTCCAGTTGCCTTTCATTTACAACTTGAAATCCAAGCACAACACCAAACTAGCGCAAGAGTCAGAGTGTCTGAGCACCACTCTTCATAGCCAGGAGTGACTGATGCCATCAACGTCAATCTCATGTCATGACGATGGAAGACTAAGACGTTGTTTATAACTAACTCACCAGATTGATTTGACCTTGTTTACAATTCGCTTAGGAAAAAGTTAAACCGCTTCCCAAAACATCAATATTTATACAACACTGCGAGCTTCACACAAATATGATGTGGTATGACATTGTGGTTGGACCAGAATAAGGTTATAATGTTTACTCCGGTTAATAGTTGACACAGCATTCTCACTTGGTGATATACTGAAGGTTTGTTGTGTCTCGAGATGAAGTCATAAACAAGGGAGACTAATCACATGAGCTTTGTCCTTGAGCTCATATACCTGCCAACAACTGTCAACAGCAGTGAGGTGCTGTAAACTGCAGCAGATTGATTTTCACTACTGCACACAGTTACAGACACAATACCAGTTCTTATTCGTTAGTGCACGTTGTTAAGTAACATATACGCTATGGCTGCAGCAGTGGAGAGTGCAGCTGTCAAGTGCGTGGGATGACGTTCGTAAAACAAACGTATGTGGCACAGACGCCATCACTGGGTGTTCAGGAGCTTACTGTTAAGCACCGAGGGCAAATTATACTGTGAGGTGACCATATAGGGATATTCAATGAGTATAAGTAGAGAAGTAAACAATGTCAAAGCAGAGTTTCAACTGGAAGCAAAGTCTGTGCCTGGTCCTATTTTTACCTTTTTCGATGTCATTCAACAGTCCACTTTAGGTTTTAAGTGTTTGTATCACTATGAGAACAAGAAGCTATGCCATATAAAAAAATGACAAATGCTCAAGGTATATCTGTGCTATGACTTTAAACTTGACGTTTTAGTATGTCATTTATATTGAATAATAATAATAAGCTTTTATTATGTAACACCACTGTTACAAAGCGTTGTACAATAATTAAAACCCAAAACATTAAGTAGAGGAAAAACAAGCAAAGCAAAATTTTAAAATAAATATATTCTGGGTGTAGCGCAGAGTGAAAAATTGTTTACCTGGTCAGTGGAGACAGCAACATATTGTGCAACATGAGACTTTGTCTACAACTGTATTGCATGTTTTGTTCCAAAATCTTTGAATTATTTATTTAATATGAGCTTTACTTTCATTGTTTCAGTCTGACTCCAAAAACAACTGTGTTGTACAGTCTCACATGAAAGCAGTCATTCACAGAGACCGAGTCTGACGGGTGCGGTCACCAAATAAATTTACTGAATTAGTTTCAAGCCTTTTACGTGTGTATATTTTAAGGGACATGTATAACATGTAATGAATCATTCACAAACCATATAGCTCCATGCACAACAACAGGTATTAAAGAATTTTCTTGTCCCAAATTATATTGTGAATTCTGTTGTGATGGTTTGCCATCTTTAAAAAGTGGGACCCTGCACAAAAAGATTGGGAAACAATGCATTTAAATGCAAATATTTAGGAGATACTGAAGTCGGCCAAAATGGCGTCCTTGCCAGACGTGTCTGCAGAGTGAAATCAAATCGTTGGCACACAAGGCTGAGTCCACCCAGGATAACTTGGATGACCCACAACGGTCATGTGGAGATGTAATAAAATACTGACTGTAATTCAAACTCTTGTTACACACACACGCATCCACATACATGATGTAGTATCAGAGAGTGGGTTTGCTATAAAAGGAACAGTGCACAGCTTCTGTTGTGGCTCTCATGTTCACAGCTGTCCACACCTAGTTGGCAGACACCAACATGCCCCCCCCAATTCTGAAAACATACGATTTCTTCAGACCTCCAAGAGTATTTAGGACAGTGTCGCACATCTAAATATATGAAATGTTTGTGCGGATTTGGAGAACTTATTTGACCTTGCATTAGTGACTTTACTGTGACTGAGTGAGTGAATTAATAAAAACATATTTTGAGTGACTGTACCTCTCTTACTAGGCAGGTAACCTTCCTGCCAAGAATAAATCAATGCCTGCCTCATTAAAAATTACCCATCTGCCGGATTTCAAGGCACTGAAAGCCTAAGAGCAGGTTTGTACTTCTCTTTACCTTTATGTGAAATTGCGTCTTCAACACCTTTTAGTTTCTTGTGGTTCATAATCTTCACAGGAAACAGGCTATATCCTAAACAGCTATAAGAGACAGGATGTGGAGAATTAAACACTCAAAGTCACCAGGCTTGGTCCTGGGAGTTGTTTTTCCACAGAAAATGCTCATATTTGCTGAGCAATATTAACGGCTACAGAGAATCCACTGGCAAACTGTTCTCAGTTCAGCCACAAAGATTTTCAGCACAGTGCCCAGTTGCTGTGGACTTTGGAGGGAGACAGAGTGGGAACAGGTGCACGGACATGTTTTACTGCGGCCGCAATTGAGAGGAAGCTTTAAGCAGAATATAACAAAAGGTACATGAGTGAGAGGATGCCCAAGATAAACAGTTACTCTGCATATGTTCAACTCATCAGTCATCCCAATCCTTTTGGGATTGGAGCAAAAAGGGGTAATCAGCTGCCAGCGTGAGTGTTGATCCTCAAATTCCAACGGCAGGTGTTGCCAAATGACCCAGTTTACTTGATTATATCCAAGAGTATTGCGGGTCTTTACTGGATGACTGACACGCGTGTGTCCTCACAGGGAAATGAGCATGTTGTACACACAGGAATACTTAACTTACAGTACAAGTTCTGCACAACAGCATTTCAAATTGATCTCTCAGATTATCACTTCTATTCCCTGCTGGAAAGTTTGAATAATGTCGGGTATCATGGAGTACATTTAATCAACATAGCAGTCACAGACATAAAAGCTTTGAAAGGTACCCTCTTTCTGGTTAGCTTTGTGCTAGGAATGTTCTCAGTGCTGAGCTAGACATCATCAGTAATCCAATTTCAATGTCCATAAAACTCTAGTACTTCCTCTGCCTCTTGACAAATGCTTTTACTCCAAAAATACTGCTACGTCCAGTGAGTCACGTGATAAGAAGAGCAGTCAGGGGATGTGTTGAATGGGGCTTTCAGAGTAACAGCTGAGTCAGGGACACAACTTATCTGAAAGATTTTAAGTATTAAAATGAATTAATGACAAAAAAATATATAACTTGGCGAATGATATTACAAACAGGGCTACTCTGGAATTTGTCAGATTTTTAGGGTTCGAGCAACAAGGTTGCAAGAAACCTATTGAAACTGAAAGGATTATTATTATTCTTATTATTCCCCCAAATGAATTGCCTTTTTGAGGCCTTTCCCATACCCCAAAACTCACCAATTTTTGTGACCGCATCAATCCTGGTGTAAATTTACGTCTGAAAAAGGTTTGGGGAATGTGCGTCGAAAATTGAATGTGGGAGGGGCCAATAAGTGCGGCGCCACCTGTCCAAATTCACCATGACCAACACAATTATCGCACATGCCCGAAATTCGGTACACATGTGTAGTGGGTCAGGATGAAGAAAAAATTACATTATGACCATGATCCAAACCCAACAGGAAATCCGCCATCTTGGGTTGATTGGCCATTTTTTGGCGATTTTGGCGAATTCACAGCAATGGTATTTGAACTAACTCCTCCTAGAGTTTTCGGGCGATCACCTTCAAACTTGGTGAGGTCCCTGTGGACCAGTTGAGGAGCTCACGGTATCAAAAGTTTTTTCAAATGTCGCACGGCGCACGAGATAGGGGGCGGCAAAGTTCGTGATGATTCTGATGTTTCGCATCAGAAAAACAAAACTCTTATAACTTTGCGATGGAAGGTCCGATCCGAACCAAACTTGCTATGATTGATGATGGGCCATGGCTGAAGACGTCTATGAAAAAACGGTGAAGTTTGAAAACAGCGCCTCCTTGTGGTGAAAGAAAATACACAAAAAAAAAGTTTTTTTACGATTTCGGGAATAACTTTTACACAGATAATCGTACCGCACTCAAAATTGGTGACAACAGTCAAAACACATGGTAGATGATGCGTGATCAATATGACGACAAATCGTTTAACGGTGTTGCCATGGCAACGACGCAAAGTCGGATTTTTGGGACAAAAAATCAAACTGCTACAACTTCGTGAATCCTGGTCCGATCTGAACCAAACTTGCTAGGATTGATGATAGTCCGGCCCTAAAGACGTCTATATGAAAATATTCAATTTCGAAAACAGCGCCCCCTGGTGACAGTAGACAATATGACAGCTTGTATTTCAATTATCTCCTCCTAGAGCTTTTGTGCGATCACCTTCAAACTTGGTGAGATCAATGTGGACGAGTTGAGCATCAAAAGTTATCAAAAGCTTTTTAAAATATTGTATGGCGTACGAGATAGGGGGCGCCAAAATTGGAGATAATAATAATTTTTCATAACAGACAATGAAACTCTTATAACTTCGCGATGGAAGGTCTGATCCCAACCAAACTTGCTATAGTTAATGATGGTTAGTTGCTGAAGACGACTATGTTGCTGAAACGGTACATTTTGAAAACAGCGCCTCCTGGTGGTGGTAGAAAATTCTAAAAAAACAAACTGTTACAACTTTGCCAATCCTGGTCCGATCTGAACCAAACTTGCAAGGATTGATGACAGTCCGGCCCTGAACACGTCTATATGAAAATATTCATTTTCAAATACAGCACCCCCTGGTGACAGCACACAGAATTACATTTATAGTTTTTGATGCTGCTCCAACAGGGATTGTTGTATCCACTTGAAACTTAGTATGTGGGACCCCAGACCCTTCCTCAACATGTCCGTAAAAGGTCACCTCCCTACAGGAAGTGGAACGCCCGAAACAGGAAGTAAAGTCTTACATTGTCCGATTGACACGAAACTAGATATGTGAGTTACTGGACCTTACCTGAACATGTTTACGGAGACGCCGTTGACCGAACAGGAAGTCGGCCATTTTAAACAGGAAGTGCCCTCTAACTTTGCCGTACATTGTCCGATCTGCACAAAACCTTATATGTGACACCAGGGACCTGTCCTGAGCATGTCCGTAAAAGGTCACCTCCCTACAGGAAGTGGAACGCCCGAAACAGGAAGTAAAGTCTTACATTGTCCGATCTGAACAAAACTTGATATGTAAGACAAGGGAACTTCCCTGAACACGTTTCCAGAGACGAACAGGAAGTTTGCCATTTTAAACAGGAAGTGCCCTCTAACTTTGCCGTAAGTAGTCCGATTTGCACGAAACCTTTTATGTGACACCAGGGACCTGTCCTGAGCATGTCTGCAAGAGATGACCTCCCAACAGGAAGTGGAATGCCCGAAACAGGAAGTAAACTATAAGATTGTCCGATCTGCACAAAACTTGATATGTAAGACAAGGGAAGTTCCCTGAACACGTTTACGGACACGCACTTGACCAAACAGGAAGTCTGCCATTTTAAACAGGAAGTGCCCTATAACTTTGCCATACGTTGCACGATCCCCCTCGAAATTTGGAACGACATGCGCGGGGACGCCGCTGAAAATAACTAGTACTGAAAATAACTAGTACCGCGCGCGGTGAATGAACGGGTGAGAGCGCGAGGCACGCGGGGAGCCGTGGCACACGGCGACCCGCGTGGGTCGGCTCGAACCCGTTCAGAACCGCGCGCGGTACTAGTTATTTTTATAATTGATATTTGTAAGAGAAATTGAGCAAAACTGACTGGGTACATAGGCGGTTAGTGCACTTAAAATCTGTGTAATTACTTTCAATAAATGAACCCTATGTACACATCATTGTGTTATATGTTAGAAGGGAGTTAAGTATGAAAAGATGTTAGTCATCTTTCACATAATATATCCCAGTTTATTTCAAGGGGACTGAAATGGCAAAAAATGCTTGGACCGTTACAATTCACGACAGCAGTTAAACAAAGTAGCCTCCTCACTGCAAAGTTTACCATGGACCGTATAGCAGAGGAGATGAAAACCCATGGGTTTAAGGGTTCAACGAACAAAAGAAGTATTGATTACACCACGCAGGGTTGTTTCTCCCCAAGGTTGCTAATGGTTGCCACATTGTAAACATTTCACCACAAGCCTTCATTCAAGAAACTATTTCCCAGAAGAAGGGGCAGCCACTGGTACCCATCAATCCCCTGGTACAGGAGTCTGCTTTGGCCTGACAGGAACTGGTAACTTAAGAGTGAGAAAGAAAGAGGATGTGGGGGGAAACTGCCGGACAGTTCAGAAGGAAGAGAATCTTTGTCCCTGCAGCTACAAAGCCCATGAGCCAGTTCCACAAGATTTACACAATGTGCTCTGAGCCAAGGTTTGGACCACAGACACAAAGAAAATATTCTCAAAGAAGAGCAAACGTTCTATTTTGGTTGTGGGCAAAAAACTAAATAACACTTCATCTTCTATACAACCAGTGACACTTGGACCTCTTGGCATTGCTTTACAGAGACAGAAACACTAGAATTTCATTCTAGTTTGTTTATTTAAGGCCATTTGGAGCAACTATATATTGTGTGCAGCAACCAGAACAATTCAAAATGCATGTCAGGAAAGCCAGTTTATTCAACGCAGTCATAGAGGTACAAATTTGACATTGGTGTTTATCAAAAATGACCTAGTGTGCAGGGTTGGTCAGGGTTGTTTCAGGGATTTAAAGCCAGCTGGACACTAACCTCATGCTCACAATGCCACTGCACCAGTAATCCGTGAAATGTAAAGGTTGGATTATTGCACATGCATCTCATTCCCAAAAACTTTTCTGTGCAGAGACTATACTGTAGTGTGTGGTAAAACACTTGTATATCAAGCACAAAAGTTCTAAAAACCTATATTATCAATGTTTTTCTTATTATGAAAGGGACCAAGACTCTGTTGACAGAAGATAAACACATCTAGTTTTCAATATAGTGCACTACAATGAAGATACTGCAAATAGCATTGTTCAGATTTCTTTCAGCACCATCTCTCTGGGCTTTAAACATCGCAACAGATGGACAGAAATCTCGTGTTGCCCTCATGTTACTATTTCAGTCTCAAGTGTTGTTCTGCTGCCTGCCTCACAGTTCTGACAACGGCTCTCTAAAGTCAAAGGTCTTGTCCACTCCAAGAGCACCAGACCATAAACAAATGAGTGGCCATTTCCCAACTTCCCCCCTTTTTGTTTGTCAGCACTGATGTGAGAGTGTGGCATCTGTGGCATCTCCAAAGAACCTTGAGGGCTCAGAAAGGTGGCGATGAATAGATAAGCTCAGGGGGAGTCAAAAACAGCTCAGCTGTCTGTCTCAAAGCCTTGCCTGTTTCAGAATGTCAGGGAGTCTAGTGTGTCTGCCTGCCTGCCCACCCACATGCATGTAATGGCCATACTTTTGGCAAAACTGAGTGGCTGATGTGATTGCATGTGTATGTAACTATCAGCATTCATTTACCATTGTTAAAGTCTAACCTAACCAACTTAAAAGGCACAGTATGTCATTTCTAGGAATGGCTCGATATCACTTTTTCATGTACAATACTGATATCACAACATTAAGCACCGATACCGGTCAGTTACGTTCATGTCACACCCTTTTAACTCCAAAGCTGTTAACATATTTATGCTGATGCATTTACAACCTTCAGCCATATCATGCAATTACAAAGACATCATTCCCCAACTGTGTCACACATATTTTGCTCCCACAATGAAGAAATCAACAGTCTACAACATGACTCGTTACTTTTTTTACAGAATAGATTTTTTGTATTGTATTAGATGTTTGATTTATTCTGTTTCCAATATCTGATCCAGTGATTTTGACTAGTACTGTACCGATACTAGGTATCATATCTGCACATCCCTAGTCTGCTCTCAAAATAGAGTAATGGGAAGTGTTGTCCAGTGAGAGCAACAATTTAGTGACAAATATACACTATGAAGTTGTACACAATATTTGAATTATGATGTATCATAGGTGGTTTGCCCCAGAATATATGCTAGTATTCAAAGTTAAAGTGTGTTGGAAATGTTGTGCTAGAAATATTAATTTTAACTTCAAAGCTAATTTAATTAAAATACATATTCATCAATCAATATATACAGTGCATAGCAATGTAAGGGCGGCAGTCGCTGCTGATCGGCAGGTACTGTAAAAGTACTCTTTCTTGGTTATGTGTGTGTGTGTCTGCCACTTTTTCAAATATATTAAACTGATAATAAAACTATACCTTCCCCCTTTTGTGTGAAAGTCACAATTGCTGCCAAAAAAAGAGGAAAAACAACACAAACCACTGAAACGAACCTAGGTATTAATCATTCCATACCATTTCAGGTGGTGATCGGAAACACCCTGACAGCATCCTGGAGCCAGTAGGGTAGAACTTCCAATGATGTGGAGCTTAGAGTAAGAGGTCTGGGGCTGAAGAAAACTACCGTTCCATAAAATCATAAACATAATACGATGCCTCCAAGATTAGGGCAAGGACCATGCAGTTCAGGTTGTGCACAGAAGCCTAACCTGAGGCTGCCTCGCCTTTCCAAATCCACTTGAAATAAACCACTGCACAGTTGCAAGGCAAAAAAATGTCAATTTTTGTTGAGTGGGATGGGATGAGATTGAAGGTTTTAAGTAGAAGATGGACAAATGTATGTATATATATATATATATTGTGACATGACACAAGATATAGTCTTAGATTTTGGATATCATCATATCTGTGATGACTTGGTTTTAAAGGATGTTGCATTAATCATCATGATTATGTTGAATACATGTTATAAATTAAATATTATTGATTAAATACATTTAATCAACACAATTATATATATAAAAAAAACATTTAATAACAATACTAAGCCTAATTATCAGTGTTAAAGCAGAAGCAGTTATTTGGCTATGATAGGCTTGACTGGGGACACAACAGCACGCTGCAACATGGGTAATATCACAGACAATATGGCAGCCATATCCTATCGACACCTCTTGAGGGCAAACACAGACATGTAACAGAAGAAACTCGCAGGCCAGCCTTTCACCCCCCGCCATCTGTTTTCTGCTTCACTGGCGCTGTCTTGGCTAAACAGCAGCAGCAGCCAGGACAGACTGTGCAGCAGAGCTCCAACATTCTTACCTTCTTTAATCCTGCCAGCACAGTCACCCCGGAGGTGCTGCAGACATGCACCTGTTTGAGGGGAGTCATTCTGTCTCATATATGTACTAAACCCTGGCTCCTGATTAGGTATTGAAACAATATCTTGAAAAAAACATTTTATCTAAGCTTATCCGCAAATCATTTAGTGACCAAAATATTGACTGGATGTAGTCTTCCGGTTTGGAAAGTGAAGCCCCGGGAGTAGGAGGGAAACAATTTCCTCAAGAGTTAATGGCTACATTCAGCTCCTCTTTAATAGAACATGGTGTCAATTTTGTAAATGATGTTCCTATTTAGAGGATAATAGACAATAAAACATGACAGATATGAGTGTAAAGAGTGTAAATCAGCAGGTGATAGCTGTGAACTTCTGATTTCAAAAACTGTCATGCCACTGGGCAAATTGAGAGTCTTGAGGCCTCAAAACACTACGTCCACTGGGTCTGTGGACCTAAAGGTGATTTTCTTTAAGTCAATAAAGCGTGTCAGGAAATGCCACCCTGAAATTCTCAGAGCTGTGATTGAACACTACAAGTTTGAAAATAATAATAATAAAAAAGTTAAATACTGTATCTCCTGTCTGAACCTCTTTATTCTTGCTCCCCAAGCACAAACAAGCGTCAATGAAGTCAACTTTTACAACTAAGCTACATTCCAAGTATGAGCCCTGGACTTGTGTCAGCTAGTGGACATCAATCTGCACTACTTTATTTCGAGGAAAAGGTGTTAATCCCCTTGGCAGCTACAAGGATACATTGGACATGATCCACCATTTACAGTAATGATTGCTATGGCTTATCCTGTTATTCAGGGAAAACCAGGTATTCTTGTGTGAATAAATAATGCAACCTCAAATTTGAGAGATTAACGAACCATAACTCACCTAACTCATACTTGACTTTGAGAGCAGAACAACAAAAGGCCTTATTAATATTACTGATCTACAAATACAGTGCAAGAGCAAGGCAATTTGTTCATTTTCAAGATATCAAACAATCACCTTGAAAAGGAAGTCGGCCATTTCAACACTTCCATTTTGCTCATGTAAAATAAAAATCTGTGAACCACAGCTGGAGGCCTTGTAACCACCAGCCGTGCCTTAAGGCAGCTTCTGGCGTACCATTATTTGTAAGTGTCATTTCTTCCCTGAACAGAGCCTTGGTTGTTTCCAGTGACATCCGTGGTGTGCCGCATTCACTTAATGAAGCATGCTGACTTCCTTGCTCCCCTGTGTGCGCCTGCCTCTCGGAAGACTGGAGTGTGAGGAGGAAGGAAGGAGGCTATAAAAGGACACTAAAAAAGACTGCAGCACAGGAGAGTTGGGGTGGCCAGGACCCTGCTCAGCTTGTTTACCACAAGCTCCCACTAATGTGGGACCTTAAAAGATCAAATATGGCTGATTTGCTTGGCATGCAAGAAGGAGAAGGTGTGTGAAAACCAATGTTGTGCATTCTCCATATTTTAAAGTGGACCTCTGACTCTCACAAGGTGTTAACCAACATTTGTCTACCTATAAGTGTTCTGTTCACAACTGTGTAATTTATTATTGGCTTCTACATTTACAAGCATAGTGTAATATTTTCACCTCTGACATAAGTCAAATTAAATGGTCTGTATTCATAAAGTGCTTTTCTAGTCTTGAGCACCACTCAAAGCTGCCATTTTGCCATTTACCCATTCAACACATTCATCTATGCAATAGGTGGCATTTCTTCAAAAATGTTTAATGACCCATGTCTATTTAGAGCAATTTGCAAAAACTTTCAAAGGCCTTGAATTAGTTTTTTCAAATTCACAAACTTTCATTTCAAGGACCTGTGGGAACCCTGTATCTACTGTTCTTTCACTTTAATTAAACAGCCACTTTAATATAAATCGTGAACTGTCAACAAGCCTCTGTCGGCCTCTGTTGGTCATATTGGCAAGTGCGGAAACAAACAGACACACACAAAAAACAATACTTCACTCCCACTCTGTGGAGAATATTTTTGTTTTTCTACTGTTCTTCACAATGTAGTCAAGACTACCTAAACTGAGACCAAGACAATACCAAGACCAGAAGGTATGGAGACCAAAACAAGACCAAGACAAACCAAGACCATGTCGAGACCAAGTCCAAGACCGGAAAAAACAAAAACAGACACAAGGTATCATTTCAACTACAGGCAGAACAATACAGAGACAGAGTATGTCATGTGAGCTCACTCACTGTGAATGTTTTCACAGACTGAGTGAGATAAACCTTGATGGCTGTTACTGCTATTAGAGGATTGAGACTCCCTTAACTTTTGTGTGTTGTTGAGAACTGACACGAAACTGCTGTGACTTCCGTTTTACACGCGACACACACACACAAATGAGTGACTAATGACTTTGTTTCAGTGTAAATGAATCACTAGAATCAGTTAATCAAAAAAATGTACTTCTTCCATTATACCGGAGCACAGACTCAGTCTGACACAGTCACTGGAAGTCACGGATCGGATCGTTTCTCGGATCAGCAAAAAATGTCTGGCACAATCTTTTCGCTGAAGTGGGTGCACCGTCGTAACGTGGCTCAAGCACTCGTTTTGCACAACCGAATATGGCCTCATGTCTGCACCTATAAACACACCAAAAGCGTTTGTGATGGCTTTAGCCCGGTCTGATTGTGCAACAAGGGGCTGCTTAAATAGCGCGGTGATAAGCGGTTGTGCAGCAGCCTTCGTTTTCATGTCGCTTCAAATGCGTGGCCATGCTTGATGTGTTTCCACTGTCATATGGCTTTCTTGTGCCACAGTGCCGACACACCGTCACGGTTTTGTCCACTAACCTCTTTCCTTCATCATTATATTTGACAGAGAAGCCAAAATGCTCCCATACAGGGGATTTAAATGACGCGGGGCGTTCAAGCTCCTCTCCTCCACTCGCCATGACCACACTGTGTGTGGACTGAACATGGGCAAAATGTTTTCATAAATCAATCCACGGATCACACGTGTGCCGAACCGATGATATTGATCCGAACGGATCACGGATCAATGATGATCCGTTGCACCACTAGTCACTGGGCTGAAATACAGCAGCAGGGTTTGTGATGCCGGTCGCGATCAGCAGTGCCGTCGCTATTTTTTATTGTATTTCCCTGGTAATTGTTGAAAATTAAGCCACGTTTTTAAGTCTTTTCAACTGATCTACAGTTTGGCTTGATATTTGTGTCGGACGTCTCTTCATGTGACTTGCAGTAAAGACCGCCTAAAACGAGACCAAGACCAGAGGATATTGAGACCAGGACAAGTTTGTCTCGGGACTGGTCTCGAGTCATACAACTCTACTGAAGCTACACGTTCAGGAATTCATTTATAACTTGTTTCATAAACAAGGGAAAGGGGAACGTGGACGTTGACATCAATGCAAGCAAATTTTATTCACTGCCCTACAATTCGGAATTTGTTAAAGTGTCTGATAAGAATGCCCAGGTTTGCTGGAGGGACTTCATTATTATGTTGGAGGGGCTGGCTGTAAAATATTTAAAACATATTTTAACATAATATTTAAAACATTTCCTGGGATTGTCCAAAACTACAGACATTTGGGGAGATGAGTAAATACAAGTTATTTTAAACCCATGATGTTATATATTGGGATGTATACCACAAAGCTTACTTTATGGAGATAATTCATATACAAATAATATTTTTTTTTTATTCTGATCAGGCTTTTATTTGATATTTGTCTATGTAAACACAGCCTATAGTCTTTTTTCACTGGCGTCTCTTTGCTGCTGTAGAGACGGTACTGAATACTCAAATCTGTACCTCATTCAGTTAATTTATAGATGCTGTCAAACTGCAACTGAGGTTTAGACAAACATCTACTGAGAAGATCTGAGACTGAGTTAAGTCTTGTCCTGGAGCTGCAGTGACAGGACAGGAGCAGCGCACCACATGAGAGAGGCTGTGATGGAAGCTCCTCAGTACACACTGCATATCAAATCAAAGCACTTTCAAGAGACAGTGATGGACAGAGACCCCACTGCAGTATGGTTTCTAAAAATGTTCTTGTTTTGTTTATTTTTTTGTCAAGTAAATTTTTTAATGTTGGTGTAAGTTACCCGTTTTTTTTGTACACACTAAAAACAGGTAACAGTAGGAATAACAATAACGCATAAAAATGTTCAGGGAAAAAGTGAATATGTACAATAACAATAAGAAACAAACAAACAAAGGGTACCCAATCCTCATTGCTAGCCATTAATTGGATTAATTGAACATTCTAAATTTACCCCGGCCATGGAGGGATCTATAAATGGTAGGGTTGTATCAGGAAGGACATCCAGTGTAAACTCTGCTAAACCAAATATGCAGATCACGGTGATCCGCTGTGGCGACCCCTACAGAGGTAGATGCCGAAAGAAATGAAAATAATTAACGTTTTGCCAATTTCTCTTCAAACAGAGTAACATCACCATTCATCCTGATTCATGCTTCTGGCCAACTAATAAATGTTGAGTCCAAACCAAACAATGAGGCTAAAGAGGAGTTTTACAACATGATTTGACCAGTTCATACAAAAATGTAAGCACAAGTGCAAACAGGGTTAATTTCATGCTGGATTTATATCCAGAGAATACACAATTTACACAAATCAACACGGCTATTTAAGGTTTACACTATGACCACAAACTGCAACTACTGCATGTAATCCCCTGTGAATCTCCTGGATTAAGAGGAAAGTTTGCGTGTGTATCTGTACAGCCTGCATGTTCATAGCAAAAACAGTGTCTGCTTTGATACAGAGTGCAAATATTGACTTCTCCAGGACGGTTTTGCTGGAGACTGGGGCTGAAGGGGCATGGAACTGCCCTGCACCCAGGCCTGCTCCCCACACCTGCTGTGGTTGCCCGCCTTATTTACACCAGCGCCGGTTGGAAATGTTAGTGTGGGGAGCCAGAGATGCACATGGGTACAAACTTAAGCAGTACATAACAGTACACACACACACACACACACACACTCGTCTCTGTTTCATCTCGAGCTGAAGGTTTTTCTGGAGTCTGACAGGGGCTGCTTTCTTGGTGGAAACTCTGAGCTGTCTGACCCGAGCTTAAATTTCTAGGCACACACACACACACACACCTACTCACCCGACAACCAAACAAGCTACAAGACCTAACTGACATATTCAACATTTTAAGACATCAATATGGAGCAAAACCTGATCTGTTTCACAGTCTTCTAAAAAGGTAAAAGTCCCAGCTATCCATGACAATACTCTGTCGTCGGCGAGTGCAAACCAATCCTTTAAAGTCACTGCGGTGCTCTCCGGAGTGGAAACACACTACCAGAAGGGAAATTACTCAGGATGAAACCTTTTTCAGGATGTTTGGCATTTTGTCACAGCAGATAGAACAGTGTTGCATTTACTCCCATCAAAAGGATTCTGTACAGAGAAGGCACACTAAACTCTCAGAGGGCCCTGCTACTTTCATGAGCCATTTAATGTGGCCTCCAAAGACATTTATATAATTTATCATTCTGAAGCGTCACAGAAAAAAACCAAAAAAAAACCTTGTGCAGAGAGCAACGCTTGTTTGTTTCCTTTTTCTTGCCTCTAACTTTGAAGCAAAAATTTCTTTCTGAGGCTTGTTTGAGGAGGGATTTAGTGACCTGAATCTTCTCATGGGGAATCCATATCAGCAGCATACACACAGGCTGCTCCACTTGAAACAAAGTTGTTGCTGTTATTTATTTTGCCCACCAGTCGGTTGCTTTGTTTTTCACTGCTGCTTTTTGCTCACTTTTGTCTTGCCTAGTCGATAAATCCGGTCAATAGCTCCAGACCCCCTAACGGCTTGCTTCCCAAATCTCCTCTCATTGAAGTTGAAGAGTGACTTTGAACAGAGTAAAAAGGCGACTGGACAGAGCATAACCCAGTGCCGGTAGAGGAAGGGATAAATGTCTCCTGTGAGTCAAAGATTCCTTGAAAAAGACAGCTTGAAAACAATCAAACATCTCTTTTATGTTGCAGGAAGCAAAGGGATTTCTGAGCACATCACTCCTCTCTATTAGAGAGTATTGTTTTTTTGCTCTGGTTCAATTTCTGTCATCACTGAAAGCATGGAGAGATCTCATTTGAAGAGTGTAGAAAGGGAGGAGGGTGGAAAAAAAAGCTGCCGTCCTGAGTGCAGACAGCAGCACAAAGAGGCGATTTAAGTGAACAATTATTAGGCCGCACCAGACTCGACTGGTTTGTGTGCACATGGGAAATTCTTCAGCACATGGCAATTAAACACGGGTGGGTTGGAAAGGGCCTTGCACATGACCCAATTTTGACATGAAGAGGTGGCAAGCAATGCCTTGATGATGTTTTGTTGCCTTTTTGCGTAACCTGTTTTACGAGCAGTTTGCCTCATTTACTGACGTATTACGCCTCTGTTTTGGCTCCGGCGATGTGAACATAAAACTCTAAAATGCTGAAGTTCCCCATTGCATCAAAAATTCCCCTCCCAACGCTATTTTCATGGGTATTTATAGGCAAATCTAAAAGGTTGACAACATATGTAATGGATTGCATCTTATAGACACAGCTGTTAGCGATTCTTTAATTTGTTCATTTTCAAGATTTTTCCTGAGAGTTATAGATGTGAAGGTTTATCACACTCTTGTGCCTTTGCAGTCAAAATTAAGCTACTGCTATTAGTCAGTAGACAAGAGTGGAAACTTGTAACTGTTGGACATGAATGTAACACAACTTTGTACCTTTTTTTATATATATAGCTGGCACACAAATTTTAAATTTCCATTTTATCTGGGGTTGTTTTATTCATGACATGAGGGTCATGGGGCTGCTGGTGCCAATCCGAGCTGACGGGGGGGGGGGGGGGGACACATTAGTTAGACACAAACTAATTTCCTATTTTAGTTTTTTCCCCACAGTTATCCCTTTGTTTTTGTTTAACATTCACCCTGTCTCACAATTTAATGATTAACTCAGATAATATAAATGATTCTTAATTTCAGACACAGCCTCTAGCAGTGGTTGATCCTAACTGTGAAATCAAAAACTAATCACTTCAGTATGCTCAAACCTACAGAAATAAATAATGCTATACGAAATAATTAATAAAGGTTTTCCCACAGATTTGTCACATTTAAGTATGCCTTACATATGAACACAAATTACACCTTCTCAAATTGACTTGTCCGACACTAGATCTGATGAAGCATTAGCAGTCCTGGTGCGAACGAGGGAAGTCGTTCCTCCACTTCCTCTCATGTTGATTTTGGCCGGCGCACGCTAATCTGAGACGAGGCCGGAGGGGAGCAGTCTACCTGGAGCGGAGTGTCAGAAAAACAGAGCAAGCGAAATGTGGTACAAACCAATTTTTCTTCCCTTGCAAGCACTCCGACTTTGCCCCTTTGCACTTGGAACAAATCTGAAAGTTCTCACCCCATGCACTTCTCTCAGTGGGTTATTCTTGCAAGCCAGTGTGAAACCACAACTGAAAGAGCTTCATATTGAGCAGTGCAGAAGTCTCGACCACTCATCTCCATCAAACTCACTTTATGTATCGATTTAATGTGGACACGTTGAAGCTTCTTCACAACCACGTTTATCAAAAAAAAAAAATATAGAAAATCTGCTACTGCGTATGTGAACATTCTGCCTGAGGCAGCAGAGTAGTTCTCTGCATCACTGACCTCTGTCAGCACTGTGCCTTGCCTCAGGCGACATCTCTCACTCTTCATATCTATTTTATCTTACTTTGCCACCACCGAAACAACCAAAAGGGTTGTAGACTGCAAGCATATGCAACACAGTATTGGAGATTGGCTAAGCAGATCTCTTCTCCTCTTCAGCAGGGACTGGCAGGATTGAGAGTAATATTTTTCTAATTTCATTGAACTCAGCAGCAGCAGTTGGTCCAAGTGCAACTGGAGTTATGGCAAAATGCAGATTTATGGCTATGACATTCACACAAGAGTGCTTTCACTATTGTGGGAGTCTTTGGTTTAAATCTTGAGCCGTATACCGAGTTATGTCGTGTTATTCCTTGTCCTTGTTCAGACGAAACCAACACCCTCATGTTACTGGGATGTGACATTTGCAGTCACAGAGACACTTTGCCACCTCCTGCCCACAATTCTCCACCTCAGAAAGTGACTCCAAGCACATAGGTGGGACAGCCAGCAGTGCATGAATGGCTTCTTTAAGAATCGTGATCTCGTCTATAGGACACTGGGGATTCCAATGCAAACGAACACATGACGTTCCCTCTAGTTTATTACTTTTGCATTAAAAAGGAAAAACAGGCTGGAACGGACAGAAAACACATGAGCTTGAAATCCAGCAATTAATTTGGGTGTCAGTGCTCTTTTAAAATGGTTTGCATCCTTTAAATTGCACATTCATTTTTAATTATGTTTACTTTATGAAATGGCACGCTCGTCCTTATTTTGTAATATTTATACTGTTTTTGCTTTTGCCTTTCCAAAACAAATTATTGTATTTTGAACCTGGTTCTGAAATATGTTAAAAGATAATGATAAAGCAAATCATGCTCAACATTTAACCTCAGGCAACAAAAAAAATACTGTTTCAAGTTCAAACTGCTGGCTGGCATATCATGTCATATTTAATAAGATGATATTAACATTATGTAAAGTCATGTCTCTCCTGTCTAATTTTTATCCTGCAGCTATAAAGAGCCTCAAATGTTCAATAGTGACAACCGAGGCACAGAGAGCGAAGGGAAGGTAATTTGTTTTGAAGGTCAAGGACACGGTGATGGATCCCTACACTCATCATTTCCTGTTTAGAACAGAGAAAGAGATAATTTCTACTTGAAGCACTTCAGATCAGTCACACTGACGTGCTATATATCTAGGGTTTTTTTTTTTCATTTGGAAAGACAATAGCGATAACCTTGAACGGCCTCCACTAGATTAAGTTATAATCACACAGTGGGGCAGTGGCCTTTCCAAAAAAAAAAGAGAAGGTAGTAAATTTTAGGTTAGAGGGGTTTGACTCAACTCTTCAACTTTAAATATATATACACTGTATATATATACTGCAAGTCTCACACTGTACACAGGCAGCAAGAAGGCAGTTAAACCACTTGGGTGCATACTTATGGGCGCATAAACATTTAATGTCCACTGAACATTTAAGGAGCAGGTTTAGCTCAAGTTAAGCAATTTATTTTCTTAAAACTTTGACCTATGTGCACATTGTCTTTGTCTGTCATGTGGCGTTAAAGAAAGCAAGGTTATTCAACACAGCACAAACTGTAGAAATCTATCCACGAGCGTAAATCAAGCCATTTTGAAGTTCAATTCAATCCAAGTTCACCTCCAAAAGAGCATCCAAATATAAACTTCAATGGACACTGCACTTTACATTTCAACACTTCTGTGTCAAGTGCATGCAGGGAATTTCCAGAATTTATTTGTAGTATGCACAACCTGGAGCAACTTGCAGCTGCCAGAGCAGGTGGTAAATGCAAAGTTCTCTGTGAAATGTTTTTTGGCACTTGCAGTTCAACATACTGTCACAGTCTGTCCTGTTGAGAAGGTCCATTGCACCCTCACAAGATGTAGCAGCATGGCTCATGGGAGGTGGTGCATTAATCTGGATCCTATCAGCCCCATTTCCAACAAGTGGTCCAAGTTCGATATGGAGTCATAGGTGTTTTCAGTATGAAATGTTGAGAAGGGAACCAAAATCCTTTTCCAGTTTTTGGCTCCCTTTCATTGGGCTACCAAGCACAGGATGGAGCTCGACACTGCAGCCCGTTGACAAAGAGTCATCACTTATGGCAGTTTTTTTCTATGCAACCTTCTCTCCAATAAAATGTGTATTTTGGTGATTAATAGTCACATGAAGAAATATTTTTGTCCTGCTTCACCTGTAGGTGACACTTCTTTCGGCTTCTCCCTTTAGTCAAGCAATTCTTCACAATTTTATTTTTGCAGCCTTACAATGTTGGGAGATACCACCAAAGGCCCATATAATACTGTATATTGTTTTCAGACAGCACACTAGTCTTTTTTTTAACATTTAAAATTGAGGATGTTGACCAATATTTACTTTTCTTTAGTAAATTTTTAATTTTGCAAAATAACGGTTCATTTCATCTCCTTGGCTCAAAAACCAATGCTGGGTTACGTCTTTAGAGGTCACAGCAGAACATCTGCCTCCATCTTGTCCTATCCCTTCTACCTATCCCTATCCCCGTCTTTCCTCTGTAATACCAACTGTCCTCATGCCCTGATTCACAACATCCATGAACCGTCTCTGATTTTCCTCTTTTCCGCCTGTGTGGCTCCACCTACAACACCCTTTGTCCAATATAATCACTATCCATCCTCTGCACGTGATCAAACCTTGAGTCAACCTTGACTCTCTTACTTTATTTCCAAACCTCTCAACCTGAGCTGTCCCTCAAATATGCCAATTTCTGTCCATCCTGGTGGCTACCAAGAAAAATCTCAGCATCTACAGCTCTGCCACCTCCAGCTATGTACCTAGTCAGTTTGGGGCTGGAGGTGGCAGGGCTGAAGATGCTGACACTTTTGTATCCAGAACCAAACACCACGCAGTGTAAACACAAGTCAGATTAGGGTGTACCATTCCATAGCAAGCTGAACCGCACCGTAAGGCTTGTTGGAAATGAGGTTGAAAAGTGTGCAGTGTCAGTTTCTAATAAGCTTGAACTGGGAAAACAAACCCACACAACTTTCAAACTCCTCAAACCACACTCATTTCCAGAATGTGAAGTGCCATGGAGTGAAAAAAAAACACTCCACAGCACAGACGGACAAACCCAAGAGAAAAACAAGTCCTCTCTCTGCAACCACAGGAGGGGCATTTCGGTCATTTCCTCCAAATATATGAATGTGAATTGATGTACCCAAATCAGAATCTGAGTGTAGAACACTCTAAAGGCAACTTCACTAACTTGTTTGTGTATGTGCATCATTTGGATGTAACGTTAGGCATAAATGAGCATTACACTTTTATGTTTGCAGGGGGAAATGTATAAAATATGCATGAGCTCTTCTGATTTACAATCTCATAACACGTCCACTCAGTGGGCCCGATTCATTAAAGCCTACCACATATTACCTCATGCGCAGCAACATCTCAGCAGCCTCGGTATGAACAGCATGAAACCAGATAAATGGCATTATCAGCTGAGATATACTATTATCTACAGTATACATGGAAACACGGCAAGCTAAAGCAAGAAGTATTTTGAGTTTTTTCCCCCTTATGTGATGACCTGTGCCACACAACTGGACAGTGACACAGAGGTTAGGTTAATGTTGCTTGTCCCAGTAGGACATATTGTCACACTATTCAACCAATTCTTCACAATGTTATTCTTTGATTTTTCAGTTTTTCAAATGTTACCAAAGACCATCCATCCATCTTCTACTGCTTTATTCTCCACATAAGGGTCGCCAGTCCATCACAGGGCCACATATAGAGGCAAACAACCATCCACTCTTACACTTAAAGGTCAATTTAGAGTGTCTTATTTACCTAATGCCCATATTTAATGTTTTTGGACTGTGGGAGGTAGCCGGAGAAAACCCATGTACAAAGTTCCTTGTTCCGACCAGGTCACAAACCCGGGTCTCCTTGCTGCAAAGGCAAGAGTGCTAACCACTAAACCAACCATGTAGCCAAAGAGCTATATGAAGTATTGTTTTCAGGCAGTACAGTAGTATTCTTTACATTTAAAACTGAGGATGTAGACCAATTTTTTACATTTCTTATGTAAACTTTAATTCTGCAAAATAACATAGTTGTGCTTTATTTCCTCCCCTTGGCTCGAGAGGCAATTTCTGTGCTTCTTTTTCTTCTCAAAAACTTCTGTTCTGCAAACACGGAGGGATAAACGTGGGGTTCACCCTGGACAGGTCACCAGTCCATCACAGGGACAACAGACAACTTGCATGGTTAATTTAGAGTGCCCAATTACCCTCTGTGAGTGCCTGGAGAAAACCCACACACACAGGAGAACATGCTAACAGCACACAGAAAGGCCCTTGGTCAGACCGGGACGTGAACCCGAGTCTTATTGCTGTCAGGCAACAGTGCCAGCCACTACTCTGCCGTGTGACCCTTTGGGGTTACTTCTCTGCTGCAAATAAGTACACAGCCAAGAATGCTAATGCTTACAAGAAAGAAGAACAATAAAACAAACTAAAATCTTGGAATAGCATCATATTTGAAATCCAAAGCTTGACAGACTCAACGTGATTGATGTTCAGGGGAAGCCAACAGTCAATTATTTCATTAATTTTGAGTTTGAAGTTCCCACTGCATGTCTAGTGTTACATAACCACAATCTAACTGCCACTTACCAAGGGTCAAATAAATAATTAGCTCTCACAATACAAAGGCTGTCCACGCAGTCAAGTACAGGTCATAGAAATCACCACAGTGTCCCAACACTACCGCTTCCCCCTCAGACAAGACATTAGACAAACCCATTTTCGGGCAGCCATTCACAGCATCAGTGCTGTTTATCAAGCTGTCAGAAATTACAATTTAACCAGCCGTCTAGCCAGCATGGCCCATATCGTATGACCAGCCATTTAAATTAAAGTGCAGTGGCTTGTGTGTCTCACCACTGGCTTTTCCGGGCTTTAACTGTGGCTTACACAGCTGTTTCTACCCTCTTCTTCATCAGATACAAGGGGAGGGGCCCCCGAGAGCAAAACCGACTGCGCTACATCGGCAAAATCTTTGCATATCAATCCATCATCACTGACACTGACGCTGTTGCTGTGTGTACATTCACAGGTACAGTGGGGTGCAGTCTGAGGCCATCAGACTTTTGGACCCCACTGTATGTTAAATTTGGAAAGTTGCCACATCCCAGGGAACATTGTTTGTTTTCCTGCAAATTATTTCATGGTTAAGATTGATTACATGCTTCAGAGGGGAAAGCATTCATAAATATTAAGGATAAATCATGCTTCATGTGCCTTGATTAGAAAACCACATTCTACACCATTTTTAACATCAAAGCTTGTTGAGGAAATTGAGAATGAATGCCTTCAGTACATTTATTTTATGCCTTCTCCTTTTTATAAAATAACACTAATCCAACCACACTAACTTTAAAACACCACTGGTTTACCAAAAGCTACCGTTAGGGACTGCAGGACGTCACACATGGCTGCATGTTTCTGTGGCATTCCTATCTGCAAGTGTCCCATTTTTTAATCCGGTTATGTCCATGAGTGTGTAGCAGCACGTTCTTGTGAGTGCACATGGGCTCAAATGTTTGCTCGATGTGTTTACTGCCCTCTCAGATCCATGGCGTGACTCATATTTCATGTCACATTTAGCACAGCTTTGAGAAAGAAGAGCCAACTTGCAAGAGCAAGTCCCCTGGTGAGGAAGAGATGTGAACGGGGGGAAACCAAACAAGCCGTCAAAGATTTTAGACAAAACATTCTTGTATCGATGGTCCTATCCACAAGGTAATGGAATGAAATATAAAGAACTTTGTCTTTGCCATTATAAAAAATGTTTCCTTATTTGAATAAGTATACATTACATCCAATACAATGACTGAATGACAAATACAACAGCCAGGGCCAACAGAGAGGTGGGACTACGACATCATCGTTTTTCCCAAAGGTTATCACTTTGGTTGTCGACACGAAAACGCAAGGGTTGGGTTTTTGAGATTTCCCCACTCTGGGACTTGTTTAAAAAAAAAAAAAAATAATAATAATTTTAGGGCTCCAAAATGCCGATATGATAAAAGAAAAAACTAACGGATTTACCAAGACTCGTTTTCGTGTTGACATCCAAACAAAGTGAACAGCAACGGGGGAAAGCAAACATTCTGAACATCTACTGATGTCTGGCATTGAGAACATGAAACCGTCTGATCCAACTGTTGCTTTGAGTCTAACCTCTTGGTGGCGCCCCAGAGACTGTGGGAGCATACATCATCTGGCCAGCTGCTGGGCAAACACTTGCTTCCATCACTTTTTCCACTTTGAAAAATTTCCCAAATCCCTGCTGTCTTTAGGTCACTCGCTTGTTTTTTTGTCAAATTAAATGGTTTGTATTAGCTCTAATAAATGTTTGGCAAAATAATAGTTTTTGAAGGGACCGCTCTTACTGAAGCATGAGTTCTTAGTTTGATTCAACTTGATTTGAACCATGAACATTTGAAAAAAGACGATGAAAAGAACAGTTGTTGGAAGAAAGGCTTTTCATACAGAATGTGAAACAACAGAAAAGGGCAAAGGTATTACAAGTTTTTGTGTCACACACAACAAAGAAGTGAAAGCACAGCATCTGACCAATACAGGATCAAGGACAAAACCAACTACGATACAGGTGCAGTTTCTATAAATGGGCTTGCCAACAAATTTGTAGCAGTCACATTGACCAAACGTGTTTAACCTCTCCATCCTTAAAAAACGATTTAAACTCACCAGCAGAAATCAGTTAATCCATGTCCAAGGAGCAGAATATTTAAAAGCTTTATTTCCCAAGTTCTGTTCTCACTCTCAGGACGTGTAGAATAATGTGAGTGAAGGCCATATTGATTTTGGATTCTACACATGTGGGTTGGAACAAGAAGGCTGAGGGGCATTTTGAGTTATTTACAGATTCCGAAAGTGTCGAAAGTCTAAGCTTTCCATCAATGTCCAACACATGGAAATCTGAAAATATTTGAAGAAGATGTGGCCATTTGAATGTAGGAACTCCTCAAACTGGTTTAGGGAGAATTTTAACCTCAAAGATTTACACTTTTTTTTTTTATTATTTACATAGTCCAACCTCCTCCTGGTCTAAACTATCAGTGACATCCGATATCGGTTAGCCCACAGGACAGAAACTATTATAGTGGTTTGAACAATGGTTATCAATAGCAGGTCTAGGGATCCCGAGGGTTCTATGAAGAGGTCCCAGAGGGTTCCCAGATTAAAATAAAATTCAATATGAATATGAATATAAATTTCATAAAAATTAAAAACAAGAATGGTAATATACTTAAGAGTTAGAAGGATCAAAGACAGATACATATTTCTAATATCAATTAAAACAAAATACATTTAAGAGGCTCTATGTTGTAATGTGGATGGATAAGTCTGTTTGAAATTTCAACTTGCTTATTCTGTAAAATAACGCAAATCTCGGATTTCTTTTGCTGGGCCGACATGCTGCTGGTTTTCTCATGGCTGGTCACATAAGATCAACCACTGCAAGACCCTGCATACATATAGTGATGGCCATTTTGGCCACGGCATACATACAGTGATGTTTGCATTTAAAACAGCCAGTAATAAAGTGTACACAGTGTCTATCTTCTTTTCCTCTCTACTGTTCATAAAAAGGAATCACCATAATCCAGCAGAGGTAACAAAGCTGGTGATAGTGAAAAATGGCAATTTTTTGACATTTGAAAATAACATGAATTTGGATTTTCCTGCATTTAAGGAACACAAGCTTGATAAGTGAACAGAATCAAAAGATCAAAAGGCAGATGCAGATATTCTAGATTTTTGGTTTTGGTTGCCATCTCATCTGTATAGAAATGGCAGGCTGCATTATCTGCTCATTAATAAAATAGCTTACAGGTTAAAATATTACGGACAGGCACATGCTGTAAAGAGAGACATACACCACCAATGTCATGTGATCAGAATGAGTGAGGAATGCAGTGATCGTTTGAGGTAGTGGACTGAGACAAAAGCAGAACAAATGAAAAAAAAAAAGACTATCAGACTGATATCGATATCGTAGTAGACACACAAAGCTGTAAATGGGGCTACAACGGTTATTTGAGTAATCGATTACTCATTTAAGATTCATCGGTTTGGATGTTTTTTCAATAATTAAAACAACCTTTCAGATTTTTCAGCTTCTTAAATGTGAATCATTTCTGGTTTCTTTGCTCCATATAACAAAGAAATAATACAAACTGAATCATTTTGTTTGTGTACAAAACATTCTGGAGCATCATCGTTTCCAGGTTTGGTAAACACCAATCAACATTTTTCAATATTTCATGAACCAAACAAGTACACAACTGACCGAGAAAATAATCGACAGATTAATCAATTGCATAAATAATCGTTAGTTGCAGCTCTAGTTCATATACTGATATTGGTATGAAAAACGAAAAAAAAAGGGGTAACATCGCAACCCAATAAATGTGTGGGAGGGATTTTTGTTGTAAAGTGGGCAAGTGCCAGAACTTCAGCACATGAAACATAAAGTTCTCACACCAGCAATTCTCACACAGTTCCTTTAAGATTTAGGAGTGAAATGAAAAATGACTCTGTGTCAAGGTAAGTTGTTCTTGGACGACAGAAATGAAGATATTTAACATAAACTAATCCAAGTCTGTGGCCTTGGAGCAAACCATGAATATACACAAAGAAAACAAACAGGCTTGACAAATCCAGGCCATGCATAGCATTTTTTTTATGTGTCTTTTTACAGACACACATGAATGGTGGCAAGACCATATTAACCATAGTTTGTATGTCAGACACACATTGGTGAAATTATAGCTTCCTGCTGTGGTGCGTCCCACTGTTTTTTGGGGGGGGGTTTTTTGCACACAGACTGTTTTATTTGTAGTGCCTGTTCTTATTGAGTTGATGAAGTACAGACCAGCAGCATCTGTGCCCCCGACCCCCCCCCCCATCCTGCCTGCTGGGGCTGAGAGGCCTGGGGCATAAAGCCACAGGCAGCGAGGATGGTGGGGAGAGTCACCATTGCCTGGTTTTCCTTTTTTATGGAAGGCCGGGATTTCCATGACATGGGTGAACACTGACATCGCCATGCATCACTGGTGAATTTATACCAATGATGGACATTGGAAAATCCCACTTTCGAACAAAAAATTCAAAATAAAAGGAGAGAAAAATAGGAATTGTTGCATGGACACAGGCACCGGCTGCTAAATTGCATTTTCAAACCAGAGAGAATGGCTGAATGCATCATTGCCAATAATGATTCACAAAGAGGAAATACTGACTATATATCACAGTGAAACATTAAATGAGACAAGCTGGTAAAAATAAACTCTTAAAATGAGATTAGGTCACTGGAGATGAAGTACACAGAAAGCTCCTCAAACATCTCTTTAAAAGTTCCGGGGAAAAGAAAATCACCATATTGAACAGTGGAGCAGCTGTTCCACAGCCAAGGCCACGGTGGAGGTTCCTCCATGTCTATAAAACGTTCTTTGAATACTTGTGGGCCAGGGATGAGCATGTGGGCGCATGAAGGGGAGGTGAACTCACGCCATCACAAAGGAGACTTCAGACGGAGGATGACTGAAAATTTCATTCCAGTGTCAGAGGGCACCCTGCAGATGAGACAGTTTGTGAGCAGGCTTTTGTGGAGGATTTGCCACCCAGCTCTGACAGAGAGGCAGGAGTGAAACCACAGAGGCCAAGGAGAAGAAGCATTAAGCTGGAGCTTCAATAGCAGTGATTTCTCTTTTCTACTGAAAGAAGGAGTGCAATTAAGGAAGGACTTACATCACTGCCCACCCTTTCTCCCAAAAATGACTTGTCTTCACAATAAAACTGTGTTGTCTAGAACATCGGGGGCATATTTATGAAACCAAAACAATGCTACTTATTTACATGTACAGATGTAGTTCTTTTGACCACTGAATACATTGTTGGCTATGAATGCATGTATTATTCTCCAATTCTGAGCAAAACTTTAGATTTTGCAAGAGCGAAACTATTATTTATAATGCAATATTTATCATCATAATTGTATAAATATATTTTTGGTAATTTCGCCCAGCCCTGCACCAAACCCTCCACATCCACATGAATCTTTTGCCTTACATACTTACAACTATTGGCCAAATGTCAACCTGGGAGAAAATATTGCATATTGCTTGCGTAACTTCTATCGCCTCCTGGATCGTCCAAAGGAAGCTTGTGGCTGCATGGTGCAGGGGCAGCAGCGGCTGTGATGCAGGCATATAGTCAGAAGCGCTTCATTCCAACCTGTCCTCCAACTGAAACGTAAATATGGGTCGTTTTGAGCGCTGGTTTTGAAAACGTATGTCTCCGTTTTCCAGTGCGGTAACCCGGTGAGGTATTAAATTAAAGTAAATTTTTCAATATGCAAATGTGGGGTTAGGGTGAGGGCAAAAAAGAAAGTTAGGCAATAAAAATTAAAAAGTTGGTTTAGGGAGTCGAAACCTTGGCGACCACACTCGGATGCAGTGCTCTCGTCACTGAGCCGACTGCCGGTGGCGACTTCAGCGAAGCTACTAGATAACACTTCCAAGGTACTACCGGGTTGCTGTCATGTATACAACAAGGTTGTAATTTCTGCATACAAACTATATTTTTTTTGTTTTATTGGAGGACAGTCTCCTTCATTCACTTAGTGTTCAGTTGGTGCAGCATGTATATTTTAAACAAAAGGGGCGGTCCCATTCCTTGGAAACCAAAAATCTTAAGCCAAAAAGATTAAGTAAAATATGTTCGGTCCCATTGAATGTCCCAGTTTACTTTTAGAAATCCACTGTGCTGATGTTAAATGCCTCACTGCGTGCAGCACAGGAATGTCGTAGTTGACACAAAAACAAAACACAGCTATTCTGAGAACTATATACTGTATGTGTGAAGTCATCTGACAGTGTTTTAAATGTAATACACATTTGTTTATATTCAAAAGTTATGCACTACAGCTTTACTTGAAATGCTGTTTAGTTGGGTGGGAATGTAAATTTTGCGCTGGGTGGGAATGTAAATTTTGCGCTGCCAGGGAAGAGGCTCTTTAATGTACAAAGACAGATCCTCACCTCCCCTACTAATGTGATGCTTTGTGATTCTTGGCTCACTACTTAAAAGAACTAATTTGCTTACACACACACACACACACACACACACACACACACACACGCACATGCTATAAAAAGAGTAGCATCTACGTGATCAAACACCAAACTGAATACACGGCAAATATGACTGTCTCAAGTCCATCCTTCAAGCTTCATGCTTGAGCAGATACATAGAAATGTTTAAATGCAGCACATTCAGCATTCAGCTGTCTTCAAAGAGCTTGGGTGACATCCTCTGAGAGCTTCTTGAAGCCCAACGCTGAGGGCACAAAACCACACTGGAAGAATTTTGAGGCCACATTTAACAGTTCTGAATCCCAATGTCCAACTTCAATGACTATTTAAGAGCAAATGCAAAAACAGGAGACATTCTGTTTCATTCCCATGGCCAAGTGGAAAGGGAACATGGCTTGTAACCGGAGGGTTGCTGGTTAGATTCCCCACCAGGTCAAGGTAGCCTTGCTACCCGTGATCTGCTCTGCTCCTAATTCTAGAAAGGTTTCTTGTAGAGGATGAGTTAAATGAAGAGAGGAATTTTCCTATATGTGGATTAACAAAGTACAAAAAATATCATCAGGTGAACCCCCTCCATATTAAATCTAACAAACGACCAATTCTTGATCAAGCTTGTCATTTTATCCTACACAAAATGCAGACTGAGGATCACCATCAGGAGACGATCAAGGATACATGAGACGGACCATCAGACACGAGTATTTCAAATCTGCTACGTTCCTTTGGCTACATCCCCACTCTCCCTGCCTGAGGTACCTTTAATCTCCTGCAGCTGAGTGTTACTCATATAAAAATCATGTCATCTCCTCTCCTTTCAGAGTGTTCCCTTTGGTTAGTTTGAAGTAAAAAGGAGAAAAGTGTGCCACCCTTTCAAACCCTAAAGTCATTAACAGTGCTTTCAGCTGACATGCCCCATTCCATCATCTGATGAAAAAAAAAAGTAAAAAACACCCCAAGTCAAAAGGTACAAAGAGACCATCTGTGCCATTTTTCAGCATTCTGCTCTTTATGATAAACCCTGGTTGAGAATTGAAACTTGGGACAAATAAATGCCTCATGACTAGCAATCCATTACAATAAACCTCCTGTTAATTCATTGGGAGTGATGTAAAATCCGAGCTGAATGAGTCAAGCTTTAAATGATTGCGGCGAGAACGTTATTCACCGTGTCGAGCTCGCAGTCTACATGTGGCTGCCCTTTTAAGCAAATTAAGCAGTAATCAAATCATAATTGCCCATTCAACAGCGAGGCTTCCCGGGCTCCGTCTTTTGTCCCTGGCCTCACTCGCTTTCAAACACGGCCTAATCGGACACCGCTAACCAAAAGCAGCTGCGGGTTGCGGGTGCAGCTACCTGGAAGCCTGTTTAGCTTTACCTAGCACTCAGTAATTACATGGCCATTAGAGTGCCTCCCAGCATCAAACCACACAGGCGGCTTCATTTAAAAGCTGTCGGTTATTAATTACCATTTGCCCACTGAGTTGTGGATATTTGAGGGGATTGGCACAACTGTAGCTCTATCAGGCCACTGGGATTACACGGAAAAGGGAGAGCGTGAACCAGGTTGGCTACAAGGAGTTGAAAGGAAGTGATTAGGTTGAGGTGCGTGTGGTGTGTGTGGTGTGTGTGTGTGTGTGTGTGTGTGTGTGTGTGTGATATGGTGAGAAGAATCAAATCTAGATTTGACAAAGCAAGTAAAACAGTTATTACAACATTAGCTTCTAATTTTAATTTTGAAATCAGGCACATGAAACCTTTTAATTCAGACAAGCATTCCAGTGACACTGGAGAAATTTAACACAATGTTTTTAATATGGTTTTTATCTCTTTTAAGGTTTTTAAAAAGCGCTTTTTTTGGATCCCCACACCCCACATTTATAATACAGTCCGAAGCGCTCTCCTTACTATATTATATTTCATCCATCCATTTACACACTTCATCCTTTATGTATATCTGCTGCATTATGTTATTATTATGTATGAAACGTGCCACATGTATTCCAAAATTATCTTAGAAATATTACATCCCTACAGCTTCCTGCAAATCATGTCTTAAAACCTTAAGAAATCCTTTATTTAATCAAAGTTTTGGGATTATTGGATTTGCACGTATTTATTATATGCAATTCTTATCCGTTTCATGTATTATTTTTCTCTCATATTTAATGTCAACTGGTTTTAACCAGTTTTGGTGTACTACTCCTCGTTAAGCATTTTACTTGTATTTAGCTTAATTAGAACTGTTAATCTTGTGTGCAATGTACATTGTTATTAACAACAATAAGAACAATAATTATTATAATAATAATAATAAAGTATAAAGGCCAGCACAGGCATCTATGTAGCAGTTTCTTCTCCAAAGCACTTCATCCGGAGTTTAGCTGCCAGGCTTTTGAAGTGTTAACTTCAAAAAATGCTGCAGAGTAGAAAAATGGGGATGCATGGGGAGGGGGTTTGAGGTGTATGGGAGAGTAAACGGGGTAAGCGTAGTTTGCTGAATGCACATTTTATCATATTCCCATTAAACAGCAGACCCTGTATGAAATTCAGATCCCAGGGGAGGAGAAGGTGCACTTCAAAAAAGAGAAGAAAATAGAAAACCAGCACGTCAATACTGAAACAATTATGAGCGGTGACTTGCTTCACAGAGTGGCATAACGAGTGGGTGTCACGACAGACATTTTCACCCCAAGTTGGTTTGACAAGCTCTGTTTTCCCCTCAGACCCGAGACTATTTACACCGACTGTGTGGTGCGAAAACTATTTCTCAAACTCCCTGCGCAGTCCAGAAAACTTACTTTTAGTTTAAAAAACACACACATCCACACAGCTTCCATTATTAATAGCAGATACAAATGCTACTAATAACACTCACACCGACAGCATACTAAACACAAAGTACAGCTGTAGCTGGTGAGAAAATATCTATGGATATGTCATCACAAAAAAAATGTCTTTGAAAAGAGACGATTGAGTTGTTGATCACTTTATCTGGAGCAATCAATCAGTTTCCCTAACAAAGTCTATTTGTTCATGTATCTCACCCTGAAACCACAAAGCACATGGTGGTACTAGAAGGTCACATCATCCGGGAAACAAGACAAGACACGTACAAAAGATGCATTAACCTCCTGGTGGTGATGGAGGAAAATTCAATGGCTCAGAGTCTGTGGGATCATCTAATGAGAACAGTACTTTGCAAGTCTGGTCACTTTCTTGACTTTTTCTGTCTTTTTTCATGTCCATGCCGGTGGGCATCTGATCTTGCAAGGCTGGTTTTCCACTAACACACAGTAGGGGGAGTGCCATTTCACCTTCACAAAGACTCTGAAACTGAGTTTCAACCTGCACCAATATTTTGTCCCTGCAGCCACATCTTTTGCATGGCCGAGTGCACTCAGGTTGAAAAGAGCCTAGTTAATCTAGATTAAATGTATCTGCTTTTAAGCGCCATTTAAACTACTTTAAAAGAAGATTTTTATAATCCTATTTTGCCATCCGGGTTCATGTAAATCCATTTTTACTCCATTATCAAATTCAGATTACACATGCTCTGAATGGGACTACATATGTCATTAACAGGTACTAGCTGCTAGTCTGATTTAAAAAAAAAAACCCATTTTCAAAATATGATCTACTCCATTATCCAAAATCCAGTCAGATTACCCCTGATAAACTGGTTTTAAGTTTTCAGCCAACATCTAGACATATCTGCTAATAGCTGACTCATCTAGGCTGTGTAAGACATAAACTTTGAGATGGCGAAGGACTATCTCCGATAAAAATTCCTCCCCAAGCTATGGACCGTTGCTTTGTCTATGCAACCACTCCATCTTCCTTGACAGCAATAATGTGAAGATTTTAAAAGGCACATTACAGTCCTCCCCTTAAAGGAAAAATAAAAAAAAAGCCACATCATCTGAGCCATAGACTGACTCTGAAACAGAAGAGTGAATAAATACTGAGTGAACTAATTCAGCATTCATAGAGTATAAAGATATTTGGTCTAAGAAAAAAAAAAAAGACCACTAAACAGCATTAACAAAGTATGGCGCAAACTGGCAATTGCAAGTTTCCAAAAAAACAAAAATCAAGCTCAGAGCCGCCTTGGGTTTAGCATCTTCATGCATCATTTCATGTGAAATGTTTTCATTGTTTTATTTCTGCCCTTTACAGAAATGTGGTGGGAGAAAGAAATGACAGACACATGATAGGGATGGAGAACAGAGCACAGTATGATTGTGAGTCTCATTATGGTTCATACTTCTGGCTCATTAATTCAGGCATTTTCAACTCGGCAGACGAGTCACAAACCACTTGTGAAAACAAATAATGTGTGTCATTCATTCACGATTATCACTTACACTAGTCTTGGTTTTTTCTTGCATCTACATCTATGATTATAATAGATATTATCAGATATGATTATACTGTATTATGGTTTCGTTTAAACACCAGACATTCAGTGGCTTCAGTGTCCAAATACCACAGTTCCCCCTAAACCCTTAAGCCCTGAACAGTCACGAACATTGATGACGTCACCTACTAAGTGCCAGAGGCTGCAAGAACTCAAAAAAAATACTGGGAATGAATGACAAATGGGACTTTGCTGGATATTTTTATATTGATAACACCAAAAAAAAGATTGTTCAATTTGGCAAATTTGAGACTTTTTTCTTTTTTGTTGCACAAGACACTTTTTATTGTTTCATTCAATAAATCTTGTTGTTCAAGTATAACTAAAAGCTGCAGTGTGTACGTTTTGATGATATTTGTTATGATGTTTAAATTCTGCCTTTCTAAACAACGTAACATCATTTGTATGCAGCACCCTCCATCTGATATCAGGCTCTGTCAGGCAATACTATCAGACCTGACCAAGGAAGAATTTGTGTGTTTGCAGCAGTAGTAGGCGGGGGGCAAGAAACTTTTATCAAACTGCTGAACGACTTCTGAAACTTTTTGCGGGTGCTAGCCAACTAATTTGCAATTGCAGTTTACTAGAGCAAAGTTGCTGTTGCCTCTGTTTGAATTACAATAAAACAAATCACAAACAAGGCTTTACACAGAGCAAGTCATGTGGAGATGATACATTTAAAACATTGTATGAATTCATTTGACAGAGGTTTGAGCCGAACAGACATTTGTTGATATTTAAAAGTTACACACTACAGCTATTTTTAGAAAATGCTGTTTAGTTGTGTGGGAATGTACATTTTGAATACAAAAAGACAGATCCTCACCTTCCCGTTTATATGTATAGACGTTGTTGATATGAGTTTATCATTTTTCAGATAAAATGTCATCATTATCCAAAAAAGTTAATATTTTACGTTAATCTGATTGTGTTATGTTCTTTTGTCTTGTAATGTCAGTTTGACTGTTCCCTCCATACTTCAGGTCAGGTTGCAGATAGGCTACAAACACGTGGGTGTTTGTAGCACCCACGTGCTACAAACTGTGGCTTCCTTAAGATACTTTAAGTCTGAAAAAGATGTCAACTTACAGAAAATGGTTATAAAGTGCTCAAAATGGCTGCAAGTGGACTCTTGACGAGTACACAGAGGGACAACCCAGAGCATTCACTGACTGACCATGAAAGTGCATCAAAGTCTGTGAGGGTGGACAGTGGGACAGGGCCAGTGTCTTGCTCAAGGACACATCAAGAACACTTGCCAAGCGCCTGGATTATCCATTTCAAGATCCAACCACACAGCTCTATTTCACACCTATAGCTTTGCCAGAGAGGTCAACTGCAATATGTTCACACTCACTGGCTCACTCTCCCAACTGGAGCTGACTGACGCTGTGTGGGCAGGTCCCTCTTCATCAAACGCCCGAAAAAAAGTTGTGAAAACAAGGCAGTTTCCTGCAGCATGTAGGAAACTGCAGAGTAGTTCAGCCGAGTCGACAGTAGAAACAAGCACAGGGTTCACATGCCGCTCACTGAGAGCAAATGGAAGAATACTGCTGACACTTTATATGCTGAGGTAATATAGACTTCATAGACTCATTTTATCTCTTTTAACTGGGGGCTGCTTGACAAACCTTTGGGATTCTGGAAACTGACCGTCAGTCAGTGATCTTGGTGGCCGATTACTTGAAGAGTTTTCACTACAAATGAGCACAATTCCTTCATTCATTGTATATTGTTGTATCCTCCACATGAGGGCCATGTAGCTGCTGGAGCTAATCCCAGCCGACACAGGACAAAAAAGTGGGACACACGCTGGACAGGTCACCAGTCCATTGCAGGGCCAACAGGGAGACCCTGAGCTCTACAATTCAAACATGACTTCCCATGCATGTCTATATCATATATGCCAATCTTTATGAACTAACATAACGGTTTAAAAACTGTAAAAGGTTCCATTTTGGTTCCTTTTTTTGCCTATTCCTTTTTTTGCCTATTGTACACCCTACCTGTACACCCTACCTGCAGTCCTCCTATTTATGGTAAATGGTCTGTATTTTTATAGCACTTTCCTGGTGTTGTGCAGGCAGTGTGTGAATGGGTATGAAAGACTCAAAAAGCTGCTTCACACAACAGTTTGTCATTCACACGTTAATAGGGCCCCTTTCATACCCATTGATATGCTACTGACAGCCATCAGGAACAACGTCTGGAGCTGGGAATCAAACCCACATCCTTCCAGTTAAAAGACAACTTACTACCACTGAGCCACCATCCCCACAGTTTTAACCAGGCTTAGGAGTACACTGCGTAACCCAATCAATGGAGAACAATGGGAATGTGATACTTTGCTCAGAGGTAACCCAGCCCATGACTTGTTGGGATTCGAACTGGCAATCCTACAAACCAAGTTTCCTTTCCACGAGTGCATGGGCTGCCCCACTCTTAAAAAACTAGATATTTGCTGTATTTTATTGTTTGGTAGCATTTTTGCATTTTCCCATGTTATTTCTTTTTTTCCACTGCATTTAATGTAGAGTTGTCATGGCAACAGTTGATAACCAGACACAATGTGATCCAAAGCTTTTAAAACTCTGCAGCCTCCTTTCTGACACACATGACAACACAAATCTCCCACAATTGATGCACTGAATACCATGTCTCCTACCCCAACATGATTAGACTGGTGAACTACACAGGAGGAATCAATGTTTCCATCTACTGGGGAGAAATGGGAATTTCGTGTTTCTTTCTTTCTTTCTTTCTTTTCCAGGAGGACGGGCAACATCACAGGTCACAGCTCTCAGCACCTCTATGTATAGTCCACTGTTAAATAGCTGTCTTTCTGTTAAGCGTAAAGACAAGTCAGCTGTCTGTGTCCATCACATCACAGCTCCAACACTGTCCACACTAACTGTGCGTCATTGGTTTGAATGAAATAACCTGAGGAGCTGTTCAACAACACAGCTTTAATTACACACACACACACACACAAGCACCAGAATGTATTCGGGAAGTTGCCTTTACCTGGTGGGCAGTTGCATTCAGGTGATGCTTGTCTCGCAGTCCGAATCTTGACATAATTTTCATAGGAGTGCTGAAATTATACAAGAACGCAATTGTCATTCACGTGCACATGTTTATCATTCCATACTAGTGTTTGCTTGGAAGTTGTTTTCATGCACGGCTCTGAGACTGAGAGTCAGTGTCAATTAAGCAGCTGACGACAATTAAGTTAGTTGGGAAGAGTCGTGTCTTACCTGCGAGAGCACCTCATTAACTCTCTGCTGAATCAGGGAATTTAAATCATCCGTGGAGTAACCCGGGGCTCGGATCACCGGCTGCTCGCCTCCCCCGCTCTCCAAATCCACAACTCGGTTCTGGATGTCGGCCGCGTTAATGCTGAGAAGAATGCAGAAGGCGACGGACGCCACGGAACACAGAGAGGAGAGGATGTTGAGCACCGTTGTGCGGCTTTGCTGTCGCTTCTGAGGCGCCGCTTTCTCCATTTTCTCCACGCACCTTGATGCTCCTCTTGCGGTCTCCATTTAACTACACGCGCTGTGGGGAGCAAACTGCATCTGGCGCGCAGTCACGAATTTGTGGCACACGGTTCTGTGTGCGTAAATGAGTGCAAGTGTGCCTGCGACGCGCCGTTCGCGTACTGTGACTCTGTGGCGACAGCGGCAGATAGATGGACGAGTGGAGCCCCCCCACTTTGCTCCAGTGAACCTGTGTGACTGCACACTGATTCTCCTGCAAAACTTGTTGCACGGTAGCCCGGCACCGAGGGGAAATTGAGCACCAAAGTAAGGAAAGTGAGAGTGGGCAGATATGTGGCAGCGCACATGCAGTGGACTGGAGACAGCATTTACCACTGGGGAGGATTTCCACGGTGCGGAGCAGGCGTGACCCCCACTTACCGCACAACACGCCTCCAATGTGTCCAGACTGATTAACATAATTTATTGGCCCGCTCCTTTTACGCACTGAGCTCGAGCTCAAAATTGCCATTATTTTTGTTCTATTTTTGGTCTATATACATTTTCAACCAAATCATACATTTTAACTGATAAATGAACACTTTTAACAAAATAATAAGAGGGAGCCAAGACATAAGCAAACTAAGTGGCAGCTTAGTGCCCTGAGTGTGTGAGGATATTTTAATAATTTTATTGTTTTAGATTGTTTATACATGTTTACATATCTAAATAATAAGTCTAAGTTTTAAAAATCAAAGTCATTAAACTGGTTTACCTGTTTGATTCAAGTTCTGTATCAGCACACATAGTGCTTCACAATAATAATGACTATTGAGCCACTTTGGTGATGTCCTCAAACATTGTTTTTGTGTCAATAACACAACTATGATTAATGCAATGTATAGTGTTACAGTATCATTAAGATCTGGCTACTCTGAGGTGGTGGGGGGGCCCCAAATCAAATTCAGCTTAGGGTTCCATAAAGGCTTGGGCCAGCACTGGATGTAGCCCAACTAATGTCAACAATCAAAAACAAGGAGGTGGCAGGGTTGCAATTCATTTCCACATGTTTCATCATTCCTCTCCATCATCTCCATGACCTATTTACTCAAGTTTTTCTTAAATGATATTCCTCTTCTTTACTCAGCTGATAACTTTCCATTTCTTTAATCTCATCAACTGTTAATTTCCAATAAATGGTGGGTTCACATCCATGCCATTTTAGACAGTAAAGTGATCTTAGTGCCCTGGCAACATGTCCATGCGAGCCCCATAAGGGTTATATTTGGGCTGACAATACTGGTCCCAAGTGGGTTTGTCTGTGGTTTCCATGATGGGCCCCACCTGTGTTTGCCGATATGGTGTGTTTGTTACTGGAACCATATGGGACCTGCATAATCTGCCCACTTCAAGCCCATTCCCACTCCGTATCCAGGTAGACTTGAAAGGGTATGGAGCGGGTACGGGCTTGAAGTGGGCAAACACAGGTGGGGCCACCATGGAAACCGTGGACAGATTATCAGCCCGAACATAACTCTTATGGGCCCCACATGGACATGCTGACTGGGTGTGCTCCACTTATGAATTCACAAAGAGAGTGCTGCAAAGAGAGCCAATTAATGCATATACTCACATGTCATATCTTACATTAATGGTTCAGTGCAAGGGCAACATACTTACATAAACATAGAATTTAGAATATGAAAGTAAAAAAATAAGGAGACACTATATTTTGATAGTCCATTGTTGACTATCATGTCAACATGTAATCAGATGACACCACGTATTCAACTGATATGTGACATTAACTAACTGCCAGTAGACTACAAATAGTTTTTCTTGTTTTTTTTTTATTTTTGCAGTGTTATTAACCATTGTGGTTCGCTCAACCAACTAGTTTTCTGTAGATTGGGTCAGCAAACGTGAACAGTATGATCAATTCTATCTGCTGACAATATGTTTATTGTCAAGCAAATATCTAATCATAGATAAGTTGACAATTATCTGTTGACAGTCGACACATTATTAGTAGGGAAACCTCACTTGCATCTGTAAATTGCAGGACCATCTAATTCAAGTGGAAAACAGTAGAGAACAGTACATATAAAGAAGTGTCAACTGATTATCTGTTGATTACTAGAAGGTAGTCAACAATGGATAAAACCACCTAAAATGCATAAACTGCATAACAATGCATGTAAATCTTCAATGTTTGGAACTGAGTGGACAAAGGTTCTCACCAAAAGGTCCAAATATGACAAAAACAGACATATGATTGTCAGTGTGAAGATAGTCTGTTTCCTCTCTGGACTCTCTGATGTCTTCATCCCTGACATGATTTGAGTTGTTTTATGGATTTGGTCGCCATATTGGCACAAGCAGACAATGTGCATCAACCACTCTGGAAAATGTGGGCGAATTTTTCCACAAACAAATGAAATCCTGTCAAAATGATGTAGGATTTCTGTCAAAAAAAAAATAAATGCAAAGGGACAACATTATTGCAAACATTCCTTGCACTCTGCATCAGACTGTATCCACGCTCACACTGGAGCGGTTTTCATTGGACTCTCATAAACTCACGCATCTCTGAGGCTTGTATGAGGTAACTTCATAAGAGCTTTGGCACCACCTTCTGGCTGATATCAGCAACAAAATAAAGGCTCATTCATTTTTTTTTTTTCAATTAATTAAACCAAACTCTATCTGAATTATTTACATGACCTTGAATCAAGAAGTCCGTTTTTCATACAGTCAGGAATTCGTAATGGGGAAAAGACCTAAAATATCCATGAACCTCCTCAGACTCAAAGTCACTGAATGAATGGATGTGATCTGAATAGACAACTGTACCCCGGTGAGCCTAATCAATGTGGACATGAGGTGTTCAGTACGACAATGTTGTTGTAAAATGTTGTAAAATGTCACATCCAGTCTGGTTTTCATGACTGCAGAGGAAATTGGCTTTAGTTACATACATTTCTTGGACACTCTGACCTTAACCACTACTGGCTTTAACCCTAACCTCATCCGAACAATACAACATGTCTTCACCTTAAAATTGAATAATTTAAGGTATGGGGACTTGACCCATAATGAAGACAAGTTCCCACAATGTGTAAACAGAAGTCTCCACAACATGAGTAATACCTGGAACACGCACATACAACTAAATCACAACTAAATGCCTAACCCTTAACCAAAACCTAACCCTAAACCTAAAACCAGGTCTAAAACCAGGCCAAAATGCCTTTAAAGTTGTGAGGACCAGCCAAAATGTTTTCTTGTTTTTGGTTCTCACAAAGACACGCACAAGAACACACACACACACACACACTTGTGCAGCAGGGTTAATGAGAACACGTGTGTATATATAATGCATTCCTTAGCCCCTTACCCTAAACCTAACCATCACAACTAAATGCCTCATCATAATCTGAATTCTAACCCTAAAAGTCCTAACCCGAATCCTCAAAAAGACTGATTGATTGAGTATTTTTAATATTGTGTTATTATTGTTGTACAGACCAGAAAGTCAGTGTAGAACACAAATCACAGACAATGCAAAAGAAATAAACCTTGATTGACATTTTTTCCAGGCTTTAGAAACAAAAGTAGCTAACTTGTATACATTAAACTTAAACATCTATTCCATTCTGTGAGAATGAATTATACACGCACTCGTACACACACACACACTAGGAACTTGGAATCTGTTGTTTAATTAGTGACTACAAAGAAGCAAACTGAGCCCAAACTGTTTATGACGAAGCAAATTTAGAGACACTTAAAAGTTCATACATCACCAGTGAATGCACACGGGTGCTTTTAATCATATTAAGTAATCCTCACGGGTGGAATTTAGTTCTTCTTTTTTTTTCTTAATTGTTCTTGGTAGATTTAAGCTTGTACAATTCTCACCATCTGCCTCAGCAGAGGTTTAATGAGCCAGACTAAGTGAAATGAGTTGGACCCAGTTTGGTAACTTAAGTGATTTATTCACTTGACCTTTAAACAGGTGCTTTTGCAGAGGAACTCATCAAGGTTAAATCAGGCTGAAAACTGCCTTATATGGACTTGTGCTGGACGTCCACTTCCTGTGTGAGTCTGAAAATCTCACACTTGATTAACTCCATTGTTCAGCTGTGCATTCATTTAACAGTGTGATTTAGGCCTATATGATCATTTCCCCCAGTGCTTGAAGTTGGCCAGTACCAGTGATTCTGGTCCTCTGCAGTGCACACAGCCTGTTAAAGCTGTATCGTTGAATGATTATGACAACTGTCATAATCTACAGCAGCGTTTTTCTCCCAAATAGAATGTCACATTATGCCTGTGGTAATAGCAAAACAGCAAAGTCTCTGGTTGGTATGTCTGATGTCCTTGTTTATGCATGATTGCAATATGCAGTCATTAAAATGATTCACAGATCATGTTTTTAAATAATAAAATGATGGGGGTTTGCAATAATCCTTGTAGCAATGTATTATATTTCACCTCTTGAACAGTAACATACAATATTTCAGTTGCCAAAAAGTGATTTGTCGCTCCCATGCCTTGTGGCTGAAGGCTTGAATTTGCTTGAGAAAGGTGGTATTTTAGAAATCATAGCCCATTCAGCCCCACACATGCAGGCATTTCAACAGGGAAAAAAGGGCCTGAGTTGGTTTCTAGTGCCTGTTTTTATTAAACAAGAAAAATATCTCTTGGAAGTGTTGTATAAAAAATGAATATTCACTGACTTCTTGAAGTTTGAAGTTTAAATCATTAACTCATAAATAAAATCATCAAACTGTGACTTCACCACACTTAAATAAAATGTTGATGAACTCAATAGCAAAATGTCATCTATACGTAATGGTCATTTGTTTCTTACACTTTATTCTTATATGCATCAGTGTTTTATTCATCAATCTCTCATATTCTATATTCTGTATTGTTAATGGTCATCTTTTATTTGTCCTTTGGCGCCATCCAGTGGACAAACACATACATGACTGGATGAAGCCAATCCTCACACAACAAACCCCGGAAAATGAATATAAACAAATTTTTTTCTGGTTGATTTGTTTCGGTTTATTTTAACATAATATGTTAAATATGTTACCTACTCAAAAATCTCAATTTAAGTAGTATTTGTTTTGTCAGGTATTTTGCTTTTATTCCTTCTTTAAAAATAATTATTATTTATTGCAGTGTCACATTACCTGTTTTTAACTATAACACAAACCCTACACTTTGTTTTCAATTCTTTACTTGTTTGTATTGAATACTTTTTTTTAAACAACTCATGGATAGGTCTCGGGATTACACTGTGTGTGTTTGAGCACGTGCACAGGCTTACACCCGCACCCCACCCACCCCTCTGTCTCTATTTTTGGACAAGATCTAAAAAATGACAGATGGAGTCGTGCGAATAAGTCACGCTGCAAAAGGCACAACCTAAATGCACTGCACATTTTCATCACAATAAAAGGAAAAATAACAATAAACTGTCAAATGCAACATGATGGCATCCTGACTGACCATAAAAAAGAGCAACATTTTAATAATAATCATCATCATCATCACGAGCAGCGTCCTCACCATGGCAACGTGCCTGCATCAGCATCAGAGCACAATGTGAGGTTTATTTTTAGAAGCTCTCAGGCTGCTACTACGTGCTACTCTACTTCAACACACACACAGTCAATAATTCATAGCCTACGGCGGAGCCTCCAGTGGAGTTAGGGGGTAGACTCAAACAACTCCGAGCCACAGGACGCCAGAAACCACTCAGGGTGAAGCAGCCGTAACTGAACAACGGTGTGAGACAAGACAATCCACGGAATAAAGAGAGTCAGCAGAAAGAATACGTCAATGAGGTGAGGCCACATTTTACTAATGCTTTCCTGATGAGGGATCTGTGTGGATTTGCTTGGGAAAAACACGAAATAAGATCTAAACTTATTATTGTTATTATTGTTACTAGCAGAGCTGTTTCTAGGTTCTCTGAAAGCCCTAGTTAAGGAGGGGACCCTCTTTAACTACTATAGCCCCCAACAAACATAAATTGACCTCATTGATACATTATTTAGAGCCCTATCCACACGGGAACAGAATGGAATGGAATGGAATGGAATCTTTTTCTTTGTCATTATAAAAAACTTGTTGTTTCAGGTAATGTCTTCATCCACACAACACCCCCAAAGCACCTCTAAACGCTGTAGTACATCTACCAGACCTGTACGTAGCGCTGTAACACCGCCACAATGTAAAGCTTAAAAGTAAAGCTTATATCAAATGACTATACCTTACAATGCATACAATTAGAGAAACAGAGACAGAATGAAGAAAGCCAGACCAAACATTCTCTAAACACAAGAAGAACAAGATGACAACAATGATGGCAATACACAAAAACGCCCTGGTGGCCACTCGGGGATCCGTTTTCATATCATCCCAGAATGCTGATACAACCCTGAGCTCACTCTTGATGCAGACAACAAACTAGTGTGGGCCCCTTTCAGGTAGTATTACTTCAGGTGGTATTACTTCAACCCACGGAGTATTGTTTTTGGTGGCTCTGTGTGTCTGTGTGTGCTTCCGCACTTACCTGCACTTGCCACTATGACCAACAGAGGGTGCCAGAGGCTTGTTGCGTGAATGGGGTGAAGTCTGCCATCTCTGGTTGCTGTGTCTTTATATTGCTTTGTTTTCTGTAATTTACAAACAACCTGGTGTCGTTGAGGGGCCGCCCAGTTTGCCTACCCCTTTGCTACGGCTCTGATTATCATCATTATTAGTAGTAGTACAAATGGTGGCAGTAGTTGTTGTTGTAGGGATGAGTCAATATCAGTATTGGTCCAATACTGATATTGAGAAATAAATTCAAAAAAAATCCCTGGACTGAAAACTGGAAAAAGAATCATTGAAACTGATATATATATATATATATATTGCTTCACTAACTACAGTCTATAAACATGTTTATTTCTTCCACATGGGAGGAAAAAAAAATGTGTTTCACAGTTTTTATATTTCTCACAATAATTCTATATTGTTCTTACAAACTAGGTTTCTTGGACAATAAAATGACACTGTTCTAACGACATACGTAGACTATCAAGTTATAACATGACACTGATCTGTTTTTATTTTGCTGGTGTGGAAGCAATATGCTTCAGTAGTTATTGGCCTCAAAAACTAGTAATAATCGGTGACGATATCGGCACCAGTTGACCCCTACTAAATGACTTAAATAGCATACTGTGTGTACATTGTATTGATATCCAGGAAGTGTTCCAGCTCACAGAGAGCCCAAACACGGGCCTCCATGACCACAGAGTATCAGGAGAGGTTCCTTCCTCCCTGCTGCATTAAGACGGTCATCTCAACCCCAACACAGAGAGACCTTTGCCATCCTCTGAGGAGTGGAGCCGGTATGACCATGATTAGGTAAGTTCTATGAAAATATGGTATATGGCTATGGGGAAGTAAATGTGCTTCAAATCTCATATATCTCTTGAAGGAAGACCACAGACCACCAGAGGTGCAGCAGCGCGCCACACAATCCTGCTTCCTTTGCACTAAACCAGCTGGCATCCAAGATGGAGGACTACACATCGGTGTACAAAAGTAAGCAACTTAAATATCAGTAGATTTGGTTATTGCTTACATGGGCAACATAGAGTCCTGGGGCCCCACATCCTCACGTTGACTCTTTAGACAGATTAGTGTTGGGATGTTAGCATTTGTAATGACAGAATTAGAGTTAAAGTGAGAAACTACTTCAGAAACAGAATAGTTGCCTCGGAATTTTGTGTTTTTGACTAAGAGTCGATTCAAAACCTGATATGATGAGACATATGGAGAAACAATGCAAATACAGACCAAACATTTCAGTTTTGCACCTTCACATTAGTAATATTTTAACTAGTGAAACACAAATACTCAGTATCACAATCAGCACGATACTGGTAAAAATAACTGGATCTGATATCGGAAAGACAAAGATTTAAAATCCGATTTAAATGTATTGCAGCTTCACTCGGCACAGGATGTAAAAATGTTAATAAATAAACATTAGCAGCGGCATTTTAGCTGAGTCATGTTGTGAGCTGCTTATTTCTTCTCAATGGGAGAAGAATATGTGTTACACAGTTGGAGTGGAGAATTATGTAATAATAATAACAATTCTCATAGTGGAGAATTCTATCTTTAAATTTGCTTGAAACAGCTAGCACAAATGTGTTGTTAACAGTTTTCAAGGAACGTATCAGGCTGATATTATCGGTAGATACTCGAGTTTGTGATATCGGTATCAGTATCAGAAAAAACACAAAAAGTGTGCCATCCCTAATTATTATTTCTTTAAATCCTTTTATTTGTGGCCCTTTGCTTTCTTCATTTATGTCACTGTGGCCCTCTGCGGAAAAACTCCACTCTCACCGTCTTCTGCTTTCCAGATGATTTCCAAGCATGGAAAACCAACCGGAGCCTGCCATACAGACTGCATGAGAGCTTGAAAGTCAACCAAGGATTAGCTGTCACAGGCGACAGCAAGGATCGTTCACATGATAGTTTTGTTCAGGTCTATACCAACTCCAAACCATTTGAAAGCATCACCAGCTACAGATCAGATTATGTCGCCCACTCATTGCAGCCCAGGACACGCAGAGAGAAGCCTGCAAACCAAACCAGCAAAGATCTGCTGTCAGAATCCACAGCGTCCCACAGGCCAAATTTGGTTTGGCAAACAAACCCAAAACTTATTGACAGAGCCAGCGAATTATATCAGCAATTCAAGAACTGGTCCCTTGAAAACAAGCACCACTGCCAAGATAAATTCCAAGTGTCCAGGCCACCAGCAGATCACGACGCCTATCTCTCCACCACACATGCCGTTTACGTACCACACAAGTGCGAGCGCACCAGGCCAATCCTGCCATCTGTGCTTCACAGTAAGAAAAGCAAGGAGCCCTTTCTCGCAACCACGACCATGAAGGAGGATTACAGAGCTTGGAACGTGCCGCAACGCTTGTTGGCCAGAGAGAAGTGGAACGGCCCGGGAAAACCAACTTTACAATGTGCACACCTCCAGACTTCAAACAAAGCCTTTGTGCCTCCATCCAAAAGTGAATGAGGCTGCTGTCTGTAATTTCAGCCGCAGCACCACGCACAGACCTCAGACTCCTGCTGGGAAAAGAGCATGTTCTCCAGCATTAAACAGGGTTGATCACAAATATACATGTTCCTGATATTAAATGGTGGACTTTTTTTTTCCTTTTTTTTTAACAATTTGCATTTTAAACAGCTGCTTTGTCAGTAACTTGGGAGATGAAGCTAAATCTATTGAGTCCAACATTTCAACTGGAGTGATCACTCCATCTGAACTACAGCTGCAAGTTAAGTCAACTATTTTTAGTGTGGGTTTTTGCTTTAGTGTTATCTGCTTTTTCATCTTTATTTTCTTGTTTCTTTGCCTCATATAACAAAGAAATCATTAAAACGAAATCATTTTGGTTTGTAAAAAAAAAAAAAAAAGGCATTTGAAAAGAAATTTCATAATTGATTAATCTGTTGGTTATTTTCTTGATTAATCGATTATGAAAACAATTAGTCGCGGCCTTAATCTGAACTGAAATCCTCACATTTCAAACCTAAAAAGTATTGAAAGCAATAAAGTCGCTGCCCGTTTATTATGTATAGAAGTGTGGGTGTTTTATTTTTATATTTTAAGTTAAGTGTTTGGTAAATACATATCAAGACACACAGGGACCATCAAACTAGTTTTTATTAAAAAACAAAAAGCAAATACGACTCGTGACGAATCACTCTTCACTAGAAGAACAAATCAAAAACACATCATATACAGAATTTTCTATTTTAAAACGAATGTCAATTAAAATGTCAATATGCGAACGAAACAGCATCAGCCATTATCTCAGGAGCTCCAGTGCAAACGAGGGAACATTTGAACCAGTTCTGTCAAACTAAACACATAAATGCCCACTGTCATCACACCAAGTCTGATTTACAAATGTTCTTGTACAAAATAAAGAACAAAGTTTTAGTTTCGGCAGGTGTCAGTCTTCTTGAAAACGGATGTGCTTATTAGCCTCCTTGGCCCGGGCAATGATGATTTTTTCTGCTTTAGATATGAGCTGAAGAGTGAGAGTAAAAATGAAAAATTACACTTAGTAGCATGTAAACAGAAGGGAGAGCTTTGTGTGTATGCACTTATTTTTTTAGCATCAACAATGACCTTAACAGGACCAGTAGTCCTCATGGAGACTAAAACCTGGCCCTTGTTAGTTACTGTGCAACCTCATTTTTGAGGAACTTGTTAAGTTTAGAGCTGATACTTGAATTGTGGTGTACATATATATTCATTCATTCATTTATTTATTTATTTATTTATTTATTTATTTAATAAGAACAATGGTGTTTAACATAGTTCCAAGACAGAGAATGAAGCTGATGTGCTGCACAAAGAGTTTACAGCAGTTACTAACTTGCAACTCCAGTCCCTAGTTGGGCTTTTGCATATAATATACATTATAAAATTACATTTAATACATTTAACATTTAACTTTTGAAGTAAAAGATTTTATATCTGAAATGTATTCGACTTGGTAGTGAAGTCCATAGTTGACAGCCTCTTACAGAAAAAGCAGATTGTCCAAATGAAGAGCAACGATGTGGTTTTGCTGGTGTGGCAGATTATACCATTTTACATATACCATTCACTCTACTGCTAGTTGGATGACTCTGGAGAGTAGGATTCTGGGGCCAAGATTATTGACACATTTAAACTCATTTAAGAAAGAATTTGATAAAGCTGTCAACACTAAGCAAATTGTGTCCTTCTAATAAGTGGCAATGATGCCAGCAGACAGACTTCTTGTCCATCATATTTAGAGCCTGATTAAACAAAACAAATGTGATCAAACTTATATTATATTGTTGTATACAATGAAATCTATATGTATTTTTCTATCGCTTTTGAATAAATAGAGAATGATCTCACCTTCTCCGTGCCCCTCTTCTTTTCTCTCGGGCGATTTAACTTGACCTGCCGGTCCACGAGGATCTTCTGCCAATACCTTTGTTCATGGTCACCTTTGAATGAAATAAAAGCTACTTCATCACCTGAAAAAAGTTCACTCATCGAGTTCAACTAAGAAACCTTGTGGAATCAAACTGAACCTCAGCCGAGCTGTGCCAATCAATTATTTTCACCATCATCAATAATAGAAACCAGTGTGTGCCAGGCTCAGTCATCCAGATCCTCTCCTTAGTTAGCATAGTATTTGCATGTGGGTCTCACGAGTCCACAAACAATATACACTTGACACCGTGAAACAGGAAATAATAAAAATTCATACCTGAGAGAATTTCAAGTTTCCAGCTGTGCTCTCTCTGAATCTCCGCTCTGACGGCGCTGACAGCTTTAGCTTCCTCTGGGGTTTGAAATCGGATGTGACCCTCAGCATCTCCCTCCAAAATGTCAATGTATGCCACTGGTGATATTTTGGACAAGGCATCCTGCGCAACCACACACACACACACACACACGCACACAGACAGGAAGAACAAGACATAAGCTTAACTTAAATTCATGCCCAAACGCTGAACATCATTAAAAAGTGACTGTAAAGGTAATGTGTGCAGTAAGTTATGCTGTACCTTGATGAACTTTCTCCCAGGTAGTGGTTTGATGTCTGTGATCTTAATGATGACACCACTGGTAAACTGAGGGCCCTCGTTTGTGGCTTTTTCACTTTTTTCACTCTTTTCACTCTTTTCACTCTTATCTACAAGAAAACACAAACCAACATTACACCATTAAACCATCCTGTGTCGATTTCTTTTCAAGCTGAAATGAGAGTTACATTTTAATATGATGAGACTAGTTTGGTCTTGTTTGCCATGTTCAATGACATTACTTGCTGGGGAAGGAAAGGAGGAGGCTGGAGAAACTGGTGAGAAAGCCTTCCTCAGTGACGGGACTGAGGCAGGACTCAGTACTGTGGTGGAGAAGTGCACACTGAGGAAGGTGCAAAAAAAAAAAAAAAAAACACCCTCTCCGCAACAAACCTATTTGAGTGAAAAAATGTTTGGGTATCTAGTAATGTTATTTGTTGATCTAGGTTTAGTGTAAAGTTACGAAAAAGTGTATTGCTGCCATATCAGCAAAATAAAAACAGATCAGTATCACTTTATAACGTGATACATTTATTGTTAAAACAATATAAGTTTCATGTTGTAACTGCGATACATGAATAAGAATAATGCACGTATATTGTAATACGCATACGTAATACAATACTATCTGAACTCAAATTGCAAAGATAAGTTGGCGACAAATCCCACCATTTAGATCTTGATGATGTTTCTCTGTCTTCAACAGACTCTTGTGCCGCTTTTGATCAATCTTAGTGATGCACCTCTTCAGTGTCTTCATGCTGTGCTTTTGCAGGGTCAAGTACTCCTCCTTCAGTACGAGCCACTCTTTCCTTTAGGCCAAAAAAAGAGGAAGACAGATGTCCAGTTAAGCGTCAAAGGTGTTTTTGAGTCTGAAGTACTTTCAATTATTAATTCTGACGTATGAAGAAAAAGGGGATGTAGAGATTTACTTTGAAAGAACACGCAGTGGGATGACTTCCTCCCCAATTTTCAGTTTTTCCTTGTGCATCTTTTTTCTCTTCCTCTTCACTTTGACTGCTGAATCATCTCTGTTTTCTTTCCCTTCCTCAACACCTCTCTCCATGTCAATTTGAGTGGGTGGATCTGCCAGAGGGAAAGTACAAAAAGCAAAGCCACAGTTGTATTGCTGCAAAAAAAGGCCAGTCATTATGAAACAAGAGTAACAAGACGAGTGGAATGAGTAGGGGGGGTTAAAGGGAAGTAATCAGTTTCTGTTTATGATCTCATTTTTATTACTCAGACCAGCAGATACTACAATCACTTACCAGCCTTAACACCATCTTTCTCCTTCAGTCCAGACTCACTTTCACTGGTTTTTCTCATCTTTGATGGCAGCTCACTTTCAGGACCTTCTACTGTCTGTGACCGTCGTCTTTTTTTCTCTGACAGTTTGCCCACAGTCTTGGTACTGCTGGCAACCTCTGGTTTAAAATCCCCTGCTACAGAGTGCTTCCTCTTTTGTTCTGATGGCTGTGCTTCCATCATTTGCTCTTTGGCTTCTTCCGCAGGCTTTGGCACTGTGGCGCTGTCTCTCTTTTTCTTCTTCTTTTTCTTCTTTTTCTCCTCCTCTTCTTCCTCACCTGGATGGATCAAGAAAATGGGGATGAACACAATAAATTGTGTTCAAAACAAAACAATATAACTGTTTAATTGAAATGACTGTACCCAATTGTGGATTGTCGACTGGCAGAGCAATCTGCTTCCTATTTTTTGTCTTGGGGAAAATCCCTGGTTTTCTTGGCGCATCTTCAGGAGGATTATTCAGCATCTGTTTTTCAGAGATCAACAATTCCCATGAGTTCTTTTCAGACCACAAACAAACACTGGACTAACACGAATCATCACATATTTCATATTCATATTACCTCTATGGCTTTCTGTGCTTGTTCCTCTGTCTCAAACTCAACAAACGCAAAACCCTTTGGTTCACCTGAAGTCTTGTATCTCGGGATACTAACATACACGACATTCCCACATTTTGTGAACACTCTTTCTATCCAGCTGTGTGTCACATCCTTGGGCAAAAGTTCCTTTTCAAAAAGACAGAGAAAAAAAGAAAAGGATTTTTCTTGGTAAATGTGTAAAGAAATTCATAATAAGCAGCAAGAAAATTCAAGTCTCAGCAAAGAAATTACCTCAATGTCAACGCTTACAAACACCTTGTGCGTTTAGGTACCCTTTAAAATTCAAATAATTCCAAAAGAGTAAAAATATCTCAACCAAAAAAAAGCTTTTACCACATAGACTGTGCGGCTGTCCGTATCATTCGGTATATCACCAACTGGAAACTGCCGTCGTACTTTAGTGCCTTCCAAGTTAACCTGAAACACAAAAAAACAGTGCCTTTCTTTGGAAATGTACAAATTATTGAATCTTAGATTGGGACATTTATAAGGTTGTTGTAGAAGAAGTAAAAAAACAAAACAAATTCAGTACCTCAACGACAGAAGAATTCTTCAGGGCCCTTGCAATCAGCTTGGTGTCCGTTGTGAGCTTTTTCATTCGATTGAAGCTTGTCAACAGAGATATATCAACATCTAAGACACATTAAATTATATGTTAAAAATCGGACCAGTTTGCTCTTCAAATTTTGTCTGAATGCACCACAAATATTGAAATGGTTAGTGGTCACTGAAAGCAATCACTGGCTGTGAGATGATCCCTTAAGTCAGTGCAACCACACTGATAAAACACACAATTATCAGAAACAAGTATTTTTTTTTTACTTTTAATGGGAAATAGTATGATTTATTTTGACTTAATACAACTGCTGAAGCCTAATGTCCTCCTTCAACTGAGGTTTTGAAATGCATATGTGGATACTGACCCCATCTTTGCAATGTGAAATAAGATTGGAACTGGATTGGAATTTACAAAATATTATCATTTTAATTGCACATTTGGTATGCAAGAACACTAATAGGATCATGCAGATAAGAGCAAAATGGTGTAAATATCTGGGCTAGTGAATGGCACTTACATCCATCATCTGCCTCATCTATGAGTTTTCTCAGAAAACGGTCCTTGTGAAGGTTGACGTCTCCAAACCAGAACTCCACCTGCTTCTTCACATCACCCAGCAGTTGTTTGACTCGGGAGCGCTTCTTCTTCTTCTCAGTGTCCGTGTCCTTGTCCTTGTTGCTGCGCTCTGTGTGACCAGCATCAACAACACGATCTGGTCCCCTCTCTGTGTCAATCATCCTAACGGTCAGACTGAAACACACAAACAGAAACACACTTTATAAAACACAGGAATGACTGTATTTGACTTGTCTGCATTTATCTTACTTTATCTGAGACAGCCATGCAATTAATATACTAATTTATCTCCAATTTCACGGGGTTTATTAACTTAATTATACATCTGTCAGTCGTAGAATACACATACAATGATACAAAATAATAAGAGTTAACATTAAAGACAGCAAGCTTCATATTTAGCGCCTCTGTTAGCCATCCCTACCTTTAGCATACAATTGTGGTAGTCAATTCGCGGGCAGAGACATTTTTAAAAATGCTACAGACAAAACCAGTGCAATTTGAATTCTGTAAAATATTGACTTGAAAATCAAAATTCCATGCTTATCTACAGAACTCACCCTTTTTGAAATGTGGAAACAGTTATTGATTGCGCAAAGCAGGTACAATAAACAGGATAAAACAGAGCACAGAACCAGCTACGTTCAATAACACGTCGCAGGATAATTTCGTCACAGCAACTTCCGCTGTAGCGTTACAAAATAAGGCGTGTGTGGCTGAAGTGAATATAGGCGTTCGTATAGGTTACAATTAACTGCGACAAAGAGATGTAGAAAAATACACTTTTATTCAAGTTTATAAAAAAACAGTATAACAATAAATCCAAGTGATTTCATTCCCACTACGAATAGTTTTATTTTATTAATTTAAAACATTATGAACACTGATCCACGGCCGGTTAGCTCAGTTGGTTAGAGCGTGGTGCTAATAACGCCAAGGTCGCGGGTTCGATCCCCGTACGGGCCACTGTTTTTTTTGTTCAGTAAATGTTTTTCTTCATTGTTCCACGAGTAATTGCTACTTATTTTAATAGCTACTAATTAGTGCCTGCTGCTGCAAGGCATTCTAGTTATCATCATCATTATTATTATTATTATTATATATATAATAATAATAATAATAGAAGTAATAATAATAATAATAAGTATTATTATACATACAATAATAATAATAATAATCCCACCACTTCAAAGCCAAATATACAATTGTTTCTAAATTCTTCATTTGATTTTCCATTATGCATGGATTTTTTGTTTTTTTGATTTTTTGTTGTGTGTTAATGATTTAATGGTACCATCACACACAGATTTGATGACATTGGAATGTTTTATTTTACAGTTGGTGGGGAGAATAAACTTTGACATTAGTCAGAGGTTCAGAATATTCTCAAACTTTTTGAGCTTCTTACATATGTCGTCCTCAGTGCAGGACTCAATCCTGTGCTTGATGAGCTGCGATAGTTGCTTGTAGAAGGTCCTTGCCCACTTGGTTTCTAAGCAGTGGACCGATATGTTGCACACTTTATGGAGTACCATCAGTAGTTTCTCATTGCTGCTAACTTTACAGCGCCTGAAGACCCACTCTCCCCACGCTTCCCACATCTCTTCATCATCTGTGAAGGTCACAGTAATGCTTTCTTGGCTGCACCAGGACTCTGGCTCCTTGTCGTTCAGGTCATTCCAAATGGCCCTAAAAATTAAGAGAATCAGCAGAGGCTTGTGAAAAAAACCAAAAACATTTGAAATACAGTTGAGAATCAATTTGAAAAGGTACCTCACTTACACAACTTTTTTCAGAGGATATGGTGTCAAGTCACTGAGTGACAGAAGACCTCTGGGGCTCACTCTGTTGCCCTCCATCCTGTTGAATAACAGTAAAATATCCTGAACAATGTTTCTGTGAATAATTCTTTTTAAAAATATCCATCCATCCAATTTTTTACCACTTTATCCTACACAGGACGGTCGCGGGGGAGGGGTGCTACACCAACTGTGTGGCCTATTTAAATATATATATATATATATATATATATATATATATATATATTAATCGCACATTATTTGTATATTATTTGTATAGCCCTATAGTACAAATCCCAACTTGCCTCATCGACCTCAACAAGGTGCAACAACGTCTATCCTTAAGCTTCAGCAAAGTGAAGGGAAAACTCTCAAAACCCCCTCTAACAGGGGACAGTACAGAATTATACAGTTGTGCTTTGGCGTCATAAACTGAACTAATACTAGCTTCTGCTTCATCTGATTGTGTAGGTGGAAATTCACATGATAAGGGACCTTCCGCATTTACACGTACGAAGCAATACACCAGGTGTGAGAGTAAGGACAGGGAAACCTGTTTATGTTTAATTATGTTCATTATAAAGTGTCTTATAATATTTTAATTTTAAGGTTATCAATTATGACAAGAATTTAAATTCTTGTCTATTTTTTAAATTATTGATGTGGCTGGATTGACTTTGATTTTCCCAAAATAAAGTGACAGTGGCAATAGGACTTATAATGTAATGCTTCTTACCACAATTCTTCAAGAGATTTTTTAATCCGCATCGCATGAGTAAGCGTCAGCAGTTCATCATCGCCAATGTTTGACCATCCAATTCTAAAAAGTAGAACAGAAAGTGGTGATTAATTTCACGAGACAAAATAAACATATCCTCTGAAATAGAGAATGGTTCCTCATTTTGCCAGATAGTATTTTAGACGTTCAAAACAAATCTTATGACATCTTACCCCAGATGGGTTAAACTGTCTGATACTTGCAGCACCTCAGCAATGACCTGAACTGTGTCCATATCAAGGTTGTTTTCTCCAAGCCTTAAAAGTGAAATTATGATATTAGCAGTCCCATGATAATCTGATGATGCAAATAGTTAGTGATCATTTATAAGAGAAAAACTAAATCTTGATCACTTGAGATGGAAAGGATCATAGCATGGATTGCTGGAAAGCAATTTATTTTCCTGGGACTTACCAAAGATTCTCACATCGAAAGAGCAGGGGTTGGATATCCCGTAGAGCCTCACAGCTTACTCCAGTACCTGTCAGATCTAACTCGGATAGCTTGCCCTTTGTGAGGTTAAGGAAGTACTTGATGGCATTGTAATCCATTTGGGAAAGTGTTTCATCACTAACATTTACTCGTAGCATCTTTGGTTGCACGGCAATGGCTAAAGCAGGGTCCTGCTGCTCAAACAGGCAGTGTAAATGATTTAGGATATGGGCTCCACTGTCACAGAGCGCTGTAAGTTCTCTGATGATCCTCCGGCGATAAGTGTCCGCTTTTTCTTTGTGGTAACATAGCCCTAACTGTCTTGAAAGGAGATTAGCATTGCGTTCAGAGAGGATTCCAGACAGGAATCGATTAAAAAGGTCTAAATGTCCATTGGTTGTGCTCTCTGTAGGACTTACAGTGGGTTGAAGTGTGTCTGGTAGTGGGTGATCTGTCACTGCACAATAAACTGCAGCAAAGAACTCTTGAACAGTAAGGTGTGCAAATGAATAAACTTCATCTGTGCAGCCAGGCTCTTGTGCTAATGTCTTGTCAAGGAAAGTGCTAACAAGGCTGCACCCCTCTAACGCTGCAAGATCTTGATCGCTGCTGTAAAATAGTGTTTGCTGCTCCATCAGCTTGTGGAATGCAAGGTGACCCAGTTTCAGGACTACATCCGACAGCTTCTGTGAGCCCCCTTCTTTTTGCACTTGAACAAATGTTTCAGCTCTTGGCTGAGTGTGAGAGCGAATCAAAGCCACCAGATACTGCACATAAATGTCTGTCATTGTTTTAGGCTTTTCTCCGAAGAGATCTTTGCTTTCATTCAGGATACAACAGACAATGCAGCAAAAGGCAGGGATGTAGCACAGTGTTAGCATGAGTTCATTTGCTGAAACAACTGCAAACATTTGATCTGCAAGGGCACTGTCTTGGAAATAACGTAAAAAGAAATCTTGAACTTCAGTCAGGGAGAAACCAGTAATGAGCACAAAGCGGTCAATGCAGCCCACGGGGATGTGGCTGAAGGCTGCTGGTCGACTTGTTAGTATGACAGAAGCGTTGGGCAGAAGTTCACCCTGTATCAGACTCCCTACTATCTCTACTACCTCTGCATCATCATCTGGCTCAGTCACAAAAACGTCTACATCACAGCTTCTGTAGTGTCTGAACTCATCAAAGCCATCCAAGATGATCAATAGCTTGTTGTCATTGGCCAAAATGCTGTCAAGTTCTTTGGCGAGGTGCCTGTATTTTCGCAAAATCAACTCTCGAAAGTTTGTGGTTTTCTCAATCAGATTCAGGTCTCTGAAGGTCATGTGGATGATAAAATCAAATGAAACATGTCCCTCGTCTCTGCCAAAATCATAAAGCATCTTCTGCACCAGGATGGTTTTTCCAATGCCGGCCACCCCATTGACGAGAACTTTCCTGACTGGACGGTCTCTATTTGGGCTTGAAAAGAGTTCTGCTGGTGAAATTTTCTTGTGTATTGCTGACTTCTGCTGCATAGAGAGTCGCTTCTGTCCAAATGTTAGAACCTCATGTCTTCTCGTCTCCAAGCCCTGGTGTCCGTCAACTAATAAAAGATTGACATAATGTTTGGAAAAAAGTATTTTCTCTCCATGTCGAGTGTTGTAGAGGAGCATGTTCTCACTTCGGCGTCTGAGGACATCTTTATGCTTTTGTTTGACTTTATTGTACTCTGCAAAAACAATAGAGCGTAGTGAAATGTCTTTTATTTTTGTATTTAGATAGATAGATAGATAGATACTTTATTCATCTCACAGAGAAATTCACAGTTTCATATTTAGGTCACTGCTTGTAAAACAAGAACAATACATACCTACGGACTGAGGCTGAATGTTGACTTCCTTGGAGTGTGTCTGTGCCTCCTGCTGACGATGACTTCTAATTGTGAGAAAAATCTTGATTGCCCCCTCACCTTTGCACTCCAAGATATCCAATACCTTCCTTACTCTTGAACGCGGCCCCAACTGACACAGCACCACCTCACAGTCGTCACGATTGAAAACATCTTGACTCACTAAAACCTCGAGCAGTGAGTCAATCCACCCTTCCAGTTCATCCACGAGGGACACTCGCAGGACCCTGATTGCTGTCAAAGAAGAATTGTAATCATCCTTTTCCACCATAACTGATTATAAACTGCCGATGATGCCAATTTGTAAAACAGAGTCTTGGTACATGTTGTGGTAAAAGTGACTTCCTCTCACAGCAAAGAAATGCATGACCCTCTTTGAGAGATAGAGAGTAGAGTGAGCAGTGCGATGTGCAGAAAGAGGAAGTCAAAATGTGTCACAGGAATGTTGAATGTCTCGCTTTTCTGCGTCATAGAGGAACCTCCTTATTCATTAATGCTATTATAACCCTTTCACTAATCTGTCAAAGTGATCAAGCCGACATTAAAACATTGGTGGACTAAGCAGCAGTTGTATTACAGAGCAGCATTGTTGAACTTGTGTCCACTGGGAAAAAGCCCTTGGAAAGGGGGCCTGGATCATGTCATTGAGAATAAAACTTGGTTGTGATTGGCCGGCGATCGTAGAACAAGCATGCAACACTCTCTCATGTGCACTGCAAATGATAAAGCGGGCCAGTAAAGAGACTGACAGGGCCAGTCAAAATGTGAAGAAATAGCTGACATTCCAGCAGCCCACAAATATGAGCCCACTGGCTGACTCTGTTACTGACAAACTTTCATAAACAATCCAATTTGAACATCTTAATCTGATAATGCAGTCAGGATGTAAGTCCAAAATCCAAAAAGTAATCACAACAAACAGATTATGAAAGGAATGTATTTGGTTTTATTTAATGATAAACCAGGCATGAGCAGAGAGCAACACATCAAGTCACCAGTAGAGGGTCCCCATTGCATGCACATCAAATACTATCAGCTGTTTTAGAAATGAATACTTAAACCCCAGCCCTCTGATTATTTACAAAAGTATGCACAGGAACACATATTAAAATAAATAGTTGAAAGACAAGACAAATATGTACATAAGTTAAGAGCATAAGGAAAATATTAATGATGTTTTCATCCCAAATAAATCATTGGATGGCACCGCAATGTAAAGGCAAAGTAGTCTCCTGCAATGGTTTGTGTTGCATATGAAGATGAAAACCAAAGGTGTAATATCAAAAGTGCCAAACCATTACAAAAAATAAAATTGTTTCATGAAACATCCAAATATGACACAGATGCCATTTTGACACATTAAGTTCAACTTACTCATTTTCCTAGGCAGAAGAGTAACAAAATAGCTGCTTAAACTCCCCTAAAAGGTAAAAAATACAAAATATATTCTTCCCTGGACAGGATGACCAGAGGTGAAAATACTCACCCCAAGTTTACACGGGCTGCAACGTCTCAAAGTGGTTAAAGGGACATTTTTGACAAATATCTTTCCAAAAAATATTGAAATTGGAAAACAAAATATATAAACAATGTGACATAACAAACTTGATTTTTAAAAAATCTCCACAAGCATGTTCTTAACAGAGTTTAGTGCAAAATTGTCTTTTTCCCAAAACTGACTTGCTCCAGTCTAATATACCTCCTCTAGTGCAACACATGCAAGATAACGCTTTATCATGTTCTACTTTCAACTCTCAGTTAAAAACATATGCAATCCAACTGTCTTTCCTTTTTTTAATGACTTGATCAATCACTGCTGTCCTCATATGCTAAATTGATCAAATGGTAGCACAGATCTTGATCCATTTTCCAGAAGGCTACTATACTGAATGTATACCATTTATCAGATATTAGGCTTTTAGTCGTTTCAACTTTTTCCCTTTTATATACAGCACTGTGCTGTATTTCACTGCATTATACCCACAATAAAAAATTTAAACTATTTAACAATACTGTTTTGAAGATCATTGCAAAAACAAGGCAAACACACAACTATCCAGTGGTTTTCACAAACTTGGGGGTTTTAGCCAGAATCCCTAGGTAAAATGTCAGTCAATTTTAAAGGCTAATAATTACACATTTGTGTACTGAATGCTAATGCTATTGGTATTTAACCCTGAAACAGCACCACATAGCAGTAACGCAGATAGGTTTGGTGTAACATCTCTTTTTACAAGCCCCTCTTTATGAAATCATGCAGTAACCTCATGTTCCTTTTGTTCACAAATGGAAATGTGTCTCAGTCACTTGTAACTTACTCTGGAAAGCTGCTGAAAGTGAACTTCAGAATTTAAAGAAAAGAGTAAAAGTGAAGCCTTCATTAACAGACACACCACTCCTGAAAAAACAATACTCTCTAATTCAAACCCACACATTGCATCTTTGACAAAAACATTAACAGTCCCTCCAGGTATGACCATGCAACTCATCCAGATTTGTTCAATCGAAGGCAGTTGTTGTATGTGGATGGGGCATAGAGGTTTCAAGTCTCTGTTGGCACCTTCCCTGACTTCTTCAGGTTGTCCACCGTGCTCATCTCCGGTCTCCTTCGTCTCAGGTGTTTTGGCAGGAGTGACAGCAGCGACTCTTGAACTGGGGCAGTGGGCAGAGCTCCAGCTGTCGAACCCTCTCACAGTACCTTGTGCTGTCTCTGCATTCGCCTGCTGGAATGCAAAGAAGATAATACATGACACAGACTCACTGTAAGACTCATCACTTTTCCTCATTGAAGTCTTCATCCAGATATAACAATAAATGTAAAAGTGTTGATTGATGTTATAGTTTTAACCTCCTTGATTAAACCACCAAATTTTAAGTCGTCAAATCTAACTCTGCCCAACGCTAAATTTTGTAAAATGCCAAAGAAGTGGGCTGAGACCGGAGTGAGGGAGAGGAGGAGGGAGGGAGAGTGCAGAGCAGTGAGGGGGTGTGGTCTGCCTCACATTGATTAGACAAGAGAGTGATGAAAGAGGGAACCATTGATGCTAGCATAGACGAAAACAGCCAATGGAAAAAATGTGAATTCAGTAGTTGGCTGACCAGAGAGGCCCATTTTTTTTATCACAGCATGAATAATTGCAATACTTCATACTAAACTGTGAAGATTTGCACCTTGATCAATAAACATTACTAGCAGAGGTGATTGCTCAAAGACAGAAAGGGATGTCAGAAATAAATGGTCAAATATGTACTGTTGTGTTTATATTTCATTACTAAAAGTTCATTAGAATGCAATCAACTGATTAGTTAATTTAGAATCACCTGTTTATCACAAACCGTTCAATCCATGGCAGCACTGTGGTGAGTGAGACAGTGATTGGATACTTGCAACAAAATCATCACTTCCAGAGAAGCTCAACTACTCTTGGAGTCAATGGAGCAGAATTTATGTATGAATACATTTTAAAATGAGCTTCCCCTGTTTCAAAGAACAGCAACTGCCACTGATTACTAGATACCCATATACACTGGTTTCACTGGTTTGAAGCATTCCAAAATGTTGCAGGTTTTGTGGAATTTCCCACCTGTGCACACACACTAAAAATAAGACTTCTGACTTAGGATCTACGTAAAACAAAAGTGACTTTAACAACTCAAAGTTTCATTCACTTTTTTTAGGAATAGATACTTCTAAATCTCAGAACAATGAAACTATAAGCATCATGGTAAATACATCCCCTTTCAGGGAACACAAGTTATTCTGTGAAAAAGTACAAGAGTACATTCACAATTACATAGTTGTATCAAATCAAGTTCATAATTTTATGTCAACAAAGTTTTTTGTCACTCACAGTTACAAAACCTTTTACATCATTTACTGAGTGTCTCACCTCTTCCACACGACATAATATTGCATCGCTGCCAACTGGGGGGGCGTGGCCTCCACATGCATTGATGTTCACGTGTAGCCTTGCCAGTGCGACGGTGAGTGCAAGTCACCTGCCGTGACTGGAAGCCGTGTCTTCCACAGGTTGCAGTGCACTGGGTCCACGGACCAATACGCCAGTGCAGGGCACAGCCATCTGTGGAGCAGTTCTTCAGAGAGATCGGCCTAAAAATACAAACAGACACGCACAAAAGACACAGAACTACTTTTTCAGTGAAACACAATATAAAAAATCACCTTCCATAAAGCACATTAATTGTATTGTATGTTATTGTTTGTTGACCAAGTTTACCTGCGGAGTCCAACGCACATCCTACTGGGGACTTTGGTTCCATTTATGTTTTGGCAGTAAACATGGCGGTGCTGTGTGGCCAAACTGGGTCCTATACACTGACCATGACACTATAAGCAGAAATTTTAACCATTAATTAAAATTAACTGCATTCAGTTAAATTCAAATTTTAAATATGAAACTAATATGTTAAGCATTTGGTTTATACTATTAATTAAATGTAGACTAAAAAACAATGCAGTTTGTATTCAAATAGAATGAAATGTACAAAATGAACTGGGGAAAAAGGGTAGAACAGTTAACAGAAAAAAGTTAAATAGAACCACTTTTTGGGCAGTGATAGATAATCTATCATAACAATTTTTTATGATTACATTTTAGTCTGATTTTCATAAATATACTGTATATATATACATATATATTACATAAGCACAAGGCTACGTTGTCATCTATCAGTATAAGCAGACAGATAAATATAATAGATAATGTGCTGTCACGGCATTGATACCAAATCCTCCATGTCCATATTGCGATGCATCTTAGAAATGAGAATTTTCATCACTCCCAATGTCCTTGATAACAAATTTAGATAACGGTCACACTCTGAGGTGCCAGTTATCTTACAATTTGCAAAAGTTAACATTCTTGACACAGTCCGATTAGTGACCTTTTTGCTAATCAATAAAAGGACACTAAATAAAAGTAAAATATTTATTCTCTAACACTCCGAAATCTTAAACATAAAATTTGTGTGCCGCTCCCTCAATTAAGCAACCCAAATTGATCATTAACCTGAGTTATATCACCTTGCCAAGAGCGCATCCTCCTATTAAGTGATGGCAACCAAAACAATGGTTCTTACAGTCCACATTCACATAATTAAAAATCTGAAAGTATCTGTTCAATACTGTGTAATCTCACCAGCCCCCAAGAGGTTGTGGTCCATCTGGTGCAGGGCAGAAGGTTGCACAGTCTGCTGTCAGAGGGTCTCCTGCCTGTTTCAAGGCAGAACTGGCTCTCCACCTCTCTTGACGTTCCCTCAGACGCACTCATGCAGCGGACACTCCTGGTCTGGGAGCCACCTCCACAAGTGGCTGAACATGGTGACCAAGGTTCAGCTCGCCACCTAATCCAACTGTAGTTGGAAAGGGCAAATGATAACTCATGCGCTCATGAGAAAAGCTTTGTTTTATATTGTTTGCACACAAATTACTTAGAGAAGGTCCGCTGATTTTACCAAACCCAATATCTATCCATCCATCCATCCATTCGTTCTCTACCGCTTTATCCTCCACATGAGTGTCATGGGGCTGCATGGTGCCAATCCCAGCTGATATAAGGTGAAAAGCAACCCAGACAAGTTGCCAGTCCATCACAAGGCCAACATATAAAGAGGAACAAACATACTCATACCTACAAAGAATTTACTTCTGCATGTTTTTGGACTGTGGGAGGAAACCAGTGAACCCAGAGAAAACACACACACACACACACACACACACACATGCACGCACACAGAGGAAGAATTCCTCCTTCCTAGAGCAGTATAATGATGTGAATTACCTGAGGGGACACCCTTGTCCCTGACACAACTCTGCTGATTGGCTGCTGTTACTTCTCTCAGAGCAAATAAGGCCATTTACTCCCATACTGTTAACTTGACCACAATTCCTTCCTTTGCTACCTGGAAATACAACAAAGAAATACATGTGAGGCTTTGAAGACAAGCAGAACATAACATGACAAACATGAATGTGTATTTAAAATGGCTGACTATATAAATTAGTGTCTGTAACTTTTGTTTAGAATTATAAAACTTTAATAGCAATAGAAGTGTAGCTGGAAATGCAATGGTAATGCCAGATTAGCATGAACAAAGATTTTTGTACCCAGGCTTTATACCTCCAGTATAATGCATGTTCAAGTCTATCTGAGGATAACTTTCACCCTCAGTCTTATAGCCTAAGGGTGGAGATGGGATGAATTTACACAGGATATCCTTCACAAATATGAAGGACAGTTTGAGAGCACAGATATGTATATATACAAACATTACACAGCTGCCTTTAATGTTTGAAAAATCAACAGGATCCTTTGGATGGAAAAGTGGACTTTCTTGGAAATGGATAACCTTTTTAAACATTTGTATCATTTTCATAATGGGTTTGTCATATGTTTATTTGTTTTTGTATATGGTTTGGACCCCAGATGTTTTGTCTTTTTAAGTCAATAAAACTAACTAATTAACTAAATAAATAACTAAAGTCTCATTACAGGTATGACTCCAAAGTTTTTGACTTTTAGCACTTTAGAGCCTCTTTATATTTATTTATCATACAGAACAGAACAACTTCTTTGAAATATTGCTAATTGATGTTGTATGTGCAAAAAAAAAAAAGTTGGAACACGAGGAAGAACACAGTAGCCCTTGGCTTTAATAGAATTTCATAAAGATTTTGATTTATTGAATCAAGGAGACGAAGGACTGTGCAGCTCATGTGAGACCTGACCTGTTGACATTCCTCATCAGTGACTCAGGCAGATGTGGCTGAGTAAAAGCTTACTGTCTATCTGTGTCTGTGATGTGGTGGGTCTGTGTGTGTGTTCCTCAGAAAAGAATGCTTTCCCAGAAATTCTTAGCCTGAACCACAAAAGAACAACACAAATTACTTTAAACTGGACTACATAAAAGTATATTAAGGCAAACTTAACTTGACATTGGGGTAATACTGGCTGTAATCCGGTGTGTGTGTTGCTATAAAAACATATTTCAGTGAAGTCACAGGAAGTCTTTGAGCTTCACTGAGGCTGTATCACATGTAAAGAATGCTTATAGGCAGATTTCTTTTAATTACTTCTGTTGCATTTTCAGTGTTTATGCTTAATTAAGATGACTCCAGCGCCATAACCAACAGCTCTGTCAAGGGTATCATTATCTTTTCATCTGTTGACAACAAAGTGAATTTGATTGATGGATATTGTAGGGGTAGGTAGTTAGGTAAGTAGGTAGGTTGTTCGGTTGGGTAGTTGGTAGGTAGGTAGATAATAGATTGGTTGGTTTGTTGGTGCGTAGGTAGGAAGGTAGGTAAGACTTGTGATTCAAGTCAAGAGGTTAGGTCTAGTGGAGTGGATCATTTTGTAGGCAGTGTGAGCTATCCTGGTTAGTTTGTTTGTATTGATGGCAGAGATCATGTTATAGAAACCGGGGGAACAATAGAATATGATGGGTGGAAGAAGTAAGACGAGGGGGGAGGTCACTGAAAGAGCACTGAGCTTACAAATGCTGGGATCATTTGTGGATGTCAGTGATGTGATGCTCAAATGTGATTGAATTCATCTGTGACCCCAAGATACATGAAGGTGTTGACCTATTCTATTGCTTTGCCGTGGATGGAGTATGGAGTGTTCATAGACTATGACAGATTTATTGTTGTTAAAAAGACCAAGTACGGCAGCATCATCAATTGTTCATCCATCTTACCTGCAACCTGCAGCCAGGATGAAAGAGATGTAGATCCAAAACGATTCCTGGCAGTGCAAGTGTATAAACCCTCATCCACTTTGCTTGGAGACTGAATCCTAAGCGAGCCAGTGGGCAAAATTCCTACTCTGCCAACACAAATACAAAATGCCCACTGAACATGAAACAGATCTGTCCAAGAACAACAAATTACAAAAGTAAGTAGTTTTAGCAGGTCGTTCTAACCTGCTATTGTAGAGCAACTCTTTTCCATTCTTTGTCCATGTTAGGGATGTTTCAGGATTTCCCAGCGCCTCGCATCTTAACTCCAAACTATCAACTGGTTTTTGAAGCAGAGCTGGCACTCCCACATGAACTATCATTTCAGATGAAGACATTACGACTCCGACCTTCCTAGGCCGCTGGATAATCACTGGGTTTCTGGTTGTGTGGGTTTTTGCTTTATAAATAGGTGGCCCATGTGTAGAAGATTCTGCACTTTCCGGAGGGTGAAGAGTAGAGTCATTAGTTTCACCTTGTGTCATGGTGAGCTCACTGAGCAACTGAGCAATGAGTTGTTCACCCCGTGGTCCTCCACGGCCTTCAGAGAGGTTGTGCATGATCTCATCGAGCCTGTGGGTATCAGCGACAAGTACAACTGGGCTGGAAACTTTCATGCTTGCTCTCTCATCTTCCAGGGTTGACCTGTTCTTTTCACTGGAATGTGGTTTATTGGTAATGTCTTTTTCCTCTTGGAGAGAGCCTTTGAGTTCAAGCAAGAGCTCAACAATGTTGTCATATTGGCTAAGGGAGATGGGTAGTTCCTGAAATTTTTCTCCTGTTGAGGCCACATCAGGCAGCACAACTTTTTGTTGACTGTCTGCAAGGACCCATGAGTCTGGAACTGAGAGCTTATGTTTGCTGCCAATAATCTTCAGGACAAAATGTTCCCGTGCTTGGCCAGCAATGCAAGTGTAAATCCCAGCATCAGATGCATGAACCTGGTGAATCTTAACACAACCCATTGGTGTAATGGAGAGGTGCGGGAGGCTGACAATGGGTTTCCCATCCTTCAACCATTGAATGTGGCCTTTGCGGAAGTGTCTGGTTGGGCAGCGAAGCACCACAGTTGTCCAGGGAAGGAGGTAACCATAGCTGCCCACAATCAACTGTATCTTTTTGCCTTTCCTCCACTGTATATAAACTTTCTTTTGGGTCAGTATAGTGGGGTCTGGTTTGACAGAGCCTGTGATCAAATGAACAGGACAGATGAGTTAATTCATTATTCTCTTAAATCCTCTGCATTCCCTTAAACCAATCAATTTTCACTGATACAGCATATCTACAGTATTTCTTGCTCAGTATCATAGCATAGTATGCAGTACAAGAGCACTAAACATAACCAAACAAAGGGTGTCTTACTTTCACAAAGCCTTTGCAAGCACGGCCGGATTCTGGTGGGCCAGGAATTTAAGGAGCAGTTCTTAGGGTCCATGGTCCAATATTGCCCATCAGCCTGGAGCTTTCTGCAGATGGCCTGAAGAGTCTGAATGCCATTTCCGCAGGTCACAGAACACTTAAACACATACATTTAATTCAAAATATAAAAATGATCGGACACCTTATATATGGCATTGAATTTTGAAGACTTAAGAAAGAGAGGTTACTGCCTTGAGAAAAGCATACCTGGGACCATTCGGTTGTGACCCAGTGAGGTGGGCACTCTTTCTTGCCACAAGGCTGCTGGCTTACAGGACTTTTAGCAGGGCAAAAAGTCTCGGGTAACTCCAGAATGCTGCCATCCGCCAGCCGCTGTTTGCACAATATCTTTCTCTTTTGAACCCCACCACCACAGCTTTGGGAGCACTGCAGAGACAAAACATACAGAGGTGCTAAATGTTCTTGACTAATTGGGTCAGGCATTTATCTTGGTGAACTTCTTTTTACCTGTCCCCAGTCATATGTGTCCCACATTGGAGGGCAGTCAAAGCGGTTGCAGGCTTGGATGGGACTGGGTTTGGGACTATGACAATCTTCATCCCTCACAACTTCTGTGCGGTTGCTGTCCCGAGACGGATGGTGAATGCAAGAGACAGTGCGGGTCATCAGACCAACCCCACAGGTCGCAGAGCATGAACTCCACTCACCTGTTTCCCACCTGCAAAAGCAATGTTCGTCAGTGTAATATCATGCATATGTATAGTAATTTGGGAGATACAGTGGATGAAAACAAGCCTATCATTTGTACATTTTGATCATGATTTGCTTCTAACCTATGCACATGGATTTGATATGAATTTAACAGAAATGCACCATAACTTGGCTTTTATTTTTGGGCCAGCTCTTAACCTTGGCTGTTTCTGATTATTCACAATTGTTCATCCATTTTATACACTTGTAGCCCTGAATTCTCCAGCCTATAAAGGAGTGTAGTCAGAAGGAGTTAAGTCAGAGATATTGATGTGTTTTTAAATCCCAGCAGAGGATACTCTATGAATCTGTAACATCATGAAAATGAAATTCATGAAAGTAAAAACCAGATCCTGGCAAAGATACATCAGGCCTGAGTTCAGTGACATTTGAGATATCCCAATGGCATTATTTCTTCACCCACATTTCCCAATGACTTACATGAAGCAACATGCATGTGATTGTCCAACACAGTGTCAAGCAGGGTGATCAAAGTTACCTTTTTATTTGTCTTGAAAATGATGTGGCACATGTCCACCTAGTCAGTAAATCTTTAGACACTTCCAAAAGCTTTGGCTTTGACAAAGATGGCAGCAAATTTATGTTTTGCTTGACGGATTAGGTGATATTTTAAAACTACTCATGTTGACTCAAGTGTCCAGGGACTGGCGAGAATTGGGAACAAAGCTTGTTTCTGGAGCGGCACCGTGTCCAAAGCTATATCTTATGGCTGTTTCCCCTTAGAGGGAACAGTATCCAGAGAGTGTAGCTTAATATGGGAGGGTGAGGAGGCCTCAGGGAGGAAGCAAAGGGCCAAAGGAAACAAGTCCAATACAGTATTTGTTGTGCCTAAAAACAAGACTCAAGGCCTGGAAAAACAGTCAAGGGCAGGCTGCAAGCCTCTTGCTCTTCTGACAAGAGTGAGTGGTGGAATATATAACAATGTGCACGGTCTTAACTTGAAGCGTATGGCCAACCCGCGAAATCCACTCAGCGCTTAGCCATGGCTATGATATTTTAAACAGCATGACACTATGCTGTAACCATTTTGGTATTTGGTTATGATGAGTTATGTATATTTTGGTTTACAAAACTCCATTAATATTTGCAATTTCACATAGCAAATCCAAGACGTTCATATTCCAAATTAATGTAATTGGATGATAGGTGGATGAATGAGAAGGTACTGTGGACGATATCTGTGAGGATGTGTCCACATCCTTCTAACATTATATTCGCATTTAACTGCTTTTATCTTAAAATCTAACATAAATATGCATGGTCCTTATGGGTGGAGTCATTGGGATTTGATTTATAACATGAAAAATGTGCCTGTTGCTCCACACCAGTGTAAACCTTCCTCACAACCACCACTTTTGTCCTTGACAAGGTGTCTTGAAAACCCATTACTCATTTATTCTTTGAATTTTATTAAACCTCCAAAGTGTAACAACTGATTTATATGGGTTTTCCGGTTTTCTCCCACAGTCCAAACACATGCAGAGGTTAATTGGACACTCTAAACTGACTGTGGGTGTGATTCTGAGAGTGAATGGTTGTTCACTATCCAGCTTTACTGTAACCAAACTGTGAGTTGTGAAGTATTTTACAGTTGTGAATGATCAATTACATTTTCCAAGCAGATTTCTGCTGATTTGGTGACTGCTATATGACATTCACATAGTGACTAATGTCATATAGCAGACTAATTCCTTCCCTCTGCAGCTCATACTTTAAAGGGCAGATTGACAATGAATTCAGTAAATGTATCAATTCAAGTGGAGTGGAGTTTTTTGCTTCAGTTTTTACACATATTGCTAACTATAGCAGTAGGGGGAGTCAGTATAAGTAAATTCCTCTAAAGGTCCTCCAAGAACAATATCAGAGGTGAACATAGGGATACCTACCACTGATATTTGATCATGAATCTGACCAGGGTCCACAAGCTCTCCCACTGGCTTCATTTCCTGACCTCAGTGACACAACCATCCATCTCTGTCATCTTGCTTCAGAATCATTTGGACTCAAGTGGTCTCAGTGGTTTATTAATTGACACTGTTTTCCCCTTGGGATTGATGAAGTATTTCTGATTATGATACTGACTGAAGTGGTTTAAGCTGAGACAAGTGGATTAGAGGGACCTGAAACTCTTTTGTACACAACCAGTGATTAGGAGAGATTGATTGAGTCAACCAGCACGATTTGTGTTTGTTGATAGCCTGAGAGTTAAGCAGTTGCAGGTGGAAGAACCCTGGTGCATTGGGTCTATAGATTGTAGCGTGTGAATGTCACTGTTCCTCGTAATTTGTTGGATTTCAGCCACAGCCAGAGTACACTCAGATTTCAGCCCTGTTTTTAATGTTGATGCAAAACAAGTTTCAAACAATGTCTCAAAGTGTTTCCATAAGCCTGTTATGCAAACACAGAAAATATGGAAAGCCTTGAAATATTGCATTAAATATTTAACACTCAAGGGAGGAGGAAAAGTTGGCATACCATAAAATGTAAATGTATTTTGCTGCACAGGAAAAATGGCAGATACAAAAGGAGGAACATGTGGACTGATGAGAAAGACACATATATTCCTACAATAATGACTTGAAGCAGAAACACTATCATATATCAACAGCTATAGGCACTGGTGAACTACGTCCCAATATTTGCTTTACAACAATTAATGAAAACAGATAAATGCATATTCAGAGTCTTTGAAAATTCTGTTACAATTGGCAATACATTCCAATGGAAAACTAGCTAATAATAAAATGTGTGATTGCTTATGGGTTGTTCTGTACCTGGGGGGACAGGGCTGTGTCCTGCAGTCCTGGAGGAGTTGTGGGGGCCGCCGGGAGCTCACACAAAGGCTCTGGTCTGCTGCTTCCCTGGTCTGCTTATTCAGACAGATAACCACAGCCTCCTGCACACCTGTGATTAGACAGCAGCTTTACAGCAATCACAAGGGATAACCATTGTACAAGTCTTCCTAACTTTAACAATGACAGTGTGCATATGGTCAATTGAAGAGATCATACTTGTGTACTCCCGTACTTGGCGAGTATGTACTCCAGTCGTACTTCCCAAGTACATACTTGCATACTTGAGTATTGAGAAAGGGCCTTAGAGTCTCCTTCTAATATTAGAGACAATAACAACGAGGCAGGCATTTCAAATGCCACACTGGTGTGATGGTCCACAGGAGCGCAGCCCTCAGGGTGTGTGTGTGACATCTGATACCAGTGTATAATCATCCTTGGATAGGAGTTTGTTGAGTTTGGGTGCGTGCACATGCACAGACACTGACAAAAGCCTGCACCCATGTGCAGAAATGAACTTAAACATGCACACTCCGAAAGCAGACATGAACACACGATGCGGGCATACAGATCTGGATGTGAAGGTGGGGAGATTAAAGCGGGCCTTAACAAATGTTGGCAGACTGTTTAGGGAAAGCTGTCTCTGTCTGGTGCGGCATTCAGTTCTGCTGTGACGTATGACCTCTAGGTTTAAATAGATGGGGCTCCATCTAAAATCATCTAAAGTCACATAACTTACTTCAAAGCTCATAATAGCAGGACTTAAAAAAAATTAAATGGTGTTTTCTAGGTCAAAATTCACTTCTGATCAGATAAATAAACTTATTTGAAATGAATTGAATATTCAATGTTACATGATGTTGTTGCACTCGGCAAACACGGCTCAGTATGGTCCACCAATTTGTTCTTAGACTTTTTGGAATATAGGATCATTTGCCATGATATTTTGATACAAGCACTCAACCTCTGCAGGACATAATCTCCAGATCTTTCTTCAAGTGCCATATCTCCTACAAGCCACATGTTCTGTACAGAGTTCTTTGAGTGAAACAACTCAACAAATATTGGATGGTTTAAAGGCCATGGAGTAAATGTGTGCATGTCAACATGTCAAACTGACATAGTAAACCTGTAAAACATGACTGTTTTTAATGTTTCAATATCCGAGCAAACCCTTTGTAGTACTCTATGAGAATTGTACTTTCTGTTATTAGAGTGGGCAAAAGTGATCCATACCTCCCTCACAGCTCTCTGAGCACTCCGTAAAGCCTTCATATTCCCAGTCGTGTAATTCCTCCCTGTGGGGTGTCTCTCCGTCTTCCTCCTCCACCTCCTCCTCATTCTCCTCCTCCTCCTCCTTCTCCCCCTCCGTCTTGCTTTCTTTTTCTTGGCCCAACACAACAGAGCAGGGAGTGCGGTAACAGGGCTGACTTGCTGTGGGTTTGAGCCCCTCACACTCATCATCAGGAAGGTCAGCTACACTCTGAGAGAAGCTCAGCAGCACCTGGCACTTGACCCTGCGTCGCTGGGTTCCAGCACCGCATGTCCTGCTGCACGGCTCCCAGGGACCAGGGATGAAGCTGAGGATACGAGGTCAGGTTGAATGAGAAAGCAAACAGAGCATGTTTCACCACAGACATATTAAAATAAACAGCATGCTGTTCATTCAGGAAGTTTTCTTCACATAGCTATGACATCAGGCTTAGAAATGCAATTATAATGTGAGACTCCAAATCAGTAGTACTTAAAAGTAGTTAGCACAGGTTTTTAGCATTGCCCCAATACACAGATCTTAGTCATCCACTACTAAGTTCATAAACTCACTGAGGATTTATTATTCATCCCACTGCGGTTAATTAAACAGCTGTGAGGACTTAGGGTCAGCCATTCATGGATAAACAGCTTTCATATGCATCTTTCCTCATCTCAAAGAAAGCATCAGTGAAGGAAATGAAGATCAATGCTGTTCATGAATGCCTGAAGGCTTCTGCCACAACTGCCACATTTTCACACTTTGCAAACGAATCATAAATCCAGAACGTGTGAGATGGAAAGATGCCTAAAATCCTAGTTAATCTACAGATTTAATTGACGGTCTCAGTGGGAATCAAAGTGTCTCGGGAATGCTCATAAAAACCAAAGGCTAAAATGAATACCACAGTTATATGAGGGATAAAGCGGGGGAAATCTACATTGCACCTTGTTTTCCAGAGTTTCTATTATGGTTCACTGATGTTAGAGCTGGCGTTGAGAAGATTATAGAGGCCGTTTGATGTCATTCTTTAACTGTTCAGCTGCAGAGGACTTCTCTCATCAAAATATGGGAATTTGAAGATGAAACAGTACTTGTACCACTATGTTTGGCGGGTGCTCTCTTAGTCTGTCTATCTTTAGTCTGAATGGCTTTGATCGGATGGTGGCACATACTGTTCACGTGAAGCTGAGACTTCATCAGTGCATCACTACAGTGTGTTCGAAGGCAGCATTGGATAGTTTCAGCAGCTGTCCTATTTAGGATTGAGCTCAGCACATATAGGTTTAGTCAGTTAATATACTGTTTGTTTGTTTTGATTTTTTTAATATTAGCAAACATCTACAATAAGCATTGTCACTGCAATGACTGTATTGACCTTAGGGCTTCCCCTTGTAAGCTGGAAAAACCCATAATGGACCTTTTTATCTGTCGTGGATAAAAGGTTGCCAACCCATAAATCTTATAAACAATAATTGCAAAAAGTTAAACGAGTACAAAACTAAAACCTCCAACACCAGCACACTGGAGGATGTTACACCTTGTTAAGCCCAATGAGGCAAATAAGGATTTGTGAAAATAGGCAAACAAATAAATTTTGATTGATTGGTGGGTTAACTGGCTGGCTGATTGATTGGGTTGATTGGCTGACAGCCACAGCCTGTAAATTCCGGTGAGTGACTCACTGAAAATACTGGGTCTATAAAAGCACCACAGTGGTTTTTCTATATCATGCTTTAAGAGTACATGTAAAGGTAACACTAACATAGCAGCTTGCACCGCTGTGTAGCATTTTTCCTTGGCTGAGCAGCCGGACCACAACACAAGAGCACCCTGCTGTTTTATAAGATGCCTCAATAAAGAGCTCATAATTACAGCAAGCGTGGCTCTTTATGAGAGCTAAAGGACTCACTGTGTTTTGGACAAACAAATGAATCACCGGCAGTTAGACCTTGGAACAGGAACAATTAAGTCAACAAGTGAACCCACAGAAATGTTTATCTTCATGCATAGTTAAAGTACATCTGTCGGTTCAAAAACAATCTTGATTTCATTCATGGGAGGAAACAACACTTTTGTGTAATATCTGCCAAAAGCCTACGCTAATCATATCAATTAAATTTCCATCAGTGGAGATATTTTATTTATTCACGGTGATGGTAATGTGAAAATAAAAAAATGAAAAAAACTTGGCCAATTCTTGGAGCAAAGATGGTTTTAATTTTTCAGCAGTTGCACAGTGGTGGTTCAGAGCAGGCACAAGGTCTGGCAATGGAAGTGCAATAAGTCTAACACAGGAATTTCCTTCTCCTTTCTCTCACATCAGTAACCTGGCCCCATATGGTAGGCAGATATTGTTGTTGGCTGGTGGATGGCTGCATATTATACACAGATATTTATGTGCTTTTGGAAGAAAGACTTTTTCTTTTTTTGCATTAGAGCGCAATCATATGTTTTGGCATTTCTCTCCCTCCCTTTCTCTCTCTTCCCACCTCGTGCTCCAAAGATAAGTCAAAGCAACAGATGTTTTGATCTGGCTAACATGGTCACTAATGCAAGTCATGCAAGACAGTGGGTTGAGTCCAAACATTGTCCATCTTTTGAGAACGGCCTTTATTCGTCAACTGATATGTGGGACAAGAACATCTGGAACATCTAAAGGCTCACTGAGGTAATGCTGGTAGCTAGTGATTGAACAGTATGATGGTTCTTTGACACTCAGTTAACCTTTTACCTTAAATAACCTAGTACAACAAACTCTTCAATCAGACCTGACAATTGTTCAGCGAAATATCATAGGATCAAATATGTACGTGTTGTGACAAAACTGTTCTGCCATCATGTCTGACAATCATTTGCCCAGGTGTAAAGAGATGTGTGCCCAAAGTGGTTTATATTTTGAAAAGCATCATGAAATAAATGGGGGCTACGGCTGTTCACATTGATGCCAAAGTTGACGAAAATGGCACTTGACATGAACACAACCACGATACAGATGTGGTTTTCTTGGCAGAACCGGGTCCTGTCTCCCTCAATTTTACCTCCAGGTAAATCTTTAATGCCGGATTGTAAAATCTGTTGTTGAAACTGTATATCTGGGACCTGACTTCTGCTTCTTTACCCCTGCAGCGTGACAATAATTCTTTAAAAGGGGAAATCAATGAGTTTTCAGGGTTGTGAACCACAAGAGCCTTGTAAAGCTTTAGCACCACTGACAGTAAACTAAGGTTCCAAACTGGCTATGTCATCTGGGTGACAGGGTGTGCTAGGAATCTTAAAAAACCCACAGGGAAACTGTTTAAAATGCAGAGTGTCAGTATGAACTGTAAAACAAAGTATTTGATATGTACTTCTGGGATTGAACACCATGAAAAAACCAATCCCATTTCTCATTTTTACCCCCTTGTCATGGAACTGAGTTACAAGGGGTAGGGGTTAAAATATACCACTACGAAATGGAACACCCCTTCAAGAACATCACACAACACTGTCAGCTGTTGTTACATCACTATTATGGAAATCACAAATTATTATGGTAATATATAATATAATATAATATAATATAATATAATATAATATAATATAAATTAAACATCTTCAAAACCTGGGAGGTTTATGGTTTTGTTGTCATGTGCATAGCTATAGAGCTCCGGCTGATGTCACACAACCCTTTGGCACGGACACTGTTCACCTCTACAGATGTAAATACGAGACAACACATGAATCAGACAATATATCTGACAACTTGTCTCTTCACCAATGAGTTCTAGCTGTTGTGCCCAAGGATGCCAAAACAGTCAGAGACCTTGGGGCTACGAAATCTGCTCACAGCAAGTGGAAAAGAAAGATGGGAACCCACAAGCAACGGATTTGTTGGTTACCTCTTAGTAAATCATGGACTCAGAATAGATTTACCAAGAGCTGGTCTGCACAGCAACGTTAGCACAGCAATTATTTACACTGCAATATTGAATGCTCACGTTATGCTATGTTAAGTTAACACCCAAATTACCATACAACAACCTCTAGCCAGTAAACTCCATAATTGAACGTTTGTCATAAAGCCAGATTGGGTCCGTTTGTTTCCCTACAGGCTCCTGTAAATTTTCAGTGACTCTCTGGAGGAAGATGAATGGAAGTTAATCAGGAAGTTGAAGATGTCAGGATACTGCAGGTTCAGAATAATGTCTTCGCCGGCTGTTTCCAAACTCGTAAAAAATCACCCCATGGGCATTATAAAGATCAAATATATTCAGTCGATCTCTGTGGATTTATAGTGTGCAGTGGACTATGACAGCACCGGTCCCAATGATTTTTGCTGCATCTTCGGCTGCCAACATGGTGGTTCATAGAATCCAAGTCATGTGACGTCTGGAGCTCTATACAGCCTGCTAACCAATGTTAGCTTTATGAGGGAAACAGTCTCCTTGGATTCAGCTAATCTGGGAATACCTCTGTCCTGAAAAAAATCAGTTTGAAGGGATAGTTATCCCTCACATTTCACTCTCCCCTTCTACCTCGACAAGAATTGTGACACCCTAAGCCGACTCCTGAATGTACAAAACTTAGGTGTAGGACTAAGTGGTTGGGGCAAGGGTTGAAATGGATTTAAGTCAAAAACATGGATGAACTACATGTGCATGCTTACCTTGGTTCCTCAGTCACTGTGATCTCCTCATCCAACTCAATGGCCTGTTTATGCCACACAGGTTTTGCTTCAACTGGAAGGGTATCTAGGGCAATCAACCAAAGAGGACAAAGGATTAACTTACACTAAGACAAATCCTACTTTATTTAACAATTACATAATGTTAAAGATGTTAAAACATGAAACACAGCTAACCCATGGACTTGTAGCAGGGCACGGTCACCAGGCACTCCTCCTTAATGTGGGGTTTGGTAGTAGGGTTGCAGCCTCCGGCGTGGAGCCCCCTGTGATCAATGCATAACACCACTCTGTAGCGCAGGCCCTGTCCACACGTCACCGTACACTGATGACAAAAGCCAATATAATCAATTAGTAATGACTGGCAAAAACAGGATCAGGGTCAACTTGTTGAGCCCTTTTCCTGTGACCACATCGTCACTTACATTAACCAGAAAGCCCTGAGCTCTGTACTTAAAAGGAAGTAAAGAAAGAAACCATCCAAAGCTCTCTGCTCTGGAGTCAACTTCGTCTATCCCTGGCCAAAACAAGCATTTAAATGCAAAGAAAGAATGTGCTAGGTAAACAGCTTCCCAGGTTTTTAGGAGGCCACAAATCTGACTCCCTCTCCTTGTGCCGGTATAAGTGGTGAAGTTTAAAAATCCCAACGGGAAAAGGCATGTGGAGCATTTATGGTGGATGAAACTTAATTACAAGAGTAAACTAAGGAGGAAGGTCAGATTGATGCACATGCAGAATCCTAATAGCCGGGGTGTGAATGGCACACAGTAAGCTAAAGAACTCCATGTGTGCTGTTGACTTTTGGGTTTTTATTAAAGCGTTGTGTGTTTTGGATGGTATGTTCAAGGGAAAAGGGTGGTGAAGGACACTCAGAGTGGGGTTAGCAGTGCTTCACTTAATCACACAGCAGGGCTGTGTTTGAATTTGAGCAGTTGCAGGAGTTCTGACCATGTTGAGTGGACTGCTTGGCATCTAAAGTGAGAATCATAGGTCAATCTTTCCAGTTGGTATATTTTTGTTCCCCCATGAGTAAATTAATCATATTTTTATACATATATATTTTAACCTTGAGGGTTAATTGAGACCCACTGGAGCGACCTGCACACTACCAAGACAAATGATCCATTTGCTAATATTTGACTTCCCGAGTGGTAACCACCATTTGAAACAAAGACACATCTCTTTACTTGTTCTCCTTTTTTAACTTCAACATTTCCAACTCTGTAATACTTTACAGCACCACATTAAATTTGAAAAGCAGGGACAGAGTAAGACCTACAGGTGACCAATCCTGTGCTAGCCAGGTGGGGCAGTCAAAGGTGTTGCAGGGTTGCAGGATAGCTGTTTTTGGGGAGTAGAGACACTTCCACTCATCAGTGGCAGTAATGGTTCCCTGCATGTCTTCCTCCACACAGGACACAGAGCGACTCTGGATGCCCTCACCGCAGGAAGTAGAACAGGCAGTCCAGGGACTGCTCTCCCATCTGACATTGTAGAGATGTACATGTTGTGAGGATAGTGATGGATACTGGGAAACTGCATTCTCCGAATTGTGCATCAAAGTAGCTAGATACATACCTGGGCAGGGGGTGGTAAAGGTCATACGGCATAATTTGTTTGTAGCCATCACTGAAAGGTAAAATCAATCAAAAGATTTAGCAATTGAATTATATAATATGCTGCTGAGAGATGTTCAAAGCTGCAGTGTGTAACTTTTTCCTTGACGTTTATGTTATTACTCTGCCTTTGTTTAATATAAACCATATAACATTATTTGTATGCTGCATCCTTCATCTGCAAACAGGCTCTGCCAAGCAATAATGTCAGATGAGGCTGAGTGAGGTTTGTGTATACAGCGGTAGGGCAGAAGGGTTTCTTTCAGCAAACTGAACAATTTTTTGAGCAGTAGAATTCACTTCTGAAACTTTTTCTAGGTGCTTCTTTGTGTTTTCAGTCATAGTTTGCAGACGTCTCACTTTTTTTGTCCAGCGTGGTGATGTCTCAGACCGACACAATGTCTAAACACCACTAAGAAACATAGAGCAAGTTGTGTGAATCTGATAGGCTTGAAGAGCATTGTGTAAACTCATTTGACAATGGCTTGAATGAAACATACATTTTATATTGAAAAGCTATGTATGGGCCACATGGTGGTGTAGTCTATCAATGTTGCAGCATGTATGTGGGTTTTCTCCAGTTACTGGGTTTCCTCTCACATTTCCATTTCAAAAACACGGAGAGAGTAATTGGAAACTAAATTGACGTTCCGCCCTATGTCAGCTGGGATTGGCTCCAGCGGACCCATGACCCTCACAGGTGGAAGATAAAGTGGTAGACAATGAATAAATGAAGTTAGGCAGTACATTTTTGAAACAGATGTTTGTATTTTAAAATGTTTTAAAAAGGGTTTGGTCCAGTCTGATCCCACAAGAAGTCTAGTCTCTCACCTAGCCATGCAGGGGTCCATGTTGCACTCCTGCAGTTTGGGCTTAGGTTTGACATTCTCTGGGTAATAATGACAATACTGATCCACAACCACTCTGCCGCTCCGTATGTCAAAGCATTCTGCCGAGGTTAGCTGATAACCTATAGACAAAGAAAGACCATATATATTGGTACAAATATTTTTGGGTACAGTGAAGTACTAAGGCCTTTTTTGTCCTGCCAGCAGTACAGGCATACCTCCACCACATGTCACAGAGCATGGGAAGAAGTCAGTCTCTCTCCAGCGATGGATGATGGGTTGATAGTAGATGTACTGGATCACACTGTCTGCACCACTGGTAAACTGTACCTGTCAAAAAAAACATGCTTCAGGGCATGAGCTTTAAAATACTTAATACTGTTTAACAGTCATGTCATAAGAGATGTAATGATTATAGACTAAAACTAATTTTCATCAAGTATTTGTTTGGTCCATAAAATGTCAGAAAATGTTGAAAAATGTTGAAAAATGTTGAAATGATGATGTCTTGATTTGTCCACAAAGCAAAATGATTAAGTTTTAAAGGCGACATAGAATGCTTGTATCACACATATATGTTAGTTATGGAGGTCTACTTACATATATTAACTTGTTTTCATGATTAAAAACCTCCTAATCGCTGCAAACGAGCCGATCAAAATATCTCCTCGCTGACGCTCTCGTCAGCCGCGCTGTTTCAGACCAAACAGTTGCTGTGATTGGCCAGCCAACGAGAGCTTTCCTACTGTCCTGTGATTGGCCAGGTACCTGGAAGTGACGTAATAGATAGGCCAGCTCAGATACACAGCTCCCCCTCTGGCACGGTGGATGCTCTGCATCTCAGCAGCTACAACGAGACTAGTTCTTCTTCTTCTTCTGCGGTTGAATGTACGCAACCGGATGTGCCCGGACTAGTGCCCGCACCGGGAGGCGCTACGGTGGTGAGGATTTCTGATGACGACATCAAATTAAGGAAGTGTCGATCCGCTTCGCAGAGCCCAGGAAAACAATACAACACTATTTTCTCAGCAGTGGCTGAACTGTTTGTTCTGAAACTTTAGGGTTTCATAAACGAGGTAATGACGCAGATACACACAAAAACGCAGCGTTAATTGGAGCTTCCGGTCTATGTCACCTTCAATATGTCTTCGTCATATGGAGCAAATAATTTTTTTGAGCCAGGCAGTGTAATTCATGCTGGTCTTCATTAAAGATGGTGTTTTAGTATTATTTAATTAAACAAAACAAAAAAAAAAGCAATTTGTGATTTAAGACAAACTATAAACTGCTTATTACTGCTAGAATTCCTCACATAAGAAGAATTTTTAAAATGAGTTATTTTTGCAAACACACCAATAAGTGATCCTGAATTTGACCTCTGCTTGTATGGGCTTCTTTGTGTTTAAACTGTGATTAAATCATACAAAAAAAATTAACCACATTTACATATGTGGAAACACAGCCAGGGAACTTTTTGATATATTTGTCTTTTTTCCAAAACCAGTGCAGCCACATAAGCTGTAATAGATCAGAAAAGTATTCATTTATAGCCTCTAATATTTCCATCAACCCTATTTCTATGTATTGTCCGCCTCTGACTCATGTTTATGAGGGGGAAGTTTTCACAGGCGTTTCCCAGTCCGTGGTTTGTAATGTCAACACTCTGTCCCCAGTGTCTGAGCATATGTGTATGTGAATATGTGTGCATGTGTACAATAGAGCCAAAAAAGATGTCATAATCATTGTGTCATGTAAAACAAAAAAAATAAATATATATGCTCCACTACTGAATGTATGAATTACTATAACATATTACAATAAAAGTTGACATTAAATGCCCATATGTATAATAACATTTCTCTGAGGGTAATACATCACATCAAAGAGTTAGATGACAGAAAGACATTTTTCTTTAATATTATAAAGCCTAAAGTCAACCAATTCTGTAAGCTCATTGTTACAGTGCATGACACACCTTAAAAAAAAAAAGTCATTTACATTTAATATTTAAGTGGCTTCCATATAATCTAATATCTTCATATGTAAACATCTAAAATCAGTTCTGCCTTGAACTGAGCACGACTTGCAGGAGTTCACCAGGAGTTCATGGAAATACGAAGCCATCAGAGCACAGTTTGGCTGGGGTGCACTATTTTCAGAGCTGTGCATTGCACGAGCAACAGTTTTGAGTTAGGCTGCGGAAAAGAACACAGACATGTCCTTGTGATGTCAGCTCTTCAGCAGAATGAAGCCGATTGGGATCATTTGCAAGAGAAAGAAGCCCCTAAGACGCCTGAGCACTGCAGGTTTAATTTGAATGAGAAAAGAGTATAGTAGCTTGACTTGCCAGTGTAACCACTTTTTTTAAACCTGTAATAATTATTTGGGTTTTTTGGCCACTTGGGGGCGGCAGTAATATAAAACAAGTGAATACAACTATTACAGCAGTTCTGAGCAACATTTACAGTCTTGCTTCTGGGCTACTGGTTCATTTAAGTCCAATAATCACTAGCTGGTAACTACTGGTGCAACTAAACAAAAAAGTGAGTGAACACAGCTTGATGATACATAGTATTTCAGTGAGAGGATAAGTTGTTTTAACTTATGATAATATATTGGGGTTGGGGGGGGTCCATATAGTGAAATATCGCAATATTTTGCATGGTGATATTATATAGCTTTTGATACACCAAGTATCAAAGGTTTTTAACTGATGTTACAAATAAACATTTGTTTATACACACAAGTTGTTGTGGATTAGCATCAAAATAAATAAATTAACATTTCAGTCCACGAGATGGTGCCAAGTGGTCACCCTCACTGGAGCTGTGAGGTGAGTTTATAGCAATATATGATTTAACAATTAAACAGTATATTGCAATATTGTGATAATAACATATCATGGTGTCTCTGGCGATTCTCACCCCTGATAATATAGTGTTTAAACCTGTTTTATCTTATAATATATCTTGAAATCTGCCAGATTACTTTATCATTACAAGTGGAATCTGTACTATGAATTGCAAGTTTGTCGGTTGCTTTAAAATGATACTGAATCAACATACAAACTGTATACAATTTATTAATATTTTCTCCCAAAAATCATTTTTATAATTTGTGACCTAATTGACCTGATTTTAACAAATCTCCACACCCATATGAAGCGTTGGTGAGTGTTTTCATGCTTTAAGCCCATAAAATTGAAGGACTTTTAACTTTAAAGCCATCTGCGAGTACCTTGACCTCAAATAGTTTCATGCAAAAACCTTTTTTTATTTTTTGGCATAAAGAGACTTTTTTGGATTAGTTGAGTAAAATGAATGTTGACCACTTGGCGCAAAATTACAATTAGTCAATACAATGTTAAACTCTAGGTTGAACTTTTTCTCCAAAAACTGTTATAATGGTGGTGTCAAAGATAAGAAATTATTCCACATAACATGAGAGCTCTGGGACACTAACTAAGACTGTATTCATTCATCACATTAAAAAAAACATTCATGTCACAAATAGTACATTTGTTCATATAATTATTAAATCTTAATTTGTTTAATAGGATTGGTGATTTGATTGTTTAAGTTTTTACTTTGATAGTGAAGTCAGCTCCAAGTGGCCCAGCGATCCTCAGGATCTCCTTGTCAGAAAGCTTCTGGAAGTCCAAGCTGGTGTTGTCCATGTGGTACTGCCCAGTTGTATCAAAGACCAATTCCCCCTTGAGGCCGTGGAGGCTCTTACTCTCCACATCTGCAGAGGAAACAGTGCAGAAAGTTCAAGCACAATGAACACATCCTGGACAGAAAACAGATACAGTAGCTTCACGGCCTCGTTTACGATGACATAGTTTCTCTTTGCAGCAGTTTCTCTTTACAGTATCATAGTGATCCATGTCTAAATTTTTAATCTTTCATCTATGTGAAACTGAAAATGAGTGCGAAGAAGTGCAGAGGATTAAAATGTCGAGATAGTCCAGGGATGACTTTCATTCATCTCAGCTCTTCAATCAGATCCAGTTACTCACATGCGGAGTAGTTGTTGCGTTTGGAGAGAGAGAGAGAGAGAGAGACTCACTTTGGCACTGCCAGGAGTCTCATGTAGGTCTGCGAACATGCCAGCACTGCACTGAGCTTTTTTCCATTGTTTGACCTCACGCCAACCTTGGCCTAACAAGGTCTTGTGTGATTCCAGCAAAGACGTTTAAACAAAAAACAATGGGAAAACACAGGAACAAGCAGTAAAGGGCAGCAGTCATCGTCGTCTGCCGACAGATGGTTACAATTTAAGCGCCCGCGGCCAAAAAAGAGCTGGGGAAATATTTAATGGAGGATCTGTCCATTCAGAAAAAGAATGGCTTTGGCCTGGCCCATGAAACAACTATAGAGGAGAGGATAGGTAGAGAGATGGAACATTTGCTATCAATTTGATTCAGTTAGGAGTTTGGTGCCAGTACTTTGACATCAGTGATATTTACTGGAAGTCCAACATCTCCTCAAAGCCAAAGCAAAGCGGAGAAATAAATACCTTTCCTGGTTATTCTGCCCTGAGTCACTTTTAAGAACCAGTTTTTATGAGGGAGAAATACAATATGGTTATGGGTCAGTGGTTGAGTGTGTCAACCAGAAGGTGGGTTCGAATCCCAGCAATCCTGCTCTACTTGCCAGGCAAGACACTACTTGCTCCTGACAGCTGAGAAGAAAAAGACCATTTACCAACATTTTTGACCATTAACACTGATAAGCTTAATCACTGCTTGGTATTTGGGTGAGCTATTTCATGAATAAGTTTTATTTGACCTGGTAAAAAGTTTTTAATATAAAAAAAGGAATATTTTTTGGAGCCACACATCACTAGAAAACAGTATAACAAAAAAAAAAGGAAATATTCTGTTCAACTGTTTTGGATGGAAGGGCACCCTGGACCTACCAGGACTTACACAAGTGATCCGGGCCTTTCAGAACAAGACGAACATGACGACTCTTGTAGGGGATGACGACGACTGTGTCCTCAGCTTTGGTGACAGACACACAAATATACACACAGAGGGATGGCATGAAGAAATATCTACACAGTACTTTTGTAAATGCAATAAAACCGGCACAGCTCATTATCAATCCAATCAGGCAACAGAGTGCTTTGACAGCACGATGAAATAGGATAAAAATACACATTATTCTGATATAATCTAAACAATTTTAGTCAACTTTAACAAAACAAGGTCAAATGTAGCTTTACAGTGTCACTCTATAAATGTCGTGTTGCATTTACATATCAAGGAGTGGTACTCTCACAGATATTTACAAAAAATTCTCTAAACCAAAAGAGCGCAAGTGGAGACAGAAACCTTCCCATAATGCAATGCAACCTATTGGTTTTCATTAGTTATCTGCCCAGTAAATGCCAGTGTCTTTTAATGTCAGGCTCAGGGTTGTAACTGAGATTTTACTTTTTTTTAATTTTGCAGGCTGAGCCCAAACCAAGATGAAGTCATCTGGCTTTATTTTGTCAAGCTTCTTCCAGAATAAGAGGAGACACCACACAGCTGTTGCTCAGCAGAATATGACCAAAGTTTGTGTGTAAAAAAAAAGTGGACAGCTCATTTAACGTTAAAAAGAAAGAGTTAATTGCTAGGATTATTATAAACAGACTCTACTTTTTCCTGAAGCATGCTGGGATTTGTAGTGTCCTCGCACAAGTCTGCAGGATGAGCCGTCTCCATTGCAGACACCACAGTTGTCCTCCTTTGTCGTGCTCCCCAACTCATGATCGCAGCCTACAATCTGTAACACAAAGACAAAACTGAACAATAACAAAAAAAACAGAGACTCACAAACAGAAAATATGATTAATAAATACACGAGATATTAGCGCTGTGTGCAAAAATGTGAAAAAAGAAGGAATATGAGGAAAAATGGAAACACGTGTTGTTTCTGGTGGACTCTCAGTTTGACTTTAAAAAGAATGTCAGTATATAATCAAATGATCCAAACAATACTCTTGTTTCCTCCATATTCATACTCCTATTCATAGAATCACAATAGCATGAAACATCCACTGTGAGCTGATCACGGCTGAAAATAATGCTCCTCACTGTTTTCTATAAAATATTCTCTTCGACCATCCACAGTTGATTGATGGAGTTTTTCTGCAATCTCTGTCGGTCAGGAAAACCAAAAACCTCAGTGTGATTTTAAGCACGGCAAGAGAGTATATTAAAATCCTTGTGTATCTGTGCGCACACAATGCCTTGGGACGTAATTCCATTCAAGTGGGAAAATATGCATTCTAAACTATTTCCTGGACTGCCAGTCAAAATCCCAGTCTCAACTCATTCTCATCGGGTATTCATTTGTAAAGCAGATGGCGTGATGTAAGCATGAGCCAACCCTCTCCATGATTTGCTCTCTTACTACCTTTCAGATTCAAAGTCACTGTCAACTTGCAAACCAGTAAATAAGCTGTTGCCTTGATGAGCATAAACAAATGGATTAAATATATGAATGTAATTGTTGAATGTTGTGTTTTTTAGACAGAATTTCCCTACTGCTGCCATTCCATTCTAGATCAAATTTAAACAGTAAAACTTTAAAATGCATTTTCATAAAAGTTGAAATACAGTATGTCAATTGTTAATATCAGCCAGATGTTGCAGCCGTAGAAAGATTTTATTCTATTAACAAGCAGCAAAAATGCTTTGTATGCTCCGCATATTTTTCCCTCAGGTTGATTCAAGAAGCCTGTGGGTGCTCACAAATCACTGGTATGCAAGTGCAGTATATACAAAGGACCCCTTTTTCACTAGATTGTGAGTCTACAACAAATACATTTTGTGATTTCCAAATGAGAAGAAATTAATGTGTCTCCTACCTGGCAGACTCCGCTGATGCACATGTCCAAGGACTCTGTGTAACAGCGGGTCCCATCCAGCACCTTGGGCGCCAGCTCCACCACAAGGCCCAAACCTTTGGCTTTGCACTTGAGAGCACACGGGTTGTCCGGGTCATTGTACACAGGCAGCCACTCGTGGTACTGACCCTGGTATCGAACATCAGCGTGAGCTGAGCACTGCTGCGCCCGGAAATCACCTGCATCTGGAGGGCAGTCCTGAGAATAAGATGTAGAAGTAGTATCACCTCACTTTACATTACAATACAGTAACAATTTAAAAAAAAGTCATCTTATTTCTATTGTTATCATCAAGCAATAGTGTGTGGAACATAAGGGAGGATGAATTGCAACTTCATGATAGGGTAATTGCTGGGCAACGGTGGATAAGTGGTAGAGTGAGTCGTCTTTGAACTGAAGGTTGTGTTCGAATCCCAGCTCCACTAGTCTACATGATGCTATATGGGCAACACACTTCACTCCATGTTGCTCAGAAGCATGTGAAAGATGTGTGATGGCAAATTATTTATGGTGAATTCTATCGTTGAATGTAAAGGGAGATGGTCTTAAAGTCTGCTTTTACTGTGCATATGACAATCGATTCTTGCATCTTTATCTCAATATTAACATACTCTTACCTTTTTTCTTATGTCAAGTAATTCATATTAATATTATTTTATATTGAATATATATTTGTAAAAACATGTAATAAAATGTTCTGTATGTGGGCAGAAGATGAGCGTTTGGTGTCACAGATCTAAGCAGATAACATTCTGACTGGAGCATGTAATTACCAGATTACTCGATGTAATGAAAACTAAAATGTTTGCCATTTTGCCACCGTAACTCCTCACTTTCTTTCAAACAACAGGATCCCAAAGCACAAAATTATACCTCTTACCCATATACGCAGGAATATTCTCACAGTTCTGCCACACTGAACTCTCTATCGCTGTTTGCCGTATCACTTGAAAGCTCTGCTGACATCCATCACATGAGATGAGTTCACTAAACTTACCACATTACTGCATGTGCGATATTTGATATTCTGCCCCTCACAGATCCTGCAGATGAAAAAAAGAAATTAAATGAGCATGTGGATGAACTGGCCTTGCATAAGTTGCTGAGTAGTGGGTGGAATCCTGCAGTGACGGATGGGCAACCAACCGTGACTGTGCATGCATTAAAAAGTAGGTGTAGACATATGAGATTTTAGAAGAGGTGATGATAAAAACGTATGATTAGTGGTAAAGGAATTGTGGTGAAACACACACACATACAATGAGTGCTTTGTTGAGTGCTGCATTTTTAAATGTGCAATATGCAACATTATGTAAGACAAGATTTATTAAAGCTCCAAGTTCTTTCAGCTTCTCCCTTTAGGGGTCACCACAGCAGATCATCTTGCTCTATCCCTTGTGTCTTCTTATGTTACATCAATTGTCCTCATGTCCTCCTTCACAACACCCATGGACCTTCTTCTTTTCCTTCTGCACAGTTTGCATTTTTTTCAAACATTGTACAGTACAACTGGTTTACAGTACACTATCAGATATCAATGTATACAGTACCTTGTGCAGATACTTATGTCCGATTAATAGGTCTCTGACACATAACTGCGAGGAGGTGTGCTTTAAACGTGTAGATATGGTGTTTGTTTGTTTTATTTTGAAAACCGGGCGTCGATGTTCTTAAAAATCAGCTTGACTGCAGGCTTTTTACCGTAAATCCCTTAGTAATTCAGGTGTTAAAATTCAACGTCAGGTAGTTTGACTACAGAGAAACGAGTGTTGGATAGCTTGATCGCAGTCGGATAACCTCTTAAAAAAGGTCTTTCGATAAAGTAACAAGGAAGTGGTCCCCGAGCGTTGTAGAGCTGCACGAAAACGAGCGCTCCCACTGATCCGAGCACTTCCAGTTTTGAGTATGCTTCCGTCATTTCTGTCGGCCGGAGAGGGGCAAACGCAAATGTTTTGGGACTTGCTGGTGTTTTGGGTCGCAGGTGTTTTGGGGTTTGTGTGTGTTTTCTGTCCTGCGTGTTTTCGGGTTTGTGCGTGTTTTTGTTTTCGTTTGTGTTTTTGAATCCACAACTCGTTTCTCCTCCTGCATGTGTTATGGGTCGGCCACCTGTGTACCAGTGATCAAAGCATGGACTATTTGACTGAAAAATGCTGTCATTTGTCATAGTGACCAGTCTTTAAATAAGTATTTAAGCCTATTAGCTTTATAAAGCAGCATTATGACACACACAGTAGTGAAGTAGACACAGCAGAGCCCTGCAGTCTGTGTCTGCTGAACAGATTGGAGCGGTTTGGATCATGACTCTGTGCATGACAGTCTGCAGCATCTCTGCCCAAATTATGGAGTTAACCACTTATTTAAAATCAGGATTCTTTGGTGCTGTGATGCCGAGTGATGATAAACCATTGATGGCGACGATGATAGGCCAATTATCCAGGACCCCAGAGAACACTAATCAAAGGATATTGTCTTTTGAATTTGTAACTCAAGAGGAATTCCAGTGCCATCGGTCCTTAGCTAATCTGGGATCATGATTGGAGGCAACATTGTAGGGAGTTTGGACTCAATAAATGAGGGCTGAAGGATTTGTTTTACGATATGGTTCCACAGAGCAGTGAATGTTGATGCGTGGTAGAGGAGACTATTATACCCTGTGACAAATTCAGGCAGTCCCTTCTTCCAACCCAAACAGCAGGTCATGAACCCAAAGACACTTTCAAAGACCAAGAGTTGAAAGGTAGTAAATATCAGGATCAATGTGGAAAGTCATGCTGGGCTGAGCAATATTTAGTGTAGATGGTTTTCTTTGGGGAGGCAAATTGAAAAAGAAGCAGGGCCTAAAAAGATTTTTCATAAAAACTGAAATATGTCTAAACATCATCAGAGTAAATTAAGGGAGGTAATTCCTAAAAAACACATACATCACAGACTGTGACCCTGCCTTTTCTGCCAGATATACACATAATCACAATTACACAGAATTTGCTGATCAGCCAATAACAAACTAGTCCATATTATATGCCATTATATTAAAACACTTGCAGCAGGTAGACAGAGGAAGATGTGCTGATACTGTAACTTCAAATATTTCTCAGGGTGGACTAGGCTAGGGAAGGAGTAATGCCAGACCAATGAAACTTGGCATGAATTCAATTCAACCTTTTCTGATACTAACGCAACTAACAGATAAACCCACATTTGATAGCTAATTGAATACTTTTGTCAATTTATACTTGGACACAATTTGATATGTGGTGTCACCAAGGATATTCATGCAGATGGTTGCTCCATAACGGGATGATGTTGTTCACCACATGGTGATGGATTACAGACATTTGATTATTAATCAGATAGTCAATGCTGTAAGAATCTGAAAATGCAGTGGGGGGGGGGGGGGGGGCCTTTCTGCATGGAGTTTGCATGTTCTCCTGTGTGTGCATGGATTTTCTCCTGGTTCTACAGCTTCCTCCCACAGTCCAAAAACATGCAATATGGGGATTAGGTAAATTGGTCACTCTAAATTGACCACAGGTGTGAATGTGTGGACCTGCGATGGACTGGCAAACTGTCCAGTCCTGTCGTCCTATGTCAGCTGAGATTGGCACAGCAACCCCCGTGACCCTCCAGTACAGGATAAAGTGGTAGATAATGGATGGATGGATGGATCTCAGTGATCCCTGTCCTTTTATTTCTCTGCTTTCATTGTAGACCCTTTATGAAAATTTGACACTAAACAAGTTCAAATATTCACTTTACGGACAGAAATGAGTGTGTAAATGAATTGTCTGGGACTGTAGAAGGCAATGTCAGTCATATTCCCATAAGATTCAGCTGTGCTTTATGCCCAGCACTAATCATGTAGCTAATTGGCTATAAAGCAAACGATTACAGTTTACACTTTATTTGAGGCTTCCTGGTTTATTTGGATCATTTTATGGATTCTGAGTCAAGGAGTCTAAAAGGTGTCATTTAAAAACCTCAATCTGAGAATATGACATCTATATAATCTTAAGATTTCTTTGGTTGATTCCTGGGCTCAGAGGTTTTGTCGAGAAGAGGGGTGACACAGAGGGTGGTCCCATATACTGTAATGCCACACAATCACAGTGCCAAACCCACGGTAATTAGACAATTCACTGCCTTAAAGAAAATTCCCTTTTAACAACCATAGCCTTTAAACATAGACCCTAAACACAGCTGTGGCATGCATTTGGTTCAATTCCAAAACACCACAGACATTTAAAGCCACTGCCTATTATAAATTCTGCAAATCAGTGAACCAGTAAATAGTAAAAACATCCTAAATTAGGAGTGGTGTTTTTCATATAACACCTAACTGGATTCCCTGACTGCTTATTTTCATTTCCTAATGGTGGAAGGTGATTAATGGGTTACATGACTCGCTTATTCCAGTTTACTTTAAAATTGCTTAAGATCTAAATACATTTTAAGGGGCCTCTTTATATATGTGAAAAGAAATGACAAAAAGACAAATATGTTATGTGTTTGCCAACCATGAGCCTCATAAATAACAGAGTGGTACTTTCTTTTGCCATGACACCCAATCCATATGTCTACACTTGCCTCAAACCGGCTATGCTGTTGTTAATAATGACGCTTATGATAAAGTGTGTTGTGCCAGTGAGACTAATGAGGGCCAGGCAATCTGTGTTTAGTCTGTACTTGTACCTGTGCATGTACCCGTTTGAGAGGCTGTCTAGCATTTTTGCAGTGGCAGTGAGTCCTTCATGTGTGTGTGTGTGTGTGTGTGCGTGTGTGTGTGTTTAGAGGTCAGAGAGTTGGAGTTGTATTGGTTTGGTGGGTGTTGCACAGCCGCTCTTTCCAAAGAGTCCTGTACACACATACACATAGACACACACACACACATAAGGGGCCTTGTGCTGTGCTAATGATGCTGTTTGATCTGCCACCCAGGGCCAGGCTACTGCTCCCTTATTCCCACGCAACAGTGGGGTGAGTTGGGATGAGGTGGGACAGCAGGCTCTACCATTTGCTTAAGAACCCCATACATGCTTGCGAGTGCCAAAGGACACACAGGTTTGTAAACATACCCGCCTGGGCTTCCACGAGTGCGTACGTCTACATATACAAACACTCCTGACATCTCACATTGAAGCTCAAACCCCAAACACTTCTTAACACGTCAATTGCTTTTACAGCCAGTAGCAATCTGAGGTTTGTCTGACCCTGCTCCCCCCCCCCCCCAAAAAAAAATTCTGGGCAAGCAAAGAGACACGGCAGCTGCTGATATCACAAAATAAAATCCTTGGTGTTTACAGAGCAGTAGAGGAGAGTGGGAGGAGTCTGTCTCTTTGAGTTTAAGATGTTGACGGCCTAATGCTCCTCAGCTTGGTTCTCTGTGAAGATGGAGTCATGGTTGTGAACAGCTGAAAGCGTCTTGTGGTGCATCTGTTGTGACCTTAAGTGTGAACTTTGCTGTTTTGTCAGTGTGTCTAAAGACAGTTGCACTGTTTAACAATCAGGGGCTGTTGCAGTCACTGCTGGTCACTCCCACCAAAGTGCTTGTCAGTGAAACAGGGTTTGACCTGAGCAGCAAGGCTAACTGGCCACCTTTACTGAGTGAGCGATACTTTCTGGGAACAGTAAAATACAGGAATGCAATGAAGTCACGGTGCAGCTATTTCCCAGTCTATAAATGTGACAACATTTCTATGGAAAACATACCCTCCGTTTGTCTCGTTTTTTTCACTCGCTCCTCATATCCATTTGTAATTGGCCACTTTGCCTAGAACACTTTGCCCAGAGCTTTAATCTTAAAGCCCACTGAGTTAGCTTCAGATTTAACCAACTGGGTGACTTTGGCAAAAGGATGAAAGCACAGAGAGGTCCAGAGTGCAAGTTCCAGTCTTAAGCCAAGATGATGAGCAATGGGAATTCAACCAATAGGCCAACTGCTAGCAGAGAACTGTATCGTAAGAAGAAAGTAATTAAAAGTGGCGTGCATTTTGGCAAGTGCCACTGATTGTTCTGCTCACATTTGAAGAGAAATATGTCTGGGGCCATTACTGAAAATGAGATCCCTATTGTCACTAATGAATTAAAGATTGAGGCTCATATGGTCGTCTATGCATTTTAAGGAGGTGGATGGGGGAGTGATCTCAGTTGACCCCCCCTCAGGGATAGTTAACAGTCTCAGATCATGGGAACGAAGCGATTGGTGAGATTGACTCACACTATTAGGGATGCTGTCTGGATTTATTTGGCAAAAGCTTCCTTGTCTTGAATCTTAAAACCATGATATGGCACTTTAATGGAAACCATTCAGGACTTTATTCTTTTTAAAAGTGGAGTTTACCTCAGAAAAAGTGGTCAAGCTTGCGTACTTCCCCTGAAATGTTTCAACTTATCTTGAGGTAAATGAGACCAAAAACTGAAATTACACATTTAATTGAATCTATACTGTTATACTGTTTGCAATCATCTATAAATTGCAGGAATGTCTGTTGCATATTACTAAATATATGCGAATAACAATTTATAAAAACACACACAGAAACAGATTTGCACAGGCACTACACGAGTTAATCAAATAATCTAATCAATTTAATTTACATCACACAAATTCACAAATTGCAATTTGCTTCAGCGAGCTTTATGATCTGTACACACAGCAACATCCACTGTCCTTAGACTCACAATGAAACACGTTTTAATACAAGAGCCAGAGAGGATCAATCTCTATTTCAGAATGGATGTATATGGAGTAGATGTCATTTGTACGTAGTGTTAGTACATTATAGGAGTGTATAACAAAGTCTCGTGCAAGTTTTCAATATCTCACATTTACAAAATCACAACTAATGGCGCTTTGCCATTATGCAGTTGTCCAGTTATACAGTTGGTTTGGTTTTCCATTACTCTCCTCAACGTGGGCGGGGTTGTCATAGCATTGGCTGCGCAACTGCCATGTTGTTATTTTATAACGTCATGGCAGTTTTGCACGTGACGTGTCAGACGTCGTGTCTCACGACTCTTCCAGTGACAACCCTCTCTGACAGGCAGTGGCCGGCAGTCTGTTGACTTCACATTTTAGTATCGGCTCAGCTCGCTTGGAACCTCGCCAGAGCAGGTACCAAAAAAACCACTAGATACCAGGTACTATCTATAATGGAAAAGCAAAAACTGGAGTCGGGCCGTGCCATGCTAGAACTGCATAATGGAAATACGCCAAAATGTGAGATATTGAAGCAAAAAACTTGCATGAGACTTTGCTTTGTATTGTTTATAAGGACAATACATCATTGCAGTCCTTACTTGGAGCTGAGGCATCGTCGGAGGGAGTATGAGGCTCCTCCTCCACAGGTACGGGAACATTCACTCCATGATCCCCAGGCATCCCACAGCGTGTCCCTGTCTTCTTCTGATCTTGCCGTCCGAGAGCTCTGAACACCAAAGGGAGAGACATGACATGAGGGAAACATGTAAGCAAGCAGTGCACGTGACGGTATAATCCTGTCCAGTTTTACACATTTGTGTTCACTCTGTGGCAGCTGTAGTTGAGATAAAACCCTAAGCCCAGTGACAGAAATGCCACCTGACATCACTTGACTCGGTTACTATGAACTGCCATGCAGCAAAAATTAATGGATTAATAGATTCAACCTGTCAGAGTTCACTGCCCACTTTAAATCTATGGAGATCGACCGATATATTGCAACACATGACAGACTGAATATATTTGATCCTTATAATGCCTCCTGTGTGCTGTTTACATGTCTTGAAATAGCCAGAGAGGACATTACTCCAGAACTACAGTATCCTGGCATCTTCAACTTTTATATCTCCAGACACTCTTTGAAAGTTTACAAGAGCCTGGAGGGAAACAAATGGACGTAATCTGGCTTTGTGACAAACATTAAACTCTGGAGTCTACTGGCTAAAGATAGTGTTGTAGTCACTGGAAGGGAGTGTTGTGTTAGCATAACATTAGCAATAGTAACAGGCAGTGTAATGTAAATATTTGCTGTGCTAATGTTGCTGTGCAGACTAGCTCTTGGTAAATCTAGTCTGAGTTCATGATTTACCAAGAGCTAAGCATAAAATCCTTTGCTTGTGTTTGTTCCCATCGCTCCCCCTTCTTCTGTTCACTGTGATCGCCCTGGATCTGTTGGGATCCGGTAAAATGCCCTCCCATCCCTGCTGGCAAAAACCAGCAAACCCGCTGTTGTGTGGGAATAAGAGCAGTAGCCTGGCTATAGTCTGGTCAGCAAAGACCAGACTATAATGGTTTTTCTAGCAGGGATGATGAACCTGTCTCCAACTGTTTTTGGCACAACATCTATCCACCATCTTCACTTGGTGGCAATGAGACAAGTTGTGTGACATATTGCCTGATTTATATGTTGTCTCATAAATTTATAGGGGTAGCTTTATTTCCTACCAGAGGACATTACCTTGGTTGTTATGTTACTTCCCATCTTTCGCATGTGGTCCCCTTAGAAAAATCGATAAATATTCAGGCTTGACTTCAATGATAGCACACGAAAAGCAACACTGTTGGTAGGAGCCTGCACTGAAGTGTATGTGACAGGATGAGATACATGGTAAAGAGGAAATAATCAAAAGCTCTTGACTTTTACCCTTAGCACATATTTCAGTTGTCTGAGTCATGCTGTGTAATTATGAAACGTTAGTCCCCTATTAAGGGTTCAGTCTCACATGTGTGTGTGTGTGTGTCTCTGTTGATTGCATCATACAGTATCTGGCAGGAGACACATGGCTGTAACTGTGGCGTCCAAAAGCAATATTAAGAGAAGATTAATTTTTCGACTGGAGGGGCAATGTGGGTCTCAGATGTAAAGCAACAGCCAAAAATGTGGAGATCCTCTCCAACCCTCTATCTCCCTCTCATCTCATGGATTTTTCATACTTTTGGAGCAGATTAAACTGGTCAGAATCACCTTGCTCGAATGAAGATGTTTATTTGTAAGGCTGGCACTGTCATGTGGTGTGGATCATCTACAGTGTGGAAGCATGTGAGTTATGTTTATTTATCTTGGCTCTTACTCAGCAGCCTCACTCTCCTTGGTGCCCTTTGAAGTACTGATTGAATAAAGTGAGAGAGCCGAGTGTTTAAATACCACACAAAGTGAGAAAAAGAACTGATGGCTGTTGCTAACAAGAAAGTGCACATGCCAACACTTAAAAAGCCAAACAAATTCAGCGTTCCAGTGTCCACCCCCTTTAAGTCCAAATTGAGTTTAATGGGTCTTCCCTGGGTCATGCCACACCCCTACATAAAATTTCATGGAACTTGGTTAAGTTGTTTTTGAGTAACCCTGCGAACAGACAGACAGACGGCACACAAAAAAACATAAACGTCTTGGGGCAGAGGTGATTAAAATGAGAAGAGCTGAGCTTGGTGGAGTAGGTATTCTCCTCCAAAGCTGCCAGTGGGAAAAGAGTTACAGGGAAAATTGGTTCTGTACCTGTGAAATGGATGAAAACCTGGAAAATGAAAAAAAAGTTAACTTGGAGCTAATATTGGGAAAAAGTCATCCACCTCCTACGCAGCAGGAATGTGCTCCGTGAAAAGGAGGTTCAAACACATTCAGTAAATTAATCTGCTATTCTGTGCAGTTTTCAAAGCAGTGGATTTGGAAATGATCATTTGCCACAATAACTGGACCACTTAGGCTGCACTCCTGGTTCTACTGAACCGTGAAAGAATATGAATTGCTTAAGTGCAGTTTTGTTGAGTACTTCCACGTAAAGAGAGATTTTGACAAAAATCCTATACATCCTGCAAACTGGGAATGACATTTGAGGCGAAAACTCAGTTACTCTGGACACAGTGAACAGCAGAGGTACTGTGAAAACTCCACCTGCTTGAAAGAGATTTAACCACACTGCACTGAAGGTCCAGCTTGCTTTGAGACTCAGAGGGAAACATCTTGGTTTGCCAAGTTGTTCTGACCTCTTTGGCCTCTTTTTCCTGGTAAAAAAAAGCATTGCGCTTAGTCTACAAAGATGAATGAGGGTAGAGGAAAGAAGATACAAGGTAATAATACTACACTGATTATTTTCTTTGGGTCATGGTAGCAAAAACAGCCATGCTATACGCACTGGTTCACCCTGTTAAAAGTGTACGGGGACTGATATGAATGCCTGTCAGTGCTGATGACGCGTGAGGAACAGCAGTGGGAAACAGCAGGACGTTAACGTGCTGCCAGTGGAGCGTGCTGCCAAACATATCGACAAACGGCACAACTTTCTGCAGGGGCCAACTATTTCTGTGTTTGGATCTAGGATAAATAAATACAAGCAGTCAGTTCTCTGGGCAGCCGGTTAGACCTACACCTTAATTCTCCTATTGAAACTGGTGAAATTTTGCATTCAATTATCGCTGTGTGTTGCAAAGCCAAGAGGGCCAGAGACGTAACAAAGAGAAAGAGGACAGGAAGAAGATGAAGGGACAGAGATAAATAAGTCGATTGATTGATGATGATGCCATTTCTTGGTGAAAGCAACAAAAAGGTCCGCTAGTCAGAGGGTTGTCCTGCAAGGATTTGGTGATCCAATAAGCCTCAGATAACAGCAAGATCTCAGCCCAAGAGTGTCATATGCTGTTGCTCCGTCACATCCCTGTAGATGTGGCTTTACAGACACACAGCGGTATATGAGAAGGTTGCAGAGAACACCATAGACTGGCCCCAAGTTGCTCCCTTTGTGAAGCCTCCAGATTTGAGATTTGACCAGTGTTCTGTTTCAAAGAAACACCCTGCAACCAAGCACCTATTGGAGGACACTAGCTGTCTATTACACTGTTGTTGAGTATCATTTTCAAAACTGACAGCATGTTCTATTGAAGAAGACCTGAAACTGGCCATTGTGAAATGTTAACTGTTGATGGAAGATACTCATTTTCCCTTAGACTGCCATTTCTTCTTGCAACCTGTGGTATTGCCCCCTAGTGACTAACTACTACTTCTATCACACTTCCAAACTGTCACTTTTAAAACCGCAAAACTATGTCCATTTTTTACATACAGACTATATTATCCACTAGGGGGCTTCCTAACCGTCCATCACTACACATCCCACCACTCCTGCTCTGATCGTTTACACATCATGCAGGGAGCAGACAGTCTTCCATTTGAAGATCCCCTCCACAGACGACTCACCATGCCACCTCACATTCCTCCACTTACACAAAAAGCATGTATATTTAGACAAATTGATTCACTGGCTCTGTTACAATGGGAAAAACAGAGCAAACACATGACCACAAGGGAACTATGGCTGTCACCCATCCTGTGTTTTCACATCAACTGGAAGAGAGGAAATGAGAATACGGTATTAGACCACTGACCTCCACATTACATGTTATACTGATGGACAGATTCTATTTAAGTCACCTGTCAGCGGGACTGAGGCGCAGGACATTTTCCTTGAAGATGGAAAACTCCTTGACAGGGAAAATTAGAAACCTGACTCTGGTGCCTTCTTTTGCAGACTGAGTCAATATACACACGATGGCCTTTTCAGTCGGCAAGACATATGATATTTGCACATCTGCTGAATCTCTTGTCGTCCGTTCCCCACTGCGTTGCACGGCACTGGACTTTACTCACTGTCATGCAGAGAGGCCATCATTGCTAAGTAACAGAGAGTCCTTGGGAGCACTTGTGTGACAAGTCAAAATATTTTGTTCATCAAAAACACACAGGACGACGACATTTCAGCAAGGAAGAGACAAGGTCACATGTCTGAAACTACTGCTGGTAGAAGAGTCACATCGTCATAGAATACATAGTTCAAAGAGAATTCATGATGCCAAATTAACAGAAAAATGCAAAAAAGGACATTACCAGGATAAGAAGAGCCATCACCACTAACTTGCAAGGTGAAAAATCTTCCTCCATGCCTTTTCAAATGTGTGAAACAATCACTCCCAATTCTGGATGAGTTTCCTGATGTGTGATGTGCTCCTCTCTGGGTCACTCAGTGTGTCCTGTCTGCTGGTCCTCTCCTCTCCGACTGGCTTCCGTTCTTCCTCAGGAGTAATTTGGAGAAGAAGAGGGAGGGAGGAGGGCTGGAGGAGTGTGTGATGTGTAAACGTGGGGGGAGTAATCCGGGGTATCCGAGCCCCACGAGTCCTCAGGTCTGGCACACTAGCCAATCAATAAATGGGCCTCAGTCAAGCATGCTAGTTCAAACGTGGAGTGGGGCCAGCTGCAACTTCGCAAGTGTGTGTGTGTGTGTGTGTGTGTGAGTGTGAGAGAGAGAGAGAGAGTGTGTGTGTGTGTGTCAGGCAGTCAAAGAGTGGGAATAATGGCAGACAGACAACTGTAAACCAATTTTCTTCCTCTCTTTGATATTTTCCATTTATTCTCTTAATATCTCAAATTTCTGTCTCTCATATTCCACATTTTTTTTCCACCCTGCTTGCCATTCTCTCCTTCTCTATCACTCCTGATCATGCCGCTGTTTCTCATTTCTTTTTAGCTCTGGCTTTTCTCTGGTCTGACTTTTTTCTGTTTTGGAAATACCGAAAAAAAAAAAAAGGTCACATGGTGGTATCTTTGGAAAATAAATTCCAAGCATGCACAGATACACTACAGATATGATAAGCATCCAATATAATATCTATTTTAGTAGATAACAGTGTTATATGCACAATACATAGTTTTATGTCTAGTGAAAGAAGTGGAAGAAATTACAGAGACTCAAATTGGCAAAAGCCTGCTGCCAACCAGTGATCAGAGGATCAGAGTGATATATCACACAATTAAATACTGGCATTTATCAGTATATCAATAGTCTCTTATGTGTCTACCAAACCCACGATCTTGACGTGAGGGGTAGCATATAATTGTGAGCTTTTATCCACAAGACATTTACATGTGAGAGCTTCATGTACTGTACATCAGATCACATAATCTGGTCACTGAAGCTATCAGGAAAAAAACCCAAACCTTTTCATTTATGGTTACTTTTTTCGATTACTTTATGACTTAAAGGTCTACTTCAATAGATCCTTTCATAACATCTGGCACTTAAAGCCAGTGAACATTTGCACAGTGGAGTTGAGGGTAACAAGCCAGGGGTCCTCTGGAGGGACAATTCCACTGGTTACACAGGGAAAACAATTGTTCCAATGGACAGCTCTGAGCACAGTGGGACTTGGAACAAGAGTAGCTTTTCATTTTCAACTTCATACATGGCAAGACGCAAAAACAAGAGGCTAAAAGATGGAGCTAAAAAAGAAGAAGAAGAAGAAGAAGCAGTCCAAGTTAATGCCAACTCATTGGTCCCCCTCCTCCCCCACTTGATGTGTCTCGCTAGGTAGCAGGCTATCATTCAGGTATTCAACCCGAACATTCCAAAGACAATAAAAACTCTGTGCCCTTCAAATCAAGTCTTCAAAATATACCTCCCAATCAAACACTGAATCAAAAACCACAAATTGCTATCAATTAAGGCTGCAAGGAATTTGCTGCACTCCAGAGTAAACAGTCAGCAACCTTATTCACAACATAGTAGAGGTTGTCTCAACACTTAACCAGTACACACACACACACACACACACACACACACACAGTTTTTCTACCTAGGTTGTTCACAGCAATACTGTTGGAGATTAAACTCATTGATGACAGTCTCCAAATTTGACTTGGATTGTGGGACATGTCTGTTAATTTGATGAATTATCTCTCTCACACAAACAAACATTCCCTGCCTCTTACCCATAACAAGTAAATACCTTACCCTAACCCTTAACCAAAACCCAATTCTAACACTAAAACCAAATCTTAAACAGCCACTTTAAGGTGTGGCCCAATGTGAGGACACAACAAATTGTCCACACTTTCACAAAATGTCCTGACTTCCTGTGGTTCTTACTTTTTTGGTGAAGTACACACACACACACACACACACACACACACACAGAGACAGTCTGGTTTCCATGGCATTACAATGATTTACATTCATTTCCTGGAGATTTTGGACCTTATCCAAAATGACTCCTGGCCTAACCCTAACTTTAACCTTAACTAACTTTAACCGTAACCTCATGTCTGTACCATACATGTGAATTTCTCTGTGAGATGAATAAAGTATCTATCTATCTATCTATCTATCTATCTATCTATCTATCTATCTACATTTACAGTTCACCACTCCATCGCAGGGCCACAAACAACCCTACAGTCAATTTAGAGTGACTGATTTACCTAATCCCCATATTGTATGTTTTTGGACTGTGGGAGAAAGCCTGACAACCTGGAGAAAACCCACACACACACACAGGAATGAGAAGTGCAAACATGCAAAGTCCATGCAGAAAGGCCATTGTTCTTTCTGCTGGGGCTCGTACCTGGGTCTCCTTGCTGCAATGGTAAGAGTGCTAACCACTACACCAACCATGTGGCCCATGATCTTGACATTAAAATGTAATCATTTACGTTATGGGGACTTGCTTTTTGTCCCCACCAAGAAGACAAGTCCCCACAGTGTGTGTAGATTTAGGCCCCCATAACATGAGTCATACCTGGAACACATACATACACAGGTGTCAGCAGGGGGTGTTCTGACACATTTTCACACACGGACACACACCATTGCACCCTTAATCCATAACCCTCTGATATTTGATTTTCAGATAAATCCTCATATTTATAAATGTACGACTAAAGAAAATAAACCATGGCAAGGCTGATGTGCCCGTAGTTTAAAACCAAACACTCAAGGAGGAAATTAATGTGTATGACTGACACTCACTTGGATCCAATTCTCTACCACAACATTGATGGAGGCGTCTCCTCACGGTTCAAACAATAATCCTTGGATGATGAGGTGAGAAGAAAATTAGACTGCATTGTTGTTTTATACAAGAGGAAGATGGGGGTATCAGGTTTATGATTATGGGAAGTGATTGTCCATAGAAAAATATATAAAAGGATAGCTTTATCAGCATTTCAATCTCACTGCAATGCCTTTGCCATCAAATTGGATAACACTGTATTGACCAACTGATCATCCATTACATCAAGGTGGCAGTGAACAGCATTTTTTTTTTAGAGAAGTTCATTGAAGTTGATTAATTCATTAATTGTCTGACATGAGGGTCGCAGGGCCAATCCCAGCGGACATGGGGTAAAAAGCTGGGAACACTCTGGACAGGTCACCAGTCCATCTCAGGGCAAACACACATTGACAAATAATCATTTATTCATATGGTCAATTTAGAGTCTCTATTAACCTCTGCATTTTGGACTGTGGGACTGGAGATCCCGGAGAAAACCCATGTGCACACCAGGAGAACATGTAAACTCCTTACAGGACCGGGTCACGTACCCAGGTCTTTTTCCTGTGAGGCAACAGTGCTAGCAGGTACGAAACATACAAAACTTTTGTTTTTCTGTGATGTAAAGGTCAGATGAACACAGCCAATAAATCAATTTTCTCCTCCGCATTTATACTCGTACTCTGGAAGTTGTCGGACTACAGTTTAGTCCATTCAACTGTGCATGTAAACGTACTGATTCTGTTCACAGGTCTCATGACCAACATCCAGGGACTAAAAAACACTTTGTGTAAATTTTGTCTTCAAAATAAGTCTGGCCAAATGGGGATTCGTTTAGGTTTAAAAGTTGCGAGATCATCTGATGAATTAGGTTTTATCCTGACAATCATTTTAGTTTGTTAAGTCTGGACCAAAGTCGTACCAGCACTGTCAGACAAAGAGCCATGCTGTTAACTTAACACTATTTTAAATTACAAATGCAGCCTCACATTCTTCTCCTGAGCAAAACATCACAAGGCGATTAAAAAGGATCAATTCTTCCAAGGGTTCCTGTTGAGGTGATTTATTTATATAGGGTGAGGTTGCTCTCTAAACGAGCAATCAACAGTGTTTCTCGCATATAAGACCTCGCAAAAACATGTTTCAGTCCAAATTGAAACCTAATATGAAGAGAGATCAGCCCTCAACGAAAAAAAAACACAATGTAGAAAGCTGTGTCACAAGTTGACATTACCGCACTCAAATTGCCAGTAATTTCAACAAAATGAGTCGCTGATCCTTCTAATGCAAGTTAAACTTTCTTGTTTTCACTTGGCATAATAATGAAAAACCCCAATATCCTTGTAAGTTTGCAAAACACACCAACTATCAGCACTTGCTTTGGGATAATGTGACACTAGAGAAATTGTCTGATGTAAAATATTAATGTACAGTGAAAATGCTTTATGGCTCATCAAGTAGGTTTTCCAAGCAACAGAAGCTTAACTGACTCTTCCCTCAGCCCCTCTGTGGCAGAATCAAGGGTCAAATTAAAAGATTGTAGTATTATGAGGTGATGACCTGACATAACAGGCCCCAACTTCTCAGAAAAAGAGACAAGAGAAGCTAAGGTTACCAGGCAATGACATTAAGTTACACTTAGAGCCCAAACCCTTGGCTCCCAGGAGCAGACTTAAACGATTCAGGCGGGATAATGGTAGCCTCCCCCTCTGTAAACGACGCATGTGCTGCAGGCATGATTTACACCAAAGTCATTGTTTAAAAAGCTTTCTGGGCCACAATATAAAATGTTTTACCAGGACAGGGATTTTACGACCTGCAGCTGAAAATCAACCACACTTCCCAGTCCCGCCAAAACCAGAAGATTAAAATAAAGATGTAATTCCCGGACAATCAGCTAAAGTCAATTTAAGCCAGATGGGAGGTGAACTGTATAAGGTATGTACTACTAAAAAACACTCCCGACATATTTTTTTTCTACATTTTGTCTTTCATCAGAAATTATTAAAATGTCCTTCTTTTCATCTCTTATTTTACACACAACCCCACGAGTCATGATTGCAATTATTAATTTTTATTCCGATACAGGGGTTGGTCACATGGATTATCGAGTTCTGTAAGGAATAGCAACATTTGGTTTGAGTATTTGGTGGTAATCTGAAGATGACAGATTTACAGAGCTATAAACACACCTTCCGAGGATACTGTATCATGGCTGGGGTGGGACATAAGAACATAAAAACATAAAAAATGTGCTCGGGGGAAAGACAAACGCCAGCTCGGTCTCTTAACAGACCCATCTCTGCTGGCATGGACTCCAGTAGACCTTGTGATTGTAACTCCCCGAACAGTTCTGCGGAGGAAGACATTTGTTCTGCCTGGATGTTGGCCCCAGAACTTTGTTCAGCATGAATGAAAACAAATGATTTGTTTCCCAGGACAGCGGGCGCATATCAAGGTCAGCATGCACAGACACAAAACATCTAGTGTTGTGTTTGTAGTGCATTTATTTCATAAATGAAAGAAAAAAAGGTGAGCTAAACTGTCATTTGGATACAAACTATTACAGTATTCCTTTTAGTGGCATTCTAAATATGCCAGCAACCACAATTTGATTCCACCAATGAAAGCCTTTTAAACGCCACATGCAGCCCACAGAGCAGAGGATGAATGGGGCGGGTAAATAAGAATCAACAGTGACATTTATTGCTTCCTGAGACTGCGTTCATTCACTCTCAGCGTCGGGCTTTTCCCATTAGCATATCCAGGAAAGCTCATACTTTTTAGCAGGATACTGCTGAGCGCACAGGCTAACTCCATCAAGGTCCCGTGACACCAACACCCCCCCACACCCACACACACACGCCTCTCTCTTTAACCCAGCCATGACCACTGTGGCGTTTTAAAAAGGCTATGACAGGTGGGGATGGGCATAAATTAGCTGTGTGAAGCCGCCAAGGTGGGCTGGAAGGAAACAGGGAGCGTGGGACCCGCATTCAGATCTGAGCAGACACCGAGGACCTTGGTTTATTTATGGACTCGTAGCCAGCATCAGGCTTGACTGATCACCTGTGCTCCAAGATAGAGACCATATTCCCATATCATCTGGATATCATAGTTTTTTATAACAGTTTTTACATACTGATTTTCTTTTCAGTTTTGGTTGTTTTTTATATTCTCAAATAAATCATTAAAAATGAGTAATTTGGTTTCTTGAAAAAAACAGAATATTTGAGTTTGGTTAACACAAATCAACATTTTCTGACATTTTAGTTTAGTCAACAGAATCAATTATGAAAATAAAAAATATAAATATGTATAAGGACATACAAGTGACCATATAGGGCACCAGTACTCAATTATTCAAGGACGCAGGAGTTTTTGGGTGGCAGTGACTGCATCATATACCTCCTCTCCATCTTGTCCTGTGAAACTGAACAGAAGACATCACTGCTCCATCTGGAGCTGTTCACAACTGACACGCATCCTGGCCCTCGTCAACCCCCTTTTTCCCCTAAACTCCTTCCTGTCTGAGTGACTAATTTATTTTGGTTTCCTCGTTCATTTCAAAATAAATTACTCTGAAAGATACATGCATGCTGCTTCACCACTTTGTGGGAAGGTTTTTTTTTTTTTTTTTGGCTAATGAAAAGGATAGATAACATTATGTAATATTTTTTCCTGCTTTCTTATGTATGGCTAGATTTTGGAATCAGGAATAATCTAAGTTTGACTAAAACTTGTTAAAATTGGCAGCACTGACTGAATATTTCTGCCTCTGTGACAGCAATTAACCAAATCCCTCCTTCATTCAGAAGTTTGATAGCTCAATCATCTCCTTAATTCACTCTGTGGTCATTAGGATCTTTTATTCTTGATGAACACAAACCCAGGACTTCTTGTTCCTGGGGCAGTCTGGGGAATGTTGAGTTATGATGGAAAAATATCAATAACTCAGTCATTTACTGTAATTAACATGATGAAACCAAATGTTTTTGGCTGCAACAGCCTCCATCAGGATTGCACAACTGTAAATATGACATCTGTGATCGTGACAGGATCTCCAGCAGCTTATGAAAGACCACTTGCTGGGAGGAATGGAAGTAATTAGAGCCAAACATTAATGAAATAACTCATAAACTTGGAAAACATTGCAAATACCTAAAACAAACAGTCAATTCACGTAAGGAGACAAGGACTCGTGACTTGAGAGGTGAAACAAACTAAGGTCAGAGCTGTGAAGCAGATCTTCTTGAACTGCAGACATGAAACAGGCTCTCTTGTTAACCTTGTTCGTAATTGCAAAAACGAGACACAACAGTTGGACAGCACATCTTCCAACACACACACACCAAGCAGCAACTACAATTAAAATGGCATCTGGTTTGTCTCAGCAGCTTATTAAGCATGATGTGTGTGTGTGGACAATTTATGCTCAAAGCGAGCCGAAACTTTTCAAACTAGAAAAAGAAGTGTCTGATCCCCCATATGTGCGGTGCACAGCTAAGGTTTCAGTTTTTAACTCCAAAATTGAGTCACATCAGCGCCATGTGTTTTTCATTGCTGAAAATGTGTTGCTTTTGGCTCCGAGACGATCAGAGAAGGTGATAGTAATATGATAAAGGTGGTCAAAGGAGGCTTTAACCCTTGGAGCATCCTCTGAAATCGGACTTTTTTAAAGGTTAAATAATGATGCAATAACAAGAAGAGCAAAAGGGTGTGCATACTTCAGTTCCTTGTTATGACCTGTATCTGACCTACAAATATGGAAAAGATTCAAGGAAAAATAGATGACACCTCCAGCACATTGTTCCAATCCCCTTTGACAAACACACATATTCACTGGATCCTTTACACGCACGTGATTAAATCTCCAGCTAAATACTTCTCGAGCAATTATTCATTCTTTGTTGATGACTAGTATGTTGGCTTTTACTATTGCTCAAAAATGAAATACTGGATTTCCTCATCAAACTATTACAATTTTTCTGATCACTACCTTCAAACAGAAATGCAATACTTGAAATGCAAAATATTATCATCATTATTATTATTCAAAATAGAGCAAATATTTGCTTAAATGTGAAATTATTTCTTGAAATAATCCCAAGCAGGTGGGAGGAAGATTTGAAATTAAATGTAAAAGAAAATCAAAATAATGGCTTTTGTTAATGTCCATGTCCATATAAGCATGTGCGTTACACATCCAAACACTATGTGAGACACACCCTTTGGATTTGGCCTTGATTTTGGCTGTAAAAGTGGCGCCAAAAAAGATCAAAATCTTAATGGCTCTCGTTTGATTCAATATAGAATACATGACATAAACTCTTACGTAATATATCCCTCTCAGTGTGGCGCTTGCCACGGTGCTGCGAGTGATGACAGCTCTGTCAGGCAGTCAGCCTTCAACACGTTAAATGCACTTTGTCCTGCATCACCCACGTTCAGAGAGAGGAAGCAGAGTCGGTCGGGCTGCCACGGTGCAGCCTGCGCTATCAAGCATTCCTCACCCATATGCTTCTGTAATCAGCTGAGAAACAACAGAGCGTGCAACCACTCAGCAAAAGAGTTTTTATTGACACAAGCCGAAAAGAAAAGACAATGACGTAACAAAGACAAATACCAAATGACTTACCCTGGATTTCCACTGGACGCGGAACGGCCGCGGAACGGCCGTGGAACGGCAGCCGTTGCAAATCGCTTCCATTCTAATCAATGTGACCATTCCCACCGGCCGCGCTGCGGCGCGGATCAGCAGCGGCCCAGAAGCGGCTCGCCGCGCCGCAGCGCTATCGATAGGAATCAGTTCTATTTTTTCCGTTGCCGCTGCTGAACCTCGTAAATTTCAACGAAGCAGATCGCACAAGACAGGAAGTCCGACACAGTATCAAAGTAAAACACTTCCGCCCCCCTTTCAAAATAAAACACAATGCGCAGGTCACAACTTCACCTCAACGTTACGTCATAACCGGTGCTCCCAGGTCAACAGTCATTTGATCCGAGGGTCTCGGAGACAATGGACGACGAGAGACTGATTATGGAAGTGGAGAAATGAAAGAAGCTGTGTTGTTGTTGTTTACTTTATACACACAGTCTATCGCGGGATCTCGCGTCCGTTCGAGATTATCGCGCGATCTTCCGTGAATACCGCTGGCTCCCAAGGCTCCGCGCCGCTGCCGTAACGCGCCCGGTGGGGATTGACGTTTGGGAGAGGACGAAGCAGAACCGCGCCGCGGCCGTTCCGCGGCCGTTCCGCGTCCAGTGGAAATCCAGGGTTAGACTGACAGAGTTCAGCCAACACGCGTCTATTTAATCCACTTTGTTTTCACACTGTAATTCCATCAATCCCTCTTTTGTCTTTTCCATCTCTTGTGAGTGAAATTTAGCGGATAGCATTGCAGTTCGGCTTGTCTTGAGCTATTGAGCAGATCACAAATCTATATGGAAAAAAAGAGCTCTCATGCATGTGCCTGCCCCACTTTTCCAAAATCACTGGCCTGAATACAGAGCAGTCACTGGTAGGCCAACAAGGAAAATGGCAGTCCAGGGGACATACTGGATATTGTGGTTCTTCATGAAAGATAAACATGACTTAAAAAGAAATGCCCATTGTTCTGTTCTAAATTCCCTTCGGACCTTTGCCTGACAGTGAAGAGGAGCTTTAAAGCTTATGTGGAAAAAAATGTCAAGAGAGGAAGCTTCAAATAAACTTCACAAATGCACAAGTATGTCCACAAAAGAAAATGGCTGACATCACCCCTTTGGATGTACTGATGATTTGGCATTTTTTGGCATTTAAATCAACATGATGTAACTTTTACTCGTGCCAGGATCAGACCACATGGTATTTTTGTCTTTCACGATGGCCACCATGTCAGATTATCAATCACAGTAGCACATATTATTGCCGTGGGTTAGGGGACTGACAAGTATGACCCCGATCAATCATCGTTTATGACACTGAGCGACTTCATAGGTTATCGGGAAGGCGGGAGCACTCTGTTATCCTATTGGTCATCGTCCAGGAGCATGTCATAGGAGATGTCAGTCAAGAAAGAAAGGTAGAAAGAAAATTATAATAAGCTAGACTTCATGGAGCGTCCCAGGCGCCAAATCTCTGTCCTTCAATTATGTTAAACTCCACGTCCGTTCATCGTTTCTGACGTTCATAATCTGGTCCGACACTGGAAATTTGTCAGTCACGACCAAAACTCTTGAAACTGGCCTGAATTTGTCTTGTCTGATCCCGGCATTAAAGATAGAGTTGGAGATCCTGGAAAAACTGTTCAAGTAGACTAAATTTACCCTACCCCTAACCCCAAAGTACAAGCCCCTTTCTTCAGACTTCCCTCTGAAGCCAGGCGTCCAGAGCACAGGAACGTGCAATGCTTGTTCACGAACAGCGGTGCATTCACATGGATTCACAGGCAATAACAACGTTATGTCTGAAAACAATAAGTACAGGGCCATCATGGCATCACTTTGCAGCCTTTTCTTTTTCCCCACACCTTGGATGACAAAAAATCCACAGACTTTTCCAGGACTTTCCAAAACCAATTTCCTCAAATTCAAGGACCGAATGTGCTGACACAGCCGAAGATGGGAGGCCAACTTGTGAGAGTCTATTACTTTTTAAGGCAGATACTGAGATTGTGTCCAAACATTAGGGGTAGGCTGATCAATCAAAGTTAATATTGGTATTGGATCAATGCAAGTCTGCCCTGACTGACACTCACTGTTTTTAGTTTCTCCTCAACGTACATTGCTGCTAATTCATCAAAAGTAGTAGCTAGTTCATGTGACTGAGCAGAGCGAAAGAGGAGCATCGTGGAAGTAAATGGAGGAGGAATATTCACAATACATGTTTTTAATTTCCCTTTTTTTTATAAAGCCACTGAAAAAGTGCATACTATATGCGACCAGCCACAAGAAAACCAGCAACAAGTCAGCCCAGCACAAATTGAGTTAACAAAGAAAAATCCTCCTCAAATATTATTAGACATAATTAGACATTGTTGTAAAGCTTAGAAATCACACTTTCAGGATCTGTAAATAACTCAAAATGCCCCTCGGCCTACATGCTCCTGGTTTTTCCATGGCTGGGCACATATCGTCTGCACAAAAACCTCCAGCTGAAAAAGAATGTAAGTTTTACAACATTCGTCATTTTCTAATAATAACTTCTCTAATGTTGAGCAACTTTTGATGTTACGCAAATTCAGTAAATTACAGTAATACAATTGTTTGTTTTTATTTGCCTAAAAACTGCTGAAATGATGTCCTGGGGTTTGAACATGTTATAATGATTAATTATAATGAAAAAGAAAATCACACAATCATTTCATAATCACAATCATTAGTGGTCGTGAAAATGTCATCAGATTTAGCATATTGATGTTTCATTTCATAAATCATGACAGAATGCTCTCCACTCTATGAAAAACAAAAGACCACTAGGCCTGCATGAACTAATCGATTACTAAATGAATCAGCATCTATTTTTGGTAACTGATTTATTGTGTGTTACAACAAGCTCTGCGATTTTTATGCTTCAAATAAATCAGTGAAAACTATAAATTTGGTTGGTAGACACTTGAGAACATCATCATTTCAATTAATAATTAACAGATTAGTCAAGCAGCTACTACCCAAAATAAGATCATTATGATGAAGCACGCACTCTCTGTCTGTAGAAAGAAAAGACTAATAAACAGAGATGAGGAACTGTTGTGTTGCGTGCATGTGTGAAAGCTCCCTTGCCATGTACACCATCAATCCTTGTACCACTTTGAAAAAAAAGAAGCCAGTTTATGTTGCAAAACTCATGCTTTGGGCTATGTTCCTTCATAGTGCTTTTGACATGTGGAAATTACATCATGTTTCTCTTTCACAGTTTACCAAACAAAAATCATGGAGCGCACGACTGTGGAAAGAAACCTCACATGTCCGAGTGTCAAGTTGCTTTTTTGGTGATGGAGAGGGAGAGAAAAGATCTGGATGCGTGGCTGCAGAGTGACTGCACAGGAAGAGAGCTGCAAAGGATCAATGCAACCCCCATCCCGACTTGGTCACACATAAAAAAGCCCTCTACCCTGTTTTCCCTGGAGCTTTTGGTCTTACAGCTGTCTAAACATGCTACTGTAGTGAACTCCCTACCAGCAAGGAGGTGTTTGCACTGTTACACAGCAGCTCTGAAAGGACAGCAGGACAGGAAAGGAGGAGAGGTTTTAAAAATCCCTTTACTTTTCCCGAACATCACCCAAACAAAACAGCATTCAAAAATCAATAGTCAACCTCAGCCCATAAATTAATACATTCCCAAATATTGTCCATCATTTGAAAATAAAAATAGGAGACCTTTAACAGGGTACATTGCCGTGAACAAAAATCACACCATTATATTTGAACAAATAATAACAACAATAATAATAATAACAATAATAATCAACAAATAAAATAACTAAGAAATATATGAATTAAAAGGAGAGGAGTTTAGGAAAGTATTCAAAAGGTCTACCTTTTCATTGAAACATTTTACACATAAGTTAAAGCTCAACATGTGTTATCTATATTAAGATGTGCTATGACTGTGTTCAACAAGATGCATCTTTTTTACCCTCATGGGCTGTAAAATCACCTACAAACACCTGAGGCACTTTATTTTTGCAGCCTACAGCTCAAGAGCAGCATCTTGTGTCTGAGAGACTAAACTACATGCCATTCAAATCAGAGATTCCCAGCTGACCACAACTGGTGGAGAGGGGTACGCTACAGAGCTGAAGACAATCTACCACTGATATCATTTTAAGATCCAAGCATAATAAAGCAAAATTCAACCTTAACTGCTGAACAAAACACACAAACACATCAATACTTAACTGACCATCAATGCAAGCCTTATTTTCCCAGAACAAACAAAGGAGGTGTGTTCGTGTTTTTAACATCCAGTCTGCTGTGGAGCCTTGTTTTTGCTTCATTCTCTAAAATGGATATCAATTCCTTTGTCAAATGTAATTACAAGTTTGACATTTTTAGAAAAACTGTAATAAAATACAACGCTTTCCACAAATTTTTCACTGCCCGCTTTCCAGTCCATTTCCAGTAAGATAAACACCTTCATCAAACTGTTAACCATAAAAAAAAGGAAAACTGAGTCAAAAATGTATCAACTGATTCCAAATTCACTTTCCTTTATTTGAACAAAAGGGCCATAATTATAGCAGCAGGTGTCAGGTGTGTCACAAAAAACATGTGCATGACATTTCCTGGGCCACGGCAGGCAACCATCAAAACCATGTCTACTCCACAGACTCAGCAGTCAGACAGACAATAAAACAAGATAAAATAAATATGGGTCAGTCAACAGCTATGCAAACAATGACAAGTACATCCATTCCATTCAGAATAGACAGTCATACTTCACATATAGAAAAACTGGATATTATTATAATACTCTCAAAAAGGCATCATAAAGATATAATTTCAGAAAGAAGTTATAAAAAAGTGAAAGCTCAAAATCCTCATTGAGACCTATGTGTCTCGTTCTGTATAAGGCATTTGATTGTCTCCCCAGGATGAACGGCCTCACTGCCCAATACTCGTAAGGTTGAATCCCTCCCATGTTTTGCCTCTACATAGGACAATTCTTATTTCCAGTTCAGTCGGCTGCCCTGTCCCTTAGTCTTCTTTTAGTAGGGCCTTCATAGAACCTACCACATGTACTTTCCAGTCGATGTTAAAAGCACAGTAGCAATATCAGAAACCTCAAAAAAAAATAGAAATAGAACAACCTCTTATATCTTAGCCACACATGAGGTCTTTAAGTTTCAGTAAGCAAGAGACTACCCATGTCCTGTCACTGGCGGACTTTCACTTTTTACCCTTTGGAGTTATTGTGATGCTTAAATGGCTTGTTGTGGGGAGATTGGGGACTGTCTCCACTCCCCCTACTGTCTGTTAGCGGAAAACTGGCCTTGTAAGATTCAGGGCCACAGACCTGAATTCCTTGAAATGCTTCACGGCACTACACACCTACACCCAAGACAGCTACTGGCTATAAGATCAAGACAGTGATAGTGCTATTTTATTTTCTCACGCTCATCGGGTGAAACAGAACCAAAGAAAACCACTGTCGGAAGAAGCGAGGAAGAGGAAAGGATTGTCTGACCGAGGGAGGGGCCACACACATGATCACATCGGACCAGTTAAAATACGTTTTCTCTTGGCTTGGCTTCGCTAACGAAGATTTCAGGGGTTGAGTCCACTTCTGGTACATGCCCTCTGGTGGCTGACGAGTCCAATGCGTGATCTGCAGACTCGGCCACAGCGGCTGCAGGGGAAGGATGAGTCTGGGGTTGGGGTTGGTGCCGTGACGGTGCGGTTCTTCCTCCTACTGTGCTTCTCCTCAAGGTCAGTTCTGCGGTTCTTCTCGAAGGAGGAGACTGACTGGTGAACTATGTGTCACCATGTCCCTCGGTCTGCAGCAAGCACTGACCACTGACGGTAGTCAATGTTACAGAAACACATTTTACAGGAATCAGTAAAATGTTTATTCATGACTTGTTGGACTCAAGAGAACAGTGTACATTTCCTCGCAGGTTCAAACTTCTACTCCAGCTCCCAGCTCTTTGACACATACTGTTACAGTACAAGCACAGGTCACATAAGATCTACGGCGAGCGAGTGTGTGTGGGGTGGTCTCAGCTGGGGTTTTTTTTCTTATAATGTCCACATAGTTTGACACAAACCCATAGATTCTGGCATCAGACATAAAATAAGAGGGTGTTATGAATAAATCCTCGCTCCCACCCAAAGACAGAGAGGACATGGCTGTATATCATATCGTTTTAAATCACTAGCAGGTATGACAGGAGTAACACTTTTCTCTTTCAGGAGCATCGACGTCAAAGTCTCGCACACACAGACATTAAGTAAGGACAAATAAACCTAATGTGAATAGTAAATCAGCCAGAGTGTGTTTGTGTGTGTGTGTGTGTGTGTCAGAGAGAGAGCCAGACAGGAGCCGCAGGCTGAGCTCATCTAGTTGGTCTTCACGCTACGCCTCCCTCTAATTGGTGTCTTTAGCATTGTGCCGCCATGCAATTGGGGGAAACAGCACCAGGCTTTTAAAGCCTCTGCCTCGTCCTCCTCCTCCTCCCTCACCTCCCATCACCCTATCATCTATGGCATCCCAGCGAGGGATGGAGTTGAGGAGAAGCTCCTCTGCTCCACTTCACCCCCTATCATTAACCCAGTGAGGTCATTCAGAAAAACTGATGCTGCTCATTTGCCTGTGGTTAAACCTGTAAAAACCCAAGGCGCCACAAATCATAACCCAACAGTGAACGGCACATTCTTAACTTGGAGGAAATAAAATTGAGTTTAATATCACTGAAGTCGAATATGCTGAAAAAGATGTTACTCTTCCTTTGGAGAAAAAAACTAAACTAAAATCAGTTCCAATGTTTTTTTTCATTGATGAGCTGTTGCTTTCTTCCTGCACCATATTAATTATTTCTTCAGTGATCACATGATTGATGGGTTTATATTCTTACCACAGATATTCATATTTGGCTCTGCAGCGATATGATGATTAATACCATAAATCACAGACAGACTCCCTTCACAGACACACTGTACAACAACACAATGCAGACATTTCATCAGGGGGACAAAGGAACACCAGCATGAATAGTTGTCTTAAGTCAACCAACACCCTGGCCCCCCGCCCATGGCCCCCAGACGATGTTTTCATCACGGGACCTTCATCATTTGCTATAGGCTCATAAATCTGGAAGCTTCAATAGTCCACTGGGTCACCTTTCACTGGGAGTTGGGTCGGTATTCAGACATTTGCACGCATGTTGTGGGACGATGCAGAACCCAGAGCACCAAATGCTGCTCCAATAGAGCACTTATAGATGGATCAGGTACCTTTCTGTTCCTGACCTCTGAATAGATTTCACATGATTACTGTTCCAAGTGAATATAATGTTTAAAAAGGATACAATTACATTTACTGCAAAAAAGGTTGGAAGCTTCCACTGACCAACAGTTTCAGTCCAACATTACACATGTTGAGTTCAATTCAATTTCAAGTGGTCAAAAGCATGTTTTGTGAGGCCACTGTGACTTTAACCTTTGACCGCCAAAAAACTACAAGTGAACATTTATGCAAAAATATTTGAACATCATCTCTTACGGGGTTCTTAAGATGATGCAGTCACGAGGCAGAGGGGTTTATGTGGCCACTGTGACCTTGACGTTTTACCACCAAAATATTATCTACTTTGTAATCTTACTTTAATTGTGTATTTGTCACCCCTGACCTTCTGCTGGTGTAACTAATGAATGTAGAGTAATGTAATGTGATCCAGTCCAATAAAACAAATCTAAGCCAATTCTGTCTAATAGAAGCCAATCTAAACTAATTCAGAATAATTTAATCTAATCTAGTTTATCTTTAGGTCCAAGTGAATGTTTGTGCTAAATATGAAAATATTCTACAATGGCATTTCTGAGATGTTTTCAAAAGGTTTTTTTGAGATTAACTGTTAGTTGGTTAGTTAGTTAGCTGATGTTTAGTTATTTGTTTTGTTTTACAGCAGTGGTTTTGCATCACTAATACAAATATTTCTTAACATAATCATCCATTACTTCTTTTCTGTTTTCCCCCTTTTTGGTCGGCATTTCATTCCGTTTAGTGATATCATAATGATAATGGTAAGGACAGGTACGTATAAATAACCCAAAAACATAATACTTTCAGTCACACCTATAGGTCGCGCTCTGGCATAAGCAAAACAATGGTCAAAATCAAGATGAAGGGTTTTAGTTCATCAAAACACATATGGAGACCTAAATCCTGATGTTTGCTAATGCGAGTTGGGTTTGACTAATAATTTTGTTCTGCTTAACAAGTTCAGTGTCTGGTGTATGCATCTGGGAAGCATCAATGGAATTGATACCATGTTGAAATGCGAGGGTTGCTTGGTTTCCTGCACTCGTGCCCACATCAGACAGCAGGGCCATGTTCATGATCAATTCTGAGAGTATTTTTGTAAACCTGATGCATCTGTACACAAGAACATTGAGCAATGGCTGCACACAACTTGTTCTACATTAAGAGAGCAGCATGTATGATCTGTGGAATGATACGATATGAATCAAATCAATATTTCTGTAAGGCTGGGCGATATGGCTTAGAAATAATATTTGAATATGTTTTAAGGCTATAGCCTGACATACGAGATATATGGGGATATAAAACTGCACACAGGTTGTTTCTCAGGACTCATGAAAAGTTTTTTTGTTGAGAGGTTTGTGCTTTTATAAATATAATTTGTTGGTGAGCAGTATTATTCTCACAGAGGTTTTATTATCAATAATATAAAAGTTTGGCAGTGTCAACAACTTGAGTAAAACGTATTTAATCTTTAAGCTGTATATTTACAAAGTGTACACTTTCCTATATTCTAAATCTCGATTAAAAATTACTTGTGTTGCACTTAATTAACATGTTTATATATGTAAGATAAGATAAGACATACTTTATTAATCCCGGTAGTGAAATTCAGTCGTCCAGCAGCTCAGAAAATATTGCCTGGACAGTATTGTATTGGGAGAATGTTTGACTTAATAATATGCACATTTCTTTTCGAAAGTATATAACTAAAATATACTTATACATGTGTATTAATATGGTTAAAAGGTAATGATCCTGACAAAATTACTGGATTACTGGACTGAGTTACAACATCTACAGAAGGGTTCCATACTGGTCAAAATCACTGGATCGGTTAACGGGAGGATAAAAATGCTTCACTATGCACAGACAGTAAAAATTTGATTAAATTTCAGCAACAGCATTTTAGCCAAGTCATGTTGTTGTTACACAGTTGGAGAATTATGTCTTGGAAATAGCTTGAAATGGCAAGCACAAAATGTGTTAACGTCATAATTTAAAAAGTCTAAAATGACTAAATTGTTATTGGTAGAGTTTGGGATATTGGTATCAGACAAGAAAAAGGGGTATTGTGCCATCCCTAATGTACAGAAATGTTTATGTTCTCAAAGCCAGATTTAAATTTGCATTTTTGTTGTCTTTCCATGTCCTACATCAATCATTACTGTCCAATAAAAGCAGAAATATGCAAAACAATATTGAAATTACAGAAAACTTGGAATTATTCCTAATGTCCTTTGTATGTGCTGATGAGACGTGAACAAAACAGACACGTGTAACAGTCAGCACCGCTTTGTGACCCTCAGAAAGTTTAAAGTGTCTACATACAGTCAGCATAAGTATTTAATGGAGTCAAAGTGATTCAAATAAATCTTCACTCACAACCTAAGGAGGTCTGTAAATGAAGCTAATTTGAAGTCAAAGGCTTACCTCTGTGTTGTGTAAAGCTTTCATAAGTATGCCTTCTTGTGTTGCAAGCGCTGTTCACGTTTCAGCTTGGAAGAGTGTCAGGGTCATTTTTCAATTTTGTGGTTTGTGAACAGATTACATTCTCTCCCATGGCTCCCAGAGAGTACAGACCTTCTGTGAATATGTACAGGAGGGTGTGAGTCTGCATGTGTGTGTGTGTGTGTTTGTGGCCCTGCTGTAGGTCTGCACACATGCACTTCATGGTTTTGATTTTCCTCATGTTTACGCTCACATTACTTACACCAGACTGCAATGATGGGTTCTCAGCATGCAACCGAGCACAACCAAGGCTTTCTTCTAAAATATTCCCGCACAACCCAAGGTGCTGAGAATAATGCCGGCCCATAAGAACCTTTAAACCTGAAAATCCCCCAAGAGTGAGTAGCTTACAGACAGACAAGCCCCGCTGCTTAATGCTCTGAAGAGTATAAATTACAGTTTTTGGAGCAACAGCTTTTGCTTTTCTCCACAACTTCTCGCTGAGTGAGGTGAAGGATGTAGCCGATGCTATTGCAAAATAGAAAATGCCCCCCAAGGGTGACTATGAGAATGCAGACCACTGCTGATAGGACCACAAAAACCATGTTGTAGATATAATAATTCTGCCCTCATTTATGCAGCAGATGCAGTGAAAACACAGCAAATGCGTCAATACTTGGGTAAAAACCTTATTTATGAATGTGTGGTTATCTGTTTTCTCAAACACATATTTTCAGGATGCACACTATGCAGGATTGTTCAACTAAAATATTTGGTTATTATTGTCACAATGCACCACTCAATTATTTAGCCTGCAAGTCACGATCACTCCCTCCACCAAGAATGCAATGTTTTTACCCATGTTTTTGCTTGTTTGTCAGCAGCATTATACAAAAAAGTGAGCCAATGAATCTGATTAAAAGGATAAATTCTTGGAAATCTCTGGAAATAATTGACAATATTGACCTTGACATAAAAATCAGACATGTTTACAGTGCAAGGATCTATGAGTTTGTACAGTTTGGTGCAGATTCTCATAATAATTCAGATCTGGTTTGTCAGTGTCCTCTGAGAGCCATTGTGGTTTTCATTATGATTCATACACCGATTATTTTCTTAACTCCACTGATTAATTTTATGGTCTATGAATCATCAAAGGTTGGGGAAAAATGTACACTGTATTCTGAATTGCTTATTTAGTCCGACCCACAGTCCAAAGATATTTCATTTTTACTTTGTTTGAGAAGCTGAAGCCAGCAAACGGTTTGGCAACAGATGACACACTTACTCTACTGCTAAGCTTTGCATCACATAATTGGTTAATTGACGCAAACTCAAAGAGATGTGTCATCCTTAGCATCTTCAGTACATATGTCGTCCATTATGCACTCCAATATTTCCGAAGAAGGTAAGAGAACACAACATAAGCACACCAGGGACTTGACTGTTGTTATCATCAACAAACACCTCAATAGAAACACAGTAAATTCCTAATTGTCTTGAAATATCACATAAAAAAAAGAAGAAGAAGAAAGACTGGCTTGCCCAAGATCCCAAGGACTATCACTGTGCCAGATGCAGAGCATGCTGCAAATCAATAGAAGTGGACACCGTGGGAGACTCGACTCTTACAAGTTGCCCTCTCATCTTAAGCTGTGTCAGCACATTCGGACCTTGAATTTGAGGGAATTGCTCCTATAAAGTCCTTGGAAATTCCTTGACTTTGACGTCAATGAAGCTGTGGGAACCCTGGCAACGGAAACAGAACTTCTAGACGACTGGAATATACCAACCATTTCCGCAATTTGCTGTGGGAAAATGGCGAAAATGGTGGATAGAACAGGTGAGAAGAGCAATGTGTTGATGACAACATTCATCTACAAGGCCATCCTATATCAACAGCTCTATAGTCCCAGTAGCTGATGTCAGACAACCAGGGTAATGCCTTTTGCCAGGAAACGACTCTACCTAAATACATACATACACACACACACACAAAGATATATATATATATATAAATATATATATATATATATGAAAGACAGCAATGGGAACCCACCACAAGCAATGGATTTCATGGTTAGCTGTTGGTAAATCATGGACTCGCACTAGATTTACCAAGAGCTATTCTGCACAGCAATGTTAATACACCAATTATTTACACTGCACTGCCCATTGCTAATGCTAATGTTATGCTAATGTGACACAACCCTATCTTTAGCCAGTAGACTCCAGAGTTGAATGTTTGTCACAAAGCCAGATTGTGTCCATGTGTTTCCCTCCAGGCTCTTACAAACTTGCAGTGACTTTCTGGAGTAAGATAAAGGGAAGCTATTCAGGAAGTTGAAGCTGTCAGGATGCTGCAGGTCTGGAATAATGTCCTCTTTCAAACTTGTAAAAAGCATGTCAAATTTGCCATACATTTTCATGGAAAACTACTAACAATGACAGCAATAGTTTCATGGACCAACTAAAAGTTAAATGGCACCCTCTCCTTCCAGAAAACCACTAATCTGTACCGGATATATGATGCCAACTGCAGAGAGAAAAATACAACTTTCCAAACAGTACAAATGAGAGATGTGAACGTTTCTTCTACTCCTGTTGTGTACATGCCTGGCCACACCACAAAGCCATTAGAGCCCACATTAAAGACAGGGATCCATTTAAACATTGCACCTGACTGACTGCACAAGCTAAACTCAGCTCTGCATGGGTGGCATGGATCCTTCAGCAGCAGGTAATTATGTTGTAACTTAGGATAACACTGTTGGATTGAACTGGAGATTGGCTTTATAACTGAACGGCCACAGGAGCCAAGTGGTCACTATGAACACTTCATACTGAAGTTTACATTGGAGTGCTGGTGCGGCTAATAACATTATTAACTGCCACTCTGCAGTTAGTCTGTTTATTTCACGGCATGGTCCACGAGGTGAAATAACTTTTCATAGTCACATTTTCATTTCAAAACAACATCTCTTCTGAATCTATTTAAAGCAATACTGGAGTCCCAGTGTTTGAGCGGAGGATTGTTATCAAAGTTGAGAACTTTGAGATGTTATTGTTTGGCTACACCAGTCCTTGTTTTGAAGGCTGTGACAAATTTTGCTTATTACTCTTACTCAACCAGGCTGAAACCACATTCATGGCAAAGGCCTTGGGGGATCTTGCCCACATGCCCATGCACACACAGACACACGGTCTGGTTTCCATGATTTCAGAGGACATCACATTGACTTACGATTTAATTCCGGAACCTCATCCTAACCATACAACCTATCTTCACCTTAAAAGGTAATAATTTACATTATGGGACTTGCTTTTTATCCAAAAAAGGAACACAAGTTCCCATAATGTGACTGTGTAAACAGATTTAGGTCCCCACAACATGAGTAATACCTGAAACACACACAGAACTAGAGAAAAAAAAGAGGCCTAATAGTAACAATTGCCTCCACTTGGAAGTAATTAGCACATGCATTGCCAAAAGTCAAGAGCTGAGACTTCCAAAAAAATTCCTGGATGAAACTCTCTGGCAACCAAACATCTTTATAGTACAAGTCTGTCTCTGTTTGTGTCTCTACATGCCTGTGTAAATGCTCGCCGAACGTGGACGAGAATATAAACATCTGCAAGAGGGAGTGCAACCTGAAATGTAAACAATTAAAAAAAATCAATCAGCCCACCAAATGTGTGCGTGCCTTCACACGCCATGGAGGAGGAGCAGATAATGCAGAAGGCGAGGATAGAAGAGTGGAGGGGAGGAAGACGAGATAGGAGAGCATTAATCAAAGACATAGTGTTGGATGCCGTGCGTGAGCAAGGCGACATGTGATAGTAATCACAAACATATGGGTTTCCATATTGCACAGCACGGTATGGACATGGGAGCATACCGATACAGAAACAGAAATATGGAGTGACACTGGGTTCGCTCTATGCAAGTTCCACTGCAGAGGCGAGAGTGGACGCAACAGTAGCCAGCAACAGACACACTACTGGCTGTGTGCATTCACACACACACCCACATTTGTTATGTGGGTGTTGTGGTGTGAGGTCTTATCCCTGGTGGTATTACCTCAGCAGTACCACTCCAGTACCCACAGTGCACTGGTGTGAGACCACATCAAGTGGGGGAAGATATTTGCTGTGGCACTATGAGGGCCAAGGCTTTACTGAACACATATGTTGATGGAACAAACACAGGGGCGAGAGATAGATCCCCAGTCCAAAGCCACGTGGCTTTACACCACATTCACCAGCACTCAGCACTTTCTACAAGAGCACTGGAGCCAGTGCTCCGAAAGTGCACTAACATGTGCCAAACAGCACTCAGCCAGCCAAAGCGAACAAGTCAAGAAGGCAAAAGTCTCCAAATTCACTGCTACTCTGTTCAGACCTTTCCTTTTTCTTATTTTTTAATGCACAATAGACATAATTTCCAAGGCAAAAAAATCCATTGTCCTAGGTTTGTCTTGCAAACAAATGTAAGAGTCATGGAATCTCTGAATTTGCTGGCTAGGCAAAAACAGACACTGGTATGCATGGCTAGCTGGCGTCACAAAAGCAGTTATTAACTCAGCAGTTTGGACCCAAGGTTTTCCAGTCCAGCTTCAGCACATGCAGATTCTCATAGAGCCGAGGTTTCTAACCAACTCGATCACTATCACTCCTATGTATCACAAAAGTGTATGTGCATGTTGTGTGCTGCTTATTTTTCCATCTTTATGGGAGAAAAATATTTGTTACACAGTTTGAAAATTATGTCTGTGAAATAGGTTGAAATGAGTAGCACAAATGTGTTGTTAACAGCCTCATAGTTTTCATAGCTTGAAAGGTCTAAAATGAGTGGATCAGACTGATATTTAGTTCAGTAGATTTGTGATATCAGTCACTATCATCCCTAATTGAGACCATTAACTCCTAAGGAACAAGTTTTGGGCGGAGATGGCCCCTAGTGGCTAACTGCTAAGTTAAATGCTATTTGTGTCCTACTTCCTGGCCTTTACTTTGTCCAGTTTATATGCTAAGCTAAGATACTCATCTTCTACGCCCAGCTGCATGTTCACCATACAGAAATGAGAATGCAACTGATTAACTCCCAGCATAACAACAAAAAACATTTCACAAAATGTTTACCAATGCCATGTGGTGTTTTTTGCTTTATAAAGTTGTATTTACAAAGGTCTACACAGTTTAGAAGAATTTGAAATCCATGTGGTACATATGCATGACTGGTATTTGCTGGCTGTGCAACACAATCCATGTTTTTCTGCAAACAATTGTCTGCTTCCTCGATATGTTGGCATGCCTTTATGTTTCTAAGTAAGTCAAACTCAATCTAGGGAAAAGTGTGAACTATGTGCACTGACAAAAAGATACACAAATGACTGGGAAATACTCTTCAAGAACTTTGCTCAATTGCACTACAAGTGGTCAAAAGCTTAAGCTCAAGCTCTAACTTGAAGTGGTATTAACACCAGGGTGCACAGCATATAGCAAAGCATAACTTGAGACGACACATCCTCTCTGCATGCCAAAGCTAACATCCCCATCCTTTTAATGAAGATAAATGAAGTGTTCAAATTGTACAAGACCATTGCCCTTTCCACCTGGCGCAACATGCAAAACACAGCTGCCATGTCAGCTGCAGCTGAACGATGGGACCCTCTCTCTGTGAGCTGCTGCCCCCGTTAGTAAGTGCCACCTTGGCCCCACCTGCCCAAGCCCAATCACTACAAATGGTGACACCCTGGCTAAAGGCAGAACCATCTTGACACTTGGTCAGTCACCTTTGATGTTTTTAAGTGTGTGGGGTGGGGGTTGCTGTGTGAGGTGCAATTGAGCATGTTAAGACATTAAGGCCTGGATTACTTAGCATGTGATGAAGTAAGAAAGGCAGGCAGCAGGGAAGTACAGACAATCCAAAAAACGTCCAACATCTAACAAAACAAAGCAGTGGGAGGAAAAAAGGTGACGAGACAAAACAGTGCAAGACAACAAAAGCCACAATTCCACAAAACGTGTAAAGACAAGCAAAGTGGAAATGTCATCAGAGCAGGCCTCGGGTCTTTACTGTAGAGTGGGGCTCTAATGACTGCCATTACCACCACTTAACTGTCACAACCCATAATATGCTGACTGTTATTGGTGTGGTTAACAGAAAATATGACCCAGAGCAGCGATCTGTGCAGCTTGACCTCGAGTGCAGCCTAAAGTGGATTGTAGAGCAGAAGAACAAATTATAATAACTATTTTCTGTGTCTATTTGCATGTGCGCGCACTTATTTTTGACTTGAGGTAAAAACATTTTTAGAAATAAAACTATCACTATAGAGTATGTGAGTAAAGAGTAAAGTGTGAAAAAGTTCACATTGAATTGGTTGATTTAATATTCCACTTTTGCCTATTTTAACATGATTCCAAGAAAAAACACTGACAACATGTAGCCTACTAAAACATCTCTATTTCTAAACATATAAATGACCTGAGGAAATCAGTTACCAACTAAATCTCTACCACGTCAACTGGCAACTGTTTGACATAAAGTGTCCAAAAGAAAATGTGGTATGTCATATATAATATCATCTTTAGTCAAAACTAAAAATGTTTGAGACTGTGTATAATTTCATAGTGCAATATATAAATATATATACATATACATGTATATCTATATATATATATATATATATATATATATACATATACATATACACACACACATATATATATATATATATATATATCTATGTCAGCTGGGATTGGCTCCAGAAGCCCCTGTAACCCTCATGTGGAGGATAAAAGTAGGCAATAAATGGATGTTTTCAAACTGATAGCAATCCACTGGTAGGAAACATCATCACAACCTCACAAATACACATATACACAGACACACACAAATGAAGGCTCATCTTTCAATAACCCACTTCAAAGGTGCCTGTTAGCAGGTCGACAGCAGAAGACTGAGGAGAGTGGTGAGCAGTGGTGACTCTCTTTGTCTCTGTTCTATTCTTTTGTCTAAAAGTTCTGCTTTTCTCTTCTAAGCATCTCCATTTCACTGGCTGACAAAGATCAGAAGTGTATACTTGTCTTTCTTTCTCTCTTTCTCTCTCAATCAGCCCCGAGGTTGTGAAGCAGCTGCCACCTGCGTGTCGCCTTTGGAACTGAAATTTCTCCAGAGATCGAGTTTCAAGCGCCACTTTATCCTTCAAAGTTTAAAATTTCCAGAGCCAAACAATTACAGCTTCACAAACCAAAGGTTTCCTCTGTCAAAAAATTAACTTAATTAATTGTAACGGGGCTGAAAGATTCAGATGTCTGGTGATTAAAATCCTTTATTCAGTCAGCATTAACACATTTTTCTTAGTTTGAAAAATCGCTGAAAACATCTGGGATAATCCAAGTACACAACTCGTATAAAAACAGGTGTTGTCGTTTTTGGACACGTTAATGCAGAAAAGTCACATTTACGATCAAATCTGCTCATTTACCAAACCATAGCAGAGTATTTGCCACTATTTTATGACAGACTTTGCAAGTTTTTGCTGAGTTACAGTTTTCTCTTTGTGGAAGATCACGCTAACATGGAGGAAAAACTTCATCTCAAGGCCAAACAACAAGTAGATTTATGAGCAGCTTTTCTGTTTATCTAGACAGTCTTATTCATTCAGTCTTGTTACAGTGGGGGGAAAGAAACAACATTTCAACCGTCAGACCCCCCTCACATTTTGATTCAGGAACTTCCCAATCCAATAAATGTACTTAATAATTGTTTATAAATGCTGACATTCTTGAAGCATGACGGTACATGCCTGCCATCACAAAATAAACATGGATGAATTTAGAAAGGTATGTAAAGACTGAGCTGTATTAGACAGATTTATTCCATTGAAGGAGCTTGTGTTTAGGCTGCCAGGAAAAACACTTTCCTACGGATAGACCAATTCACCTGTGACACTCTTGGAAAATAGGATGAAGGGTGCTGGGGAGGTCAGCGTTATTGCCCACAAACCAATAATGGCACATATGAAGCCAAACAAGAGATAATGATAGAGTCGGAGATCTACATCATGGATTGCTTGCTCATTAGCTCTTCTTAGGTTAAAGTCAGGCTAAACGTCGTACCAAAATCCAACAAAGCTACAAGGGCACAGAGACTGAAATCAGCTGATTGCTGAAAGGAATAACAGCTCATTGGAAGACATGTTAGCATCATACATATAGGAAGAGACCGTTTTAAGTTATGTCATTTAAATATGAGTCAACGGTGAATAATTATTTTTATGACCCGGAAACAGGACTGAAAGGGCTTTTTCAAGGTCCACTTCAATATTCACTGTCTAACAGATTTAAAGTGTGACTTCCCCATTGCAAGGACAACTATAAAAAGTCAATAATTCAATTCTTTAGCACATGGTAGGACCAGGTCAAGAATCCCGATCCTTCTTGCTGTGCGACAACAGTGCTACCCACTACAACCACTGTGTGGTGCTGTAATTTATATAAAAAAAAATATTCATTGTTCAGCTCTACCCTGAAGTCATCTCTCTTTAAATGTGAAATTGCAGCTTACTTTAAAATAACTTATCAACAGAATGAAGAAACTATTCATTCATTCATTATGTCTATCTGTACTACTTTTGAGAGTTATTGGGTTGCCAGTGAATCATTGCACCAACAACCACTCACACCCATCATCGAGTCTTTAGTTAACCTAACCTCAATCTGCGCGGTTTAGGACAGTGTGAGGACACTGAGAACCCAGCGGGAACATGCCAACTAAATAGTAAAAAGCCTTGTTTAAAAAAGGTGACCACTTTGCTGTGGGGCACCAGTGTTAACCACTGCGATGCCCTGTGAAGCAGAGCACAATTTAAAGCTGAAAATAAAGAGGTCTTCTTCAAAGCAAAGGCATTTTGGTGAAAGGAATGGTTTGCCATTTTGAATAACAAGATTGATATTGCTCTTAAACCTCTCTTGTCTCAGCGAATGTCACACTCTCCAAAGTTCTAACAGTTACAAGAGAAGTTTAGGTTTTCCATGAACAGATTATCATGACCACAGGCCTTGGACACAAGTTGGCTACAGATATTTACCCACACATGCGAGTAGTACATGTGCACTGCAGGTGCCTTGGAGCAACTTACAACCACACGCAGTCTCTTTTTCTGCCATTGAGTCATAAAAAGCCAGTTAAAAGCAAAGAAAAACCCTGAATACTTTCAAATATACAATACATTATGAAACTGAGGTCAAAGTTAACATGAATACCACTTATTAAGAAAAAAACAATCTCTGAAAGAAGGTGTTTGATCTTGCTTTATAGTCTGATGTCGAGAAAAACCTAATGTTATTTCGAAAGCAATGTCACTGTATTTGATCAGTGTTCAAAGGCTGTAGAGACTGGCTGAATAAAATGTATATTAAAGTAAAAAGGGGCATTTACTCAAGCGTAAAAGCCTGTGAAACATCTGAGAATGATTATTCACCTTTTGGAGGCGGTCATATATACAGTATGTGTGAAGAACTAGAAACACATACCGCCTTCAGTGTCATTAGAACACTCCAACATTACAATTCACCTCAAACTGCATTCTCATTAAGGCTCAAGCACCTTGGATCAATTTTCACAGATTCCTCTAAAAAATTGTACAGTGAGCAAACGCATCACAGAGGGATAATGAAACAGGTGAGCACCTGAAAACCTCTTTCTCACCCAATTAGAACAAAACATCTGGGTTTGCTACAGCCTGGACTCACGTCTCATCAAAGGGGATGACAGAGTGGGATTAATGTGATGCCAAAAACTTACTCCACCGTCAAACGTGCGGCATTTATGTGTGCGTGTGTGTTTCTGTGAGTGTAAAGTCTGCAAGCCAACAGTCAGATTATACTCCCAACGTGCCACGATCATCAGCCACTACAGTAACATGGTTGATTTTGGTTTGATTCCCGATTCAAAGTCATTTTTGTTTCAAAATGTATTCAGTACATAGAGCTATTAATTTGAGTCTGTAGTTCTATAATCATGAAATCAGAGTAGTAAGTGTTTGCTAATGAGGTAGTTTTCATATTTGGAAAAAGCCAACGTAAACACAAGCAAAGTCAAGAATATTTTTTTATTCATTTATTTTAGTTAACTTGTTAAGTATCCTAGGTATAACCTGAAAAAGTTACGTGAGTTTATGACAAAGTACCTTGGCTCTATTTTAATCATAAAACTGAAACCATCGTTTTCTATTACACTGTAAGGGCACACAGGTCTTTTGAAATGAAACAGACTTTGCCACTTTGTGAAGTTTTGAATCAAAAAACATTGATGTAAGATTGCGTAAGCTTTGTATGTTTACAGTAAGGTCAAGGTTTTTGGATCGAGCACTCACCGGGTCCTCTGGCCTTTGGCTGCTCTCATGGAGAGGCTCTTCAGGGAGGTGGTCACGTCGAATCAGAGTGAATTCTCTGATGAACACTGCACCGCCATCGTTGGCCCACACAGCAACCTGAGAGATTGGGATACAGAATGAGGTTCAGCACAAAAATATATGTTAGAGCAAAATAAAAATGAAATACAAAAATAAGAAAGAGTGCAATTGTTTACAAATGATAAATATGAATATCAACAAACATCTGTGTGTGGTTGTGGGTGAAGTACACATAATTCTACGCTTCTGTTTTTAACTCCTCACACAACTGAATGTGTAATTTTTCATACGGTCATATTTTAAATCATGACAGTATGAAAAGGTTACCTGTGGTTGAAGTGGGACATTTTTTAATTGTTACTGAAGCCGGGATTCTTGTGTGAAAAGAAAAAGACAAACGGACGCTATTATAACAAATAACTGGCATTTCACCAATGTGACTGTGGAAGCCATGGGCAACAATGTCAATTATTGTGAAACATTTTTGCGTAATGTTTGTATATGTACATTTAAATTGTTGTTATTCAGTTATATTCTATTCCTTCACAACTGCACAGTTGCACTATGTATTCATAATTTTCAAACTGGATGATTCCTTTGCACTCTTATTTGAATGCTTAACTCTCTATATTGTTGTGGTGTATGTCCTTATGTTTACCTATTATTCAAATATTTACATATTATAGAATAGATTAGTATGTTTAATGTGCTGTAACACAAGCATTCCTAGTTTTGGAATCAATAAAGTACATCCATCCATCCATTCATCCATTCATCCAGTTTTGCTCCTGAGGAAAAATCCCTTCATAGTGGTTTTTAACCTTTATCATGTACAAATATAACTATATATATTTGATTTATTTTATTGATATAAATTAATAAACAGAGAAGTAAATTATTTGAGTCTCACAATGTATTTGCATGGTGCATAAACATGATTAATGGTGGTGTTACAGAATGATTAGCCCAATTTTGGAGCAATGGCAATATGTAGGTGAACTGGAGTCAAACTTCTGTTTCTATTTGCAATCCTTTTTTTTTTTTTGAGGTTGTCCTCTTAACCTCACATCCCTCCTGATGAGGGGAAACATTCAGGGCTCTGGAGGAAATCACAGCTCGAGATATGTGATAGCAAAAGACGCAGCAGCCCTCCTGTTGGGGGAGATGAGCTGAGGGTGAGGACGGATAGGGCCCATTAGCAGCACAGCGGGGCCCGCATTCTCAAGGATGCACATATTCACAGAGCGGAGGCCCTCAGCTGCTCCCTGTGGGTCATAAACACCCTGCAATGACCCAGGTCAACTGCCTGCTTCCTGGGCCTGTGCCAAGGCAGAGCGCGAGGCAGAGCAGGGGATGTGGGTTTGAGGTACTTGATGTTATTCACATTGCAAAAGGCTTGCAGATCTTTAGTCGAATGGCGGAAAAAAGGTCCTCCTAACCAACTACGGCAGAACTTATACAACTTTTCTGTGGGAAAAGCCCACAGAGTGAACTCTTAAAGAAGACAAATGAAATCTGGTCTAAAGCCCTACACTCAGCACTGCGTCGCTGTGGAGGCATCTGTAACAACACATAAGTCACCACAGTAAAAATGTGGGCAGTAGCCTCCTCGGATGACAAAGATCATAATGTACAGGAAGATTTCTGTATGGTATGTATCTGCAGATGTTGCAGCTGTTGGGCCACATGCAGCCTTTCTGTTTATCTGGTCACACTTTACATTCTAGTGCAGTACAAAAAATACAGTTATATTCATAATTTTCAATAATACCATCTTCTTATGGTATTCACCCAACTAATGGTGCTTTTCCATTACTATAGTACCTGCTCAACGTGGCCGTGGGCGTTGAAGCGTTGCTGCGCAAAACTGTGATGACGTTGTTTTATATGTGACACAAACACACAAACTAGTTACGCAGTTCTTTCAGTACTTCCTGCATGACCTGAGCGTCTGACACTAAAACTGAAATATGTCTGTGATTCGGCTCACAGTCGCTGTCGCTAAATACACCAGACTCCTCTGTTAAATATTGCGATTTTAGACATGTCCTTGCTAAATGTTGGAGATAATGTACAAGTTTTCTGTCTTTTTAACTGATCTACAGTTCGGCATTGTTGGGTTTGATTTACGACTTTTCCAGTGACATCACATTTTAGTATCAGCTCAGCTTGCTTGGAACCTCACCAGTGCAGTTACTATAAAAAAAGCACCAGGTACCAGGTATCCCTCATGGAAAAGCAAAAAAAAAACTAATCAAGTTGAGTCGAGCCAAGCCGTGCTAGAACTGTATAATGGAAAAGCGCCATAATAGCTTGGTATTAACAAAGGGAGGACAAACTTCAACTTTATTTTCACTTATTTTCATGTTATTCAAACTGATGGTTGCCCACAGTAATTCTCATTACCAAGCTATTCCCTGTATTTTACTAAAAATATCCAGGTAATAAAATAATGCATTACTGTAATGTTATATCCTTAATACCATACTACTACCATACTATTACTATTACTATACTATTACCAAGCTGGAAATTGCATTACAAATAATGTGGTATTGTATGACCTCCAAATTAAAACATTTATCTGTATTTAAAAAAGAATAAACAATAATATTTCACATTAGACTATTTATATAATATTGATTTATTATATACCTAGTGCAATACACTGGGAAACACCAAGTTTCTCAGACCTTGAGACTACAGTAAACATTACATTTATACCCCTGATGCTTGAACACATGACGTATGAGAGGCCAAATAATTGATGAGAGACACTTTTATCAAAATACAGCCTGCTATTTGGTAATATGAACACTGCATGAGGTCTCTGCTGACAGTGTTGCACTGAGGCATGTCCTCTCTGCCATCCATGCTGAAAATTACCTCACAATCCAGGGGTAAAGCAAACACAAGTCCAGCATATACATATATATGAACATTAGGAGTTGTGCTTGTGTGTGTGTCAGCTGTAGGACGTACTAAAAAACCATTTGAGTGACCAGATGTCCTTGCTCAAGGCTAAATGGAGGAGCCTTTGACATGAACAAGCCGATTGTGTCATTCTCAACGGGTTTTCCACTTGTTCACTCGAATATGATTTTCTCACACACTTCTAGTGTCTTGACACCAGGACAGATCTGGCAGCAATTTTCTTGTCATTTTGAAACCTGCATCCACCTTCCTTAAAGACATGGAATAGGCTGGAGTCAGACTGAAATACAGGCTGATCACATGACAGCTAAACTAAGTCTTCATGGAGTCTTAAAAGGAGGACCAATCAAAACATTAGCACTGTGAACATCCCTTTATTTGCAAAACACTTTCTTTAACATAATTTGCGGTCTGGATTATGTTAAAGAGTTAGCTGCAACTAATGATCAAATGTATTATCAGTTAACCTGTCAAATATTTTCTCAATTAATGCAGTACTGCCATTTATTCATTGTCTCCTATAGCCAAAACCCTACCATGTGGCCCTAGTTTCATTTATAATATCTATCGATCCATTTTCTCCATGCACCCATCAGTGTCTTCAAATGGTCAGATGTGGGGTTAGTGCGGGGGTCTCAAACTCAAATGACCTGGGGCCCCCTGAGCATCTAGGCTCTTCATTAGGGATGTGCAATATGAGATTACCATATCCCAGCATGATATTGCAATAACAATATTTATGAAATTTCACAGAATTTAAATAAAAATAAAATAAAAGTGTTTTGACATGCGATGATATACAGATCCGTAATATGTCAAACATCAAAAACAGACATTGTAAGTAGATATTAAGTGGCGGGCCACATGAAATATATGGATGGAAGCAAGTGGAAAGCCAGAAAAACTAGTCTTCAGTCAGTGGTTCACTATTTTGAAAAGGCAAAGTGGCATGCACAGATGGATGCAATAATGCGCTATTAAAGTTTGCAGTCATATGTTCAATTCAATCATAAGACAAACAGGCGAGAAAAAGGCCCTTTTCATTCCACTACATGGAACCTTTTCCTGTGTCGGATGTACTTGAGTATTTGAGTTTACACAAGCACACACTCACTCAGGCAATGTTTGAGATTAATTGAAATGAAAATGACAGGGGTTAAGACAACACACACTCCTGGTTTGTGGGGGCATGTGTAAACGGGCATCTCTAAAAACTACACATACGTGGCCCAAATCCAGCGTCAGTGAGGCTGTAAGTGTGTCAGTTTGACAAAAGACAAGGGTGAGGGTAAAGCAGGGGAACTAGTTCGGGGACTCATTAACCTCCGAGGCGAGTTCGATTTCAAAGAGCACGTCTCAACCACAGAGGAGAAGAGGAAGTGAACTCAGGGGCAAGTTGGGTCTTCAAAAGCGCATAATCAACAGTAATAACATCCAGTGTGATATTACAATTAAGCTTTCCCATAATGTGGTGCCAGCTTTCAGTGTTTGGGTGGAAACTGTGAGAAGCCATTGCAACACCAAGCCAAAAACTAGACTTATGTTTCGTGCACTGCTGCCTTTGATTAATAAAATTCTGTCCTGTGTTTAGATAAGGACACCTCTTTTTCAGGACTGGCTCCTGTCGGCATGAAACCTAAGAGGAAAAGATATTTTTGCTAATCCACTTTCAGGGGGGATTTATGTGAGCTCTCACTTAACACATTTCACGGAGGAAACATTGTGGCCTTTCTTTTCCTATTGCTTCTTCGCTTCTTCACTTTCGATGTGTCCATCGCTGGCCACCCACATGATGATCTAGTGGTGGATTTCTGCGCTCCCCATATAGGAACCACAGGATTATGATGTGCTTAGTTAAATATTTTCTCATTAAAAGCCAAAGCCAGAGGCCACTTCAGGGTTTTACGAGTGATAAAGAAATCATACAGGCCATGATAGGATCTTAGCTAAATTCAGAAGATGAGACTCCAGTATAAGGCCCTATCCACATGGAAAAAAAGAAACATTTTCCATAAACATGGCATTTCAGGAAATGTCTTCATCCACAAGAAATTCCACCACAACGACTCTAAACGCTGTACTACAGACGCCAGAGCGGTGTGTGGCACTGCAGTGCTGCAAAGACACCAAAACCAGAGAAGAAGGCGTTGAACAGGCACACACAGCATGTGCGCTGCGTACGAAAAAAAAATGTCTTTAAAATAAAAGTATAAAGACAATTAAAGTTATCATAAAGTGAAATAGACCAAACAATCTCCAAAACCAACAAGAGCAAAAAGACGATGATAAAGCTAAGCGACAGTGAAAGCAAGAGAGGTAAAAGATTGCCTTTTAGTGCTCCCAAAAAGCAGTTTCAGTGTGGCTAAGATGCCCATACGATAAAAATCTTTGGTGGATTCACCTATACTTGTTACTTGGTCTTGCAAAACAGCAGTTCATGTCTAACCTCTGTGAGAAACCGGATAAAACTGAAAATACCACTTTCAGCACGTTCTCTGATTCCTGATGGATTGTTAGTTACCTTTATGTTCTTCTTTGTGCAGCCTTTGAAGATGTACGCTTTATCCCTGCCTTCTCTGCCAGGTTTCTCTCAACTTGATTTATTGATCTCTGTCTCCCACGAGCACTTTATCCTGTGAGCATGAGTGGAAGAGTGGCAAAGAGCTCAACTTGTCTCCATTTCTGCCCTCTACACCTCCCGTCGATTCAATTCATGACGAGTGCAAGGAAAAGCCTCAGGGGAGGAAAAAAAGGTGAACATTATTTTCCTGGCACTGTCACCGTATCCCATTGTGCTTATATACTCTGTTATTCTCATGATGGTTGACCTCTTTCTAATGATGCACAAGCACTTCCCGGAGACAGCCTTTTATATTTGCCATATTAACCATTTAATAAGCGTTACCCTTTAAAAGGGAAACTTGCGCAGAACATAATTCAGGTCATTTAAGTACAAAATGGACTCTGCCTACCTTGCGTCTTTTACTTTATTTCACACACTGTTCAACCTGAGCTGTCCAAGGTGGGCTGAAAAGCTCAAAGGCTGAATCTAACGTTATTTATTATAATGCTCTGCATTTAACGAACATCGTAAGGGGAAATTTCCCCATTGTGGATGTGTAAAGTGTGTGTTGCAAAGGTTCAGCACTACTGTGTCAAATCAAGGACACAATAGAAGTTCACATGACTTATTTCAGTAAATGTCTTTTGAAGACGCAGGCGAGAATCTACCTCGACATCACATGTCGCAATCAGTCCAGTTTGGTTGGAGTTCAGTCTGCAAACTAAACATTCGGATGTATTGAGTGTTTGTGTTTTCCTGTTTTTTTCCCCCTTCAGGTTCTCTGGTCATCGCTTCATGTGACACTTCTAAACACACAAAGACAATTCACTTCACGGACTCAACATTGTCTCCCTGTTATGGAAACCTCGATGAACGTGGACATGAAACATAAACAGGGTTCGCAGGGGTCCTTGAAATATTTGAAAGCTTGTGAATTTAAAAGAAAAAAAAAAATTCAAGGACCTTGTAAGTCTTTGAAATTCACCCTAAATAGACAGGAGTGCTTGAAAGTGCTTGATTTCTATGTCTCATATTTAAAAGTTGTAAAGTGCTGCTGTAACAGTCATTTCTGGGAGGTAATCAATACGTCTAAAACTGATTAATTTTGATCTGAAAACATCATCATTTTGAGAAACACCAAACAATATTTTGTGTCATTTTGATTATGGAAATAATCATTAGTTGCGGCCCTTCTCTGGTTGATCGTGCCCTTTCTCTTCAGCTTTAGTTTTGAAGAATTTATTATTTAAAGCCAAGAATATTAACTTGCACTATAAAATAGGGTTTATATCACATTACTGTGGTTTAGATTGAACTTTCAAAAACAAGTCATGTGGAGCACTGATCAGCCACAACAGTGGTTCCCAACCTTTTTTTTTCTTGAAGCCCCCTTGCTTGTGTCCAAGACAAACCATACCCCCCAACCCAAAACCCTGTCCACGCACACACACAAAAAGAATAAAGTGAATCATTACAAATGTTTATATGCAAATAATGAACAGCAGTTCTAGGTTTTTGTTCCTATTCTCACATGTGGATAAAAACTCTCCTGTGCTTCCATAAACTCAAAACCAAGTTAACTTGGTCACAGAGGTGTTGGCTATAAATAGCTCCATAAATTTAAAGGTGGACAAAAAAAATGGGTTGTAATTTGTTCTGATTATTCAATAGTAATTAATATGCGCAAATATAATTTTAATAACCGCACAACCTCAGAACAGCACAACCCCCCATGTGATGTCTGGCGCCCCCTGGAGGGTAACCAGTGAGCCAAATCATTAAACTGGTAACTGCTTTTAATGCTGCGGTAATCCATTTACGCACAAGTTAAATTGTTTAGAGTTCTAACACCACTCCTCTGAATAAAGCACAAGGATACACACACATCTGAAGAAGTCATCATCGATCACTTTATACCAGAGTTGTCACCAGACTGATTTCACTCCAAACCACAAAAAATATCAGCCTGCAACACAAACAGAGATCAAATACTGTAATGCTCACAATGGCTGTACCTTAACAATGAATCACGCTTCTGCACACGCCAGCTGACCACAAGCTGAATGCAACACGATCACTCGACCAGAGTGCGCCACATTAGCACGTAGCATATTTTCTGCTAAGCGGACGGACTGGTTAGTCCACCTGCTGACCATGTGTGAGGTCACAAAGGCTCATCCTGGAGTGTACTTCTGAGAGGGGGCTAATTACGTGCTGGTGTAAACATCACCTGTCACACAGTCCAAACAGGCAGAGCTATAAAATGCACTCCAGAGGCTGTTGTATCCCATCCCATAGCGAGCAGACACACACACACAGAGAGAGAGAAAGAGAGGTCTCAATTCAAAAATAGCTTCACCACTAACATTCAGCTCTGCAACAGTCGCCGTGTGGTTTCTCATGCTCAGGTAACAACCACTATTATTTTTAATGTGTTGGTTTTTAAATAAGGACCACAGAAGATTTCTGACAACTCAGCTAACAGCAACATGAAGCTCTATAACAACGGCACAGTATTTTCCCCAATACACAACATATACTAAAGCCACTGCACTGAGGAGAATGGAAAGTCATTGTAGAAGCGCCACAAAGGGAGGGCGATATGGGCGAAACATAATATATCGATATTTTGGGGGGATTTTGACAATAATTAGTCGATATCCTTTAAAAATGTTATTTTAATTGTCTTGTGACTAATAAACGGTTGCTTTTTGGAACAACTCTCTTTAGCATTCAAGTTAAAGAATTTAAGACTTTAAATAATTGCACTACAGTGAAACATTGAATTCTTGGAAAACATTCAGAGAAATTGTGCGGCATTCAAGCAAGAGCAAGTCCAATCGATACTGTCCAAAAACTCTAAATATCCTTTTTTTCTTTACACATAATTATCAGCTTCAATATTCTCTGATTTCTTTAATAATAATTTTACTTTGGGAACAAAACAAGGCATTTGAGAACATCATCATTTTGAGCTTTGGGAAACACTGATATCTATCAACCTCTTCTGACATTTTAATTGACAGAGATGAATCGATTGTGAAAATAATCATTAGTTGCGGCCCTGATGTCTGATTTTGATTTACAGATTGCATAAGATTTTACTTTTTTTTTATTTTTCCGACTTATCCAGTTTCCGTGACTCTCGCCAGTATCACACAGATCCCAATACTGAGTATTGTATCAGCTCATCCCTCGCATTGAGTTCACACATGCTGTAAACAAGCATGAGAGCCTCACTGGAAACGATCTCTACTGCATAGTGAGAGTGAATGCTGCATACTATCACATTAACACAACACAGGCAGCAGTCCAGCAATCAGATATGGACAGAGAGGAGTCTGCAGCAGCTGTGTGACGGCTCTCCTTCACTGTTTTTTTTTTTTTTATTAGTCTGATCGATTAACTGCCTACGACTCTGGTGTTGAGTAGTTATGACCTCTGACTTCCATCAGTAATAAAGCTGCGTGTGACAGCGACAGTGTGAACATGAGGCCGTCCACCCCGACTAAATTCAAACAAGTTTATGGAGTTGCGAAAGCCATAACCAAGCATTGGATCATCTAGTACTCATCATCTTAATCTAATTCTACACTGGTTGACACAGAGCAGATGTATTTGCTCTGTCATCATCTTCCTCTTCCTCACATATGTGAGACAAATAAATCTGTCTCCTGCGAATAAAGTCCGTAGCTATTTACAACACTGTATTTTAACATTTGGCGATAATGGTGTTACTTCAAGAGCTCAACATTTTTCTCAGGTGGTAAATATAAAAAGAAGCATCGAGTTACAGCAAACCAACAAATCCACATTTGTCCAACTAAACATAGTGAAATGTTAAGATCTGGCAGATTACAGTGCAATTTATGTACAAAGCTAAAAATGGACAATGAACACCAAGTGTCCAGAAGTTGATTAAAATGCGGGGAAGGCAATGTAACGTATAATTGAAAAACCAAAATACGTAAAAGGGAACCTTTAAAATATAGCCTCTGAAAATGGTCAAACTTGTTGTACAGGCTCAAAAACTTTATAAGAATTATTTTATATTGCAATAGAGACCATTTTAGAATATTGCTGTTATTTATTAATTTGTTGGTTTTATTTATTTTTTGGTTTTATGTTACCTTTCGCTTATTTTCATTAAACTGTTGACAAATGAAGCTCCCAATCCTCCTATAGTTGAGTTTAGGGATATAAACTGACAATATTTATAACATCATTCATATTTATTCATTTTGAGGAGGACGACGCAAGGACTCGGGCAAGATGGAGGCAGATGATCCGCTGTGGCGCCCCCTACAGGGAGAAGCCGAAAGAAGAAAAAGAAGACCCGTATTATTTTTTTGTTTACGTATTTGTGCCGTCTGTTGAATATGAACTGAAAAAAATCCATTCATTCATAAATATACACAAACACACACACACATACGCGCACACACAAACATCTGTCCTCTTTCATCATATCAGTTCGCAGAAGGATTGACAGCTGGGTGGCACACACACAACAGAATGTTCCACATGTCGCAGGCCAACGGGTTCACAGCAGAGTACATGTGTGCTGCTGCACGCCTGATTCAAAACACCAGGCTAATTTCACACTTAAAGGTGACTGTCACCACATGATTGATGACGACAGTTATGTAAGGGTTTCTGTGGCGCACCACAAATTCTCTCTTCACCCTCCATTTCAGGCCTGAGCCTCACCAAGAGAATGATTCGTCCCTTCGCATTGAATTAAAAATGTCACTTCATGTTACTGTAGTCATGTCTCACTTTAACGCCACATTCGCTGGAAATAAAGCTCCAGTTAATGGTGAGCATGAGCATAATGGTTTTGAAACAAACTGCACTTTTTATTCAAGAGTTATGCACCACATCTCATTATGTAGTAGGAGTAGGAGTGGAAGTTTAGGAACAGTCAGGCCATTCTGACCTGGAGTCTCACATTCGCCATTTTATGACTCATTCTTCGAAAATAAACAGATTGTTTTTTAACGAAAAACAGAAATTACCGTGTACATAATGAACGTGTAAACTTTAGTTTGAATTAATTCATTCATTTGAGTGTTTAGCAATTAAAGTATTTTTTTTAATGTGGTAATTCAACCTTCAAATAATGTCAAGATTATTTTGCTGGCAGGTTCAGTGTCATCTCTCTCAAAGCCTGAGCAGGTCTGCATCATCTGCCTTGGCACTATGGAACTTCTGGTTTCGGATCCTTTATACCATAAACCCCAACCTCTCACTCTATTACTAACTATTGATAGAGTGGATGTCAAGGCAGAGGCAGCACAAAAACCGAAGAGGATAAAATAAGTGGTCGGACAAGGATGAATGTTAACTAGTTGGACTAGTAAGTGTCAATCGTTTGATTGTCATCTATATCAGCAGGGGTTGAAAAAGCAAGTTACGTAAACGAAAGCGAGATTTAGGTTTGTTCTTTTATTCAAATATCAAACAGTGTCATCATATTTTGTGTAAATGCTCTAACATAGGCTACCATATCTGGTCTGAAGTTGTTCATTAGAAGTCCTGCTTCAGATTTCACTGGTGTCATTGACTGGGGTATTTGTTATACTCAATACTGTAATTCCCTCTACCTTGGCCTCAATCAGTCAGCACTCACTAACAGGTTGTCCAAAATGAGGTCAGCTGACCAGCTGGACTATTGTTTTGTCTTAAATATTTAATTGCCCTTTTCTTTATCGTTTTATGGTGTCATTCTATTGTACGTACTGCCGTCACGCGATGCCCCTAAATATATATAAACTGCATTCAAGCATCCATGCCATACTTTCCAGAAGACCAATCTAGTCATTTTTCATTTATTTGAAACTGAATAAAAATTAACCTGGCTGGATGGAATCTAATTAAACTTGAAAAAGAAACACGTACAGAACGTGAGAGCGAGGGAGAAACTGCAATCTCTGAAGACCCCATGCTCCTGCCACAACGAAGGCCAACAAATTTGTTCTGCTGAGTTTCCTAAACTGTTTTCACCGACATAAACAAGCGCCACGAAAGCCTCACTCCCCTCCAGAGCGCCGTCTGCGGTCACTGATGAATCGCTGCTGCATTCCTGCTCCCAAATTAAGCCCCTCATTTGCGGGACTTGCCTGACCATCGAAACGGTCCTAATTTCCATAATCTGTGGCATTCTCAAGCGCTGATCTCATCTGGTTTACAGCAAGGCGGATAATGAAATGCTGCCCTGGCTGCAGCGTGGCATCCTCAGCTCTCCAGCACTGTACTCCATAATCCACACTCCATTCTTCAATTGTGCTTCTGCATTACTGGGAGCCAGCTGCTGCACACTGGGCACAAAGTGGAAAGAATTCTGGATGTTTACCACTGCGCTGAGTTTTCTGTCTGTTATTGCGACTATAATATGATTAATATTTGGAACCCATATACATTTACAGTAAACATTTAAATCTCTTTCAAAATGTTGAATTTTACACTGACATTAACACAAAACATGCTCCTAGTGCTTATCAAAACTGAAACTTTTTTTTCACATACAATTTGAAGAAACTAATAAAATTAGCTCCCTGAGGAGGAATAAATAAAAACAATAGTTTCTGGATATGAAAGGCTGTCTAACAGCAAGAAAAAGTAGTTAAGCCATCTTGGACTCAAGCAGGCGGAGAATTTATTCAGTTAAGTGGCTGAAACACTCCCTTTAAAAGTATGACACTACTTTTTTTGTTATAATCCCATAACCAAAAAGAAAAAAATATATACATGCATACAGCACCCACGAAACTTCGCACACATAATCTGGTATTTATTAAGACCGAGCGTCATGCAGTCTCTGTCACTGAAGGATTTTCTTTTATTATCTACACAGCAAGAGAGAAACATCCATAAACTTGATTTTAATTACATTTATTTGATCATGTTTATTGCATTATTTATTTCAACTGGCTTCGTTTTATGCCCATGTGTTTTATTTTAGCTTTGATTGTGAATTGCCTTGTAAAAATATTTTTACTGACTGTGTTAAAAACGACAAGAGCATTAATATTATTATTCATCATCATTATTATTATTTATAGTGTAGGTTTGATGACTTGACATTTCCAAAGCCAGTGATGGTTTATAGATGTTTGTGTCCATTTACAGTCACACATATTAACAGACTTGATGATACTGCAGGGCTGTGCAGTTGGACATCAGACCCATAGACCTGCGTTCAGGCAAACACATAGCTTTAATTTACATTTCTATTGTCGTGCAATGTACATAAAGAGTTTTAGTCCTAAATCTGATGGAGTGACAGTAACAGAGTTTTACATGTCAGGCCCCAGGTGTAAGGAGATCATCAGAGATAAGTGCAAATCTATATAATCCTGTTCATAGGATTTGACACATGCCTGTGTGCATCTGGCAGAAACTCAGGACAGAGCTTTTTCAGCTCCCTTATCCCTGCTTTTCTAACTAAGTACGAGGAATTCAATTCGCTTAAATAGCGCAAAGGAATTATTAAAACTTCCAACCAGTATTTGTTCGCCTCTGACCCAATTTCTATGTTCAACAACAGGAAATACTTTACAGAAGTAATTATATGCATTTTATCATTTATCATATTATACACCTAATAGATTTTTAAAAATATCTATCAAAGACCAACTTTACTGTCATTAATGTTAATGCCGTGTCAAATTTAATGTTGTCTGTATTTATTCGTTAAATACAGCTGACTTTTGTTGAGAGAAAATGCCACATATCCATGCTCAAGGTAAAGCTCAGATTGTCTGACCGTACACCAGAACAAATGTTTACAAAGAACTCAGTTCACTTTCAACGACGACGGCTGGCAGACACTCCCAGACATCCTTAACTCGGCTCAACATTCTCCTGCAGCCAAACCAACCACAACACCACCGTGGCTCTGACAGATGAGCAGGGGAAACCCAGTGATTTGTCTAGAGTCCTCTAAAAATGACACTCACATCCCCGAGGGGAAACTGTTTCTGAGGCACAACTAAAGGATCGGAGGCAGTCAGTGTGTTTACATGCAGGTTAAAAGTCAGATTTTAGCCGGACTAAGACAATAATTCAGTTTTTTTAATGTTATGTAAGCATGTTATTCTGATTAAAATACATAACATACCTGGATAATGCAATTCATAGTCATAGTTACTTTAGCATGTATGCGATTAGTCGCACTTGGCGTTCTCCCCATGCACCAACATTTCCTCCCTGGTCTTTGACCCGGAACTAGAAGGAGACAAAGTAAAAAAAACTCCAAGAACAAACAACATGATGGCGTCAGTGAAAGAGAAAGCTACAGAGAACACCCGATTTTGGACTGTTCAAGATTAACGTGTACAGCAGGTACGAAACATACAGAACCACAGCACGACCCATCTCACTATCCATCCCTCTACTATTTGTTTTTCTGTGACGTAAAAGGTCAACAGGAAACTTGACCTTTTATAGACTGTCCAGCGCAGTCAGACGTACACGGCCAACAAATTGATTTTCTCCTCCGCATGTATATTCAGACTCTGCACATTGACCGACTGCCTGTCTTAGTCGGACTACAGCCATAGCTCGATTAAACTGTGCATGTAAACAGTATTCCCAATTACTCTAAAATGACATGGTCAACATAATGTGACAGGTTAATGTCGTCCATGTATGGAGTTTAGGAAACTCAAGAGGACTGACTAAAAAAACCCATAAAAGGGCATAAAGAAAATCTCTCAGGAAAGGTCAATATGCTATCAAGAGTATCTCAGCCACCGAAAACAAAATCACATTTCAGCGTGATTGTTGTGCGAAAGAACGAGTGTCTTAATGCTGATAATGGAGGATGATTGCTGGGACGTAAGACAATAATAGCACATCAGGAAAAGGTATTCAAACACCAGTGTCATTTGTGTGGAATTGCTGGCGAGAGGGAGAGGTTTGATGAATGACGTCCCTGACATCTGGGATGCAGCCAAAGTGGCGTTTGAGTTCGGGGTGGGGGGTGGGGGTGCTGGGTGTATGAGGGAGGAGTGTTGGCGCGAGTTGGCACATTTCGTCCTCCACATTCCCTGTGTATTAAAGAGACAGATCGGAGGCGCCATTTAAACTCTTAAACACACCATGAGAGATTTATTTGACACCTTGTATGAGTCCTGTGGAGGTGCCTATGTTTGTCCAACTTTATGTACTGTATATGTAGTGTATCTCAGTATATATGACTGCCTATGTACATAGTGCAGCTCTTATTCTCTTGAATATAACTGTAGTTATATTCCTATAGGGAGTTTCAGGTTTGTATTGGTCTTGTATTTCTGCTCTCTTTTTTTTCCAGCATGCATTTACACATTCACTATGTGTGCAGGAAATTCCAGACATTTGTATTTTGTCATTCAGATATAGACCCAGGCACCCACTAAAAAAGACAGCACATGATGTTTGTTTATGCAGCCAGTGAGCACTCTTTTATCGCAGTAAAGTCCTTTAGCTCCAAAGGAGCAGCAAATGTGGCTTCTCCCGCAGCCCGCTGTGGTCAGATTATATTTAACACAAGGTCGTGCAGGTTCATCGGAAATGGAAAAATTCAGTCGTCAGGGTGTAACTGCACTGATCTCACTCACAACTACTGGAAGAAATTCTTTCCCAAACAAACTATTGTCAGTTGAGATAACACTTAACTTGTTCCAACAGTGGTGCACACAGAGTGACACTTTCCAAATCCACTGGAGGAATTAGCCAGCATTCTTCAAGTGAGTGCTACTCCTCCGTGTACTCAACTGACTCTGTGTGTTTGATTGCTGGGAGAAACTTGGCTTTGAATAACACAATAGTGGATTTTTACATGGGTGGATAATTACTGCATACAAAATGTATCGAGACACACTGTGCACAAATTACTTTTTAATAAATAGTGCATTTTTTTTTATGTGCCTTTGGAGCTGGAATCACGTTCAGCAGAGCAGAAAGTTAGATGGGGGAATTAAAGTTCCAGCCATTAAGCTGTCAGCTCATTGCAGAATGATCAGCCTCTTTGCTTGTCAAGCAGATGGCAACGTGATAGTCTGTACTTCTCATCTCCCTTTGTCTGCAGACACCGGTAAACAGATCAAATGAACATAACTGCACACAACTGATCTTTTTTAATGACTTCATCAGTTGAGTGGGGTTACAGCTTCCAGTTAGTGATTCACATAGAGACGTCTTTGCCGCATCATTACCTGGCATCAAATCCTACATCAACGATAGAGTTTGTTTTTTTAACAAGTAGGAAAATTAAAGACTAATTACAAACCTAATACTTTGTTTGGATGTGCTGTAACATCTACGGTGCGGGTTAAACCACATTAATCTGCTGCCTGATACAAATGTCACGGACAGAGAACTAGAACCATTTAAGTTAAATTCAATACTGCACTTAATGACAACATGTCATCAAAAATATGTGGATAAAGCTAGATTAGAAATTATTATTTATTTATTGATCCCACACTGAGGGGATTTACTTGTTACAGCAGCATGGTTGGGAGTAGAGGGTACTACACTAGGGTATAAAATACGAAATATGAAATATACAAATGCAATAAAATAACAACAGTGAACAATGGAACAGGGATGAACAGGTCTATGTTTTGAGCTAGTTGATCCTGGTTTCATGAATATGGTCCTGGGCAAAGTTACTAACTGAAATAAAATGTTAACGAAAATGTGAAGTAGCTTAAAACATACAGTGGTTATATATATTAATGTTATTCCAAGGCCAAATAATTGTGTTGGTGTAAACATATACCATAAAATAGTGTTAAACAAATTGCAAGATGATGGCAGGTTGTGGCAATGTAACATGCTGACAAAGCACTTCAGGAAGAATTCACAATTAATAATTCTATCACTTGCAAAACATCCTCTGTGGTTTACAGACTAGAAATACGTTGTTTCTACATTTTGCCTATCAAAAGAGCCACTTTTATCAACCTAATGAGAGTTCAAGAAGAAAAGAGTTTTCAAACACATCAGTTATGGCACGTTTCCATTATACGGTTCTAGCACTCGGCTCGACTCAACTTCTTTTTTTGCTTTTCCATTAGGGATAGTACCTGGTACCTGGTGCTTTTTTGGTATTTGCTCTGGGTGAGATTCCAAGCAAGCTGAACCGATTCTAAAATGTGACATCAAAACGACATGCTTGATACCAAACCATGTAGAGTTGAGTCCAGTAGAGCAGAGTGTTATTTCTCTAATTACATTCAAATTTTGAAAAAGTAGGTTTGAAAATATGGACAACAAAGCATAAATTCAACTTGCCCTATTTGAGCCAGGACTTCAAAAAGAAAAATGCCCTGACCATAAATCGCAGTGGCAGTAAAGTGAGTGTAGCCTTTAGGATATGTTGATAGATGTTTGATGAACCATCAAAAGTCATTGGCAGTAAGTGGCTGAGTGCTTATGTTCTCATGGGTTGGAACATCCTAACAAAAACACTTTTAACCTACTGCCTGCATCAAAAGGTGCATGTGGTCCCCTCCCTGTTGACGTTGGTAGTTCTCCTTTACACAAAGTGGATACCTACTGTCACAGCGGAGTTATGGAGGGAAAGAAACTCCAGAATCCAAGTCTCAAAAATTATGCTGAAAACCAGGGGAATGTTCACACGAGTGAAATATTGAAAAGGAACAAACCACAGTGCTGCATTTGTCAGTCTTGTTCAGCCTGGCGGCGGAGCAGCAGCAGCTCACATGTACAGGGGAAAGTGGCTGAATATCTGCTACTGAAATGAAACGAAAAAGGAGACTCAAATAAGGCAAATAATTGGATTTGGCTCGGGCTGGACGTCAAGTGTCTGCTCAGCAATGTGGCTGTGTTTGCACAGCTGGAGCATGTGCCCAGGGTCATCTCAGCAGGGAGCAGGGCTTGGCACTGCCGGGCACGGCTACAACTCAAGCCCACTGAGGAATGACTGGACACCTCCCTATCCCTGACGTTCCCATTTCAGGAACATGCAAGTACAGAACAGAGAACAGTACACACAAAACTCACAGCTCCATCTGACCATAGTTTCAACAGCATGAGAGATTTATTTGCTCCCATCCCAGCTCTTGGACAGACTGACCTAGCTCTTTGTTGTTGTTTTTTTTCATCCTCCACATAAGGGACTTGGGAACTGGAGCCAATCCCAGCTGACATTGGGTGAAAGGCAGGCTACACCCTGGACAGATTGCCAGTCCATCGCAAGTGTCCAATTAACCTCGGCATGTTACATGGGCACGGGTGGGTGTGATATTGCATTAGATTAACGGGTCGATTTAATTATGGAGCTTCAAGGGTATGGGTGGGTGCAGGTTTTAAAAGTGGACCTGTGCAGGACTCAACAGTGAGGCAACAGTGCTAGCCACTACTCCGCTGTGTGGCCCTGCTCTTTGTTATTCCGTTACCATACTGATAAATGAAAAGATCATTTCTGTTTTCATTCACAACTGTTTAAGCCCTGTCCTTTAGGCACCAATTTACCGTGTTTGATGGGAGACAGCATGAGTGTAGAGCTCACTGGGTATCAGTTACTCTTGTATAAGCACTACCCCAAATTGATATCAAATGTATTAAAAACATTGGACTATACATAGATGAGTCTCTTTTGAAGTGTCATGCAGACAGAGACTACCATGACTGTATTACAACACTGATGCGCTCCCCAAAGAGCGACTCCAGTTCCACTCTAAACAGAACAAAGTTGACAGGTTCGCTGGCAGAGCAGGTAAGTTCCAGCGGGTAAAACGAGCAAGCCGTCTCGTCAGTCTTGCTGGCTGTGGCGTCTGCATGTGTTATTCTTTCAGAGTGAAGAGCAAACCCCAGGTGGCATGAAACATAAGAGCAAGCAAATGGTTTGGAAGCTGTCTCCATGCAGTGCTACAATCTGCACAAGCCAGGGCAAAGGATCAAGGTTTGCTGTCAGGGGTAACAGGTTTGTCATGAGCTGAGTTTTTACGCCCCCACATCCTGCAGGAATATACGATTGTAGAAAGATAGATTATGCTCGATTTACAGTGCCAACACACGATGACAGAAGTGCATCGCATAAATCATCTACTGTAGACTGTGTGTACATACTGTATATGTAGTCCTTAGTGGAGGAGAATATCATGTTAATAGAACAACATATATATCAGGGAGATGTAGCTACCAGACCCTTTTTTCTTTAAGCTTCTCCCGCCCTAGAGGTCGACACAAAGGATCACATGCTCAGTGATCGCATATTGGACTTGGCAGAGATTTTTACACCAGTTTCCCTTCCGTCCCAGGGCTTGGGACTGGCACTAGGAGTATGCGGGACAATTTAGAGTGTCCAATTAACCCAATCAATGGGGAGCAATGGGGATTGGGTGCTTCGCTCAGAGGTATCCCAGTCCTTGACCTGTCGGGATTCAAACAGGCAATCCTCCGGTTACAAGCTATGCTCCCTTTCAACTAGGCCATGGGCTTTCCAATGTACGTGGCTACCAGACCCTAAAAACTGTAAAATCAGAGGGTCCATTAGGTTTTGGACTGTGCTCAATGACAGAGCAGATAACAACAAATAATGGCATAGAATTACACCTGCACAAAAAAAACTCATCTACTTATGGAAACATAATACAACTCTTCTTATCAAAGATATTCAGGCCAACTTAATACCTGAGTAGCTTTGTTGAAGACAACCTCAGAGTTTCCGACAGCTCTTTAAAACAGTGCAGACATCTGAGACTCCAAAACCTCATGGTGGCATCTTCATATCCATTGTGATAATGATTCTCAGGCCATGAAAGGCTTTCTCCCCCCTGCATTAACAACGTTGCTTTGAAAAAGTGCACACTCGTCTTGGAAATTCCTGACAGAATTGACTTTGTCTGACATCTTGAGTTTCAATCTGATAGCTCCAAAATTGCTTCTGCAACCAAAAACTTGAAAATGTGGTCCAAGCAGCCCTGCCATTGTTGTTGGCATGTGTAACAGAGACGGCTTCACATTCTGTGGGTTTCACAGATATCCAGGTGACACAGAGAGATCCCAGGGGTTTATCTCGAGTCAGGAGGAGACATGAAGCCAATGAAAGCTTCACATACAGCTTTATAGTAATCTGCTGGTGCTACCAAACACCCATGTGTGCTTTGGAACAAGGGATTGACCTCTGCAAAACCCTTCATTGCCACATATCAGTACAGTGTTTTTTGTGTTTTGCCTTGGAAAAAAATCCAAGAAACAATCATCTAACATCTTTTAAAGCCAAGAAAACATAATATCCAAATAAGTTGCGTTTGGCACAGTTGATTTTGATATTGATACCTGTGGCCTCCCAAGTGAACAATGGCAGTTCCCATAACATATCCCCCTTGGAAGGTGAACAGCTTGCCCTTGGCCAGACTCTACATTTCTGTTTCCAAGGATTAGAAAACCAACTGGACCCTTGAGATTACCCCGGTGCCCGTAAATGTGATGCCTCTAGCAGGTGGACAGGTAGTGAGAACTCTGTTAATCTTTAAGAGTGAGGTGGGCAGGAAGAAGGGAATTATGGGTCATGGAGAGGACAGAGAGACAAAGAAGTCCTCGGCCTTTGGGTTTGTGTGGAACTATCACTTTACAAAACTAGCTATAGAAACTGCATGTGTATATATATATATACACATACATATATACATATACATATACATATACATATACACATATACACATATATATCTATATATATATATATATATACATACATATATACATACATACATACATATATATTTCCTCCATGTGTATATATGTATATACATACACATGGAGGAAAGGCCATTTCTCCCAGGTGCAAATAAGTGCTGCCCACTGCTCCCATTCCTGGTTTGTGTGTTTTCACAACTGATGTGTACAATTGATGGGTTAAGTTCACTATCATTATTTGACGTCTGTGCAAAAGTAACAAATCCTAATTCACAGTTTGTCTCACAAAAGAGTTGAACAAGAAGCAATAAAAAAAAACAGTTATAGTACAAAACACAGAGGTCAGCACACTGGCATTAATAAAAAAGGTAAGCTATGGCTGAGGTTACAATATCATTCATTATTCTCATCATTATTTCATAATCATTTTCATCATTTAAATACAACTTTTGGTTTAGTATGGCTTTGCATTGTGATTAAAATCAATCAGCAGGTGATTTTAATATTAATCGTACCTTTCTTTGTCATAAAAACTACGAAGGGCTCTCTTTAACATCTGTGATTAGTTTAGAGTGGACAAAAACAACCACATGAGCTTTTTATGCATTTTCTGCACCATAACTTTACAGGTAAATTTTTTTTTTCCCCTCATAGCCATTTCTTTGAAGAGCAGAAATGTGAAAAAAATAAAATAAAATCAAACATGTATGGTGAGAAAACTCATTTTAAAACAGTGGTCAAATTCTCATGGATCAACAGCTCAATAAATACAGAGCAATAAAATGTTTTCCATGTGATGAAAAAAAGACTAATAAAATGTGGAGTGATTTTCTGGTTCTGGTTTCAGTTTTTTTTTTTAACCATTATTATAATGGGAAACCTGTTATTATTTCAGGGCCGCACTATAATGTGTGTGCTGCTATATATGCACTTTATCCACACCCAATTTATTTCTCATCAACTATGGCATGTGATTTAATACTGTGTTTGCAATGGTGTGTGTAGGCTTTTAAATTGATTTGATTGCTTCATTGCATTTCTGTCGCCTCACACTCAGCACAAAAGTGTCTGTCGTCGAGTGTGTTCAATTTGGTAAATAAATGAACAATCCTAAATAGGACAACATCAAACCTGGCAGAGAGACACACACATAATTACTGTCTCTAAGCAGTTGACCAAGTGTTTCCAATGAAGTCGAAAAAAGATGGAAGCACAAAAAGTCCGTGCACACACACACACACACACACACACAGCAGAAGCAGCAGCATTATGACAACAGCTGGGTGTGCCTGATATTAATGAGACACAAGCGGTGGATCTGCCCTGATTCACTTGCGTCATCCACACAACTGGGGCATGCAAGTTCACTGAAGGTCCAAGAGCAAAACTGGCTTCTTATACACAGCAACAACCCTTGACATGTCAGAGACAAGCAAAGTGTGTGGGTGTTATTATTATCATTATTATCATTATGCAGGACTGAAGCTGAGAACTAACTCATCAAGGTTCTGCATCAACATGGATTAGTACAACGGAAAGAAAAACAATCCATCCATGGCCTTGGATCATCACATCACATAAGAGCAAGGAAAATATCTTTCCAAATCTATTTTAACAGTCAGAAGCTTTGCTAATCATTAAAAATGGTCGCCATGATGAAATTAGGTCAGAAAGTTTATACAACGATTGATAACACACACTGGGGATCAAAATCACTGGATCAGAATTTGGGGGGAAAAGGAGTAAAATCCAACACAATCCATCACATGAATACTTCCTTATGCACAGACTGTAAAGAGTAGGTGTGGCACCATACCACTATTTATTGTCTAATTATAATGATATAATATGTAACATTTTTGCATTAAAGTATCTGAAAATTACCAGATTACTCACATTTGCCCAAACTTTTCCAAAACAGTTTCTGCTATAACCTCCAAGCCAAACCCCCATGTTGGCACTACTTGTTAGTCAGTTTGTCTGTCTATTGTGTGTATTTGTCACTCATGGTCATGACTAATCATGACGATTTGCTGCACATTCTTTTGTGCGAAACCCCAAATCGACTCTAAACTCTATAATACATATGCCAGACGTGGAGCCAGAAGAAGTAAAGAGTATGTGCATGCTGTGTGTAAACATTTTCTTTTTTAATAAAGCTTTATTCAAAGGAGTATACACTAAAATATTCAATGTTAGAAAGTGAACAGATCAAATTATATCCAAACACAAGTTGTGAACACAAAAAAACCAGGGCAGCGTTTAGAGATTTTCCTACTCTTCGCAACTTTTCAAAAAATAGCGTATCAGTGCTCCCATAATGCTGGTTCAGATACGATAAAAAAATAATGTTTGCGAATTAACATTCACTTAAACAGCCCCTTGGTCTTTTTTATTGTTTTCATTCATAGACTCCTAGTGGTAGAAATGAGATGCTGTGTGTTTCAAGAATGTCTTTAGCTGTATCGCCACATCTCTTTATCTGTATGTCTCCATCTGTGGTGGAGGAAACCATCTCACCCTCCGTGGCCGTGCTTCACACCTTCACACTGCACAGAGGAAAACACAGCCCAGTGCACGCACTGTTCGCCTGTCTCCTGCTTTCTCAGCAACACTCTCCCAGTTTGACCTGCGAGGAGCAGGAAGCCTGGGAGCTGAAGTCAGTTCAAGCCAGGAAAAGGGAGAGGCCGTGGATGAACCCCGGGATAAGGAGCAGGACTCAGCAGGAGCGAAGTCTGTCAGTCAGTAATGGGCATGCAACGGCACAAACGCGGCACTGAGCCTAAGACTTCTATGATTGCACAAAGGATAGATAACAAGATAATATTAAAACAGGGGTTTGTGGTGTGAATATATCTTTTTTTTAATAAACTTAAAGAAAGGGAGACATGAATCAAATATGTCAAGCAGATGAAAAGATAGATAATAAAAAATGAAAAAAAGCAGACGTGTAAGCTCACACCTGCATATTTACTGTCAGGAGAGATAACGGCATGTCGCAGCAAGAATCACCTAAGGTTGCTTTACAGACACATGGTTGCACAGATAAAGTTTTTTTTAAATATATAGTTAAAGACAAGTGAGACAGTTTTGGCACACAGTGTTGAACATGAAGCTACATCCTCACCACTGCACCTCCGGGCAGTGTGTCTGCCCGACACACCTGCACGCAGCAGCTCCAGTTACTTAACAAATGGTGATTCATGCAAACAAGAACCTGAGACGCGCGCGCTCCATGTACTCGCTTTGGTTCCCAACCGCTCCGACACTTTCATATTTGAACTCAATGCCGCACCAAACTTTATATATTTCACTACAGTGCAGCTGTCTTGCAGCATCATGGTGATGTGCAAACCTGAATGTTGTGTTAAGGTTGCCCAATTCCACATCTGCGGTGTCAATTAGACGTCTGCAAGCTCAGTCTGGTTCGAGGGGGAAAAAAAAATATTTCCCTGAAAAAATAGTTGTTGTCAGCACAGATGAAGCCGCTGCAATTACAACCACATATTGTAACGTTAACACTGGGCAAGCGAGCATCACTCAGTCTGAGGTGAGAGGCTGGCATTTTGTTAGCGTTGGGCAAACGCAACAAATTCCAAACCTGTTATGTAAAAAAGATTCATTGCCATTTATATTTTGGTGGAACTGTGCTACAGTGGCCAAGTTGATTAACATCTACATCACCTGTTTTCCCACCTGCATTGTCCAAGATTCTTTATGGATTAAGTAACAATACACCATTATTACCAGTAATAAGATTCTTTGTGCTCAGCGTCTTCTCAACTTTACAGAAGGAAATAAGAAATACAACTCAAATAAAAAAGGATAAAGTGACACTTATTCTGGACACATTCACTCGCGGTCTGGCATTCAAAAAAATATAACAATATGTATTGTTTTATTTTATTCATCTGTTTATTTTCTTAGATTTTAAAATAAAGATTATATCTCTTATTCTAGATGGTGTCTTTTAGCACCCCCTGCTTTCTTAGTCTGTTTATACTGTTTATCACTAATCTTTTTTTTTTTACTGCGATGTCTTTTATTGCTTTTATTTTCCCCTAATTTAGGTTACTTTTATCCAACCACAGTGTTTCCTCATTGATGATAGTGTTTCTTGACAGTTATGTCATGTCTCTTTTCATACAGTATATCCTTCTGTTCACTACATGTCTGTGTCTGTGAGGGTGCGGGGTATATTTGTATAAAAGGGCTATACAAACAAAGTGTAATTGATTGATTGAATAATCAATTTGATAATGGGTTGCACAGTTTACAGTGAATAAACCCTGGGAGATTATGCCACCGTCAGACTATTATCAAGATACACAGATGTGCAGGAAAACATGTGGATGTGATTGACACAGGTCAGTGTGCCATAAACTGAGCCTTTTACTCTTTCATGATAACGTCTGTGTGACTAAATGAAGCTGAGCTGATAATATCAGGACATTTGTCATCACAACATGTGGGTAAATAATCAAACCATGCAGGCACTGAACAATTATTTCACTATTACACAGCATATGGATAGTTAAATTATTGTCATTGAGATATTTAGGTATTTTTACTGCGATAGTCTTAAAATTGTTAGATTTTGAGTTTATATGGCGTTTACTGACACTCAGAAGTTTGGTTTTGGAGATTTGTGGTCTCTTTAGTTCTAGTCACTGGCGGAGTCATCAACCCACTGAATGCAAATGGACCTACTTACCAGAGATTTCCTTTAAAATGTAAGCATTTTGTCATTTTATCTCAATGATGTCAAACTGACTTTAGAAGTAAATGCAACTAAAAAAGGAATGCTTAGTAGTTTTATACTATCCATTGTTAGCTTCTTAAGTTAAATAGACAATTTATCAACATTTTACACAACCTCTCAGCACTGGTACTGTCCAACACAAATATTGTCTTTGTTCGTCAGTTACTTTGCAGGGATCTGGTCACCCTAGTCCCATCTACTGTCCATAAACTCTCACACCGAGCCGGACCAAGGCATAAGCGAACTAAGCAGCTGCTTGGGGCCCACTGGTGATCGGTGTGTGAAGGAAAAAAAAACAACATTTTAACATATTAAAGAAATCTAGATATCTTTAGGTAAATGTCGATATCTAAATAGTAGTGAGCTTACAGATATTGGTTTTATTTTGCAGTGTAAGGTTTGCTAATTTATCTGTTTTGGTTTAAACACCAAAGTCACTCAACTGGTTTTATTCAAGTTCAGTATCACCACACTGATTTTACTGTCCTCTAAGGTAAACCAGTGACAAATTCAGCTGAGCCCCATAAAGGCTTGTGCCGGCACTGCTCTAATAACATGGTCCTCAAATGCCCTTCTGCTTTACCCTCTAATTACGCTCTTTCTTGATTTAATGATTTTTGTTTAAAGTAGTCTGCTCAATTATGTGAAAAATATACATCCTGTGTATCATGCATTCCTCTGTGTTTATGATTTGCATTTCGCTCCATCACCGTCTCATTTCATTGTTACCGACTTCCTCCTCTGACTCTGATTCTGGAGGGCAGCGCAGACATTTTTTGGCACGGACCCGTTCCTACTGATCATGTAATAATTTGCCCCGTAACGATTACTCTCTCATGCGATGATAGAGCGGTTTGTACCTGTCCCACAGAGAGCAGCAGACTGCAGCCACATTCCTGCTGCGCCCTCCTGCCAATCAACGTCACAAAGCTTGCACACTTGGTTCACACTGACACCCACATCTTTCACCGACTTTCTCTGTTCCCAGTGCATTGAGGGGGCACACAAAAATATCTCTCTCTCTCTTTCTCTCTGTATCCATTCCAATACAATCCTTGGCCTTTATTTGTCAGTGAAAATGTCCTGACTTTCTTTTTGCTTCAGTCACAATCACTTCAAACACTGATGACTGTGTCGCCCTGTTTAATCATCATCAACATTTACTTAGTAATGTAATGCTGTATAATGTGCTGTTCGCCTGGGGCAAAGATTGTATTATATTGAGTTAGACACATGAACAGACAGATGTTTCCCTGTCGTGATTTAAAATGTCAGCAGCTTTATCAGATGAGATGAGGTCTTTCTGGGAGAATCACACGGTTTGGGTTTTTTTTATGTTTAACAACTAATCTGAGAATTGTCTAACACAAAACATTTAGCACAATTCAATTTAGTATAGAAATGCAATGAATCAAATACATTTTAGTAAAATCTTAGCTAATCATAAATACATCTTCTGTATTGTAGTTCTATGATTATTGCAAAGTTGTTTTGAAATGGCTACCACAATGTGTGTTAACAGTTTCATGACTGTATCAGACAAATATCGTATACTCGAGTTGGTGCTATAGGTATCAAATAAGTGGCATTGCGTCATCCCTATGTATGTACTGTATTTACTGTATGTACGTGCTCACCCCTGCCGTGCCCTAGTTTACCGTCTGTCTGCAGCTCTCTGTTTGTCTGTCAGTCCATCCATCTCTCATCACTGAGCTTAAATGATCTGAGCAAACAGTTCGGGCTCCTTCACACAGAGCCGACTCCGCTATCTGTCACATAATGGTGGCTTCACGGGCCACCTGGTGACCACAATCCCAACTATTCCTGCTATGAGGCAAATCATGCTGAGATGAGAGAAGACGCTGTACTGATAACACTGAAGCCCTTATTTAAGAGCGCATTATGTCCCATTGAAGTGAAAGAAGAGTGGTGGAAAATGAAGGCTGAGTGACACGGTCAATGTCAAATGTGCACTTTTCCAGGGTCATGGTTGCCAAATACTTTTCTGGCTGCATACCTGTCATCATGGAGACAGGAGGGGAGGACGGGGGAGGAGTGATGAGAGGATTCGGACCAGAGGACAGACAGATTCAAACAAGCTGAGCGCAGGCAAGACTGTTTTTGCGTGTGGTACATGCCGCCACCGCCACTGAGTTCAGCCGACTGAGACACCAACGCTGGATGATGTCATGTATCCTGGGACGGAATTCCACAGTGGCACTTCAAATGCAACACCACACCGAGACAAAGGCAGTCCCCCGAGCCATGCTGGTGACCGCAAAACAGCAGTGACCTGCAGGTGCTTTTTCCCTCAAGGGGTAATTGTTTTTGAAAAAGGTCGAGCTCCAGTCACACACACACACACACACACACACACAAAAAAACAAGACTGCACAGGCTTAATGACGACATAGGAAATTTAATTAAAGGTCATTTAAAGTTCACAGCCAAGTTCGCTCTTAGTTCAGACCTGCCTCCTGCGTCAGAACTAATTTGTTTTTAAGTCGAAAAAGGTTTTAGCCACTGTGCAAATACAACTTTATTCACAAACTCCAAACCATTTCCTCATCTCATAAGCCTTAAACAGAACACATAAACACAACTAATACTGTATTTCCCAAGCAGTGGCTTCCTCAGACGGGCAACAAAGGATTCTTCACAAGGGACAACAAGTTTTATCTATAGTAGTAGTACGTATGTGCGTTTTGTGTGTACACACAACAGTCTAAGTGTATTTAAAGTGCACTTCATTAACAACTCAGGACTATAATCCTGCATGAGTGGACGAGGAACCAGGAAGGCAGATGAACCTTTGGCTCCAATTAGTCACGCCACATAAACTCAAGTCACATGACACTAAAATTACAAAATGCCAAATCATACTGTTACTAGTCACTTAGACACATCCATCCATCTTCTGCCACTTTATCCTTCACATGGGAGGCACTGGTGCCAATCCCAGCAAAAGACACATTAAATATACAAATAATAAAGTGAATATAATATTCCCAAAATTGAGCAAGAGCAATAATAAGATGGCCATTTTGTTTTTTAGATACCTGGCCTAGGGTGGCCATACATCAAACAATTAAGGCTTACATGTGTTGGCTAATGTGACAGTAATGCCAAAATGTAAAACATGTTATCGCATAATATCATCTCTTCATAAAGCTTGGACATGTATCGTATCAGAAGTTCCTTGATACTGAAAAACGTGGTGTTTATTGAAATGTAAAACTACTTTTTTAGATTATGATTTCAGTGGTAGTTGCTACACCTGAAAAAAAGTGGTTTAGTTACACTTTAAAATAATTCCAGTTCCTCCCTTGCATCCACAGACATGTGTGCGCCCTTCTGCCAACACTTGACATGCCCCATCTAGCAATATTGACAAAATGAGGGAATCCACCCCATTAATCAGATCTGCTCTAAAATCTAATAAGGTACTCTTTGGGTCATGTCTCCACAAAACATTAACGGTAATTGGTTCAGTAGTTTGTGTAATCTCTCCAACAGTTCCAAAGCCACAACCTTCTTGGCAGAGGTCATTAAGTTAAGCATCTGAATACTTGCTCCACCAGTGCACTTTGGTAAACATGGGAAAACATTCAATGCATTGACATTGAATAATGCTTATTTACAGAGAGCTACACACAACAGGCGCGCACCTACTTTGTAAGCCTGATTACATCTGCTTCTGCGGGTGTAGGCAGAGTAATCCTAATAGCAATTCATTTGTAATGGGTTTTCCAGTGTTTAATCATGGCGGCGCAAAGTTTACTCAAAGCACATGTGGCCACAGGGGGAAGCAGATGTGAAAACCCCAGGCAGCATCATTAGTCTCACAAACAATCAGCGCAGTGGCAGAGACCCTGTCACACACCAGCGCTGAAAATCCTCAGTCAGTCATGTTTTTCCCCTTGATTTAGCTGTACATCCTGTCTTTTCCCTTTATACACGACATTTCTCACACTTGAATATACAACCTTGTTTCTTTTTTCCTAAAAACATAAGGTCAGAGAGAAAGATAAGTGCTGTTGTGTTGTGTCAATCAGGGATTTCTGCAACATGGTGCATTTAATATTTATGATTAATATGTTATTGCCTTTGTTCTTGCAATGATTCCCCTTTTAACTCATCAATGTTGCTCTTTTTCCCCCTATTTCCACCATCACCACATAAATGCTACTTCATAAATATTCCACTTTTCCTTTCGATCTTTGCCTCACCAAGTCTGCAATAGTTTCGCAACGGTAGCTCAGAGGGAGAGTGAGTGGTCTTTTAACTGGAAGGTTATGGGCATGTGAATGGGTATGAAAAATGTGTGATCGATGTTCTGCACCTAGATACTCCACCATGTCTCTGTGTCTCTGTCCGCCTGTGTGTCTCTCTCTCTCTCTCTCACACACACACACACACACACACATACCTCCTACCTGCCCTCCCCTCTAATTAGGCATCACAACTGAGACCCCAGCACTGCTACTCCCCTCCCGTTAGCACCACTCCTCAACACTCCTGCTGCAATCCCACCATGGGACGAATCTGAGGTCAAGGCCAGGGCAGAACTAAACAGAAAGAAACTAGACTCATGCTCAAGCCAAGGCAGAGTCGCTCAACTGCAAGGTTATGTGGCTCTCGAGATTGGCTGTGTGTGAAAAATGTGCAGGCCAGATGATGCACCGAGGGCTGTGGCTGCTGCAAATGAAGTTTGAGCTGGCGTCCAGGAACACACAACAGGATAAAACAACAGCATTCAATCACGCTGATGGAGGGGACGTGGGCTCGCTGCAGATGGAGCCCAACATGTTTCATCAGAGGAACAGGATGCCAGAGTCTCGGCTTTCAAGCTCGGCAATGACAAATAAACCTCATGATGAAGGAACAATTGCATCCACACTGGGCTCCAGAGGAAATGGAGAGGGCACCGAGGGCAGCCACCTGCAAAATCACAATAGAGTTGACTATCTGCGGTGGCCGGCCGTGGGAGCCACAGAAGCCGACACTACTAAATTTGACACAAAAGGTCCTTCTGCTGTAATGTTGCCACCTGCTGGCAGTTTTTTCCCTGTGTGACAACAGCCTGATAAGCTCAGAGATTTGCAGTGTAGCAAAATAAGACCATTTCCTTGTTAAACCACAAAAACTCTGGTCAACATAACCTCTCACATACAGTACAAAACAACATTATTCCAGTAAGATATGCAATTTACTGGCAAAGAACGATTTGGACAGTCAGTCAGAGAATGTTATTAGAACACAGCATCAAGTGATTGAACAGCAAACAATGCTATCAGGTTCCACAAGATTTGGGGGATGAAAAACAGCAAAAGCCATATTCCCCATTCCACATCGTTTCAGTTTTCACAAAGCCTGGTTTATTCATCATTTCCTGATGTTAGGGAAGGAATGACTTAGATTACAGGAACACAATGATTCGCTTTTTTGGCGAGAGCAAGAAGAGTAGATCGATACCACTCTCGTATAACTGTACATGAAATAGGATGCAGTGGATAGTTCGCAGAGCTTGGCACATGCAATTTGACATTTTTATAGTTGAGCTTTTACACAGTTTACACAAATGAGATATGACATGCAAATAAGCACATTTCCCAAAGTATTCCTCCAAATAAATGAAGTTAAAGTAAAGTAAAGCGCTCTGTCAAGTTTCATTTATGTCTCTTCAAAATAAAATAAAAATTGTGGCAAATTTACAAAGTCTATAATTGGATCTTTTGTTTTTATTTTCACAATGGCTTCTTTGGGATAAAATAATTGGGATTAAAAGATCCAGATTAGCAAAATAAAACAAATACAACAATAATAATAGAAAATACAAATGCAGATGTGTGCTAGACCGACCCCTAATTATTAGTTTACTTATTCATTATAGAAGTGGAAATTTCTTTGGGTTTTAACATTCAACAGAAGCTGCCATCTCTTGTTCTGTTCTGCAGGACTTCGTGTGAAGCTACTTCCTTTTTGGCCGGCTTCACAGGGATGAATGCCTGTTCTCCTGATTTACGCAGATGGAAGATTTGTATCCCAACACACCTGAGCAGGACATACAGAGAAAAAAATGCTTTCTATGCCAGGAAACACTAAGGGCATTCCATGAAAAAGTGAGACATGTCTTGGGCAATTTTGTCCTTGGACAAACACTGCAGACACACACAAGCTCACACACTTCCGCACTACATAACCCTCACTCTCGCTACACAGATTAATCCCAGATGGCAGCGATGAGATGAGTATGAAGGCTTTTGCTGCATAACTGAAAACACGCGGTCTTGTTAACGCTCTCCAAAAACTCGCTTCATCCATCCATCACTGGCCAGATGTTCTGTGAAGCCTTTTTTCTTTACTCTTCAAGTGGGACCAATTCCTCTCAGAATTAATTCACTTCCCATTCCACTTGTGTCCACAACAAAGGCACTTGTGAAAGCTAATTGAATAGTTTGTGGTCTTTATGATCAAGCTGAGGAGCGCGTTTCAGAGACCAGGAGATGTTGTTGTCGACGGACGCTCACTAGGGACCATTTGCATGCCGTGACCCCACTTAATCTTGCCATTAGACCCAAAAGCTTCCCCATCCTGAGGATTTCAATACACACTGCTCGCTGCATTAAGACTCTGAGAGGGACCATTTCCTTGAATAAACATCAAAATCTGGCTAATTTTCCTGAAGAAGAAAGGCACGTATTGGAGTGAGAGTGACAGCCAAACACTGCAGTTAAGTCTGGCAGCTGATTTATATCCATCAAAAGCTAAAAACCATGAAACATGCCTTTTTCCACCAACTCCCAAGAAGCTTAATCATCGATTCAACAGAGATATCTTTGTCAAAGTCTGTTTGCCGGCTGTATTTTATTGGCAGCAGTCATGTTAAGAGACTTACCATCATTTATTCACCTTGTAAGGAAAAATATTACACAGAGTAGTTTGTTTTTAGGTGAGTCTCTGTTTATTAATGTCCCTTCAGGTGTGCAGATGCCAAAACTAACGTTATTAAATGGATCAAGTCTCTGAACAGCATTAAATACATCCAGGTTTGAGTGTTCAGTTTATTCACAGAGGTACACTAATGTGCATAACATTTTCATTGATATTCATCCAGTTTTGCTCCTGGACAAAACAGTGTGCGATTTAACGACATCTAGTGGCGAGGTTGCAAATTGCAACCAAAATATCAATTGCCGCTTCCTTTACAAGCCTGTGGGAGAAGCTGTAGTAGCCTTCAGGGATCATGAAAAACATGAAAGGCTCACTCGAAAACTACTGATTGGTCCAGGCTCTGCATGATTGAGTCACTGGACACTGGGGTAGCCCATAGCCTAGTGGAAAGGGAACTTGGCTTGTAACCAGTAGCCAGTTTGAATCCCGAGAGGTCAAGGGGAATCCCCATTACTCCCCAATGATTGGGTTAATTGCACACTAATTAGACCCTAGCCACATCCAGATTACTCCTAGTGCCGGTCCCAAGCCCGGATAAATGGGAGGGTTGCGACAGGAAGGGCATCCGGCATAAACTCTCTGCCAAATCAAATATGCAGTGAGCCACTATGGCGACTCTTATAGAGGGACGACCTGAAAGAGCAAAAAACATTGTATGATAGTCGTGGGGGGAGATGGGGCCAATTCATAATGGCAAAAGCCAAGAGAGGGCACATGGACAGGTCGAGTTAGCATATCTGGCAACTTCATGTTCCCTTATCCCAAACATGAAAGGCTTTGATAAAAAAAAATGTCTAAAACGAAGTCTGTCGTTAAGACAAGCTCAAAACATGTTGACATTTTATTTTATTGACTTAAAAATCTGTTTGCAAACACACACTTAAATCAAACTGTCAAACTACCATTGGGACATGAAAGTCATCATGAACTTGGAAAGCAGGGTCGGCTTTGCAGCCTTGTTGTGCTAATCCAAACTATCAAATTGTCATTGAAGAGCATGGACTTCCATTATAACCATGAGCATTAGCTTCCTACTTCTGGCAATTGTAGGGTTCAAAAATCAGAAATGTGGTGTTAATTTGGCAAGATTAATGTAGTGAACAAAAATATAAACAAATGGAAAACCTCTACTAGATTATTAACAAGAGAACATACCGATGCTAAATTTCATACTGGCCTACACCAAACGTCAATATGAAACGCTCATTTTACACAAGACTCAATTTTATCGACAAATAAAAAACATAAAAGCAGTGGTAAGTCCTTACTGGAACAGTAGCCCACAATCTCTGTATTAAGTATTAAGGGCACCAAGGGGCAAAAACAATACCAAGCACATGTTTCTTGCTCCATAGACTTAGCAGGTGCAAAATCATTTATACGTCCATCCTTATCCTAACAAAGTACTTGCCTCTTAAGGGTACATTCACCTTCAAAATTTTATCCAGCAAAAGGGGGAAATGTTTCAAGAAGGTTCCACTTTGCTGCACAAATTAAGTGAACTGAGTGACAGAAACAGGACTTTCCAAGAATCACAAGAGGAATGTCATTATGTCACCCACAAAGGAAGGTCTATTCCATTTAGGGTTGGAGTCACAGGCCATTTGGCCCCCACACACACATATCACACAGCTACCAACAGTCATACACGCAAATATAGAGCCTCATTCTTTTGTCAAATGGTAACGCAAAGACTTTGACCTAAGAGCAAGGATGAAAAGGAGAGGGCACGGAATGGCAGGAACCCCGGGAGCCAGCACTTGTTGATCCATGGTCTCTGAAGCAAAGCAGTGGGTCACACTGGTGTGTGTGTGTGCGTGTGTGTGTGTGTGTACACAAACATCCAGGGCTGATTCATGTTGCACAGTCACTCCTTGCACAGATGGGAAAACTTGTCATGTGCTGGAAATTGTTTGACCACCCAAATGGGTCATTACTTAACACCCATTATATCACAGAGACACCGCAAAACTAAACCACTGCTACTTGTAATACAGAAGTCAACTTATATAACCATTCAAGAATCTATATTATGTAATAGGGATTACTGTATTTTTGTGCAAATGTTCAAGTTCATTCTGCGTCAAACTTCAGACCCTCAGCAGTCACATACCCCATTCCTATTGGTCAAAAAAACAGTTTTTCCATCAATGGGAATGTGTTTAGTCAACATTCATTCCTGTTCATTCCTGCAGTATCCTTCCTGCTTAACTTCCCTACTTCCCTTCATCTTACTCCAGAGAGTCAGTGAGTGTGTTTACATCCATGTTAAAAGTCCGATTTTATTGACTAAGACAATAATTTGGATTTCTTAATGTCACACAAACTATATTGTTAGTCAGATTTAAATTTAGCTAGTCTTACTCAGACTAATGTACTGTACCTGGATAATGCAATTCATAGTCTGATTATTCCTGCATGTATACACTTTGACTTACAGCCTTGGTTCGATTAAATTGTGCATGTAAACGTAAAGAGGGAAAGTTTACAAGAGCCTGGAGGGAAACAAATGGGGCAAACTGGCTTTGTGATGAACATTCAACTCCGGAGTCTACGGCTGAAGATATCGCTGTTGTCACTGGAAGGCTAAGTGTCACGTAACATAGCATTAGTATTATTAGCATAACGTAGCATTGGCTACAGACTAGGTAATGTAAATTGCTTGTAATAAGTGCAGACTAACTCTTGGTAAATCTAGTCTGAGTCCATGATTTACAAAGAGCTAACCACAAAATCCATTGCTTGTGTTTGCTGCCATCGCATTGTCTCTTTCTGCTCACTGTGAATATGTTTCATAGCAGTGATTCACCTCCGCTGTCTCTGGATCACATTTTACTGGATCTGTGGGGTTCCAGTTGAGCACTGTCCTGTTAGCCTCTATCTGATTTGTTTGGTATACCATCTCTCCACCATCTTCACTTTTAAGATGAAAACAGCTGACAAGTTATCTGACGTATTGCCTGATTGATGTGTAATAGTACATCTGTATTCAGAGGGGGTTACCTTAAGTGTGATAGAGGCTTAACACAGATGCTCATACTCATACAAGGACATAACATTTTACCATTTCTAAAGTAACAGTATCAGGACAGTGGCCTGGAAAGAGCCACAAAAGCCTTGAGAGCTTCTCTGTCACTGATAGTCACTGATTACAGCGTGGACATGTTCAGCTGAACTACACGGCAGCCAGAGTGACTAAAGCCCAAATCACCTTGAAGTGCCATTAGCACCTGTCATGGTCATTTACACATGCTGACAGTGGCGCCCCGCCCCCTTTGTTTGAGCCCTAAAATCTGTCTGCAGGCCAAACAACTGCTTTGTGTCCCACGTAGAGACTCCCACTCAGCCCTAAGGCAGCATGTGTCAGCTTTTACACAACTTGGTCGGCATTAAAGATGCGTGTGGAGGACACAGGCGTTAAGGAGACAATATGTAAAACTGCACCACTGGTGTGGTGATGAATGTGAGCTGAGTGCATTCAAAAGTTTGTTCAATGCAGGACAGCACTGACCTTTCAGGATGACCCATGCTCTGTCTATTAAATGTCGAGTCCGTGAGTGCAAGGACAAACAAGTCTGCAAGTCTGTGTCTACACTTGAGAGAGCTGTACTTCACACATCACATTATTGATGTCACATTTAACCAAAGATGATTTTAGTGATTTCATCATATAAACCTTGAGGTAGACCACTTTATAATCATGATTTTTGTGTAATTAATCAGCCAATTATTGCTTATTTGTGTACGTTTAGCTCCTGTATAACATCTTGTTTTTAATTATGTGTGTATGTTAAGTAGATTGAACTTAATTATTAACTCATTATTCCTGCACACTTGCACTATGTACATACAGTATACATCTTCTGTTGATTTGCTTATTCAGTTGCATTATGATATTTCCTGTATAGCTGCAGTGTATCATGTAGGACTGGGCAATTATTCAATCACATTTTCTTCATTATCAATACACCAAAGCTTGATATAATGATTATGCTAGGGCTGCAACAATTAATCAATTATGAAATGAATCGTCAACCATTTTGATGTTTGTTTTTTCAATAATAAATGATTGATTTTTCAGCTTCAGCTTCAACATTTTCTAGTTTCTTCATTCCAAATAAGAAGGAAATTGTGAAAACTGAATAATTTCAGTTTGTGGACAATTATAGAAAATTATAGACAGATGAATCCATTTTGAAAATAATCATTAGTTGCAGGCCTAGATTACGCATTTTGCAAACACACTTTCACTTTGACATGTAACACATTATTTCTGTGAATGTTTCTGTGTTTAACAAGGGTTTTTTTCCCCCATCTATGAAGAAGTTTAAAACAACAATTTCTTTGTCATTCACTCTGGAGCAGTTGTTGAGACTTTTTAATGTGAAAATATATTTGATCATGTCACCCAGTCCTATAGGTTTATGTCCTTACACGTTATATATAGTAATATTATATCCTACATGTACTTATAATTAGGGATGGCACACTGGTTTGTGCCTGATTATGATATCACAAACGTATGACAACACAAACTGTTTATCATAAACACAAACTGTTAACAACACATGCTGATGCCTTTACCACCTACAGCCATTTCAAAGATAGAATTCTCAATATTCTTCTCCCATTAAGAAGAAATAAACAGCCCACAACACAACATCAGCTAAAAATGCTTTTGCAGATTTGTATATACATATTTAACATAGTGAAGATATAGATTTTTATAAGATTGATTTTGCATTCTTATCCGATATCCAGTCCAGTGTTTCTTACCAGTATCAGCTCATGCCTAATAATAATTTATACTATTGAAGTAAGTTCTTGTGTTTCTATAGTGTTTATTGTTTTTTGTATTACCTATACTTCTCCTCTCAAATGTTTCCACATGTAATACTGTGACATAAAAGCAACAGGTGTCTCTGCTCAAGGAACCACTTGCATTTATTTAAGTAGAAATGAGCACATCTTCGGTGTGAGTCAACTTCACAGAGGCTTCTTCTCAAATGTAAGATGGGCAAAGTTGTTTTAATACAAAGCAGCCGCTTACCTTCACACAAACCAGAAGGAGCAGCGCAGGCGTCCTCAAACAGGCTTCTCTCATCTCTGAGCACCTCGGTGTGATATGACAGCGCAGAGACTCAGCTGTGATTGTCCGCGTTCTGTGCGTCCGTGTGTCCAAGTCTGTCCAGTCTCCACTGCGCACTGCACTCCAGACTCCAGTTTACAAACAGAGACAGAGCGAGAGAGGGAGAGAGACAGCGAGACCAGAGGGGAAAGGCAAAAGTCAGCCAAGAAGTGCCGCAGACGACATGACACTTCACGGTCGCGTCCAGATATTTAGTTCCCCCGGCAAACACGTTGCTGCTAAATTTATGTTTGCATACCAGACGTGCGTCAGGAAAAAAGGGTCTCACCCACCTTACATTCTTAAAGAAACACAGTCCCGGCCCGGCGCGCGCTGATAGGCTGCACATACAAGCACTGTTTGAATGAAAACTTGATGGTTGAGGGTGATGCTGATGTGTTGTTTATAAGTGATTTTTGTTTGTTTGTTTTGTTTGAGTCCTGTTTACATTATCTTTCAAAAGTGACCTATATATCAGAAAATAACAGAGATTCACAAGATACAGATACTATTTAATAAGGCCATGTTTCTCAAAATGTGGTACGTGTAGCACCAGTGGTGTACAAGCTTCCTCTGGTGTTACTTGGAGGGAAAAACAAAAATACTGTTCTGAGTATGTGATCAGAGTGGAGCTCAGTAAATGTGATTGGCATGTGTAGAACATGAAACAATAACAATAAATGAAATAATAATAATAATAATAATAATAATAATAATAATGAGAGTAAACTTATCTCTCGCTACATCTTAATATAATATTACTATACCAGTGTCTGAAGTATCCTGTGAAAAGTCCATAGCTGACTTTTGCTCGGCCTACTTACGCCACTGTATTTTAAGGTTGGTGATAATGGTGTTACTTCAAAAGCTCAATATTTTCTCAGGTGGTACTTGGTATAAAATGTTTTTTGTGAACCACTGTTCTAAGGTAAGACATACTATGAAAAAAATGTTTTTTAAGAAAAAAAATAAAGAATATATACAATAAAAAAGTATAGACAGTATTTGAAAAGTAATGGAACTAAAATAAGTGAACTGTGTTTGAAGCTACAGTATATGAAGTGTATAAAGAGTAATTGGACCTATAGCCACATTTACACAGGATAACACTTAAGGACACAATCCACAACCAAGGATGGATTATTGAATGGGTATACCAGGCCCACATCCAGGGGCCCCAAGGGCTCAGGGGGCCCTGAAGCCCAAGCCTATGCACCATACTATCTCCATATTTTAGTAATACTGCGTAATTCATCCCAATATTTGTATGTGGTTAACCTAAAGTCAATGCAAGATGGACGGGTGTTAAGTGGAGGAACTATGCAAATTTCTTTCCAGTTTTTTTGTGTTTGTTTTTTTACAAATTTGCTGTTAGACCAGCCTTTATACCGCTGTGGATTTGTGTGTGAACCAGGGGGCATGGGGGCACAGTGGGAGGAGGCCAGAAAACCTGGAGGAAACCTACGCACACACAGGGAGAACATGCAGAAAGGCCCTTGTTTCGACCAGGTCGTGAAGCCGGGTCTTTTTGCTGCATAGGCAATAGTGTTAACTACTACATGTGGCCCCTGGTAGAACGATGACATTTCAAAATCCTCTGCATGAGTCCACTGGTTTGAGCCGTCGTCCTCCACTGCAAATGTTGAAAAATACTGTCCAATATACAAAAAAAGGACAGTGGCAAAAATCATTTGCCACTGTCCTTTTTTTGTATATTGATTGAATTTTCTTTTTTCTTAACAATAGAAACAACAACAACAAAACACTCACATTGGTCGAACACAGGCATGGTACAGTGATATATGAGTGATATACAATTAGGATATTCTTCATCAGTACAACGCATAGGAGCTAATTAATAAATGAATAAATCCTTAGTCACTATTCTGAAGAAACTCAGATGACAAGGCACCGTTCTATACTTAACGGTATTTAGTGGAATATCAGATCACAAATGCACATATCTGATTCATATGTGATTTATATCCACATACGAATGAATAACAATATCTGAATCCATGTGCTTTTTTTCCTGCCTGCACCTACATCTGATTTGTGCCACATGGGAGGAAAAGATCAGAATTGGGTCAAATGCAACTTTAATCCTTACGTCAGGCTTGTATTAGAAGCATCAGTAGAGCGCTCACACAAACATAACGTCTCCAGGTATTTTTTTTTTGTTCTCATGCACAAAAGGTCTGTTTTTAATCTGCTCCCACTCAATATGATTATTCCAGACTTCTGTGTCTGGTTTTCTCAGATTTTTTCTGCTGCTACTGCTCGGATTCAACACAGTATGTTTTTATTGGACCGTGCATTTCATCAGGACTCATCATGCTAACAAGACATGCTGATACTCTTCACCTCTTAAAGGTCCAGAGTGTAATATTTAGGTTTGGAAATTGAATATACTACCCATCATTTGGGTAATGTACTAACCCTTAACTGTTTAAGTGTATCCAAAATAAAAGTCCTTTTGTTTTCTTAGCCTTAGAATAAGACTTTAATATGTACATTTGGCAAGGGCCGCCATCCTGTACCATCATGTTGCTACTGAAACTGGAATGGACAAACCTGCCAGAGCGTGCATTTTACATTTTGCAATAGAAGCTCTCCACACAAAACAAAGAAGAAAGCCTTTCTGGCATGTGAAGGCCACCGTAGTTCCCCGATGGATATGTCCATCATGTTTATGTCTTAAAGATCCAGTGTGTAATATTTACCAGGGTTAGAAATTGAATATGATATCCGTGTGTTTGTTTAAGTGTATATTATATCCAAAATAAAATTTGTTTTGTTTTCTTAGCCTTAGAATAAGACTTAAATATGTACCTTAGCCAACGGCTTGTCTATAAAAACTCAAACAGACAGACCGGCCAGAGTTTGTGTTTTGCATTTTGAAAAAAAAGCTTCTCGCAAAAACAAAGAAAGACCTCCTTTCTGGGATGTGGAGTAGTTCACCAATGCACTTGGGAAAGGGAGGGATGAAAATTAGCGTCCCCTGCTTGTTACGATCTGTTTCAATTAGATGTCACAAATTTTTACACTCTCATGTTTTTTGTTTTTTTTGTAGAAACTGTAAAGTTAAAGACTTTAAAACTTAAGTTTTTTTATCTCAACTGGTGAACTTGTCCTCATAGTCATACATAAATAGAGTGAGGAAAAAAGAAAAGCCCTTGCAAAACCATAATAAACCTATCTTTTTATTGGGACTGTGTGAAATGGTTGGCTGCTGTGACATCCTCTTTAGAGCGATAGAAAAGGCAATAGCCGTGTGTTCACGAGAAATTCACAGCAAAATGGCAGAGAAAGTGTAGCCACTGCAGGCGATGACTACTGGCATTTTAGGGCTTTTAGGGACTCTTCCAGTCTTACAAAACCTGTGGAAAAGTGGACATGCTGCAGTCAGAATGTACACTATGTGTCGTGTGCCATTTAAGGTGCAGTGAAGCGTGAAGCTCTTATGAACTAACATCACCAGGATAGAAAGGAACACTTGCTCTTGGGCTTTTGCAGGAATATGATTGAAATAATCTGTTGTTTCTGATTTACTGTGATGACATCTTTATTATCTTCAATAGAAATAGCTGTTTCTTTTGGTTTTGAAGTGGTTTAATGAAGGTCTGCAGTGCATCTTTGGATATGACATCCTCCCACAGCTGTATTCAAAGACAGTAAAATAAAATAAAAAAAAATTAAATTTTATTTGCAGTCATTCTATTAAGGTTTTTGAAGCTTAGCCCATGTTGCCAGGGCATTGGACCTTGTTTGTTGCATGGGAAGCTGTCCAGAACCACCTTAGTAACGTAATGTTCCTCAGCAGTGGTAGATGTCCTATGAGAGGCACACAACCTACAGCAGGTATGTGTGGTATGAGCTACCTGAATTGCTGCCTGACACGCAGGCTTAAATTCAACTTAATCTCTATTAACACGCAGAACACAGGAATGAAAATGTTTATTTCGACAGAAGGGGGAGGGGAAAAAACTTTACCTGAACACTGAGATGGGGGTTAAATTCATTTCCTTTCCTCCTCAAGGTAAATGATCATCCTTAATAGCCCCTTGACATCCAAAGCGTATAGCTGCTCATGCCACTCATGGAAAGTTCAGTTTTTTTAAGAGAAAAAGACTCACCTCCAGCACCCTGAGAGCAGGAGATAATGCTCCAAGACATGAATAGTTTACATTCACAGCCACGTCCTCATGTTACAAACGCTGTTGCGCTCACTGATGGACATGTTAAGCAGGATCACTCACTCGAAAGCTCCCATCGGCAGAGGCACAAAATCACAGCCCCGGGTACAAATGTATCTCAGACAGTGTCAGTCAGTTGTTTGCAGCGACTGATCTTACAGGGACTTTTCTGTGCTGGACAAATAAAGGGTTGAGGCGACGGCTAATGACGGTCTTTTTTCGCTGCGATCTTTTGTTTGACTGTAATGATGGGCTGAATGTCTGACACTTAGAGGCACTGCTTTACATTTAGGCCTTTTTCAGACCCAGGTTTAGCCGATATGCATGAACACACAAGCATTCAAGTAAGCCCCAAAATAGAGTCCTAGTATGTACAGTACATGTATGTGTTGGTTTCCCTGGCTAAACATACACTGAGCAGCCGGGCAGTCACCTCCTTATGAGTAACCTAGTTGTGTCTCCCTTTTGCTGACACCAAACACAGCCGTTTGATCAGTGATATTTGGCCTGAGAGTCAAAGCACTGCTTGTCACATGTGTTCAAAGAGAAACAGGAAAAAAAAAGGCTCTTTACAGGACACCACCAGGCTTGTTTTTGCACCAGAGAGGTAGCTACTGCAACACATTCCGCTCCCAAAGCAAACATGTCCAGTGTTGACTCTTTTATAGTTTGCCATGTTGGGAAATACACTTATTTGCCATGTTGCCAAAACGTAGGTGAGAAAACCGATACCTGTTAATGACGCTTGTTAAATATGAAGCCGCTGCCACATGTGCCAACGGTTACCTTAAATAACTCAGACAGGAAACAGCCATGCTTTTTTTTTTTTTAAAGTAACACCCAATAGCCTAGCAACACACCTAAGCTCAAATTATTTATGTCATTTCATGAAGCTTCAACCTCACAGTGTCAACAAGACGCCAGGAACAAACTTCTTCTTATCTAAGACATCGATGCCATTACTTTATCTCCAGTTTCCTAATTAACACGTGGCATTTACTTGGCAATCAATGTGCTGGAAGATCTGGTGGATCACAGCCGGGGAATCTACAAATAAAATGGTTGTTTGCTACTGGGGTGCAGGAAATAGAATATGAAAGGTGCTTGGAGCAGGACGTGAACTTAAAAGCAGGACACTCAGATGCAGGTTTGTCTCGTCAAAAAGTTAATTACACAGGCAGGCAGGATAAGCAATGGTACAAACATCACAAGGCTAAAGTCGAAAACAACAAGGGTCATACACTGAAGACTGAAGAGGAAAAATTCTGGAAAACTATTCGGTAAATGAATAGACATACTGGCAGAGGACTGACTGATTGATGAGGTGTGGCTAATAGAACACAGGTGAGAGTAATCAAGGCGGGGCACGTCATCAAGCTGGTGGGAGTGGAGCAATAACAGGAAGCAAACTGATCTGCAACAGGACAGAATTGTTAGTTCCAAAATAAAATAAGAGGTGGAACGGAGTGAAACAGATGTTACATGACATATCTGTCCCCTCCCTTGTTTTTCTGACCAAAAAAAGTTGAGTGTTGACAATCCTCTTACAAAATTCCCTGCAAGAAAGTGAAATCAGCAAAATCCACCCAAAACTCCATCTGTTCTCTTTTTGTTCTCTTATTGCACAAACAAACTCCAATGAATGTTGTTGTTGTGGCACCTTGTTGTAGCTCAGCATGTACTTTACCACCACTTCGTTTCTCATCTGTCCCTGATTGCCTTTACAGCTCTGAGGAATTTGGCACACTCTATGTGTGTGTGTGTGTGTGTGTGTGTGTGTGTGTGTGTGTGTGACGAGAATGCCATGCAGGCTTGCTGAGGGTCCAGTAACCTGTCTCTCTGTCAGCGTAGATCTGTTTCAGCTGCAGTCATCGCGTTCCATCATGCATGTCATATCCACTGCATGCTGTCTGTGAGTATCCTGCCACAGACACTAGTGAAATAGCCTTCACAGTGGGCACAACACTCTTGCCAATGATCAGTCAGCTTGTCTGAGGACACAAGGGGATACCATTTCTATAGCTAAGACCACAAAATATGCTGTTAGTTGCATATTCATATATTTACCTACATTGTGTACCAATCAAGTTGTTAGTAGTTGTTCGTTACACAAATCCAGGATTTCTTACTTTCTAATAACCAAGTGAACCCGAGAGACACTATTTAATCAGATTACAATTCAGCACAAAAACAAACGGAAAGCATCCAAAAAGGTCAGAAAAGAGCAGCAGAACAGGACACTATTGTGTTGTTGATGAGGATGTCAGTTGTTTCAGTCAATCCGCAAGAATGGACGCTGGCAGAAGAGTTAGAAATTAGCTAAACATCCCCCGGGATCACTTTCATCATTTTGAGAAAACATGTTACAAAGCCCACACTTTTTTCTTTAACCTCATTTTGAGAGTGATTTGTTCCATTCTCTCCTGCAATGGCACATTAGAAAAGTACTATATGGTACCATTTTATATTAGTTTAGGTCCCTTTTTTCTGCCTGAATACAGACATAGCATGTTCTTTCATCAGAAGTCATATTTCTCAGTTACAGGCAAACTTTAGCTTTTCGCTTTAATAAAGTAAACGGTTGTACAAACGTAAAAAAAGCACTGCAATCAGTAACAATTGCTGCCCTGCATCAAAAAGACTTGTGTTTGCGACCCAGTCAGAACAAGGGCCTTTCTGTACGGAGTTTGCATGTTCTCCCCATGTGTGCGTGGGTTCTCTCTGTTCTCTGGTTTCCTTCTACAGTTCATGAAAATGCACAGGTTAACTGGACACTTAATGGTTGTTTGTGTTGGCTCTGCGATGGATTGCTGACCTGTCCAGGGTGTGACCGCGGCTTTTGCCCTCTGACAGCTGGGATTGGCTCCAGCAGCCCCGCGACCCTCATGTGGAGGATAAAGCAGTAGATAATGAAATGATATGCTATATATTACCTTTAGTTTGTATGAACTTAATCATTTGGATATTAGCAATTTAAAGTGATTTTATTTCAAGTTTGTCAACCATTTTCTCTGTGGCTCTCTCGCCTTATCTTGAATTTAAACAAAGGTGGAGCTTCTGTCCTTGTCCAGATTGATTATTGATAATAGTTAGGTAATGTTTTGGGGTCATACTCATAAACACATGTGCTTTAGATTGTGTAAGAATATTATAATTTAATCTTGAGGGTCACGCTACACTCCAGCTTCAAAACAGACTTCACAGAGAATTCTACTCCTGCCCATGTATTTGCCTCAGATTTCAACATCTTGTTCTGCAGAACACTGGCTGACCATTGAGACCACCTGGGCAGAGTTCTGGTTCAGTGCATGTTTTCTGTTGACGACGTATCTATGCTAAAAGAGAGAAAAAAAAGACAGAGAAAAAAAGAGGGTGATGATAGATAGCTTGGCCGCCTGTCAGCTGCCACTCGGTTCCCATTATGGATTCTCTCATGTCCGAGCCCAATTCCCTGGGTTTCTCCAAACTTCTGCATGCCTCAGGTACTGTTTCAGAGGCCAGCTGAATGTCCATCTGACCAAGAAACTGCAATCGAAAAGCCCAAAAGAGAGAAACCAGAAATGAAGCAAGGGTCCATTTCCCACGTTGTTCTTGGCTCCTGTCTGCCCTCGAAGACTTGAGCGAACACTTCCAAAACAAAGAGATTGTCTGTGTAGGTGCCCAAATGTCCAACCCACGCATATATGCTCACTTTGCACACTGACACTCTGGGACATAAAAAATGTTATTCTAATTCCTTCTAAGAGCCTATTTAAGCAGCTGTTTTCTGTAAACACTGGCTCAGGCAGCAGAACTTTGATTTTAGATCACTCTCACTTATATCATAATTACTGGGATTCAATGTGGTTTTCAGCAGGGGCACCAAGAAAATAAAGCTGTATGCAGATGATATTACGGTATATTAAAGCGGAACTTTGCAAGTCTAGTCGGTTTTGTTTGCCTTTTTCTCTACGTAGCTCCCCCTTGTGTCTACCACTTTATCCTCACTGTCCTGAAAACTCACCACTGACACTCCCTCCTCCCTTCCCCTCTCCCGGCCATGTGCATTTGTTTTCAACAGAGCTGGGGAACACAAGGTGGAGCCATGTCCATGCAAATGGAAGAACAGCCAACCACCTACCAAAAGCAAACCATAGCAAACATCGGGGAAGTCCAAATACATATAAATACATAGAGAACAGAGTTTATTCCAAAGATACTAGCAAGAATGCCAGGTCAGCATCTATTTTGAATACTTGAATACTGTATTTTTCAGTTCTTGCCATTCGGAAAAAGCTGGTCGGCTACTCTTGTGTGGCCTCACTCGGGCAGACAGTCGCTTCCTCTTCTCACTTGCTACGACAACGGGTTTTCTCCGCTTCTTTAACCGGTATCTGGCTGGAAGACATGAGTGTGTAGTGGCGTAAAGCAATTTTTGCTTCTCGCAAGACTTCCTGATTTTGAGTCGGCAGCCCTGATCTTGCAAGGCTGATTTTCCACTAACAGACAGTAGGGGGAGTGGAGACAGCCCCCAATCCCCCTGCAACAAGCCATTTCACAATCACTATCACAATCACTATCACTCTGAAGCTGTTAAATTAGGGGACAAATCCAGCATAGTTCTGCTTTAAGGAGAAATCATTAAGGTGGAAGTGGGTGTGGTCCAGCATAGAACGTGGAGGATGTCATTTTCAAAGTCAGACAGCTCACACACTGACCTTTTCTCACACTTTTAACCCTCTGCAGTTGTTGACCCATTTCTCGCAGTGGGAAATGTGTACGCTTAACTAGGATGGCGTAGCTAATGAGCCAAGTCATTATGTGAGGATTATAGTGGACAGGTGCACAGAGCCCTTCTTAACAAGACTCTTATGTTTTGTTGTTACAAATCTGTGACTAATGCCCCGTGTTTAGATCTGTGATTTATTAAAGGATAAAGTAATGGTTATTTCAAGGGAGAGGTCATCATCTTGTTAAGATGTATTTCATCTTTGCATGCACAGCCTCTCCAGCTTTAAGGGCTGGAATGAAAATGGGAAGAATAATAGTGCCAAATCTGGCAGCAGGGATAGAAAAAGTTTTGTGGCTATTTTTGCTCCGTATATTGACGCTCACTCGAAACAAGAATACATCCATAAATTGATCAAAATGAAGCCCAGACCTTTCTTAATGAAGGCAGTGATACTCACGTCTTCTCTCTACTGTTACATTTCTGGGCTTCAGTTGTGCAAATATAATTTAAAAAAAGGATAACAATTCTTCCCCCCCCCCCTTTGCTTTAATGTGACTGAACACAAACAGAGCTTAAAGATAATGGCTGCCCTCCAGCAAACAGCTGCAGTCTTGATTGTGATGTAAACTGATCAGCGACTTAAATGATGATTTTGCAAAACATAAACAAAACTTAACTGAGCTCTTTCTCTTGGATTGGTCGCCTGTCAATTCAAAAAACAGAACACACACACACACAGAAACATAACTCAAACTTTACGACTCTCAGGCTACAGTTACAATAAAAGTCAAGAGGCCTAAACAGATTCTGGTCGGACAGTCTGCCTGGTTCTTACTCAAAGCCTTGTGAGAGATTTGGGAATAAAGGCTGCAAACAAAACATATAAGCTTGGTGGGTCACATGGTGGAGTAGGGGCTAGCGCCCTTAACTCACAGCAAGAAGGTCCAGGTTTGTGACTCTGTCCGATCTAGGGTCTTTCTGTGTGGAGTTTGCCAGACAATTTATGAATGAATGAATGTGTTAGTTCAAACACCCCAGATGTAGTCAGCTGACAGCAATCTGTTAATCACGCTCCAATCACAGCACATTTTAAAAAAAAACACTCCTCCCTCACTCATTTCTCGCCACACCAATGCTGCCTCACATTGCTCGCACTGGCAAAGCCAACGTTTAACACGTCATCCAGTGCCTTGCTTAGGCTTGCAGCGCACTCCCTCCCATCCAAGGAAGCATCTAAAGAACGAAGCCAGCAGTGCCAGATACTTGCTCTCCATTTGGTGTCTACAAAGCTGCTTTTCCTCGGACTGGCTTGAGTTATGAACATAAAATGTAAAATAAATCAAATAAAGTCACTTGTTATCTCACATGTCAAAATACTGTATGTATTTAGCTCATGGGCTTCAAAGGGTGCCATGAAATTGAGAATAAAAGTAGAGGGACACATGGAGGTCTAGTGGTTAGCACTGTTGCCTCACAGCAAGAAGGTCGCCAGTTTGAATCCTGGTTCGACTAAGGGACTTTCTGTTCTAAACACAGTCCAGAAACCTGCACAGGTTAATTGGACACTCTAAATTGACTGTAGGTGTGAATGGTTTGTCTCTGTAGGTTATCCCTGGACTGTTTTGCCCTATGTCAGCTGGGATTGGCTTCAGCCCCCCCCCCCCCCGTCACTTGGAGGATAAAGAGGTACAATGAGTGGCAGTGAGTTGGACTCAACGTTGTTCCTAATCCCAGTGTATTAAATGAATCCTTGGTGCCTCATTAAAGGTCCAGTCATGGGGCAGATGTTTTTAAGTACAACATACCAGTGAACCAAAGACATGTCACTTTCCACCATCCCCCCCGAACCCCCCAACTTAAAGCCACATATCTACCTCCTCACAAGCATGAAAGGACACACTCTCCCACTCTCTCTCTGTCTGTTTCTGTCTGCACTTTTCCTTTATGCTCTGACCGTGTGTGATCCAGAGGTGTGACACTTTCCCAGTAGTCCACAGACATCTTTTGCCCAGCCAGGAAAAAACCTTGGCACGCCGCCCACAGCTCTACCTGTCTCTGAGTGCACAAAGCCGTGTGAGGATCTCCTCTCCAGTCCAGTTCAGTTCAATAAACTCCCCCTTTTTGCCACCTGCACACCAGCAGACCCCATGGGAAACAGACAGGCAGAGCTACAATACCATGACTGATACTTCTTTTCATCTCAACTCTCAAATAGCAAATGAGAAAGTGGGGGAAAAGATAGTGGCTCAGGTTTTTACTGGCTCTTTCCTTTTTAGAGCTTTGCAAAAATGTGTCTCTTTCATGCTTCAATCAATATAATTTTCACCATATAAAACTGTGAGTTGCTTATAAATATAGATATAAACTACAGAGCTGCACTGAAAAAAGTATTTTTTGTGATGAGTGTTTTGTGAAACTCATCACTCCATAAAAGTAATGGCTATATCCCCAAGTGGCAGCAACACAGGTTGTAAAGCCTCTGCTGAGAAATAACTTAGCCTACTCTTGTGCCATCTAGTGGCTTAGATTTGTAACTACATGGAAATATGCTCACAAAATCCTAGTAGATGACTGGTTTACAGAGCTGACTCAGGGCATAAGCGAACTCAGCAGCTGCTTGGTGTGTGGTAAAAATAAAACAGTTTATATCATATTAAAGACATTTAGATATCTTTATTTTGATTCCTGAATAGTGTTGAGCTTGAAGATTACCAAAGTCATTAAACTGGTTTACTTTTCAAGCTCAGTATGGCCACACTTATGGCGCATTTCCACCGGCTCTATTCGCCTCACCTCACCACGCCACGGCACAGTTTAAGTAGTATTTCCACTAGCATAGTACCTGGTACCGGGCACTATTCTTAGTACCTGCTCCGGCGAGGTTCCAAGCGTGCTAGTAGTAGGTACTATGCAATGATTGGTCAGACTGCCGGCTGCTGACTGGCCAGAGTCCCGTCACAGGAAGAGACCTCCCACACACAACAGCTGAACAGCGCCGAACTGTAGATCACTTAAAACTACTTAACAATCCTAAAAACGTGGGTTAATCAACAACTACCAGGGAAACCTCTTTATTTAACAGGAGTCTTTTAAAGTGGAGTGGTGTATTTAGGGACAACGCCGGCGGCATCACAGACCACTGCTACTGTAGTGTGTGGAGTAGGAGGCTGTACTCCGGAGACGTGTGGACAGAAATCAAGCCGAACAGTGCCGAATTGTAGATAAGTTAAAACTACTTAAGAATCCTAAAAACATGGGTTCATCTCCAACAACTACAGGAGTCTGGGGTAAAGTCACTAGTGTGTGTGTGTGTCGCGTATAAAACAAAGTCACCGCATGACTCCGCCCACGTTAAGTAGGTACTTTTTTGTAGTGGAGATGCATACTAATCATGCCGTACCGAGGCGAGGTGAGGAGAGTAGAGCCGGTGGAAATACGCCATTAAAGGTTCACTTTGAAGACAAAATTGCAAATTATAGGCAACTTTTGGGATTTTACTACTCTCAAATTTAAACTGACACTGGTGACACTAGTGACACTGGTTTGGTGTAAATAACAACACTAGTTAATGCAATTTATTGTTACATTTGTATCTCTGCGGTGGTGGAAGGGGCCCCCAAAATCAAATTCAGTTTAGGGCCCCAGAAAGTCTTGGGCTGGCACTGCTGTTTAAACGAGGTAAAAACAGGTATTCAATGTACTGTATTTATTCTTTATGTCATATACAGGTGATCATACACAATATACATTTCTGTTGGCATTCAAAAAGAGTAGCAGCATATTAACCTCATTCACAGATACTTGCCCTCTTTATCGTCTTTAATTGTGTCATCTGAATGTTTCTGCTCTTATGTCATGTTGCCAGACAAATGTGAAACGTGGCTGGGTTTTTTTTTTTTTGAACTTTGCCCTTTATCTGACGGACAGATAGCTCATCACATGACTTTGAATAAGTCATGTTGGGACACTGAGCTGAGATAACCTCTACTCAACACCTCATTACCTCACCACTTTGAGTGGCGTGTGAATACCGTACCGAGGCGAGGTGAGGAGAGTAGAGCCGGTGGAAATACGCCATTAAAGATTCACTTTGAAGACAAAATTGCAAATTATAGGCAACTTTTGGGATTTTACTACTCTCAAATTTAAACTGACACTGGTGACACTAGTGACACTGGTTTGGTGTAAATAACAACACTAGTTAATGCAATTTATTGTTACATTTGTATCTCTGCGGTGGTGGAAGGGGCCCCCAAAATCAAATTCAGTTTAGGGCCCCAGAAAGTCTTGGGCTGGCACTGCTGTTTAAACGAGGTAAAAACAGGTATTCAATGTACTGTATTTATTCTTTATGTCATATACAGGTGATCATACACAATATACATTTCTGTTGGCATTCAAAAAGAGTAGCAGCATATTAACCTCATTCACAGATACTTGCCCTCTTTATCGTCTTTAATTGTGTCATCTGAATGTTTCTGCTCTTATGTCATGTTGGCAGACAACAAATGTGAAACGTGGCTGGGTTTTTTTTTTTTTTTTGAACTTTGCCCTTTATCTGACGGACAGATAGCTCATCACATGACTTTGAATAAGTCATGTTGGGACACTGAGCTGAGATAACCTCTACTCAACACCTCATTACCTCACCACTTTGAGTGGCGTGTGAATAATATTGTCATAATGCTGCCTTTATTTGTAGAGTGGATATTTTTCTATCTGACAAAAGGGAAGTATCCTCTTGAGTAACGGACACAAAAAATATTAATAATTGTGCAATTATTATGAGCAAAGTATTTCTAAAAGTCAAAACAGAAGCATGTAATTACCTAGATATGACTTCCAATGCATTTTACTGTTGCTTTACTGATAATTTTGAATAATAATTACTAGAACAGTATTAATGGGTAAGCAATAAACTATATATTACTTTAACCTTTAGCTCTTCCAGTTGTATGCATATTCTAATGTACATTTTAATGAAAATACATGGTGTGGAAAATGTAAGTAGTGTTTAAAAACAGTACTTTAAAACATGACAAAACCAGGTTAGGATTCAAATCTCTGGACCAATATGAGGAATAATGGACACCCAGTGGGTTTAAATTCAAATAAATTTGTAACACAGACCTGGGATTCAGCAGATTAAGATCTGAACATGAGTGAAGACAGTGGGGTTTGTTGTTCCAGCTGTGCAGAGCTGTGCCCACTGTCAATGAAGCTGTTCGCTCATTTTTAATTTTAATTGCTCCCTCAGTAGCATCCTCGCCTTATTAAAATTTAGTGCCTGTGGTTTCCTGCAACCAATATCTTCATATGCTGTCTCTTCCAATTTTGCAGGGACTGAAGTTTGATAAATGAGCCACAAAAGGGGTTTATCTACAGAAACCGTGCTGGATCTGAACTCATTTCCTCATGTGGCCTCCAAAGAAACTGAATTTATTTATATTTTAATAACACATAAGTGTAATATATTTTCATAAATGAGCACTGACACTGGTGAAGAGTTCTCATATTGGAAAAAAAGAGCCACACATCTGGCTCTGATGAGCTAATGGCGAACACAGGCAAGGCTGATCACTGACGTATGGTGCTATTCAGGACATGAAATTGCTGCAATTATTCAGAAATACATCCGGAAGATGAGTTATTCTGGTCAGATTTGTGGACATTTTAGAGATGCAGCCATGCAGTGTGTTCAGTATACCATACTACAGTATATTTATAGACTGATGGCACAATGGCACTGTGTCTCTTTAGACCTCTTGCTTTTGTGACTAAAAGAACCAAACACTTACACCAAGGCCTATTAGATGAAATAGACCATTAAAATCTCATCCAGTGATCATTAAAAACTCATCCAGGATCTAAGTAACTCAATCACTTCAGCCATAATAAGACACTTGGCTCAAATAGACACCAAAATGAAGAGCGCTGTATAAGGTTTAAAAGCTCATAATTGTATGAGAACACTAGTGCTCTATATGATCTAAAATCACAAGGATTTTAAGGCAGAATCTGAATTATTTAGGGGTGTTGTCTTTACTGGAAGGCAAAATTAGTTTTTCTGTGTGTATTTGAGGAAAAGGCACTTTTGATTGGACATGAGTATAAAGACGATATTATTCTAAAATACACATATACCTGTGTTATACCTACAAAATTAATTTAATCCGGTGTATAGGAGCAGTGGTTGGTGGGGGGTTTTGACCATGGTAATAACAAAGTGCTAATAGCAGTAATATCATGTTATAATATCCAGGTAATCAGAATCAGGTTTATTGCAAAGTAAAGCTTTCATAATACAAGGAATTTGTTTTGGCTGAGCATAAAAACAGTATAAACATTAGAGGAAAAATAAACTGAATATAATTAACATCGTAAAAAAAGCCATTATATACAATATAGACAATATATGGATATAAAATAGAAACACAATCTGTAATAGCGATAATAGCTTGGTATTGAGAAATGACATGGGCCACCATCAGGTTAATACCTTCATGTGTTTATCAAAATTGATAATTACCATATTATATATGATATAGTTGAAATGAATCCTCCCTTATATCCCACAAACATTATCCATTGTTATTAGCAAGCTTTATTCTGGAAATAAGCGTTTGAGTGATTACCATAGAAATAAGAATAAGATTACAAATGTATTACTCTATCGTATTGTAAATGTTAACGAAATTAAATATATGTATCTTAAGCTTGAATTCTAACGCCCAGTTATAAACCTGTAGCTCTGTGGTTACTTGCGAAAATAGTTTTAGAGTTAGATAATGTGTTTAACTCAGTCTGTGGAAAATCTTATTAATCCGCCACTGACTTGAAAAAATGCCACTGGCTTACGAAACAGTAAGAAATGAGCCTGCTGTAATGTGTACGTGTCATAGCCTAGGCCTCGTGACGGAAGGATTTTCCTCCACTAAACTTTTACCCCTTTTACCTTTGCCCTAGAAACTATCCCGGCGCGAAGTCTCGCGATAATTTACGCCGTACAAATATAGCCGCTGAAGTCTCCCCCTCAATAGCTGACATCTCACTGAGAAGATACACATTACTAAGTAAGTGCTGCTTCATAACCAGAACGACAACTATCGTTTAACTAATTAAAATATTTTAATCACTTTTATTGACCGGAAATAGAGTATGCTGTGTTTGTGTTGTATTGTATTGTAACGCGGGAGTTAAACTTTCAGGTTATCTTCTCTCTCTGTGTTTTGTATTGAGCAGACATGGTAGCAGCTGACGTCATCGCCAATCAGGTGAGTCTTTGAAGTATTTGTACTTACTATTATAAGTACTAATGTGTAAGCGTGAAGTCCTGTGATTACTCAGAGGTGGAAAGATAACTCGCATTTGATGACATTTTACTGATGTTGAGGTCAAATTATTAGTAGTAAGAGTAGTAGGAATAACTCATGTGAAAGGGAGAGTTTGATGGTTAGGATAAGAGAGTTAAAATATCTAGGGAAAACCATTCAAGTAGAGCTGCAACCACTAATATTGACAATAATAATGTCAATGTGAATATGTGAATGTGGTTTATTTGCTCTATACAACAAATACAATTTGACATTTGAGAACATCATAATTTTGATGTTTGGGAAACAATGATCAACATTTTCTGAACCAAACAACTTATCAAAAAAATAATTGACGGATTAATTGATTATGTAAATTTCATCCACCAAATCTAAACCCGCTGATGGTCGGTCTCTCTCTCTCTCACACACACACATTACAAAAGCCAGTGGTACAACACAGTAAATCAATTCGAGGCATCATCAAGCTCGAGACAGAATTTCAGAGTCGATGTATTTGTATTTATGTCTTGTTTTACCCACAAACCAAAATCATTAACTTTTAATGATTTATTTGTTATCCAGAGCAAAGAAATTAAGAAAAATATTCACATTTAAGAAGCTTAAACAATAGGAAATCTTTTTTAATCATGAAAAAAGAGTCAGACCGATTAATTGATGATCAAAATAGTTGTCGATTAATTTAGTAATTGATTATTAATCGATTAATTGTTTCTGCTCTTGTATAAATTGAATTTGGCAGCCTAGTTTTAAACACCTCTGGTCAAAATAACATAATAGCATAAGTAAACGTTTGATTTTAATGTGTACACCTTTATGCTTTTCTCAGAATCTGAATTTGCATTAGTGGTTTATCTCCTGCAATAAAGGAGCAGTTGTTTAGAGCCAACTGAGGTATGCAACAAACAACCCTTATCCCTATTTAGGGATTAACCAGTCAATAACCGTTTGTTTAATAGCTTTAAAGTTTCTCTTAACTGCAAAATGTTAACACTATGGTTTTAATATCATATATTTTCTTTCATTAACTCTTTGTGTTGTCTTCCAGAACGTGGTGGAGAGGGTGACCAGCCTCCCCCTGGTCAGCTCCACCTACGGCCTGGTGTCCAGCATGTACTGCAGCACCAAAGACACCCACCCGTACATCAGGAGTGTGTGCGAGGCAGCGGAGCACGGGGTCCGCACCATCACCTCTGTGGCCCTCACCACTGCCTCGCCCATCATGGACAAGCTGGAACCTCAGAGTAAGACTTTTCATTAAAAAAAAAATAATAATAATAACACGCCTTGAATACTGTGTCGACGTGGTTTCAAAATGTATTAAATGTCAAAACAAAACCCATCAAACTAAAGTGAAAGCATGAGGACAGTCGTGAGTGGACTATCTGAGTCACACAGGAAGTTCAAGTTGGGCGGTGGCCTGTGACTCATCGTGATCTTTCACCCAGATTCTCCTGTTCACTTATCACACTAAAGCAAACCACATAAACTTTATTAGCATTGTCCATTTGTTTCCAAGTATATTTTAAAGCAGTCATTCCCAGAAAACTCAGGTCAGGACCCACAGAAGGATCATGGCAGAGTTTTTATTTGGGTCGACTAATAACTTAGCTGAATTTTTTCCAGCCTTTTACTTTCAATTTGATCATCATCAATAATATATCTAGAGATGAGTCAATACGATACTTGGCATCATCATTGATTGAATTTTCAGCCAATTTTCTTTCTTTTTTGATCCAAAGAAACATATCTTTTATTTGATCAGATAAATTTATGATATGCTTCCTTGTTGTCAACAGTTGCCATTGCCAACGACCTGGCCTGTAAAGGTCTGGACAAGATTGAGAAAACCTTGCCGATCCTTCACCATCCCTCCGACCAGGTATGTCTCTGGATTGCCAGACTGAATTGCACAATGTCCTAAATCACAGTTTTATGTTGGCCAATCTCCTGAGGGTTCATCCAAAATGACCCATGTTTCTCAATAGCCGTCCACTTGCTCAATCATTATGGTAACATGAAATTTGTCCATGCCTCTTTTCCCCACCCAAGATCGTCTCCAGTGCCAAGGACGCGGTAAACACGGCTAAAGACGTTGTGACAGGCACCGTGTTCAGTGCCAAGGACACTGTGACCAGTGTTGTGGAAAAGACCCGAGGCGTGGTGCAAGATGGGGTGGAGAAGACCAGGACTGTGGTGACTGGGAGTGTCAGCACGGTGCTGGAGAGCAGGGTGGTCCAGCTGGTCAGCAGTGGAGTGGACACAGCCCTCAGTACGTCTGAGAGCCTGGTGGAGCAGTACCTGCCTCTGAGGAAGGAGGAGCTGGGTGAGTGGGGCACAAACACAAATTAACTCCTGACCCCAGGTCATAGGTGTGGTTCATGCTTCGGAAAAGGGAACTTGGCTTGTAAACCGAACATTGCCGGGGTACCTCTCAGCAAAGTACCCAATCCCTATTGATTAGGTTAACTGGACACTCTAAATTGACCTCAGCCACATCCGAGTGCTGACCCTAAGCCTGGATAAATGGGAGGGTTGCATCAGGAAAGGCATAAAAAAAAAAAGAAAAATGCAGATCACTGAAAAAGCAGGTGACCCATTATGGTGACCCCCAGAGAGCGAGAGGCCAAAAGAAAACAATAATTATTTACAACTTAAACTAACAAAAAACTGCAACAAGTACTTTATTTCCTATCCTATTAAAACATTCAGCAACAGCCACAAGATTATCAGAATTATTTCTGCATTTTATAAACCAGGATATACTACAACAGAGGCTATTGAAATGAAGCATGTTTATCTGCAACACGCTGTACAAGCAGTAGCTGGATTATGTTGTCAAGAATGTTTTTGCTCTAGTTTTGGGGAAAACAGGGCTCCTTTATGCTTTTCTGAGAATCTGAATTTGCATTAGTGGTTTGTTTATCTCCAACACTAAAGGAGCTGTTGTTTAGAGCCAACTGTGGCATGCAAAAGCTCATAAACAACCCTTATTCCTTTTTAGGGATTAACCAGTGAATAAGTGTTTATTTAATGGCTTTAAAGCTATTAACTGTATGCTTTTAACTGTAAAATGTTACACGACAGTTTTATATCATATTTTACTGGTTTTCATGGCTGAAAGGCTCACTGACCGGCTGACATTTCTTCAAAATTTAAGACGACACATTTCTCAGGTACCTTTTAGCATTTCCCTCTCTTATGACAGAGCTGGAGGCAAGGACCGTGAAAGGATTCAATAAGGGGGAGCTGAGCTACTATGTTCGACTGGGCTCCCTTTCCACCAAGCTGAGGAAGCGAGCGTACACCAGGGCTGTGGCCAAAATCCAAGACGGCAAGCAACGCAGCATGGACTTCATCTCGCAGCTAAACTCCACAGTTGACATGGTGATTCTTCAATTCATTTTACACCCATTAAATTAAACATTACATCCAGTCACTGGCTTAAATGTTGTGGCTCTGTGGTGAATATCTGAGACCGGTTTTAACATGAATGATTTCAAAACTTGTATATTTCAGTCACTAACTTTCCACATCTTCAGAGCCTGAGTCAGAAAAGCACAGATCTGCCACTTTTGTACAAGCAGTTACCAGTTTAAATTTTTTTTTTCTTTGGGATAAGCTGACAAATCCGAACCTGTTTTAATGTAAAAAAAGAAAACACTCAAATTGTCAATTCATTGTTGCAGCTGTGGTTTTAATGTTGTGGCTGAACAGTGTCTATCATTGGCTCCTACTTTACTTATAATATGGAAATGTTTTATACTGCTTAATATTAATTTTTAAGCTTTATACTTCAACTAAACTGCTGTCACATTCATTAGATGTTTTCCCCCCAAAGTGGTTTACATAAGCTCTTCTTGTTCCAGATCGAATATGGCAGAAAGAATATCAGCGGGGCTAATCAGATGGTAAATGATAAGCTGAGCTCTCTGGTGACATGGACGTCCAAGAGGTCGAACCAGGAGAACAGTCATGAGGCAGAGGTTAGGAGGTGGAAACACCAACACACTATTCCAGTCTGTTTCGTGTAATCCATGTTTTTGTGTGACATAAATCCGTCGTCCTTTCAACTCAGGTCATCGAGTCTCACACCTTGACCCTGGCACGTTCCCTCACTCAGCAGCTCCAGACCACCTGTCTGGTCCTTGTCTCCAGCCTGCAGGGCCTCCCCAACCACATCCAGCAGGAGGCGCTGTCCTTCAGCCACTCTGCTTCAGAGGTCTACACTAACTTCAGCAAGGCCACAGCACTGGGAGAGCTGCCCGACAGCATGCTGAGCAGCAGCAGAGTGCAGCTGAGGAAAATGAATGATTCTCTCGACAACGTCATGGATTATCTGGTCAACAACACCCCGCTCAACTGGCTCGTCGGTCCGTTCTACTCCCGCACGTCCCCTGAGCCGACTATGACACCGGCCTCCGCTGTCAGTAGAAGCTCAGTTAGGTCCTCCAGCTTTTCCTCCACCCAGCGTCACAGGGAGGAGGAGATGGAGTCACTACACTCTCAGCAGCAACAGTGAACCACTGCTGTCCATGTTGTTGATCGGCGGCAGTACGTGACTGCTGTGTTTTAGACACTCACCACAGTTTCATATTATGTAGTTTCATAATTCACTTTTATACTTTTGAAAAATTTACATATTTTGCTGTAATTGTTTTACTTGTCCAAGTCAACATTTCTTTTTTTTTTTTTTTTAAAAAAAGAAAAAGTATAACAAATTAATTTTGTGCCAATCTGTGAAAACCTAATTTTGAGCTTAATCCTACATACACTTTAATCCAGTTATTTATAATCTGTCTTTTTTCTGTACATGAAAAGCAAAAGTTGCTTTTATTCATTGTGTGATTCTTTTATAGACTTCATTTGAGGATTTAGAGTTCAGACTGGTAAAAAGATTGACTCAAATTAATCACATACAAGCTGAACTTCTGAAATTAATTTCAGATTGGGATACTGATGCTGTAACCACTGCTTTGACAAAAGCCATTTGAATAACGTGGAACAAATGTTTGTTCAGTCACAAAAGATATCACAAATGAGCTTTATTGTGTATTTTTTTAAAGATTATAAACGAATATAATAAAAATTAAAGTTTAAAACATAAAACCAATGCCTTCAGGCGTCTTTACTCATTGCTGGCAGCGATTTCGCCTGGACAGATACGCCATTAGACTCTGAAAAGTCCCAAAACAAATTTACAGTCAAATACAGTCTTGTATTTTAGGTGTGGAAGAAGATATTATTTGAAAAATACTCTGGAGTCGTTTGCTCTTTTTTTCTTTTTAAAGTGCACTGATTACCGTCAGCTTCTGAATCTGGCACCACGCAACATCATCCAACATGTCCAGGTTAACTTCATCCTTGGTCTCTTCAGAAAAACTGACAGCCTAGACAGAAGAGAAGTAGATATACACTGTACTTAATAACAATTCTATGAACTGCAGAGAATACACAAATCAGCCTGGCTAATGCCACACTGCATCTCAGTCTCATTGGAGATGTTTTTTTAGGAGACTCTGAAGTTGGCTAATATAAATTGTGGCGGGGTTCTTCTCCAACAACAAAATAATGGCATAGTCGAGGACTAAGACCAAAAGAATGCAAACAAATCTACATACACAAACATCCATTTACAAAAATAAAAAGGGAAACAATAGTACTACTTAATTTTGCCAACAGAATGTTACCGTCACTGCAACTAACAGACCAACTTCCAACTGACCCCTCTTTATATAGGCTATAGTGGCAAGTGTGCACTTGTGACAAACTACAACGATGAGCAAACTGGTGAGTGACCAAACAGGGAAACGCAAGCGAGTATATGTGTGTGGTGACTGCATCACACATACACATGCTACTCAGTCACAAGAGTTAGGTACTTATGTATTTGAACAAAGACACATACTGTATGTTCATTTTGCCACTACAATGAATTTGAATTAAAACAATCAAATTGTGGACCCTGACAATGGACAATAATGTATAAAAACGCTTATTATTCCTCAACGGTTAATGCAATTGTTTCGTTCAATCTCTCAAACTAAAGCTGAGAGTCCACACTTTAATCACATCGTGATTGCTTCATTTCAGATTCATTGTGGTATATATAAAAACACAAAATGTGTGCTGGTAAGAAGGAGAAGCATTATTGTACCTGGCCCTGTGCTGTGGTTACAGTGATGTGTGCAGCCGAGCCTGCCAATGAACAGTGGAGGTCACCAGTGGAGACGACAGACCTGGGGACAGCATACGTGGCATAATTAATTCCTCATATTAACAAGTACCACCAAAAAAACTGATTTGAACCAGAATGTGCAAATATCAGCTGAGGGTAAATGATGAAACCGTCTGAACCTGAGTTTGGGTTTGTTCTGTTCGCTCGTCTTGGTCACGCGGCTCCGAGTTCTCTTGACAGTGGCTGTGGAGCCACTTCGGAAAAAAACAACAGCAATGTCACAGCTCACCCTGATGAAGACACTACGTACAACCTCACAGCGGTCTCACCTGAGATTTCCAGTGCTGTTACTCCCAGCTAACGTTCTAGTCATTTTTCTCCCAGTGACGGCCTATAAACAAAAACATTAAATGATCAACAAACATCTTACGGTCCTGGTGACATTTGTTTTGACCCCACATTATGAGGTCAAATTCTTCTTCTGCACTGTATGAAAACAAAGTTATTCCACTTTATTATTTTCATAATCTGATGATTATTTTTTCTATTAATCGTTTGGTCAATAAAATGTCTTGTTTTGTTGACAAAGTTACTTGTTTAGGATGATTATTTATTTTATATAGGAGCAAAGAAACCAGAAAATATTACCATTTAAGTAGCTGAATTATGTGAGAAGTTTAAAAAAAAAAACCCAGCTCAAACAGATCAATGATCCAAATAGTTGATTTAGTAATCAATTAATCGTTTGGTCCATAACAAAATGTTGATTAGTGTTTCCCAAACCTCGTAATGTTCTGAAATGTCCTGTTTTGACAACAAACCAGAGATATTTAATTTACTCTCTGAAACTTAAAATGGTCCAAAACAAACAAAAAAAAAAGCCTTAGAATAAGCCTTTTATATGCACTTGAGGTAAGGGCCTTGCTTTAAGGAGGCTCGTCTCTACAGCAGCCTAAACAGAAACTAGCCAGTGTATTGGCGTGTTTCCACCGGCTTTACTCGGCTTGGCACAGCATGGTTAAGTTGCGTTTACACTAGCATAGTTATACTTTTTTTAGTACCTGCTCTGGCTAGGTTCCAGGCGACGTCACTGGTTGCAAAAATAATTCCGTTTGAGTAGAAGTCTATGGAAGAATACTTCTTCCTACTCCTGACTTCATTTACCTCAGTAAATGCTTTTTCTGATGAGGTAATGGTCTCAATGTATGGTTAAAGCTCTTCTTCAATAGAACATGACTTCAGCTTTGTAAATTCCCATCGAAAAGAAAAGCGATGATAATGTACAGCACATAAGTGGAGACCAGTGTGACTGACACCTGGTGTAGGTGCCTGATTACAGGTGACGCCTGTGAACATCCCGTTGCAAAACCTCAACATGGCGATCAAATCGCACATCGTGAGCTTCCTATGGGCGTTGTCAAAATGGGCTGCCATGTGGGCGTGCCTCGGACAATTTCCAGACTCTAAAATGAGCGTAACCCAAAAACTGAACGCCATCCTCTCCTGTCAGTGTCAACCATCTACCTTAGGTGTCTTGTTTGAGGATTTCTGGACCATGGCAGACTGGACTGGTGGAGAATCGGTTGACTTCCCTACAAAAAATAAAAAGTTCAAACCGTCACACATATAAAAAAAATCGACAAACAATTGAGAATTATTTCAGGAAAACAAGTCACCTCTTTTACTGGGTACTCTCTTTAGGGGTTTGTGCATCTGGGGTGACACATTCTGCACGAAAAGGGACAATTATGTCTGTTATAATGAACCATTTAGATGGTAGGGCTGCAGATACTAGACAAAACAGCATTATGACAAAATGCTGTGTTGCTGCAGTAATTCACATGCCTCAAAACTGTACATTCTAATGTTCTATTTGTCAACAGATCCTACAAACAATGTCATATCATCACGCTTTGACATTATAATGGTGTGAATAAAGGCAGCAAAAGGTGCCCCATGAGTGGGTCTTCTCTATGGAGGCCACCATGTTTTTAATGGACAAACTTTTGAGTTTTAATGATAACTGAAAGCTAACATGGGTTAGCGATTTTCAGGTTCAACATGCAACTTCACTCATAGATGACGCTAAATCCTATTTATATCTGTCAAGATTAATCAAACCATGATTTCTTTTTTGCAGTGCAAGTCACTTGGCTCACCTTCATTGCAATGGAGACGTCACTTGCTGAGATTTGCTCTTCTAACACAGGAAAATGTGATAATTAGAGACAAAACAAGTTATGAATTTCAGCTAACTAGATTTACATGAACTAATAAGACAGAAAACACGCCTCACCACTGATTAAATCTCCAATGAGTGTATTTAGAAGAGAAGGAGGCATCTTCATCAGTTCCACTTTGAAGACCTTGTCCACTGTGGACAACATGTTCTCCATTTTGGCCTCCAACTCGTTCATGCGCTCTTGCGCTAATTAGAAAATACACGTTTCTTACGTCAGTTTTTCCTCGCAGAGAGGTTGTAAAATAAAAAAAATAAAAAATTGACATTATGTCAGCAGCAGAAACGACCAAACCTTCTTTCTCAAATTGCTGAATGAAGGGCGCCAGCCGGCTGTGCCGCATCTCCCGGCTCAGCTGCTCTTTCATCTGGACATTTCCTGCGTTTCTCGTGCGTCTCAGCGGCATCTTCGTCCACGGTCTGCCTCAGTGATGCGGCTGAAACAACACGCACCTGAAGCTGCAGGTGTCATCAAGGTATTCATACGCCAAACCGGAAACGCAGTCACGAAGCTCTCCAAGGGACTATCTCGCTTGGCGGAAGCACATTGGCGATGATTTGATTTTTCTTCTTTTTCTCTTTGAGACTCTTAAAATCATGGTTATATATTATTTTTTATGTATTACATTTGTATACGGTGTATAATGGTAGTTGACAAAGTGGTAGTTTAATTTGTTAAAAGGGTAATAATAATAAAAAAAAATCCAAATGTTACAAATCTGAGCTATAAAAAGTATTTTTGTATGCATGGTGAGAAATAATCATCCTCGAATCTGACATGAGACCATACAATTAGACAAAAAACAGAAACATTTCACTTTCAATCAGTTCACAAATTCATTTATTGCAGCGCATTTAAGTGTAGACATTCGATTCCTTTCCACAGGACGGTAAGAGAGATCACTTAATCTGTTGTTAAAGAACAATGTTTCCTGTACATCCTCTGCCATAAAGAGACCAAATGTACAAAGTCACTACAAGGTGAAAACCCTGAAGACTAGAAGATTAAAAGGGGAAGGAGGGATAGTTAAGTCTTAAAAAGGCTGTTTTACTATTACGACACTGACTGCAGTCCAAATGCCAATAATACAAAAATAAATAATTGAATATTTCTTTTTGTTTTGGAGGGGGGAAAAAAAGAATATTGTTAATATTCTGAGGTGGTCTCATCCCCTCATTCCCACTGGTTAAAGTCAGGACTACAATCTAAGAAGTGCAAATTGAAAATGTTACATCTGTACATGTCAGCAACACTTGTTCTGCTTCTATACCCACTTCCCAACAGCTCATCACAGCACTTCCTGTCTGTTTCATCATTTAGTGGAATGTCATGTCAAGGCCATTGGCTTCTCACACACAGTTACAGCTGTGCAGAAAATCCTTTTTTGCTGCCATAAATAGTCAAAGCTACTGCATGTAAACCATAAAAGGCATCCTGTCCGCAAATAATATTCCTTATTTAAAACATCTTTACTGCTTCATTCTATGCTTGAGTGAAGAAAAGCCCAAGTGCATGCAATTTATGGTTGTAATTCATAAGAATACGGTATATGAGCTGAGGCAAGTACGGAGAGATACTGTTAAAAATGCAGATAATTAAAATACAAGCTGGACTGATAAATGTGAGACTGAGGTTCTGCACTGAGCTACTGCAGTTTTGTCGTTTAGAACGTGGGTCTTGATCATGATCAGTAGTGTGGCACACGTTTCTTACATTATTTTTGTTTTACTTACAACCGATTTATTTCATTTTAATTTTCTTAAATAGCAGGTTTTAATCAGAGACTGACACTTCCTTATGACCTGCTCTGATTGCAGAAGTGTGGAATGTTGTGGATCAGTTTTAGTGAATTGAGTGATTGTCATTTACAGTCTTCTCCCATTTACATGTCTGCTACCGGCACATATTTACACAGACAGGAGCCTCATCCTGAACACGTACATATACAGTGAAACATTTGATAAGACTTGGGACACAGACATCACAACTTCTTGCCTCCAAAAAAGTAGGCACCTCTGGTTTCAGATCTCCCTCTAATAGAAATATGTACAAAAAGACAAGTGAATATGATACTGTTCTGTTTGTTAGAAAGTGCAGAGAGGAACAGTTAAGGCCTGTATAGTCTCAAAAACCCATCCTGATTTAATATGGGAAAAGCAAAATTGGGGAAAAGACTACTAGGCCAGGGAGTTGACGCCATGACCACACACACACACACGCACACAGCAAGTATGTCTACACCATAGGGGCAGCAAATATATTCTGTACAGTGATTAATCATTCTATACACCCACTATATATAGAAAACACACCAGCTAGTCCCACCAGTTTCACTGTTCCTGTCGAAGGAGACATCAAAAACAGTCCCACTTGTCGCTGTCTGCTTAGAAAACCTATGAAAATCTAGATAAGGTAGTAAAAAAGGAGCAGACAGTGGGCATCTTTCAAAACAGAGGGTAGAAGAAGTACCATGTTTGGACAACCGGAGGTGTTTAATCACTTTTTTTATCCTCGCTCACACCCCGCGTCATCAACCGATCTCTTCCCTCCTGCAGTCACACATGACCAACGAGATATTCCATCTTTGCTGCAGGTGCTGGTGGTCAAATGACAGGGGCTCCAAAGCATTTAAGGCACCACTGGACGCTGGGGGTGGGCGGTTTGTCGATGCGGTGCAAAGACTTGAGCTGCTCTGCGCTCAGTTGATCGTAAGCCAGCTGGTACTCCCTGTCGAAGGCCTCTGTGGGTATGAAGAGAGTGGAAAGAGGTTCACAGTCAGAGGGGGGGAAAAGACAGTCGCTGTTTATGAGTGAAACAGTTGAAAAGCTTTGCTTTAAATTTTGCTAAATGGGAAGACTCTGCCATCTGCTGTTTAAATCTCAGCTGGTGTATTTGCAAGGATTTCTGGGTAATGTGCCATGACTGAATAGTTGTGGGGGAAAAAATGCGACTTTGAATAATAAATGCCACGTTTTATCAAGGTAATCACACATTTTCCATGTGTTTTGCTGTTGGTAAAATGCAATTTTAGAATGGATTCATGAATGCAACGCGACAAACTATAGGACAGACAAAGTAGGTACAGTATATTGCAGTAGCACACAAGGCATAACTGAATGCAAAGTGACAATTAGATAAAAAAACAAATTAAGAATAGGTTCAGAAAGCAATAGAAGTCTTGAACATAACTGACTAAATGTACCTTGTACCTCTTCAAGGTTGGTAATGCTGTGCTACGTTCAACTTTAACCACCGGCAAATGTCAGAGGGAAAATGTCTTTCTTACTCACATATATACATGCCATTTCCTACATTTCAGAGAGATTTATAACTTAAAACAAAACATTTTTGATCCACTTAACAGAAGGAGTTCATGTGACTCAGGTTATTCAAAAGGCATCAGGAGTTCAGTCTTCAGCCTCTTTCACACTAAAATTAGAGGGTATACTTGGGAGGTATTTGAAGCCAGGTGATCTCTCTAATTAATCCCAAAAACACTGAAACAAAACGAGTTGCAGGAAGAAGACAACATCAACAACACAATGAAGTTCAGTGACAACGTTGCAGTCGTTACTAGTTTGTATCTTTTACTTCTGTCCCTATTTCAAACTAAATCATGGCTAACCATTATGCTATTTGTCTGGAAGATGATTGCACGTCTCCTTTAGAATTTGCATCTCTGCCAAGAATAAAACAGATGGAAAAAAAAACCTGGCATGTTCAACTGGGTCTTGCTTTCCCATCAAACCGATAAAAACCTGCATGAACCCAAAGTGGATGCCAATTTAACAGCAAATGCATTCAAACACAAGCCAGTTGACCAGTGGGAATGCAGTATTTGACAAATGATGTGGCACCTTTGCCTTGGACAAATATACTCACCTACGTCGATGTTCTCCCGTCCCAAGGCTACCAGTGAAAGAAACAGTATTTCCCTGTAGATACTCCTAAGAGAAAGTCAGACCACACAAATGAGGTTAACGCTTAAACTATATCAATGCGTGTGAAATTGATGAGGTCGAAAGGAAGAGCAGAGCTGACCTTTGTCGTTTGACCCCCTCGGGGCGCCGCTTCATCTCTCGAATCAACAGGTTGATTGGTCCGTACACGTCGTTAGTCTGGATGTTGCGGACAATTGTGTTGAGGAGTGTCCGAATCTCCTGGTGGTCTGTTGGAGCCAGTGTCCCTTTCTTCTCCACTAGGAAATAATACAAACACACACTCACATTAGCAGGGTTTTAAGCAAAAACAAAAATCTTTTGACTGAATCTTTCCCCACTAATCTATATGCCACACCACACTTTTCTGCCATTCAGTAGCTTCCCAAAAGTTTTTGTTCTGATGTAATTTCAGTGCTTTCAGTCTTTTCAATAAAACTGACTTGTATTAAAGTCATACAAATAATCCACCCATTACATACATAATGCAAGTGCTGCAGGCCGAGCCTGGCCCTTTAAGAGAGGGTGTGACCCTGTGGGTACTGGGTGTTTGTGAAAGTAAGAAAGGAGAGAAGAATAAAATGAGATGATGTGTACGGTTAGCAGCTGGAGTTACTAGCTACGAGTGGTACCAGAGGTTCCCAACTACGGTTCAGAACTGGGAACTGTTTGAGGTAACAAGCATCTCAGTTGCATTACCAAATCAGAGAGATTAAGAGTCGACAGCTGTTCAAGCTTTACTTCTGATTGACAAATACCATGACTCTGGCTAGCTTTATTGGTTGAGAGCAGCAACAGTTGTTTAATGCCTTGAAGATGATTAGACTGAACGGCAAACCAAAACAAAACCACAACAAAAACATGTGTAGCTGTTTTTTTATCTTCTCATTTTTTTTTATTTTTTTTTTTACAATTGACAGAAATCCATCGTAGCGACAGATAACTTTAGTCCTGACATTAGCATTGTTTGGTTATGTCCTACACCAAGATATAATACAATTACAATACTGACCATATCCTACACAGAACAGCAGCAACATCAATGGACGTATTACTTCTTGCTTCTAAAGACCACCATCACAGCATTTGCAGTAAAACCTTTAGCGCAGCTCAAACTCACATACCCATCCCTTTAATATGCCTCAGGTCTGAGCTCCTTTGACCAACAATAATATTGCATTAAGTATAAAAGTAAGTATGTATACTTTTATACCATAACAGAGGATTAAAAAAGAAGTTGCTGAGTCAGTTGTGGCAGAGCCACAGGTCTTGATGTACAAATATATCACAAATTACCACTCGTGAAATGAAAAAGTGATCTGACACTGAGATAGTGCAACAAACACATGACAGCGGACATGAGAGTGTGTGTGTGTGTGCATACTCACACAAGGTCCTCCACAGCAGGTACAGGGGTTCGCCATGTTCCTGGTGCAGGTTGATGTTGTCCCAGAGGAGCTGGACATAAACCTGCTTACTGTCCTGGGACAGTGATGTCAGTGGCAGCTGCAAAAATAATATATTATATTATTATGTTACATATTATATTATATATTATTATATTACAGAAATGTAATATAATATTACAAAATGACTTGTTTTAAACTAGAAAAGAGAAAATCGAAAAAACAAATGGGACATTGTGATGGAGCTCGCTTCATTAAGCTGGCATAAAAAAGTCCAACCTGTACTCCATTGTTGCAGTGTTCCGAGGTAAGAATGAGACCAGGTAAGTGAGTGGGCAGGTCCAAGCGACGGAAATACCAGACCAGGTTCCAGAAAATGATGGGGTGCTGGCTGAGGAACTTGTGGGTGTAGATCACCTGAATGAACAAAAAGAAGTTGGACTTGTCAAACAAAACAGCTGTACTAAGCTATAACATTGAGAAATGTAGCTTATGTGGGTTTCAACAAAAATCACATGTGGGTTTCAGAATAAAGTACATCACGTGCAGGAGCACGGTCAAAACAAGCATACTCTCCAAGCTCAACAGCTTTAACTAAACTCTCAACACACAGGCAGCATGATAATTATCCAGCCAATCAGAGACGGGGGCTGGCTCCAATCAACAATAAACCAATGAAGTGAATTAAGCTGCAGTGCAGCTACAGAAATGCTCAGCTTCAGCAACTCAAAGCAGTCAAAATACGCTCAAAATGATTTCACAAATGGCTCCAAAATGTCTATCTTCTCAGTACCTGATCTCCCTCATTCTCCAACAGGGTCTCAAGCTCCTTGCGCAGCACCAAAGGGCTCAGGTACGGGACGGACACAGGCTTGGGGTTTGGTCGTTTGGCCCCCATGCCATCCTGACAAACACACAGGCATTCCATTCCAACTGTTATATACATTCCTACTACACTGCAGATATATAGTTACTTGCAATATTGGGAAAAAAGGGTCAGAGTTTATTTGAGGCATTCATGTGGCACTGACCGACACCTCTAGCAAGCTGCAGGGCAGACTGGTTGTGGAGACACCGTGACTTGGTCTCTGGGAGTATTCCAAATTCTGTAATGGACCTCCAACACTGTTGCTACGCGTCAGTGATGTCCCACTACACCTCCGCTGATCCCCTGGTGCGTGGTGCTCCAGCAGACCCAGAGGGTCGGACTGCACCGGCTCTGGAATGAGACTAGAAACATAAAAGGTTAAGAAGAGTCAGGAGCAGAGGTGGGTGGATTATTTACTTTGTGAACAGACAATTGAAGGGTTAATCTGAGAGTAACTTGTAGTGATGTTAATGAAGTTGTACCTCTTATGTGCTCCAGGACGAAGATCTGGAGTTTCTCTTGCTTCCTCTTCGGGGAAAATAACTTGGTCTGGTGTCTTAATGTCGGCTGAACTGCTGGCTGTTGGATGGGTGCTGGTGCTGTGAATACTGTCCCCTGAAGCACTGGGATTCATATAGAGACTGGAAGGGGAGGGGGAAAACAGGATTCTTATTTCTTGTGTGATTCAACACCAATTCAACATTTAAAAGACATGGGTGACAACATATTCCTACCCAGTAAATGTGCGCAAGTCATGGAACTCCACGTGCAACAAGGGAAGAAAGGCTGTGCGACAGAAAGGACAGTTGGTATTTAGGTTGGAGTCGTCGGCTGTCCAGCCTGCCATGATCTCCTCATCGTAAACCAGAGCTTCACAGGAGCGGCACTGGGAGCAACTTGACATCAGCACCTGTCATCAGGGAAACATAACCTCTCAGTAACCCATGTGACATGTTGAAGCACCAACACAGCAGCACTGCAGCAATGTCTGACCTCCAAAGCACAGTTCTGGTAGATGCTCAAGGAGGAAGCATGATGTGAGGAGCCTGGCTCAGAGTCGGGACCTCTGCCTGGACGTCCTTGAGTTATATCTGCAGATAAAAGACAAAGGCACCCGTTTAGGTCCATCTCTTTCTCTCCTCATGCATGTTTGTGCCAGAGTGTGGGGGCTTACATGTCTGGTGAGTCCCTCGGCCAGTGTCGCTACTGCCACTGCTGCTGCCCAGGCTGGTGGAGCTCTGGTTTAAGCCGTTAGCCACCAAACCTGGGATGGCCCCTCGTTCAGGACTGTCATCTACATCATGAGCTGCCAACATGTGATCATCCAGATGTGATGGGAAGCCACCACCACCCTGAGCTTGTTCTTCCTGCAGATTTAAGTTTGAGAGAGAGAGAGCACTTGTTACATGTTACATTGTAGTTTATCACCTGTGTGCTGATTGGTTAAGTGAAAGAGCAGTAGTCTTTAATTTGCTAAATTAATGTGCAGTAATGAACAAAGATGTGATCATAATCAACCTAGAGCTGAGAAATCAAAAGAAAAAAACAATAGTTTTAAAGCTGCAGTACGTAACTTTCAGTGATTTTTAGTAATTGATAGTATTCTGCATCTGTTTGTTTTTGTGAATAGAATCGTTTGTCAGCTGGAAATGGGCTCTATCAAGCAAGATGTGACTGAAGGAGTGTTTGTGTGTATACAGCAGCAGCAGCAGTGCAAAGACAGTCAGTGACAAGAAGCTCTGATTCAACCAAACTGCTGAATGACTTCTTTGTATTCTCTGTAATACTCCAACTTGTTTGCAGTTGTCTTGCTTTACAAGCGCAATGATGCCTCTGGCTTAATATAAAACAAATCCCTTCCTGTGTGCAGCACAGGAATGTCACCAGGTGCCATGAAATCTAAACACTGCTATACCGAGAAACACAGAGAGAGAAACGTGGAGCTGGCTAAATCAGCATTGTGTGAACTCATGTGATGGGTTTGAATATAACGGACATTTGTTTACATCTTAATGTTACACACTACAGTTTTATATTCATGGAATTACCCTTTAAGCACACTCACCTCATCATCGGAGTAAGAGTAAGCTGACGCCACTGCGCCCCAAACTTTGCTGGCTACATTTGCTGCCTGCTTCATGCTAGACTTTAGCACATCAATTTTAGGGCCTGACAACAGAGTGTCCATCTTGATGCCTGAAATAGAGTTTATGACTGAGCCCAGAGACCCTCCCTGTGAGGACTTGACCAGTGCAGTCAGTGAGGATGATCTCGTGCTTGGGCTCGCAGTGATGCTGGCCGGGGTCTTCGTCTTCACAGCAAACGTCTTGGAGCGAGTGACAGTGTTAGGGCTGCGTTTGGGTGTGTCACCTGGGGAGCCAGTTGGAGTTTTGACAGCAGGCACGGGAAGGCTGGATCTGCGCGCCATAGGCTGTTTGGGCTCGGGGGCGTCAGTGGAGTCTGCCTGGGACTGCTGGAGCTCCATGCTGGAGGACTTGACGCCGAGAGGGCTTCGCAGGCTCATGTACATTTCGATCTCCTCTGCCAGGTTACGGGACACCACAGCGGGCACAGAGCGCGGTGGCTCCTGGCTGGTAACAGAGGCCGACTCTTCAGTCTCTGACACCAGGAGGGAGAGTGGGTCAGCACCTACCTCCACGTCTGCCCTCTCCAGAGTCAGTCCTCGCACCTCAGACTCATCCTCCTCCTGTGCTTCAGTCTTCTCAGTCTCTTGTTCTTCGATTTTTACATCAGTCTCCACCACATCTCCCTCTTCTACCTTCTCTTTATCTGGTGCTCCCGCTGCCGCCACCTCCTCCACCTCCTCCTCTTGCTCCTCCTCCTCTTCCACCTGCTCCTCTCGTGGCAGCTTACCAAGTACCAAGCCCTGCTCATCTTCTGGCTCTTCTTCAAGGTCTTTAAAGAGTGCTTTGGACACACTGCAGGGGGGTGGACTTTGGCCAGCAGAAAGTGCTGCAGTCAGGATACGAGCATCGGCGCCCATCTGGCTGGCCATGTCATCCACACCTTTCTCCAGGAGCATTCCAGCACGGGTTTCAGCACTGAAGCTACAGCTGCGCTCAGAAAAGGATTTCTGTCGCTGATGTTGAGACTTCCTGGCCGAATCCTGCGCTGTCAGCGGGGTATCATCGTCAGGGAGAGACATGCTATTTTTCTTGCTGTGTCTTCTGAACAGCTTACCTGTGTGGGTGTAAGAACATCCTATTTAGTATGGGTTGAACAATTAATTATATTGTCCAGAACTCCAGAAGGGGGTGGAGTGGCCGTGTGCAACCCGTGTGCAAAGACTTCATCGTCGCAAGTTCAACTCCACCCCTGGCAGATTGTACTCAATTCCCTTGTAAGTCGCTTTGGATAAAAGCGTCTGCTAAATGACATGTAATGTAATGTAATGTAATGTAATGTGATGTTATATCCATGGACATCTACATCCATTTACATCATGGTTAAGTCAAAATCTTCCTTTTTACCTGTTTCACCATCAAAGCTTCCTGTAGACAGCTTCACAATACTGGGGACAGGTGACAGGACATCAACGGGAGTGAGGGGTTCTGCTACTGCCACTGCACTGTCCACTGAACCAGCAATGTCACCACCTGGTGATACACAGTGACACCCACTAAACATTGGTGTGCAAGAAGCATTTGCATACACACAGTACATGAGGGATGGACGTAGCGTCTCTTACCATTATATTGTGCTTTAGCGTTGTTTCTCTCTCCAGTGGACAGGACGGCTGTATGTGACGGCTCCACCAGCTCCTGGTGTAACTCATCCTTGGAGCCGTAGCCTTGATCAGAATGTCTTCCTGTGGATCACGCAAACCATGTTTTATCTTGACGATATTATTAAAGGGCCAGCATTTAGCAGTAGGGCCGGGCGATATATGTGATGACTTTTCCTGGTTTTAAAGGCTGTTGCATTGATAATCATCATATTTCTTACATACATTTGTGAAATACACTTAATAATAATATGATTTAAATATTATATGTTGATCATAAAAACACATGGAATCAACAAAATTCTATTTTTAAAAAGTCACCTAATAACACTTGTAAGTTATGGCACAATTTGACCATATTTATAGTCAATGTCATTGTTTCTACCACAGGTAAATATCCTTCATTTAACATTAAGAATCCACAGAAATAAAGCATATATTATCTCAAATGAAAGGTAAGAACTGTATTGTAAGATGATGCAATACGAATCATAAATAGCAGATATTTTATTCTAGAGTGTATTGTCACTCTCCTTTAAGAAGCACAAACAAAAATAAACAACTTTTCATGAGTTCAGAGAAATATTTCCCAATATTTCGGGATATAACCAAAAAATACCACAATATTATTTATAAGCCATATTGTCCAGCATTATGAAGCAGTTTGGTTGGCATGCCCCTATAAAATAATAAAATAAAAAATAAAATAAAAACCTTCTATAGAGTCAGTTTATTAGTTTCCCATTATTAAAAACTGAAGCACAATTATTATTGTACTTTATTAGTATTCAATTCTGTGGTGATGTTCCTGGGGAGTCAATACCTGTACTACAGTGGTTGTCTGTTGCTTCTTCTATGTGGCCGTGGGCAAACAGATTATGACCCCCACCGTTAACCTCATTCGAGCTGTCTGCACTTCCATGACTCAAACGGTCAGCTTCAGTGACAGCTGGTCCTCCCACTGATGCAGCTGCAGACATCCAAAGACAAAAGTAAGTAAACAAAAGAAGGAGAATTACGAAAGCAAAAGAATGTCATACTTTAATGTTCCTGTCCTACCTGTGATACTAAGTGCGGGTCCCTTTTTGGAAGATGTTCGGTCTAGAGCTTGTTTGAACTGGGCCACTCCTCGAAGCACAGTGCGAACTTTGGTCCACATAAAGAGGCCACTGCGGTTTCGGCTTGGCCAGGGACTCTCTAAGACAGCCTGCAGAGGGAACACAGAAAGAGTATAGAGCTTATGCAAGTGGTCCGTTGAGTCTTTTCTATTTAATTTTTAGTCGTGTAAAGAGATTAATGACCTTGTTGTAATAACCATATGTGATAGCGTTGGGAAGCACTCCAGCTTTCTTCATCTCAACCAGGACTCGCACAGCCAAAACAGGGAGACCCCAGATACCACAAAGCTGCATTACTACTCTGTAACACACCTGAAGACCGAGACATGGAAATATGAAGGTTAGATTAAAGGACGTAAGCATAAGAGAGTGAAATCTGCTAATGAATACTATTAAGAGCCTTGGATATACAGTGTATATATATAGAGATATATACATATAGAGATATACATATACATACATATATGTATGTATATATGTATACATATATATATATATACACATACATACATACATACATATATATACATACATACATACATACATATATATATATACATACATACATATATATATATATATATATACATACATACATACATATATACATATATATATATATACATACATATGTATGTATATATACATGTATATTACAGTCTGTGCCGTACCTCATCCAGCACCTCCACCTCAGTGGTTCTCATCTTCAGCAAGATGTTGTACGCCTGTTGCATGGCGCGGCTCTTGGACTTGGCCAGTCGCACCGCTGCTGGCAGGCAGATGAACCACAGGCTGTAGCAGTGACTGAACAGACAGCGGGCCCAAAGTGGGGGGTTGGAGTAGTAACGCTTCGCCATCTTGTAGGCAAGCTTGACCTCCTGTTGGTTGGTAGGGATACAGATAGTTTGCATTATTACAAATACTTAGTCCCTTTTGGCAGATATGCAGCACTTCTACTGCCATATGCACACACCTGCTTTGTCCTCTTCGCAAGGAGAGCAGGGCTGCTCGACAAACTGGCCCCTGCCGCTCTGCTGCTAAGTGCTGGACGTAAGACTCTCGGGCGTTCAAACAGATCCATTTGCAATCTGGGGAAACCTTTATAGCTGGAGGAGGATGAGAAATGGAAGTGTCAACATCAATCCACAAAAAATAGTTACCAGCATCACAAACTCATCCTTTCATATTTTTATTTATGGACCATTTGTAGGCCACACGGCAGAGTAGTGGCTAGCACTGTAGCCTCAGAGCAAAGAGGGGTCTTTCTGTGTGGATGTTCTCCCCGTTTTCTGCATGTACTTCTGTATCCTCCCACAGCCCCAAAACATTAATATCATGTTATGATGAAAGTATCTATATGTATATATATACACACACACACACACACACACACACACACATATGTATATATATATATATATCATCACTGTGCTGGCAGTGATGGCCTGGCGATCTGTCTTGAGTTAAATGCCTCTCGCCCAATGTCAGCTGGGATTGTCTCCCACTCCTGGTGGCCCTCATGTGAATGCAGTGGTAGACAGTGACTGAATTAATTAAGTTATGTAAAAATGCTTACGTGTATCGAGGAATGGGGTCAGGGCCATCATCAGCTGGAGGTTCAGGAGGCATCACAAACACAGTGTGCTCACTCTTCTGAGACTCGTCCAGCTCCAGAAGTCTTGTGTCCTCTGAAGACTCGCCTTCGACCTGCAGATAGGGTCACATCAAGAGCATTAGCAGAACTAAAAACCTACAGAAATAGAAAAATGCAGGTCATTTCCTGTCTGGTGGCAATAAACAAGTACAGTTTGGGGGTTTGTCATGCTCAGTTTATTGAGGTTTCAAGATGGAAAAAAAAGGAAATGTCCAGGCCACTTGGTGAATACGTTCCTCAAAAAGGGAAAAGAGTTTTATTTATTTACCTCTGAATGTTAGTCATAAACAAAAAGGCAACATGCGAGGAAATCTGATTACAGTGTACAAGATTACCTTGGTGCCCTTGTCGGTGATTTTATCAGAGGGAAAAAGCTGCAAAAAGAGGAAATAGAGCAAAGGGAAAGAATGAATCAGAGGAAACTTTGGCTTCCTTGGTCTCCCAGTGGACAAATGTTGATTTGCCAATAAAACAACATGAAACAAAGGCTTGTTCGTGGAAAAAAAAAAACCAGAGGAAGAAGAAGAAAATGCACATGAAACCACGGTATGTCATGTACACATATTATGTAATCACCTTCTCCACGCAGTCGTCAAAAAATGCCAAACCAGTGTCTTTGTCACTGACAAAAGTGCACTCTTCGATGAAGCGGATGAAGATCTGAGTCTTGGTGAGCTGGGAGTAGAACTTCTGGTGGGCTCGGTCTCTGCTTTTGAGGAACCCTGCAGGAGGGCATGGAGAAATTTGTAGCAACATTTCTCAAATTCCAATAAAATGTTCCCCATTTACAACAGCAATACATATAATATAAAAGAAGTTTGCGTTTGAGCAGTTTTCTTCAAACTGTCAAAGTGCAACTAAAGTGCTAAAAAGAAAAAAATTAGCAAAAGTGGAATGAGGACACATTTCCCAGCAACAAGCATGAGTGATATCTTATTAAAGCTGAGGGAAAACTTGATTGACTCTCAAAAAGTCTTGGATTGAGTAATAGTCAAGATGCTCCTTGAAATAGAGACGCCAATAAAATTAAACATTTGGTGAGGCTGTCTGAATTAGGGCTATAAATTATGCATAGGTCACAAAGCCAGGAAATAGAGCTGAGCAATATGGCTTATAAATAATATCTTGATGTTTTTAGGCCATGTCCCGCTATTTCTCAATATAAAGCTAGACAAAGGCTGTTTTTCTGACCTCATGAAACGTTTTCTCTTTACAGGTTTGTGCTTCTCACACAGCAGTGAATGTATTGTAATTATTGTACTATACTCTAAATACTATGCCTAAAATTATGATCACATTCTGCTGTGACACAAGCACTCATTTATTGTTCTTTTTCCTCATGTTCGCCGACTAAGAGTGTCGGGGTGGGGGTTGAGTATATGTTCTGAACTATTTTTTGTTTTTGTTCTGTAATATTTCTACACAAAACAAAACAATAAATATATGTTTTTGAAAAAAAACAACAACAACAACAACAGAAACAATTAACAAATCCTGGGTCCAAAACATTGAGTTATTCCAAAAATACAATTCAGTGAGCTGTCAATGGTATGTGTTTACCTTGTAGATCGTACAGAGAGTCGGCAGCCGTGGCCTTCACTGAAGGTGCCTGGGTGATAGGTTTGAGGTAGGAGCGGTAGCCCTTCAGGATGGAGGCCATGAAGCGCAGGAAAGCTTCCTGGATTTCCATCTCCAAGGCTGTCTTCTTCTTGTGCCAGGTGAAGTCGGCCTCGATGGGGGTCATGTCCACCGCTGAGCTCTCCTGTGCCGTCTGACGCACTGCGACTGGAACGCAAAACAAAGACATTTGCACCTTTTTTGTTTTATTAAAACATTGCAAAACCTTACAGAACCATCAAAATCTTTGCACATATTTTCCTCACTCCTAATGTACTGTATGACAAATAATGATTCTATAGCAGAATACAGCTTTATATTTCCACATGATTTTATCTTTTGACCAGCTAAAATCATTTATTATACTACTGTTATTACACTATCCTTTAGGGCTGGTGATCTTATCAAGGTATACTTTTTTTACATCATTTGATGTAGGTATACATATTACAATATAAAAAAATATTATATATAATATATTATTATTAATAATAATAATAATAATAATAATAATAAATAAAAAAGCTACTATTTATTAGCATCTGCCCAATTTTTTTTAGCTTCTTTTATGATGGATATTAAGGAACAATGAAAAGTGTAAGAGTTGAGTGTGTGTTAGAAGTGTGACTTTTTTTAAATTTAATACTGCATGTATTTTTCAATCAATCAATATATACATATATTGACATATACATATTTATACATCACTGTTGTGTAGTATTGTTGTATTTCACTAGATTGCATTGAAAGGGGTTTCTTTAATTTCGTCTTTAAGTGTAGTTTGTACCAGTGGCCAGCTGGCGGTGTAAGTTGCTCAGGGAGTTGATGAGGCTCTTGCAGGGCTTTTTTGGGAGGTTTTTCCAGTTGTTGTGTCTCTTCTCGTCAGACCTGTAACACAAAGTGCATTCGTATTACTTGGCTTACATAGCAACATGTGTGGCAGCAATATCTGAAGTGAGCTGTGAATATACAGTACGAGGCAGAGCAACAACATGGATCTAAAATCAAATAACATACAGGTAGATGGTGTTGGTGTCCAGGTCCACACAGACGACGTCTGGCGGGGGGTCATAGAGATCAAAGTAGCGGGAGTCAACACCCACGATGAATGGTAAAGGTGCATTGAGGACGCCCGCTAGAGAGAGTGGGCACAGGGGGATGTAAGGACACTGCCACTGGAAGGGGAAGATCATCTGAGAGGAGAAAAGACAGAGGTGTAGGATTACTACAGTCAGGTGGTGAATGGTACACCTTGGAGAAAGAAAACAGTTAAGTGTATCGGAGGTTTGGTGGCTTTTCCCTGTCTCACTCAGTGTCAAGCCATTTTAAATGATATCCTGTATTTTGTCACATGTCCTGTGCGTGTTGTTTTTTTTATATATATATCTGCACCATAGAGTGGCAATTTTATCTATGTTTTACGAACAAAGAATAAAAATAAAGGCATTTGATTATTTTTAATGGTCTAAAATGTTGGTTAACAGGCACCTTAGTTCTTTATATTCTAATTCCACACAATTAGATTTTGTTGATCAGAAGTAATTTGCTTTGACAGTTCATATGCGTTTGGGGGACTTTTGAAGATTGTGACATCCTGTGTATTCAAAGAGACACAAGTCCAACTGTTAATGGGAGCAGTGAACTGACAACTGGTTAAAACAAAAATCACGGTTAAAACTTGGCAGGTGATTTGTTTGAATGGTGACCAGGGCTTTGGCTTGGATTTTGGATGTTGGGGTAGCTATAATTGTAGTGATACTGATAAATATTGTATAATTCTATGATGATGATAATGATAGTTTCAGGATTTCAATTTGTCAACTTGTTACAGAGGATTTTAATGTTGATATGCAACTGTAACTGTAACTAATAATTATTCTCATTATCAGTGAACCTGTCATTGTTTGGTCCACAAAATGTCAGAAAATGTTAAAAATGTTGATCAGTGTTTCCCAAACCTCCAAATGATGATGTTCTCAAATGTCAAAATTATTCAGTTTTAATAATTTCTTTGATATATGAAGCAAAGAAACCAGAAAATATTCACATCTAAAATCTGAGAAATTGTTTTAATGACAAAGAACCCACACAAATATAATCATACAATGAAACTCTGCTTTGACACTGTATGGTGACATGTAAAAGCTTAAAGCTACAGTAAGTCAGAAGCGTAACTGTCACATGTTGAGCAAGTGATTCATTGTTAAATACAACTGACTGAGGGCATGGTAGTGATTATGAGATGCCTACATAATTAAAAACAAAATAAATGAAAAGATCCAAGAGATTACATTAAAGCTAAACAGGTACAACATGCTTATTAAAAGCTTGTTCCTGTTTGATTTACTTCACAGTGTCTACTGCACATTTCAAAAGAAACACAATTCAAACCGCTTCATTTAAAATGCAATATGCATCATGCCAATCTGCAAAAGTAAGTGACATAACACAATTATAAAAGGGGCATTTAGAAATAAAAATGACAAGAATAATAAAAAGTCAACAGACTTTTCCGTCAAGAGTTTAAGATTTGATGCTTGTGATAATAAAAGGTATGAACTTGTTTATTGATGAGCTGCTCTGGCACATGAGTCATTATAAAATGGTCTGTGGTTTTGTTATATCCTTGAATGTATGTATGCAAAATGAATAAAGTCAGCTAGGATTGGCTCCAGCCCTTCTATGACCCTCATGTAGAGGATAAAGTGGTAGACAACGACTGAATTAATATATTTTAATATTCCATTGCAACAATAAACTCCTAAATTAATGTATCTGATCATTTCAGCTGATGACAACGCATTTTCAAGTATGGAACTCGTAGACTTGGGGCCTATACTCACAGCTACCACAGCCTCGGCCACTCCAGTGAGCACAGCAGGCCGGAGCGAGTGCAGCAGGATTTTGCTCTCCAGAAGGACAAAGTGCAGCAGTGTGGCGCAGTTCTCTGAACCCAGATTCATCAGGAGCGTGCCGTAGTCTGCCCCACTGACAGGGAGAGAGAGCACAGAGGAGATTAATGAGTCTGAGAAGGGACTGAAAATAAACACAGGAGTCAGGAGGAGGTGATAGAGAATGGTTTTATGACTTCGGCTTGTAACTAGAGTGAGATGTGTGTCGTCATTTTCATATCACTATCTGGACCTCACTAAAATATGTAGAAAATAAAAAATAAATTAAAAAAACGAAGAACAATGTGGTGGTAGAGCAGAAAAGGAGTATCATTGGTATGATTTAAGCCTTACTTAACCCATTCTACGCCTGATTTTGAAAAATGCCAAATACTTTTAATGTATGTATAGATTTGCCCCTGGATCAACAAGTAACATTACTAGACGCCCATATACACTAGTTTACACCTGAAAAAGGTGTTTGGTTCAATATCCCAACATGTAAAAAGAAAAAAAGAAACTCTCTACAGTTTCTGATGTTGTTAAGACAATGTCTCATTAAGTTATTTGAGTCATTGCAGCAAAGAATCTGCTTAATACACTGTTTTATTTGCTAATGCACACGTGGCATCTTGTCTTAAAACCTTTCAGAATCTCATCTGATTATCATGCAAGTTTCATTGTGTCATTTGTTATTTATTGTCAGTTATTATCACTTGTTAAGGCAGCAACAGAACGTTGCAGAAAAAATGAGGAGAGACAAAAATAGCTTTGCAAAATGATGCAATGATGTAGGGCAAAGTGTCTCAAAAATACATGCTGATTATTACTGCTATTGAATGTGTTTCACTTTTTATTTTGGTCTACAAGTTGCATTCAGCATTCATTTTTAGCAAAGTATCAAAGTACATGGTTTTTTGAACCTTGAAGCAGTGATTGTACCTGAGGGGTAAAGGTGTACACACAGGCTGGGAGAGGATCAAGGTGTCATGTGCCGAGAGCTGAAAGAAAAATTCAGTCATGAGAAAACGTTAAAAAAATAATAGTTTTTTTCATGATACAATTATTAACCAAGAAAGAAGAGTAATGTATCACCTGGACCAAGATTCTGGGCCTTTGAGGGGAAGGAAATGACACATTGTGCATGAAGTGTGAGATGTGCCTGTTGAGGGAAATATAAAAACTCGACTTAAGAACTCTGGTATACAAAGTGATTGTAGAAACATACATAAACACACATACACACAAACATTGATAAACAGAGTAGGTCCTTACTTTTCAATAGGCAGTGGGTGGGGCCCTGAGACTGAAAGTTTGTAGAGGAACATCAGGAATTTGCGGAAAGACTCAAAGAAGGGCCAACGAGAGAGCAAACAGATGCATTTATTGGTGTTAACAGGTCGATTAGGGATTATCTTCTTCTCCACCGTGGTGAGCAGGCCCAGCTGGATCTTCTGCCTCTCGCTCAACAGATCCACCTGGTACGGCTCAAAGAACTGAATAGCCGCTCCATACACCTAGAACCAGAGAAGAACAGATTCCTTTCTTAGCCAGTTTAAGAGTCTATCACAAATCCGTAGTCTGTAGTCATGTCTCTTTCCCACCTTTTCACCCGATGAGATGGTTAAGACAAACGTGGAAAAGACGGGCAGAGGATCACGTGTGTTCGGTGCCCAACACTCGATCTTGGCACCCATAGGCAAACAAAACAGAGGAACAGATTCGGACAAGGGGAAGGACTCATAATCCTCTTCTGGGTAACGGAAGATTAGACCTGAAGAGTGAGGGAAAACATACAAAAATCAAGAAATAGGTGCGTAGCAATGTCGCAGCATAAGAAATCTGAAAGTACATGTGCTGGGCAATATATGGATAATTTATCTACTGTACATCGTGACATTAGACAAGATGTGGTCCTTAGACTTTATCTTAGATCTTTTCCTGGTTTTAAAGGCCGTTGCATTGACAATGTCAGATAATCTAAATATTATAAATTAAATATGATATATATTGATTAAAAAAAATACTTGCAACATTCTGTACAGAAAATCACTTAACAACACGATTTATATATATACACATGTATACATGTATATTTATACCATGGCACAAGATAAGATATGGTCTTGGATATCGTCATATCGTGACTAAGTATCTGTGATGACTTTTTCTGGTTTTAAAGGCTGTTGCATTGATAACCATCATATGTATTACAGTGAATTTGTGAAATACACTAAATGTTGTAACTTAGATATACTGATTAAATGTAATTTGTGTTATAGCAGAATTTGACCATATTTATAGTCAATTTCATTATTTCTAAAACACAGAAATATCCTTCATTTAACATTAAAAAGTCAAAGAAGTAAACCAGATATTATGTTAAATGAAAGGTATTTTAAGACCATATACTGAAATACAGATCTCAGTAGATATTTCATTTGAGAGTGTATTGTCACGCTCCTTTGAGAAGCGCAAACATAAGCCATCTCACACATAATACACAGATTTTTCCCATATCACCCAGCAGATACAATAAACCTCCTGACAGACAAACATGCTCGTTCAAAGAAAGAGGGGTTGGGTAATTTCCAGTTATTGGTCAGTGTACACAAGTTTCATTCAGAGGAAATTAATCTTCTTCTGCTTTTCAGTGGCATTTTTTGTTTGGGCAGATGCTGTACTGACAAGACACTCAACATATGCATCACTAAACAAGCCTGCAGATGCTACAATAACGGGTACGGCAGGAAGTGCTGTTGTCTGCGATGTAACAGTTGTCACACAGGAAAAAGACAGGCCAGAAAGTGTGTGTGTGTGTGTGTGTGTGTGTGTGTGTGTGCATTCGGATCAGAACTGATTATACATGTATTACATAATTAATTATTCAAAAGGCCGAGTTGTTCAGGGTGCAGTCAATCTGAGAAAATGTCACTCAACAGTTCAATTCATCGACTGAGGCAGCCTTGTGCTCTGAGACAAAAACACAACTGAGGACGACTCTACAATAGCTCCTCACTGCAGTAGATCTTTCATGTCAGCATAATGTATTATTTATGTCTGCATAGTTGCATAAATAATGGGATAATCCTCATCACTGTCTTCATAACATACGGCAGCTGACTTGCAACAAGAAATTGACTGAGTTCCAAACTCAAAATTAGTTATAGTAAATACGATTTTGAATTACCCTGACACCCTGAAATTATTTTAAAGCGGTTATAAGTATGACTTGCCATTTCATAACACATTTGATTATCTATTCATGTGTTTTACCACTTCCTTCTCCAGGGTCTGAACATACATAGTGACGACTATGTGTTCTACGGTACCATTGTTCTTTACAAATGTTAAATAAATAAATGATTTTAGCAACATAATAGTGTCACGGCCGGTTTTAAACTCTAAAGATTTTCACTTGCAAAATTATAGGATCAATTATTTTATGTTCATATTATTTATTTATCTCATAAACAGACAGAAAACAACTTTTACATTTAGAATAGGGCCCCTGTACAAAAGAAAGCTCAATGCAACACTTTTCATAGTAAGTGCTTTTACAAACTTAGAAAATTATTTTATTATAATATATATTTTAATATTTTAATATATTTTATTTTACTTATTTTAATGGCCTCTCACGGACCACCTGCAGTACCTACATTACCCAGCAGGGGGGCATGGCACAGAATTTGTTAAAAAGCATGTTCTACCTCATTCTCGTATACTGTTCTAGTTAAAATGCAAGAAAATAGTGTGAAATATGATGAATCAAGAACTGATATTGACACTGAGCCATGAAATAAACATGTAAAAGGGGAACAAAGAACAAGAAAATGATGAAGATGTAGATAAATATTAAGTTTACACTGTAATCCACAAACAAAGTTTGACCTCTACTCACCAGCATTGTAACTGATGGAATTGGATGCATATACTGACTTCTTGTAACACAGGAACACGTTGGAGCCCCACTAAAAGTGTTGTAAAGATTTTAAAGATTAGCTCTCTTCGATGTTATGGTGCTGAAGTGTTAGGCGAATATGAATAATTGGACTTACCATGCCACAGTTGAGATTCTTGTCCACTTTGCAAAAAGTATGCGGTGGGATCTCACCCTTGCTGGTAACAATGACGCAAATGTCCGTGACGGCAAGGGAGTTCTGGGGCTGGACGGGCGGCGCTCGGCGGAGCGTGATGAAGATGCGCTGTGAGGTGGCCGAGCTGTTGTTGACGTTGGCGCAGCGGCCGTAGGGCGTGGCCTGGATGACCTCGCAGCCCTGGATCAGGCGCTCCTTCCCCTCATACAGAACCCTAACAAACACAACAAAGACAGCAGAAAATGTTAGCCTCACATGAAAGGATGCAATAATGTGCTTCTTTCAAGAATGAACATGATACTTTTTGTACATGATATGTACAGTATTCCGAAAAGTCCATTTACATGGACGAACAATTAAATCATCGGACTGTGGTGTGTGTAAACATGCATCAAGCATTCAGACTATTTTTACATGTGCAGTGTTGTCTAATTCTGTCTCATGTTCCTCTTCTTCCACGTCTGTGATTTTCATGTCTGTTCGTTATTCTTTTTTTGGAATGAAAATACAGCAGTGACAAAACGGAAACATGTCACGCTTATGTCAGGCTTTTATTCCAAGTACTTGCATCCATGTAAACATAGATATTGTCTTCGAAGGGCAAAGCCAAGAAACAAAGATGTTCATCTATACAGCTCTTTTTGTCGACACTTGGGTCTTATCCACAAAACGGAATGAAACGAAGACAATCTTTTCAGGAAATGTCTTCATCCACACAAATATACCAAACGACACTAAAAACACAGTAAGAGACAGACGACGACAGCGAATGTAAGCGCAAGAGAGTCGATTACAGTAAAAACAACATTAGCAGATTTACTATCTGCAGATTTACTAGGGACAGCCCCTCAAAGAAACAAGGTATTCACAGAGATGTGGAAAAGAAGATGGCTGTTAGCAGTGAAGCGCAAATAGCTGGCATCATGCCTCACACATATTACAAAGCCCTGTAGAGTTAAGTGGCTCAGACATAGCTCTATCTTCCTGCTATTCATTTCACTGTAAGGCAAGGACTCATTTATTTAACAAAGCTTGCTGCCAGAAGCCTACTTTCATTCTAATGATGCAACAGATTCACAGCATAAACACTCAAGTCTTATAATACTGCCTTATGACAATACTGATTCACACATAGGTTTGGAAAAAAGGGCTTTTATGAGTGATAAAAGTGATAATAGAGTATTGCTCAATGATGAGGATATACTCTGTGGGCCAGTGTGTGGTCAGCACAACTGACTTTCTCATAAACCTCGAGTTTTCTAGTTTCTTTAGAAGCCTGTGATTCAGACATATTTACCAGCTGACTCAAACTTCAGATAAGTGATTGTTGCATGTAAAGATGCATGGTACAAAATGAACATTTGCTTGTAATAGTATGGTTTACTACTGCCATAATAGGGCTGGGCAAAATATTGTTATGATATCTATATCGTGACATGAGACAAGATATGGGTCTTTAAAATTGGATATCATCATATCATGATCTGTGATGGCATTTCCCTCTCACTTTTGCTGTGGAACATCACACAGCTAAAAGTTGCAGTCAGGAAAACAATCAGTGACCCACTGTGTTGGTCTCAGCAGGGTATTTATTTTTTCATGACAGAATGATGCATGTGCTCCCTTTCTATATGGACAGTCTGCTAAGAGGGAGGACAAATCCTTCTACTACTGTCGTCTACCACAACACATTTTTTTGTTGTTTTTTTTTAACTTGAGAATTCTACGTGGCAGCCACTGGCAGATATAATAGTCCAGAGAGTCCATTTATTCTGAAAGGAGTGCGGGACAACAGTCCAGGATGACAGCTGATAGCAAATTATCATTTAGGTGACAAAAAACAAGCCCTAATGAGCACAGTGTGTCGTGACAGTGGGGAGCTCCAGGCTGGGGATGCTAGCTTCACACACAGCAGAGGTGGCAGAAGGAAGAATTAAATATTTGCAGGAGGCGAGTTTGACATTTATTATTTCAGTGGTAAAAGACAGTTTGCAGGTTTAAGGGTCAGCAGGTGGCAGAGGAAATCTCCTAGTTCAACCAAATTTCATAATTAGCAGGTGAACAAATGCAATTAAACCATCTATGTATGACTTTTTTTGTATATTAGATAGATCATAACCATTCTTATTAGGGCTGCAACTAATGGTTATTTCCATAATCAATGAATCTGTCAACTAATATAATTTTTTTTATTAATTTATCAATTTATCAATTAGTTAGATAAATTGACAAATTGAAATTTAATTAGAAAATGTAGATGTTACATAATTCCTAGATTATAAAGATAGATTCAGGATACAGACTCCTCGACATGTGATTGAGAATTGCAATCCGGATATTTATTAGGGCTCACAATTATTGTGATCATTTATTTTATTTATTTTTTCCATTTTAAAAGCTCTTCGGCTTCTGAAATGTGAATATTTTCAGGTTTCTTTGCTCTATATAAGAAATCTTTAAATTTGGATTATATTTTTGTGGACAAAAGAAGACATTTGAGAACATCATCCTTTCCACTGATTCCATTTGTTTACTGAGATTTCATGGACCAAACAAGTAAATAAAAGAAAATAATCAACAGATTAATTGATAATGAAAATGATTGATTAATATAATATAATCAATTATTCTGTCACTTAATCATTGGTCAACAAAATGTTTGAAAAAATTTTCCCAAACCTGAAAATCGTGGGGTTTTTTTGTTCACAAACAAACAATTATTCAGTTATAATGATTTGTTTTGTTATATGCAGCAAAGAAACCAGGAAATATTAACATTTGAGAAGGGGTAAAATCACAAAAGTTGTTATAATAATATTTTAAAAACCAGATTCATCTTGTGGTTATTAAACTTTAATAGTACCACCTGAGAAAATATTGAGCTCCATACTCTCCATTTCCGAATGATGGATTTAATAGTGCTCTGTGAGATGTTCAAAGCTTATAACCTAACCCTGTATTTAACCAGCTCACCACTGATCACATACCCTGGTATATTTCTGATTTTCCTCTAAGTATCACCAGAGGAAGCTCACATACCACCGCGTACCACAGTTTGAGAACCATGAAATTGACCGATTATCAAAATAGTTGCAGATTCATTTAGTAACCATTACTTAGTTGCAGCCCTAATTGTTATAACTTATTTCTTATTAACCACACACTCGTGAATTTGATGTTGAGTTTTGTAATATTTGTGTTTGCAGCTAAAGAGCAGACAAGCTTGTGAAATCTGTTATTCATGACCGATTTGTTGCTTCAGCAAATGCAAACAAAGCTCAACAACGGCTGTGGATTCTTGGATTCGAGTATTTTCTCCTCCCCATATGTCAGCATTGCACAATCTCTTCAAGGAAACCACTTAACATACAATCTTCTGTTTCTACTCAACGGCTGCAGTGTTTCGTGCTGGTTTTTATGTGCCTCTACAGTTTAAAGTGAATAAATAAGACATGAAATGAGGCAGAATAGAACACAGAACAAAGCAGAATGCACTGCAGTCCAACGCATTTCTCTGTCCACACAGCAAGAATATTTTTAATTACATAAATTTCACATACTCCACTTGAGTGAAGGGGAATCTCTTGGATAGCTGGAAACTCCAGTTTGTTCCAAGGCAGAAACAAAACAAAAAAAGGCCCTCAGACAAAGACTAAGGTGTGTGAGGAAATGACAAGCTATTGCATCATAGCTCTCAATAAATATTACTGTTTGGACTATTGCCAGCTCACTGCAGATTGGTTAACAGGTGTAAAAGTTAGGCAATGGAGGTTAAAGTGCTTGACAAAATCAAGTTATTTGTCATGAGGTAATAAAGGGGAGCAAGAGCATTCCAATCAGTGGACAGATCAAGAGGTGCAGCAGAGAGGGAGCGCTCCGTGACAAAATAGGGGCGGGTGAGTGAGGCGGTCAGCACACCGACTTCCTTCCACCTCTGTTTTGTTGTGAAGTGAATGTGAAAGTTGCTTCAACGTTATGGGAGAAAATGCGGACGTTGCTAACAATGAGAGCCTTCATTCATCAAGACGAAAATCTGCCGACTGTCTCCTTCACATCCAGGCCCGAAGCATAAGCCAACTAAGCAGCTGCTTATTTCCCCAATAGCATTACTTTACTTTTAGTTTTCAAAAATAATCTGAAGTGTTGAACCCATACTGTTATTACATTTCTGATATCTAGTATATCTATTCTTAAAAATAAATCTACCTTTATAGTGTTTTATCTAAAGTTATTTGGTTTTCTTTCATTTTAATTTATTTTAGCAGGAAAAACATTAAAAAGAAATTCTTATTCATAATGTTGGCCTTTGAATATGAAAATGCGTTAACTCTAGGCCACTATTTTTACTGTCCACTAAGTTTAAAAAAGAGTGACCCTCGTTTGGTATAAATAATACAACTCATGCAATTAACAGTGTTACATTTGCATCTGTAATAGTCAAGCAAATCAGATTATGTGTATATCAAGTATTCCCTATTGTCCGTTATTAAAGAAGTTTAACAACTAGAATTGTCTTGTTTCTACTGCTTTCACTCAGGAGCAAAACATTGACATTGCAATCATTATTAATATTGAATGATTGGACACTATATTTTGAGTCATATAACCTAGTGTAGGCTTAATGTATGACTGTATAATCATGTTTTCACAAGTTGAGTTTCGCAAAATTCAGATTTGCTGAGAGAAATGTGCCTATGTAGCAGTTCCATCAAAAGCCGTAAAGCAAACATTGGAAGTTAGTTGACCACGAGAAGCAGTAGGTGGCGCCAAACTCTGTGATACCACAGAAGGACAACAAAGCTTGACGATGTAAATAAAGAGCGTCAATAGCTGTTGATACATAGCAGCATTCAGTTTATTATTGTGGTCAAGGTTTTCTCACCAGTCCACGTGTCTCTAGTCAACAGCTGTTTCCACCGTTTCCTCAATTTTCCTGGTCACATGATTTCTAAACGTCCTCTTTTATTCGCTAAAACCATTTCAGTTTATCAACACAACACATTTCCCACCTGACTCAAGGGTAAAAGCCTCGTGTCTGTGCACTGTAGCTACTATTTCTGTTAAAGCTGTGGTGGGCACCTATATTTTGGAATCCTTGACTAAGAATTACATAACAACTTTAAGCTTCATGTAAATCATGTGATTGTAGTACATAGTAAAAGTGGAAGGCTATTGCTATTGTTATTATAAAAACAAAGAAAAATAAATGCAATAGAATGTGTGAAAATGTGGTGGATGGCCTTCATCATGGATGACGTGCATGTGTCAATCCATGCTCATATGATGGGAGGGGCTCAAGGCAAAGAGCCGCCATCGTTAAGTGCTAAACCACCTGAGGATGAGACTCAACAATCAGCCATTTCTCCAGGGATCTCGCCTACAGCAGCTTTAATTACTGTGATGAAAAACTCGTTTTTAGGTGTTTGTTTTACACAAACAAAGACGGCGGTCTCACATGGTACAAAACAGTGACACAAATTATTCAGTTGCTGATATGTGACGTCACGCAAAATAAACGATTTGCCTCTGGGCTCATTCAGGGCTACAAACAGTGACGTAGACAAACTGCTGACTCACCCGACGTCAATGAGTGGAGCCTTCCCTCGACCCCTCCTGTAGCAGAGGAAGAGCTCAGGGCTCTTCAGACTGCCATGGTTTAGGTTAGCTGGCTGGCCGCTGTAGGTGGCGTCAATACACGTGAAGCCCTCCGGCACCGCTTCTCCCGCTGACCTGTTTATGACGGCCAAGTCAGTGATGGGCGCTTTGGGCCCGCTGGACTTGGCCTCTGACAGATCCTGTACCAAGGGCGTGGACTTGTCCGTCAGACCGGCTACGACAAAGTAGTCGGTCACACGGTGACCCTTGTCCTCAATCATGGCTGGCTGAACCTGGAGAATAAAGAGATACATGAAATTAAACAACTTTAAAGTAGATAAGAGGTTAAAACCTTATTGTACGAGCTGTCTATTACGATGAGCAATAATATCATTTATTGTCCCATCACTAGTACCTACAATTACTGTTTCTGACCTTAGGCAAACACAGTGGTGTAGGTAAAGCTCTAATATCTCACTCTTGGGTGGTGGGATGTCAACATATGCGAGCAAACAAAGAATACTTAACTGATTTGTGCATACATATCCTAAGAAAAAGCAGTTGGGAATGCTGGGTTTTTGTGCTGGTGAACTGCGTTAGTTGGTGACACCAAAAAGTCACTCACCAAACCACTGCTGTAAGACCAGTAACTCCTGTTGCTTTCTGTCTTTAGATTTATGCAAAATAAATACAGTCAGTGAACAACAAAACTGCAGGCCGAGTACCAAGTCCAGATTAATCCATCGGTTATCAGTCCAAACATCCTCATATAAAGTATTGGCATATTGGATATCGGCAAAAGTCCAATATCGTGTAACCCCAACTCAAACCTCTATTGATATGATTCTCTGCACTAAATATTGTTGCCTTTGTTCCGCATTCCCCATTTATTTCCTATGGAGGAAAAGTTGCAGAAAGTTATACATTTCTAAAAGTATACAAGTCGAAAATGTCCTGAACATGGTGATCAGAGTTAAGAATAAAGACAAGAGGAACAGTATAGCTGGAAACAAAGTGAGGAATGCTTTTATGCTGTGGCTGAGGCAGTAAAGAGTATCCTTTAAGGCTGCTGCACCACAAAGAAGCAAACAAACTGGCTGGAAACACAAGGGGTAATGAAGGGACTGGGTCTGTTGACATTCACAAACACTCTTGTCATTATATATCTCCAAACATGTCGAGAGAGTTAAGGATCATGTGGCTGCAGCAAGCCAGGAGAGAACCACTGGGTCTGGAGGAATGCTCTGAAATGTCACCGGGACCACAAATCAAGCCGCAAGAGTGGTCTTTAAACGCTTGATTGATGGTAAATATAAAAAAAAAAAAGGTTTTACCTCCTAAAATGTCACATTTTTAGTAAGGTTCCTTGTGTGGTTATTAGACTTTTTGCCTTTATGCCTGCTCATCATTTATGTTCTATATGCATTGTTACAAGGAAAACAATATGTTCATTTGCCAAAGAAAAGCATTTATCTTATCAAGCCTGGCCAAAACCATGTTAGTAAGCTTTTAAGATCTATATAGATCAGTTTTTCCAGTGGCGAGTGGTGACTCAGCCACTGAAGCTCATTCATTTCTATTCCGGACGTGAATCATAACCATGCAGAAGGTTAAGAATATGTTCGAAGTGTCAAATCTGGCAGAAGTCTATGGTAGAGTGTACGGCTGCAGAACCCGTTGGCTTGACACTTTCTTTATCTGACTAAGTGGGACTTTCAGTTGAGAACATGCCATGGTGTATTGTATGAAGTCTCTCTGAAGTGCACAGGCTGGTCTTACAGTCCAGGTACCTCTGAAGAATGTTAGCTGGACATTTGCCCAGAATGTGGCCCATTTTTCACTGTCCTTTGAATCCACGTTGGGCAAAACACTCAGATCAAAGAGAGAGTGGTGTCAGCATGTAAAAATAATCCTCAAGCCAATAAAAAAATATATACTTCTCATGTCACATCCAGTAAGAATCCAGTAAGAATTAACACAAGCTTTTTCTTTTGTTCTTTGTTTCAGGAAATGTCTTCAATCACTCGAAACCCTGACTCTAAATGCTATAGTACATTGCCAGGCTTGCACGTGGTGCTGTAGTACTGCTACAGAAATACACCAAAACTGGAGAAAATGTGGAGCGTGCTCATACGGCATGTGTGCTGTGTAAGAAACAGAGACAGAATGAAGAAAGCCAGGGCGGAAAAAAATAGAAGTAACCATAAAGCAAACAAACCAAAAAATATCCAAACACAAGAGAGGGACGATGTTAACGACGTAAAAAAAAAAATACAGTTTCTCCAAAAAACACAGTTTCCATGTGGGTTGAATGTCTATAGTATGATTAAAAAACTTAGAAAGATTTATCTACTCTCGTTTTCATGTGGACAGCCCACTAATGCATGTTAATATAGTCTTATAGTCACTGTTTAGGACATTGGTGGAGTCTCGTCCTCGTCTCTTAGTCATGAAAAAAGGTTGTTGACGAATATGTTTCGTCTCATCTCACCTGACAAAATGTACAATGCTGAGATCAAAGAGAGGGTGGTGTAAATCCTCAAGCACAAACAAACAATACTTCCATGTTGCATCCAGTACCAATCTTTACGATTTCAACTTTAAACAGACAAAAGTGGCACAATAAGTCCATCACTGTCAACAATTAGTGGATTATTAGATCACTCCTCTCCTACAACCTCTTCCAAAAGCCAAGTGTTGCAGTAATGTAAGGCAGACCAACCCAGCTGGGGATGAATTGCTTTATCAGATTGGCGAGGCAAGGAAGAAAGGTATCAAACAGGGTCAGTTTTGTGTATCCTCCTGTGTAAGAGGGTACAGAAGTGCACATATTTACTTTCAAAACAGGACCACCCGAATGAAATAGCTCTTTTGTTTCCCATTCTGAGGAATGTCACTGAAATTTAAGTTTTTATTTGTTCTCATAAATAAAATTAGTTGGAGCCCAAATTATTCCAGATGTGGATTTTGACAGCACAATGTGGCCTCCCCTATCCCACTCAGCAAAAGGCCATATTTTTTATGACAATGCAGAGCAGCAATCCAGACACAGAGAGCTTTTAAGACTTATTGCTCTGAAGAGATTTACTGGACTGTAGCCATGGTTACATCTTAAAACCTATTCAAAACGCTGTTGGATTTTTTTCACTCTACATTCGCTTTATAACCAAAACTGCTGTAGCAAATTGTGTTCCCAACAAAGGGTAACCAGTAAATGTGCTCTAGTGGTTCAATAACCGGCGCTTGGACTGTATTCATGTCGTTGAATTAATGTAATGAAATGTTAAAAAAAAAACAAGTTTATTATAAGATTTCATCAGTCTGAAGGATTAGGACCCTTTGAAAACATGTTATTTTGGCTAGAAGCAGCTATACTCAGTATTTATTAACATCTACTTTCCCAGTTGTGTAATGTGTACACATGAGCTGGGTGTGTGTTGGCCAGTAGGAGACAAATTGTCTGGATTCCACCTGTTTGTGACACTTTTATTTTTTAAATATTTTATTCATCTGACTGCATTCTTTCACTTTTTTTTTAATTTTAAGTCAACGGGTGTACCACATAAGTAAAAACACCTGCACTCACACAAACTGATTCATTTAATGTTTCATCTTTGCAGTCATTTGTAATAATTGCCCTGGCTTCTTGACTGATGTGATGGACACATAGTCAAGAAGCTTTCTAAAGTGAAAAACACTATAAGATGCAATAAAGTACTGGATAGCTAAAGGGATAATATAAAGTTGGGTGATACATTATACATTTCCACTGCACTGTCACTGTGAGCAGCCATCTTTCCAATGATACCAATATATGAATTATAGCTGTTTGACAATACTAGAGGAAATCAGGTCAGTTAGTTCAAATAAGTTTTCTTGTGTTTGTGCTTCTCAAAGGAGAGTGACAATACACTGTAAATACACTAAAATAAAAGATTTACTGTTTTGATCTGCATTACATGAAAATACACATATTACCTTTCATTTCAGATAACATCTGCTTTTATTCCTTAATTTATATATCCATATATATAGATATATTTATAAATATATATAAATATCTATATATCTATATATCTATATCTATATCTATATCTATGTATATTTACTGTATTTCAGCCCATGGCCAAGAGAGAAAGGAATTGGGCTTGTAACCAGACGGTTCAAATCTGGGTCCCTAGGCTAGGCACACAATCCACCATTAAAAAAAGTTATACCACTCTCTTAATGTAACTGCAATGTCCTTGGTTAACACTTGTTCAAAGAACTATGCTTGGTGAAGAAAATTGAATGTTGAGAGCAAAAAATGGTTCCATACACTACAGGAGCATTTTGTCCGCTCTGACAAACATGGCCTTTGACACACCTTCTCTCCACCTACAACAATGTTCTTTTCTGTGATCCATTTTCCCATCAAGAGCACCTCAAGGCTCCAAGGATTCAGTGTAACACAACCAGCACAAGGCCATTTCTTTTGTCTTTCAAACTGTTGGTATTTTCTTATTTTAACTTTACCGATATCAGTAAGATACAGTCCTTTTACATCATTCAAACTATAAAACTGTTTAAAACACGTGTACTGATTGCATTTACAGTACCTCCTACAGCCATTACAAGTCATTTCAGTCAGTCTTGTGCATAGTGACGCATGCAATATATAACATTTTTGGATTGTATCAGATATTACACTTTTATCTGTTCAATGTACGGCCCAATACTGATACTAAGCATCATATCGTCTCATCCCTATATTTTGAAAATCGATTAATCATTTTGGGTGTTTGTTAGTTTTTTTAATTAAAGCAACCTCTTTGATTTTTGAGTGAATATTTTCTGGTTTCTTTTCTACATATGACAAAGAAAACATTCAAACAGAAAGACCAAAAGTAGATCCACTCAATATAAAACAATACACAAGAAATACTGGACGCCAACTAGATGGCATAGGAGGTGATAGTTAAAAAATAACTTTTAAAAATTTAATTAAAACAAGAACCTTTTTACACTGTATTTTGTACTGTTCACAAATCAATTTTTGCCAAAACCTCAGATTCAAGAGAGTGGTTCTGCTCTACTCTCTCTACTATTTAGTTATCAACTATTTCCTTATCTATTTATTTATATCTTTACTTATCCCTTTTCCATTTATCTAATAATTTGTTAAATTGATATCGACTACCCCTTCATCATTCATCATTTCCCCTTCTGGAAGATCTCTTTGTATTCTTGCCAGCAAATATTTTTGATGTTACTGTGAGAATGCATTACCTGTGGAAGGATCTTGTAATGTACCAACCGATACAAATTAATAAAAACATAAATTACAAAAAAATATTATTTCGGTTTCTGGACAAAACAAAACATAATTTCATGTTTTAGGAAACAATGATTGTTATTTTATGGAGCAAATAACTCATCAATTAGTCAATAAGCAGATATGTTTGATTCTGAGCACATAGGGTCTGTACAAAACTGTAGGCTTATTATTGCTGATAGCTGCCATATTCTAAACTGCCAGGGATCAGGGATCCTCACATGAATAATTATTAGGTGTGCACGCAACGTCAGACTCACTATTAAAGCTGGAACCATGTGGCTCCTCTTCTGCCACCACCACACACCCCACAACTATACAAATCTCTTTGTGACAACCCATCATAGACAGACACGGATGCTGCCATGGCAACAAATGCCAGCCTGTTCAACCCTGAGCTCCTGTCATTCTCGCAGAGGAAACTGTTTTCTTTCAAAGGTACATTTAGTTTTACTTTAGTTATGTTCTCTGCAGTGTTCAAGGTTGTCAGAACCCAGTCCAGTGTTGCATTTTGATACATACAGTAAATTAAGTGATACAAATGGCTTGTTTTATTGTCCACTGCTACATCTGTTGAGAAAAAAAAACATGTAAATGGCCATTTATGGTGATGGTGTTGACAGGGAATTAGACTAAAAGCTTTAAACCTAATGTAAACACAAGCGAATTTAAGATTACAGCATCACTGCCGCTTCTTGTTCTGCAAGTGTTTCAACACGCAGGTCGGAAAAACACGAGTTCTAAACCTGGAGGCAAGAAGGGAAAAAAAATGAGGACGCTTCTTGGGACAAAGGGTAAAACAAGTGAGTCAAACTGGTAGACAAAAAGCTTTGCATTCAATTTCCAGTGTACGCAGCCTTGTGTTGTAACTTGAGCCCCTGCCTCTAAAGGCCATGCTCTGCCCCTCCCTTCCCATGTGAAAACCTGTTCCTCTTTTACTCCTTAGCCCCACTGATCGAGTGTCACGCCCCTTTTGTCTGGGTTGCACTCGGGGAGTAAGGTCACAGTGAACTGTGACAGAAGATACCACCGTGAAGCCACAGTGGAGTGGACACATAGTTTGAGGCCCTCTACTGTGAAGCTGCTTCTGGCTTCCTTCCTGCTATAAATTCTAAAAAACAAGGCCTTGGTGTTAGGTATGTATCCAGAACATATATTGTATTATTATTATATATTATAAAAGCAGCTCACTACAGTGAGATCGGTCATAACATTTACATGACGATGACGTAGAAAAAAATTAATTATAGTGCTAGCGCTATTGTTGTTATTGTTCATTCTGGAGTTAAAATCCAGACTTAAACTTAAAATACATGTCAACATGTTTTGTACAACATCAAAATTTTGACACTACCAGACTCAAGCTGATCTGGGTGTTTTGTAGGGTGGCAATCAAACAATCCATTATTAATGAAAAATAAATTGTCAATTATTTTTGATAAATAATTAATCAGTTTGAGTGTTTTTTTGAAAAATCAAACCAACTTCTTTTTACTACTTAACCCCGACTAATACCCTAAAATAAGAGAAGCCGGTATACGGAAGGATAACACATTTCACATAGCACAGCGGGAACCCTGGACTCTCCTCAGCAAGCTGTCGTGCGTAAACAGCACGAAGACTGGCTCACGCGTAAAGTGATAATACAGGACCTCCACAAGATCACAACATTCCTCTAGCCAAAATGTAACCAGGTGAGAATGTTGTGGGCCGAGTTCTGCCTAACTTTTAAGGCCCGATTACAGCTCTAAGTTGGTCCCCCTTTTGCAGCTATAACAGCTTCCACACTTCTCGGAAGACTTTCCTCATGATTTTGAAGTGTTACTATGGGAATTTGTGCCCATTCATTCTGTAGAGCAGTTGAGCAGCATGAATTTAATACTTAACAGATGTGGCCAAATACCTTTGTCCAGATATATTATATTAGTGCATATTGTATATTGAAGCAGATAATCAAAATATTGAGATATTATTGATAAGGCATGTTGCAAAATGTATCAATAAGATGTAAATATATAAAGGGGGTTGGACTAGTGATGGGACAATATGTCACCCATCACCCCAAAGCTCACCAACATAAAGTGATTGTGAAAAATAAAATGTACTAAAAATCCTTTTTCCTACCTGCGATGTTTCTGACCACTGTCAGTGCAGTGCACGTATAAGAAGCTAAACATTTTACTAAAACATTATTTTTCAGACATCACAATAATATTGTGAATCACAATTATTTTGGTCAGGATAATTGTGTCGGGAACTTTTTATATTGTCCCATGCCTAGTTTGGATAGTTAGCTGAACAAGGCAAGACCCAATCATCATTGTTAAGGACAGTTTTTATCTGTTAAATTATCATTGGCTAAATCTACATGAATAGATTTTCCTCTCACATTATTTCTTCACAATACTGATGAAATATTTTTCCAAGGTGCACATTCTATGCTGAAAGCCTTACCTTAATCATTTGATCCTTTTTTATATTTTGCACAATAACTGAGTCAAATAGAAACACACTCACTTCGTATACACACACCTGAATCAGGGTGGGTTACTCTTTTCACTCATATATTTCTCTTTGCCGTCATATCACAATGAGAACATTTTGATTAACTGCCCCACAGTGATTCATTCATTCATTCATTCATGAGCTCATTCACTTATCTCCAAAACATGAGCATCTCAAAAATACAAATGAAGTTAATAGATTTTTGACACAAAGCCCTAGTATATGTAGTGTTTCAGGACACAACAAGATTTAAAGAGTAAAATATCACATTGTTATGCATGAGACATTAAAAAAATTCTAGCATGAATACACCAAAAATCCTGCTTGGACCATTCTTCAAATGTCTCAGGTTTCCCTGAGCTGGAGAGACCTGTTCCTCTGCTGTGGCACTGGTCTGAACTTGCTCACAACAATTTCATGCCAAAGATTGGCTGTGCAGCTCAACCATCCCTGAGGGCAGAGGGAAAACTCTTCAGCTGCCATAAATAAAAGCGAGGAGGTCCTACTCCTCACATTCTTGGGCACCAGGACCTGATGTTTGTCCATTTTTGGGACTTGTCTGAGGTGAATGGTGTTCACTGGGCAACAGCCACTGAACATCCACAGTGCCAAATTAAATTCACGTAAACCTATGAGAGAAAGAGACAGAGATTCCTCTATTTAATAGTGAGAGTAAACCTGTAACTCCCTCCCCCATGGTCTACCCCACAATGATCTCATCCCTTTTACACAAAAGAGCCTGGAGGCTCGTTCCCCAGAGGTGAAAGAGCCTGCCCGCCTCTCTCTCTCTCTCTGTTTGTCAGTGTGCGTAAAGCTGGACGTCAGACAGTGCTGTGCTTGTCTCAGTTATTTCAGCAGAAGTCCCTGCCATGCAGATCCACTTGCAGCTTGTCTGACAGAGCAGCTGAGCATGACACGCGGATCTGTCACATACTTGGACACAGTGAATCGACATAAAAACGACATGTTCGAGGGTTTTTCAACTGCAGGTGGTTTAACACGCTGATTATTTGGATCGATCCCACTATGGTGACATAACTGACAACAATGAGCAAGCGGTATTTATTCTTCTTTAGGGCTGTAGGTAGGGTTGCAAAAACTCTCATTAATTCTCATAAATTCCCATGGAAATTGTATTTCATATTGCGGATGTTTTACGAGTCTGTGGTGGCCAGTGCCATTCTCTACGCTGTGGCGTGCTGGGGCAGCAGACTGAAGGTGCGGGACGCCAACAGACTTAACAAACTCATCCGCAAAGCCAGCCATGTTGTTGGAGAGGAGATTGACTCCCTGACAGCAGTGTCAGAGAGAAGGATGTTGTCCAGGATTAGGTCCATACTGGACAACTCCCTCCATCCTCTCCATGATGTGCTGACCAGCCACAGAAGCACATTCAGCAAGAGACTTATTCTACCACGCTGCACCACAGAACGCCACAGGAAATCATTCCTGCCTGTGGCCATTAAGCTGTACAATTCCTCTGTATGATAAATAGGCTTATACTTCCTCTGTATATATTGTTAATATGGGGGGAGGGGGAAGTACAAGTTGTGAAGTATATTCTGGAAATGTTTAACTCTGTAAATTTATTCTTATTTTAATAGTATTCTTTAATTTTGTAATTTTATTCTTATGTTTACTCCTACTTCTTCTTATAGTTTGTAATTTTGTAATTTCCAAAAAAATTGCTGTTACAACATTCGTTACCTTTGTACACTGGAGCGCTGTGACGAAAGAATTTCCCGCAAGGGATTAATAAAGTATTTTCTATTCTATTCTATTCTATTCTATTCTATTAAGTTCCCAATCCCTTGGAAAGTTTCTTACAGGGAAATGTCCACCCCTTTGCAACCCTAGCTTCATGACATAGACATTTGTTGTTTGACAAATTACCAAGAAAATTATGAACAATGTGCTCAAATTTGTCCATAAATCAAATACAAAACTGCTGAGTCACTGAGTAAACTATCTAATTGTGATTTGTTTTTTTTTTGTTTTTTAACATAAATTGTGATTTGTTTAGGTTTAAAGCTGCAGTTCAATATTATAAGTGTTAGCATTACCATTTGAAACACAATCAAAATATGAACGTCAACAATTTTTGTCAACATTGATTAATCCGTCAATTTTCTTTTGATTAATCAATCAGTTGTTTGGTCCATATTACAAACAATGTTTAAAAAAATATTGGCAAATGTTTCCCAGACCTCAAAGTCTTGTTTTAATGTTTTTTTGTTTATATATGGAGCAATATCCACAGTTAAGAAGCTGAAAAAAAGACTGAGAACCCATTCTAATTATTAAAAACACTAACTGATTAATTGATTGTCAAAATGTCTGCAGATTAATTAACATTGATTTTGTTTATTTTTATTTTTTTAAATGTTTTTAAATTGGCATAGAACATAGCACAATCAAAATAGAATGATTTAATTGCAGCCTCTGCAATGTTCTTATGTTCAAATTTCAATTTAAAAACAATTAATTGTTCAGTCCAACAAAGAAACCAGAATACATTCAAGCTGAAATAACAGAATTAGTTTGGGTTTATAAAATGTTCAAACTTTTTCATTATCAAATGAAGCAATTCATTTTGCAGTTGATTACCAATTGTCCTAGTGATCTTTTGTAGCAGTCCTATTCAAAAGCGCAAAAACCAAAACTATTAAGAGGATAAAGGTAATTTAATTTCAGCTGCAACTGCCTTTCAGCTTGTCGCTGACACGCAGTTTCATGGTTTCAGCACCGGTGGCTGCTATTAGTGCCACTCTGTAGCTTTAAAGGGTCTGTGTAAGGCAAAGTGGACCTTCTTGCAACCTGTCATCACAACGTGTTGTCTGCGGTCAAGGCCAGACTGCGTACAAGGTGCCAATGAGGTGACAAAAACTCAATGACCCGAGATGCAGAGTGGAGGTTAGAGGAGATAAACTCAAGTGAACGTGAAATTGTGTGTGTGTGTGTGTGTGTGTGTGTGTGCCACCTCTTCAGGACCCTTTCTAGCATAAACACTGACCTTGTCAGGACCAGTTGTCCTCATGGAGACCAAAACCTGGTCCTAATGAGGCAGAACCTCATTTCTGAGGAACTAGTTGAGTTTAGGGCTTAGATTTTAATTATGGTTATGGTTAAGGTTAGAGATAAGGCTTTGTTTAGGCTGCACAAAAAAATGGAAGTCAATGCAGAGCCCTTAGATGAATAGCTGTGTAAAAGTCTCCAATCATTACTCGTTTTGTGGGGGCTTGTCTTCCTTATGGGGATAAACAGCATGTCCCCATAATATAAATTATTACTTGTTAAGGTGAAGACATGTTATGTGGTTAGGATGAGGTTAGTCATGTAAACCAGATATTTGTATGTGTATAAAAAGTAGATAAATATATAGACATAGATGGATATATGCATATCTGTGATGACGGTCGAGTTGTCCACAAGAAAACCATGGTGTGTTCTTAAGGACATAGGCGTAACATACGAAAACAACTTTGAATAACTTCCTCAAAATTCAAGTCACGCTAAAGCGATAACTAGAGCTATAGGCTTGTTTATAGCATCAGACATGTGACTAGTGTGACTAGTGTGACACTAGTGTGTGTACTAGTTATTATTACATTCATATTGTTAATAAGTAATTTAAATTTGGCAATAACGCCTGAGTGTGTTACATTGCAAACAAATGAAGGAAATTATATACTGATGACACCATGTAGACAATCGAAATAGGAGTTAAAAAATAAGTTATCATGACATAAAACCAATGATCCACGACTAAACTAGACAAGTCTAGACCCATCTTTGCTTAAAGAGAGAGAAAAAAGACTGAGAATCGAATTGTGTGACTAGTTGTAAGTATTTTTGTATTATTGTAAGTATCACATTATTAAATGTATTACATCCAACATTGTGTATATATGTATACATATATGTATATATACTGTATATGTGCGTACAGTATATATACACTTTTGATTTATATCTCTGTTTTTGATGTGAATACATATATTTTGTGTGTGTGTGTGCGTCTGTGTGTTTGTGTATATAGTTGGCTGTGTACATGGTGTAAATAGTTCAACTTGCTAATTAAACAGCCCGCTGATATGAGGCTACCACGCTACCATGAGTAATTTGAGTTATATACTGAGAATACATTTTACAAAAAGACCTTTTGGCATTTATTATGATATAAACATTGTATATCAGCACACTTGATAAAGAGAGAAAATATATTCAACTATTCAATATTTGCTGTTGAGTGAGCGGTGGAGAGTTCACGGTCTAATCTGCCAGTGAGCTGCAGATAAGCCGCTGTCAGAGCCTGCTTTTATCACATCCATCTGCTCCATCCATATGTCTCTCTCCTTCTGTACAACCTCAACAACAGTGGCACTATCTTCCTCATTTGTGCTTGTTTAACCCAGGCACTTGTTTTCACACAAACACAAAATCCAATTTTGCCAAGGGGCTGTCAACGGCACACCCCTCAGAGAAGGAAACTGCCAGATCTGACAAGACACACACGGGGCAAAAGGCAGCGGATTGTTGTTTTTCCTATGGGCTATTTAAGTTTTTCACTCCATGTGCTGTTTGTTGTGATTGAATTTCATGAAAATGATGCAAAATGATGCAAAAGATGAAAAAAAAAAGAAGTAATTTGACAAAAACAGAAACTAAAACCAAAAATGAGGGCTGAAACAATATTTATATATAAAATAATATATTTTTGTCCTCAATTCATCGATAAATTGTTTGGTCCACAAAATGTCCAAACTACTAAATGTTTTGTCCACAGACAAACTAATAATTGAGTTTTAATGAGTTCTTTGTGATACGGAGCAAAGAAAAATCTGAAAAATGGTTTGTAGTTGTAAAAAAAAAAAACACTTGACAAATCAATTATCAAAGTAGCTGCTGATTCATTTAGTAATTGATTCATTATGGCCAAATCATACCTGTCTTTGATGAGTAACTGACGTTCACTCAAGGCAAACTCTCACCGACTGCACTAGATCATTGATTAATGTTTAGTCAAGATAACATCAAAGCAAGTGGCAGAAACTGGTAACTAGAAGCAGTCAGAAGAAAAATGTCACAATTCCAAATAATAACTGAAGTTGAAAATTCCCACTTCTCCCTCCTGGCTGATTTTCTGATGTTTTTCCTTCCTGGCCCACTGACCTCTTGTTTTACTCTGCAAAACCCGAGCACAGACTGTGTCAAATACAGCAGGTAGGTCATGGCTGTCAATGTATGACAAGGACTCAGCTGTAAAACCAGCTGGGGCAACGAGAGCTACCTGAATAACATAAGAACTAAAGGAAACACTCTAAAATATGACACTGCTTCATTAAAAACAACATGACATAGGCATAGGCAGCTCCAAGCAGTCAGAAACGTCACAAGACTGCCTCCCTCCTGGAGCGTGACACACCGGCAGACACAGAGCATTCTTTCCACTCCAAGGAACAGGGAAAAGAGGGCAAACTCGTTGCCCTTACTAACAAGCTGGGTTTATACCGGCTGAGACCTGGGCTTACTGAAAAAATATCATTATAACCTAAAGTTCAAAAGGTCAGAGAGGCAGAAAATGCATTAACCAAGAGCAGGGTTTTTTCAGCTGCATCACAAGATCCTTGCTGCTGCTCTTTGGATAGAGACAATTATCTGGAGTTAATGTATGTTCAGACATGTAAACATGAATGGTAAGCAAAATGCACTCAGGTGTTTCAGGAATAGAGCTGGCTCAGCAAGCAGGGAAACAAGTGTTTTCAGTGGCCTCTGTATCAAATCTACATTATTATCTACGTTATTCAATCATTCAGTGTCTCTTACACTCACACACTACGGTCAATTTAGAGAGTCAAATTAACCTCTGCATGTGTTTGGACTGTGGGAGGAAACCAGAGAAAACCCACACGCACACAAGAAGAGCATGACGACTCCATACAGAGAGGGTCACAAACCTGGGTGGAAGCCACTATTCCGCCATGTGGCCTTTGTATTGTTAATTAAAACCCTCAAATGTTCAGTTTTATCATGATTGGCTAAAGCCATGTAGATACACCTGGCTAACAGGAACTGCAACTGACATTAGTCTATATGGACTGGCCGAACATCACTTGACCCTTGGACTGCCCGGGGGGGTAGTTCCTATAAACCTATTTCTTATAAACCTTATTTTTGGCAGAAACCTGCTATGTCCACCATTCTTATTGAGAGACTTCCAGTCAGTATTTGTGTAGCTTCATGCGGCAGCAGGACAACAACTTGGACAGGTAACATCGCATCTAGAAAAACAGGTATAATGTGTACAGTCAAGTGTTGATAAAACAGCCGTTGGTGTAAGTGAAAGGCTTTAATGGAATGGGAATGTGTTGATAATCAGCCACAAATGATGGGCATGTGGATGTGAAATACATGTTTCCTCCTCCAAAATAAGGAATAAAGGAGGCTAAAAGCCACTGAAGCATCTCTATGTCTGTTAAATTTACTTTGTTGAAAATAACGCTTCAGAAGATCATCCAGTACCAGAGAAGTATCTCTGCTATGAAACACCAGTGAAACCTCCAAGGTGACGTTAGCAGACGCAGATGAAACCACAGCTAATTAAGCTAATTAATTATAATTGGTGTCCCAAGTAAGAGCTGATTTAGTTGTAGTGTCATTACAACCGGGTTATATTGCCGACTTTCAACTGTCCACCACGAGTGACAGCACCAAATAATTTAAAATATCCTCCTACGTTATATGAGGCCACTTCCTCATGTCGCCCTCAGTCTGATGTGCAACTGGCCTGCCATTTCAATTTGTTATCGGCAGTGTTTACATGACATTGTCAAGAAAGCAAACTCAATTCATAGATACGTGGAGGAAACAAATATCAGAAGTGCCGCACAAAAACAGGAAGTCGGACCTTTAGCTACTTCTGCATTCAAAAGTAAGGTCTATAGCGGTCTGAAAACATCAGAAATGTTTCAGGGTCATTTTCAACAAGGGAAGCTAAAGTAACAGCAACACAAAAGCATCTCCAAATCTGGTGGAGGGGCAGTGTTTGTCTGTGATCCTCTTCGTCTAATAGGAGCTGAAAGGGTACCGATGACTGAGATCACACAACTATAATCATTACAGTTCCTTTACAGTGCAGGCTATTTTCAAAATCATTTTTGATGGGTTTACTGAGATGAAAATTAAAGAGTTAAAAATAGGGGGAGAGTTATGGAATCAAATTTTAATGACGGTTACTGACTCAAACGGCCAGAATCTGACCCTGTAATTGCAACAATAATACTGAACTGAGGTCAGTTAGAAAGACTAAGAAGTCAACCAAAAGAAATCTGCTTATATTGTGGCAACAGCATGTCCAGCAACAGTTACGTTGTGTTGCAACCAGCTTTTCTCACACTGCCCAGGCAACCACAAAGTCCTTCAGCAGCCTGTTGCAGCTGCCCTCACAATCTGCTTCCTTTACTTGGTCACCTGAGAGTGCCATTGGAGAACCAGCACTCAGTGACAAAGTGCAAGTTCAATGTACACACAGCGAACTGTGGTGCAGGCATGACCCACTTTTTACTCTCTGTCTGCAGTAGCTAGTGGGAGGTAACACTCACTCCACTCCCTGTTTTCCAGTGACTGTCAGACCGAGCCAAGGTCAAGGAAGAGATTTTTCCTGTGTGCTCTGTGTGTGAGTGTGCGCGTGTGTGTGTGTGTGTGTGTGTGTGTGTCCGGTATTACTCATTGTGGGGACCTAAATCTGTTTCCACAGTCACATTATGGGGACTTGTCTTCCTTATCATTATTATATTTTAAAGTGAAGACATGTTTAGTTAGGATGAGGTTAGGGTTAGGCCAGTAGTCAATATGGTTAAGGTTAAAGTATGTCCCCAGGAAATGAATGTGAGACAATGTAATGTCCTCATGGAAACCAGACTGTGTGTGCTTGGCAATATCCACGATTTCATCCCTCCACATGTCTCGATTATTCAGCTCCAATATGGCAATTCCTACTGCCATCTCAGGTAGTGAAAGACGAGTGCAACACAAGCGGAAGTGCATTGGCTCCTGATGGGGACCTGTGCCAAGGCTGTGACAGCAACACACACACACACACACACACACACACACACACACACACACACACACACACACACACACACACACACACACACACACACACAGGGAGCATCACTTGCATGCTGTGAATCACCAAACTGCTGATAGGACACCTGAGTAGGGAGTACTCTGCTGCCCGGAGAGGTTTCAGACTCTGGTTGGCTGGCTGACAGTCAAATGCTGAGGTACAGATATGTGAGCACTTTGGTTTTGCCGACCTGTAGTGGCATTTACCCCCCCCCCCCCCACACACACACACACATAGTCACAATAACCAACACAAACATCTTACACAACTGTGAGCCATGTGTTTAGAGTCAGAGACAGCTAGACTGAAATAAGAGAGGAGTCTGGTTATATCTGACTTCAGTGTGAAGGGGTTGCATTTTATTTTTCTTTCTTTCGGCTTCTACCTCTCTAGGGGTTGCCACAGCAGTTCACCTGCTTTTTTTATTGATTTGGCAGAGATATTTTGATGCCAGATTCCCTTCCTGATGCAACCCTTTCATTAATCCGGGTCCCCTTGGGACCAGCACTGGGTGTGCACTGGACGTGGCCCGCCAGTGGCTGAGGTCAATCTTAGGGTGTACAATTAAACCCAATCAATGGGGAGCAAAGGGGATTGGGTGCCTTGCTCTGAGATATCCCAGCCCAGGATTTGACTAGCAACCTTCTGGTTACAAGCCGTTCATTGCCATTGCGTATTGATTTCCGACATAATTTCTGGATTTGCACTAATGGATTGCAAGTTTTCGTAAGTGGAACTTAATTTTAATACTTACGATAATATATTTAAAGCAGTTGATACTTTCAAAATATTCAGTATGTTTCCATTCATGGTTAAGTCCACTGTTTAATTGGACTACTGGCCTTGTCCCAGGATACAAGCACTAGAGGGTAATGGTAAATGGTCTGTTATATAGCACTTTTCTAGACTTTTCCACTACAGTTTTTGCATTCACCCATTCACACCCATTCACTTACATATTCATACAGCACATCTATGTGCAGCACATTTTCTATCACACATCTTTCATACCAATTCACACACTGCCGGTAAATTTTACATTTACACATTTATCATAAAATATGTCCAAATTTATTCATATAGCAGGACTGAATGAGGTTGTCAATAAGGCTGAACAATGTACTGCCTCCAAAATAAACCCCAAATGGAGGGAATTAAGACACATAAATTCAGATTTTAGAAATACAATGTGAGCCCTCGACCAAGCTATTACTTTACTACCATCTGCTTGCAATAATCATCCACAGCAAACAAAAATGAAGGCTGTCACATCGGTATTTAGTAAACATAGTAGCAGGAGTGTGGGTATGAAAAACAAAGGAACCTTCTGATAATTCAAAAAGGACAGAATCAGGTCACAACAAAGGTAGTCATCAATAAGAGAAATACAATCTTAAAAAGTAGTTATAGTAAAATCTCTGTTTTAGCACTAAAACGGGCATTTGATTTATTAAAATGGCCTTTCATTTTGCCTTTTGAGTTGCTGTAAGCTTCAATCTGCTGGCTAGTTTGTCCATCCAGGCTACTGTAGAAACATGGCGGCACAACATGGCATTTTCTGTAAAGCAAGGCCCTTGACTAAAGTAAATACTAAAGACTTATTCTCAGGCTCCAAAAGCCAAACAATTTATATTATACGCTTATATAAACATGGTAAAGAATGGTACGCGCAATTTCTGCCAATAATGGTCCATATTACACACTGGACCTTTAAAAGTCAGATTTTAGTCCAACTATTTGGTTCTTTCTATGTTATGTGAATGTGCCGACTGACCACTTCAGTTTCTAATGCAAGGTAGAGTACTTAACGTATGCATTGTTTCCAACTTGTGTGTATTGATTGTTTTGCAATTTCTAAATATCACGAAACACAGAAATACAACAATAAAATTGCACCCTTTGTGGTCAGCAAATTTAAAATCGATGATGTGTTCAGCCCTGGTACAGAACTGAAGAAACTCACTAATTTAGTTCATCCATTAACAATTAATCACAGCAGCTCTATACCCATCGAACTGAGTCTGTTCAGCTATGAACCCCCTCCTGCTGAATTCTGGGATAACCACAGGCTCGTCTTTAATTTCAGGCAGGAAATACAGACACCTGCAAGGTTAGACAGGCTCCAGGAGAACCGACTGGAGGAGGAGGAGTGAAGGGAGAGGAGGCGGAAAGGAGGAGAAGAGCAGGAGGAAGGGATTAGACTGGAGGAGGAAGAGGGGGGTAGAAGGGGAGAGGAGAGTAGACTGGAAGAGAAGGGAGAGGAGGAGGAAAGGAATAATAAGAGGAGCAGAGAAGAGGATGGTAGATGGGAGAAGAGAGGAGGAGAGTAGACTGGAGAGCAGGGGGGAGAGTGAATTGTAGATTGGAGAAGAAAGGGGAGACGGGGGGGAAGAGAAAGAGAGGGGGGAAGGAGGGGAGAGCAGGGGAGGTGTTATGTTCCAACTGTTGCATCTGACTCATAAGTCGGTCAACTTTGTTGCAGGAAATACACATCCCAGCAGACATGACAAAGGAGATGTCCCTGTGTGGTCAGCCAGTGCAGTGAGACGTGGCTCTCCCTCTCGCTCCCTCTTTCTCCCTCTCTCTCTCACTTACTATCTCTCTCCCTCTGTCTTTCTTTCCGTGGTTGGATAACACGCGATGAAAAGTGCAGAAGCAGCTCAACACCAGGAAAAGACGCGTTAGAGCGGGCGGCCTCACTTTATGACACACAGCTCACATAACTCACACACCGACACGTTAAAAACTGTAATTACTACAATTATTTACTACAGCAAACTCTGCTACCTCCATGACAGAAACATGAGCAGCACTTACCAGCTGTTTACGCTGCAGCGAGGGACAATGTTGACATGTAGGCAACTTGCTGCTTTCACCCGCTTGATATATTCCGTGTTTTCAATAGTGCAAACGAAATAAAAACGGGTTAAACCAAAAGCCGGGACAGTGCGTAACAAAAACAAATCCACAGAAATACTCCTCAGAAACTTTGCTGACTACTTCTTCGGCACACTTTCATCTGTACTTATCGGTGGAAGCCGGCGCCATGTTTGTGCCTATGCTGGTAGTTAGTTAGTTGGTGCTTTTCCTCCTAAACGTCTCTTTCTCACTGGACCCGCCCAGACTAGAGCACAGGCTACACAGACCTCACTGGTGCTACTGACGCGGACCGCTGGGGGCGCTGTCAAGCTAGACCGCAAGGAAACCACCAACTTCCGGTCTGTCTTTTCAATGTAATTTGGGGACGAATCAGAATCGGAATTATTTTATTGAGGCAACAAAAAATATTTTCTTACAAAGCTCCTGGATATTACTGGAAAGCAACGAGACGTGCAGTATACATACGAGTTGGAATATGAATAAAACGAAATTAAATGAAAATAAAATTATACAGTAATTCTGTCAATAACAAGTCCCAATCAACATAGTAAAACACATACTTAACAATTTCCAGTAATTCACATTTAGTATACACAGTATACATGGGGCAGATGACTCTTAAAGTTCAGAGTTGTAGTTTTTCAGCAACAGGCAGGAATGATTTCCTGTGTCACTGTGTGGTGCTGTGTACATCAGTCTGGGTACTTGTACTCCTCCACCATGTCCACACTAACCCCTTGGATGTAAACAGGGTTCACCGGCACATTGATCCTCCTCAAGTTTACCACAAGTTCCTTCGTCTTTATCACCACATCACCAGATTTTGGTGGTAGTTGGTGGTTAATTAGTATTGATGTTTGTGACTATCCTGCATTTATTATTTTATTCTAAATTGGTTCTGTTATCTTAATGGGGCAATTCAAAATTGAGGCAAAATAAGCATATATTGCATAGTACATAATACCATTAGGTAGTGTAAAGACGCTTATCACTGAATATGTGCTCCATTTACATGTATATCAGTATATTTAATAACTCTTTCATATTTCTTAGCTCTGATTTTGTCATTTTTAACTGTGTATAAATTAATTTAAAATGGTGTTTTATTACAACTAACTGTCTGGAGGGATTTTCATTTCACTTTTTTTTAATTCTTCCTCTACAGCTAAATGTTGCGTCCTTTATTGTGAAAGTGAAATGGCTTGACTTCCCGTGTTCTCCATGTTATAACCGCTGCCTTGAAATCAAAGGCAGCGTTTTTTTTCTTTAGTTTTACTGTTCACACGCCCTCTGTCGTAAAAAGGTAAACATTACACCAATACAAGAAGCAACAGGTGAATTAAAAAGAACAATCTGCTGCTCCGTCCCTTTAAGAAAATACATGCAAATTATGTGTATGACAGTAATTATTACTCTGTCATGTTTGCATAAAAAGCTAATTTAATTACCATTACTAATAAAATACAATTAAACAGATCTAGAATTCAGTGCAAGTAAAAACAACCACATCCTGCAGCTCCAACTGTGTATTAAATACAAAGTAATCAATGGTCTGTGACTAATACTTTTTATAATTTGTGGTTTTAAATTAATTTAACTTAGCAATAGCAAACAGTACAAATAAGAACATTTGAGTTTTAATGTGAATTTAATTGTGAGTCTTAATGTAAGATTAGAGAAGGGTACATTTAAACACAAACTGAATTCAGAACACTTCTATGCCTTACTAAGGGGGGTAAACAATGGGTGACAAAAGCAAAATTCTTGTCTTTAGAAAAACTTCATACAATGCACATACATTGGGAAGTTTGTGTCAAATAATTATAGCACTCATGGGGCCAAATCCTTTCTGGTTTAGTCTGGCAGTTGGTCGCAGAAGTATACACAGCGAGGATCTGTTCAGTTACCATTATGATAGTTTTCACACCAACTATAACGCAATATTATGCTTGCAACACAATTCCATGTTTTCTAATTTCAATTTATTCAAACATGTAAATGTTGACATTTTACATTTGCCCCGTTCTCATTTCTTCTGTAAATCTCAATGAAAAATATATTCCGTCAAGGAAGTTTCAACTGACAACACAATGAATGAGGTGGGCAATCTTAGTTGCAGTGAAAAAACATAACCATACATGTTTATGGATATGAGGACCAAGGATTTGATTCTGACTTTTCTGTCCAAATACAACTCATAGCCAAGTATTGCAGTCGCTTCCTGTGACTCTTAGTCCAGACAGGTTTCAGTCATTGCAGTTCGCTGCATAAATTGATCTTTCCTTTCATCTGAATTGTAAATCACAAATGAGAAAGGCTTTAAAACCCCTTTCCAACGATAACATTTTCAAGTTGACAGGAAAGGAAAAATGACAAGTTTTACATTTTTTTTATTAAAGCATTGTTAGTTTAAATTAAAACCATCTGACTGAAACCACAGAAAACTAGGCAGAACTAGACGTTATTGCCATTTTACATCTATGTATAGATTTTTTGAACAAAAAGACGTTTAAGACAATGAAGACTGTTAAAGTGGGTGTAATCAAAACTTCAAGTCATCTATTGGCGAGAATGTAATGAGTTGTGGGAGGCAGTAATCCTGTTTTGGAGGTGATGGCATCTCCAGTGAATCCAGGTCCAGGGAGAAAACCTTTGCAGAGGCTTCCACAGACTTAACAGGCCCTGAGAGCCAGTCTCTCTCCAGACCAGAGACATTGTGTCCTGACAATGTCCTCTCCTTGTTTTCAATAAAGGAGCCATCTTCACACACCTGTTGGCTCTTAAACCAATGATTAGCTGCATTTAGTGGTGGCTGCTCTGCTTCAGTCTTTATGAAGGGAAAGAGAAGCTCCTCCTCCTCCTCACTCTTCAATTCCACCACGTCATCCCCAAAGCTGAGCATACTGTCACACTCTGGCATTTCGGGGAGAGTTTCGTGGTTGAGGCTGAACTGGACCGCACTGCTGCCCAGGCTGTCAGAGTTGAAGGTGTCCCACAGCATTGTGGACTTGAATGAGGCCTCCTGCTGGCAGACAGGGGGACTGCTGGGGGTCACCACAGTGGGGGTGTCAGGGCTCATTGACACATGGAGCTCCTGGAAGGAAGGAGGTGTTGTGCTTTCGTTAAGCTTTTTCTTCACTTTGTCTTCTTCGAGGGCTTTCCTCCATGAATTTTTCACATCCAGAACTTGGTGGGGGGAGAGCACAAGATGTCTTGGTTAGAAAAACAAACATTTTCCTATAATCACCTAATAACTATGCCTTTCCGTTCATATGCAACACTTTAACTAGTGCTGTCATATGGGGGGGGTCGTATAGTGTACTTTTAAACCATTCAATATGAATCAAATTAATAATATCTATTTTTAGGCTAAACACCAATATGAGAGGGGATATAAAGCTGCACAAGGGTTATTTCGACTCTTGAGATATTTATGCTTCTCAAATAAGAGTGATAATATACCAAGACACAACCTGTTTTATATTTCCATTACATGCTTAAAATACACTTACCTTTAATGTCAGTTTTAATTTGGCTTCTTAACAGGATATTTACGCATGTTAGAAAGAAGTGACTAGTCAATTTCTGCTGTGATAATTAGGCTAAAATTATAGTATTAAGTGACTTAAAATAATTTGTGAACTCTGTATTTCTTTAATCAATATATAATATTTAGTTAATTTCATTAATTTATTCAATATAAATATAATCAAACAGTCAGAAGGAAAAGTTAGATCTTTATGATATGACGATCTAAGACCATATCTTGTCACGATATAGATACAGTATATCCATCCTACTTTGAACCGAATGCATGAGGAAAAAATAAGTTTGGACTTACTTAAACGTTCAGGTGTACGTGGCAGCTGCTTCCTTGTAGAGAAAGGATCTCCATGAAGAGTGCTGAGTAGGCCCTCCAAGTCCAGACTTCTGACCGTGCCTTCTGTGGGACTAGCTGTAGTTACAGCATCTGCAAACTAAATCACACAGTGTTGTTTTAACAGGGATGTAGATCAGAGCATCCTGGATGGGACAAAGTGTGCCGAGCCTGCTGTAGAGAACTGAACAGCTCTCACAAGTTGGTCACATCATTATGTTAAAGCACCAATTACCTCCACAATGAACTTGACCATTACTTTACCTGATCTGCGAGGTTATCATACTCCATGTCTAATATCTGCGTCTTGGTTCTTGCAGGGGCCACCTTTGGGTGAACACTAGTCGTGGTCTTCACACTGGCCTGAATTAATACAGAAATTAAATAACATTTAATCCAAAGAAAATGTTGATGTGAAATTGTGGATTTTGATTGAAAAACAGGTTAGACATACAACATTGGCCTGAGGTTGTGGTAAAGCTGGAGCCCCCAGGGGAGGAGATGGAGGTGTGTCGAAAAGCCAGTCCAGAGAGGTGTTCACTCGAGATGAAGCTTCAGTGGTGACAATGGGACTTTCACTCCTCTCTGAGAAAGAGCTGTTTCAAAGACAGTCAAGAGACTCAATCATTTTTTTTTTATTTTACTCCCTTTCAATTGTTTTCCTCCAAATGCAGGTGGTGCATGTACCCAATTTGTCTTTAAGGTTTTTAAAATCTTTTTAAGACCTGGTCATCTGTACACTGTCAGGGTTACCAGATTTTTAAACAATTAATTTTTTTAACTTTACAAATTACTTTAACCCAACTTCCATGATTAAATTTCAGTGGATTAACAAATGTTGGTCACTATAGTGACTACAGTCAAGTAACATGGAATGGGACATCTTTCTCGTGTGGCTTGGAGTCTAATAGTCGATATATTTGATATCAGATTGGGTCAACAAGTTAAAATTTCCTAAAACATTCACTTAATCCAAACCCTGATGGTATACTCCCCGACTTCTGCAGGTCTCGATAGTTCTGACAAAAAAAGGGGTTGTGCTAAATCACTAAGTGGTTTTACATAGTATGTCTAGTCAAGTCATGTAAGCTGTCAGAAACTGAAGTGTCTGCTCCGTATCTGTCCGTGGCGATTTCCCTCAATTCACCATGGTCATCAGAGAGCACGGATGCTATGGGGAGGACTAGTGACGGACAGAGCACTGCTCAGGACTGCCCAGGTATCTGCCTCCCAACACATACATTAATAGTTTATAATGTCACCACTCACCATTATTCTCACATTTCAAATATTAGATTGCATACCTTTTAAGGTTTGAAAAACTTAGGTTGATGACGTCCTGTGATTTCACCACTGCAGGCTTCTCCTCTGAAAATTTTAAAACAAAATAAAGAAGCATCCAAAATAAAGTATCAACTGCAATATAATCTGATGCTGCTTACCAAGAAGTTTAGCAGGGTACTGAGAAAACACACTACTTCTGTAAGTAGCTTCGGCGGCCGGCTTAAATGACAGTGGCGCCATTGGTGACAGGAATCCGAGAGCCTAAAAACATTAAGAAATCAAATAAATGTTTGCAACTTTGCACTGAAAAGGGCTGTTATGATCCGCACCAATAGACAGTTATTTGTCCCCATGTACAACATGCTAATGCAGCTGAATGACCCATTTCCTAAAGCAACTTTAAGAGTGAACGAGTTCCATGAACCACTCACAGGATCCTCATTCAGAAAACCGTCAAGTGGTGCATCTTCGATGGTGTCCATCCACTTCCTGTCCCACTCAGTCTCCATCTCACTGATGCTATTTCTGACACCAGGAATTTGCTCTTTAGAAATCTTCTGTCTAAAAGAGAAAATGGGCTTAATGCAATGGAGTTAGAGAAAGTACATCAATTCAAGTGAGTTAATGTAGACCTGATGAGGTGGAGGTCCTGCAGCACGCGGCCCATCTGCTGACACTTCTCCTGCAGATGCCGAGGATTGAGGTCAGACTTTGGTGCATCTGAGAGACGCCGACGCTCGTCTCTGAGGACATGCAGCGCGTGGTTCATCAGCTCCAACACACACAGGAGGTTCAGCTGACCGGCCTCGTACACATTCCCTGAACTCAACTGGAAGGCATGCGCACACAAACAGGACACTGAGAGACTGATGTAAAAATTCACACAGCAGTAACATGAATGCTTGGGTCTGATGAGATCCACTGTAGGCTCAGGGCACAGTCATGTAACATGGAATGGGAGATCGTTCTCATGTGGCTTGGAGTCTAATAGTCGATATTTGATATCAGATTGGGTCACCAAGTTAATTTCGTAAAACATTCACTTAATTCCAAACCCTGATGGTTCGTGCTAAATCACTAAGTGCTTTTACACAGTATGTCTAGTCAACATTTAAGCTGTCAGAAACTGAAGTGTCTGCTCCGTATCTGTCCGTGGCGATTTCTCTCAATTCGCCATGGTCATCAGAGAGCACGGATGCTATGGGGAGGACTAGTGACGGACAGAGCACTGCTCAGGACTGCCCAGGTATCTGCCTCCCAACACATACTACATTAATCGTTTATAATGTAAGTTTATTCTATTGCATTTTGTTTCTTTTACAGCCTATACACATGCAGTAGCTGATTATATATATAGCATTCATATGATGTAAGGCTCCAAATAAGGATTTACATGATTGATTATTCTCAATGAAATTGGTCCACAAAACATCAGAAAAATGTTGATCAGAGTCTCCGAAACCTCAAAATTATGATTTTCTTTAATGTGTTTTATAAAAACAAAATTAATCACAAGATGCAGTGTACATTAATGTCTGCAGAGTATGCAACCAGAAACATTTGTATAGTACAATACTGGTAATTCAAAGCCATTTAAGCTGTGTGACTGGCCATTTAAGACTATTTGATTTTAAGCAAGACTGCATGCAGTGTGAAGGTTACCTGGTTTAGAAAAAACCTTGATATCAGTTTTAATGATTTCTTTGTCAAAACACAGCAACAACAAAAAAAAAAAACACCACCACACACTAAACCTATTCATTTTCAAAATAGTTATTAGAATGATTTTCTTTTTCTACAATAGAAGATGGTACAAAAATATGACAAACATTTTGCTTAATCAAAATGACTACAAACATAACTAAAACATGCAACAATTAACAGGCCCAGTGTTTTTCCTCTCACCTGATGTGGGAGCTGTTCAATTCTCTCCAGCAGACTGCGGGGAACTTTGAGTACTCGATCCGTTCCATCCAGGACGTACTGGTCTACGTCCCCTTTCAAAACACTTGCCACTGAACTCTGCTCCTCTTTGATCGTTGACAACATTTGATCAATGTCTGCCCACAAGGAGCGCACCTGTGGACAATTGAGTATTTTTGTAATTCATGTCAACAGAGAACACACAGGGAAAAAAGGTTTTGGTAACTAGATTAAATACCTTCTTTGTCTTCTCAGCTGAAGAAAGTTCCTCTGACACAGAATCACTGCTGTAACGCCTGAAAGGAAATTGTTTCGAAATCTGTTTAGTTGGTTAAAAAACGCCAGTCGGCGGTTCAGGGAAAAAAGAAAAGTCACACGTACTTGAGTAGTTCATTGTACTTGGTGCCATCTTCTCTGAAATCCCTCATAGATTTTACAAGAAGCCTACAAAAGAGAGAAAAAACAATAAGTATCCGACACAAAGTAGACTCTAACTTCACTCAAAGCAGAACACTACACATCTAATGTGCAAACATTTACAAAGCACATGTGCATTTAATCTAGCTGATTGCAAACACCTTCCATCAAACACCAGCTGGCCTCGTTAACTAAGAGTTTGCAGACACACAAACAGGTGGGGCAAGAAACAGCCAATCACATGCTACATCAACCGCAGTGTATGCAATCACCCCTGACTAAAGCTCCAGTGGAAAAAATACATGTAATTGAATCCAACTTTCAACTAGACTGAATAAAAACGTCAGCTAATTAAGTGTGGAGTTTATTAAATAGGCGAAATTAAAATATTTTCACATTTTTACTCAACCATGTATGAAAAAGATTTGGGCTGCAATTAACGATTATTTTCAAAATCATTTGTCTGTCGTTTCCTCGATTCATCGAGTAATCATTTGGTTCATAAAATGTCGGAAAAACAAGGTTGACCAGTGTTTTTTAAAACTCAAAATTATGTTTTCCATTAATTGTTGCAGCCCTTATAAATTTCTCATATTTTACCTTACTAACATGAGTGATCAGAGCGTTTGTTTCTGCAAGAGCTAAATATTGTCTCTAATGTCAACGCAGCATGACAGTTGTGACAGCACATTTCATTGTTGTTGATCAACTAATCAAACTGGATTTCATTTTCATCTCATTTCCACAAAAAGTTCCTTCAAGTTCAACAGTGAAGTAACCATAAATAACTCATTGGCAGGCAGTCAGAAGATGTTTGAAAATAATCAATTGATGGGTGTGTTTATTGTGCTTACAAGTTAAATAAAATAATTTCAAGGCTTGTATAGGGGGCTACAGGAGGTTAAAACAACAAGCACCATGTATATTAAACAAAAATGTGACAAAGAGACAAATAAGCACATTCCAGAAGAGTGAAGTATAGTGAATTTAAGTGGAAGATATCAAACTCAACCTCATGGAGGACCCTTGCATATTTGGAATTAATATTTAATTGGGAAAATTGGAAATTGTACATCTCTTCAAGGTGCCCCTCTTTTGTTTGAATTCTGCCCAAACTATGATTGAATTTTATCTTGTGTTATTTTTGTTCATTTGTAGTATGTTGGCCCTAGGGCTGTAAAGTCCCAGTCTACTGGTCGATTTATGAGTCAATACGTTCTGGTTCTGGTCTGGTGGTTTTATTTAATTTTGAGCGTTTCATTTTAGGCTACAGTCAGTCCTCCTCTAACATCCATGTCAAAGACAGCGGCAGTGTGGCAGCATTTTACAAAAATAGATGGCGGGAAAAAAGTCAAATGCAGTTTGCATATCACAGCTCGACTACAAACATGGCATATCATATAAAAACGGTAAGGTAACTTGTCTGTGTTATGTTGCTCCGTCCGTTTTGAGTATATGAACATATCAGAATTGGCATATTTCAATGTTTTAGTCTAATAATCATTTTATAACTGCAGGCGCACCCGCCCGCAACGACGACAGCAGTCTATTTGTGTCTCAGCCGCGAAGCTGAGCTCCTATGTTCAGCGCCAGGACATGCACAGAGGCAAATAATCTAAATATTCCTCAACAGTTCTTGCGTTGATATCACTAGTTTACAAAGTATATTTTCGGAAATCATGGGCTATGATATTGCGCTGTGATGCACGTGATGTAAAACGCTTTCAGAGTCGTTAGACTCTGTCGACACCCCTCCCCCCTTGACTAGTCGATTATGAGTCGAAATTTAAGGGCTTCAGTCTACCAAGAATTTCTTTGGTTGATTACAGCCCTAGTTGGCTCTGTGATGGACCGGCGCGACCTGTCGAGAGTGTAAGCCTTTTCTTGATGCAACACGCATGTGGAAGAAGTGAATGAGCTACATGCACTTACGGGGCTCGTCTCTGGTACTCCAGGAGAAAACGGTCCTGATCCACTGCTGTTTTCAAAAACCTTTTAGTGGTCAGGTTGAATCTCTTCACAGCCATATCCAAGGAGGAAGCGGGCATTGCTGCAGACTCTGAAACCCAGCAGTCATCTACCACAGACAACATTCAGGATTTATCACTCATCTTTTATGAGACAACTACGTGAAAAATTAAACTGTGTGACAAAAAAAGGCCATTCTTGCGTCATTCTACACTTGAATACTTGACAGTTGTAACAAATGACATTTTGTCAGCTACACCTACCTTTCGTGAAGGATTTCATTTCCTGCAGCATGACATGGTTGGCCAACTGAAGCATCAAGCTGATAAACTTTGGGCCTCCGGGGGAGAGGAACAAGGATGCAACTACTTTGGATCCCGCATTCGCAATTTCATCCTACACACAATTTATTTTTATTATTTATTAGATTCATCATTGATTCATCTGTCAATCACTTTCTCAATTGCTTGTTTCATCCCCCCAAAAAATGCAGAAAATTGAATAAAAAGTCCTCTGGGTGTTTCCAAACCTCAAATTGACAACATCCCCAAATGTTTGTGTCTACCAATCTATGAAAAAGGCTGACCGAGAGGGGCATCCAGGGTCATACACCCTTTCCAAGGTCAGGTGAAAATCAAGCATGTTTCTTTTTTGAAACAAAGTTTGTGTGTTCTCTCTATGAATGGTTGATCATTTCTGTGTTGGCCCTACAATGGACAACATGTCCAAGGCATCTCATGTTGTGACATGTCATGATAAAGTGAGTGAATGAAAAACTTCCCATTTATCTTTGTAGAAAGCATGAGAAGAAAAAGGGCAGAACAGAGTGAAAATGTCAAAGACAAAAGGAATCAAAAAGGAATGAGGAAGAATACTTTGAATGTGTTCTTCCATTTTAGAGGAGATAGCGTTTTACAATCTACATGAGTGACATATCAAAATTGGCCAAGATAATGAACACAACTGAGAAACAAAAATGCTTACCATTATTTCTCGCAGCCAAGCGCAGGTGACTTTCCTAAACTCAGCATCTGCTTTGTGGTCGAGTACAGGCCAGCAATGTCTAAACCAAAACATAAACACTATTTTAAACATAATTAATGCAACACACGTTTAATAGTCGTTGACGGGTAAGCGGTAAAATGTACCTGTATGCGTCCTGAAAACGCGTCGAGTTGAGTTTCACCAAGAGGAAATGGATGACAATGTAGGCAGCACCCTTGTTTGGTTTGTCAAACATATTCCTGTTGACAGTAACACAATTATTGTTACTAAGGCAAGATTTAACGTCGAGAGTTGTGAATAGCTCACAGATACGCTTATACGGTTAGAAGTTGTTATAGCAGTGTTTCTATCTGTTCAAAATAAATACAAAAACAGACTCACGGTCCCAGGTTGATGTGTTTAACGTTGATTTTGAGTTTAGCGAAAGACGATATAGCAGTGTCCGGTTGAAATCCCAGCCCGTGAAGAGCAAACCACAGATACTTTCCTTTCTTTTTCTGAAACAACGCCGGGTTCGCCATGATTCAGAGGTGATAGAACACTGAAGCGGATTGTATCGTGGTCACCGATCAAAAAGCTAACATAGCTTATATTCATTAGATAGACGGCTAACTTAGCTGCTAGCCACAAAGTTTACTGCTAGCGTTTGTAAGAGAAGCTTTCAAGCGTGTCAGCGTGTATTTAAAAAACGGCCATAAAAGTAACAAATGTTAGAATACCCAACGCGGTAACGATGACGTTTAGTTACAACTTCAATTAGTTAATTTTACTTTCGTTCAGAGGAAATGCAGGGCGTAGCAATTCGAACGCAACCCGCCAATTCGTTTTTTCTCACGTCACCCGGATGTTGTTGGCAACTACTTCCGCTAACGACGTTTAATAGTTTTCTTTTACGTTTAATTTTTAACGGTAACAACTAATACTACACTGGTTGTATAGCAACATATATATCAGTAGGTAAAGAAATTGACATTATTACAGGTTATTTACAAAGCTAAGGAAATTAGAGGTGTTTTTGTCTTATTCAAATGGATAAGCTTTGATTTACATTATATCCACACATATATTCTATTATTGTCATATTCACACTAAACATACACATGGGGTTGGACAATAAGGCAATAAAAAGTTAACAATATACATTTTCTAATAATTTGATGATCATTATCATGATAAATGTCAGATGATTAAACACTGATTTTTGCAAAAAACCTAAATTGTAGTTTGGTAAAAAAAGAAAACAGTGAAAGTAATTCAAAGTAATTACAAGTGTTCCACCAGTATTTGTGCAGTGTACAGCCTGCCAGAAATGATTATCAGAATATTAAATTGAACCTGTTTTTATTTCAATTTATACAAGGGTTAGGGTTTATACAAATTATATTGCGATATAACTTATATTAATATTAAAGCTAAACTGTTATTGACTTTTTGCCCAGCCCTATAAACAACAAAATGTCCACATTTCCTCAGATAGGAGTGATAACAAAAACAGACTCGGCATATGCAGTGATTTTGTTTGTCCTTTTTTATTGTAGAAGGTACAATTATTTAAGTCTCCACCACAACTGATAAGCAGAACAGAGTAATAGTAAGAAAGGAGTGCTCTCATGTCTAATCATTCACATCATTGTAGTTCTTTTAAAACCAGTTGGCAACACTCAGCCACTTTAGATGGATCAGACACCGATGAGTACTTTGAAATCTGAGAATTGACCCCCAAAGAGCGAGCCAGGTCCTGGGCCGTTTGGTCTGAAGCCACAGTGGTTCCCAAGGCCACCAGCAGCCTAAACACAGCCTCCTTGTCTTGCACCGTCTCCAGAGCTCTGCTGGCCACGGAGAGACACTGGGCCTTGGCCTCGAGATCGGGTTGGCTGTGCAGGCAGCCAGCATAGTTAAGCACCAGAGTGGCCAGAGCAACATGGATGTTCTTATTGCTGACGGAGGCCAGGTCAGCAGCATGCGACAGCACCGCTTCACGCTGGGCCAGGAGGAGGGCTCGGCCGTGCCTGCCAGTGAAGCAGTTACACAGAGTCCGCAGTGCCAACATCTGGTTGGCAGGGCGCCCCTCAGGCTTCATCAGGCTCAGCAGATGGTTGCACAGCTGGACTCCCTCTGCCTCTCCACAGAGGCTCTCATTAATCTGCGGGTGACGTACTGCCAGCCTCATGATGTCCAGGACCGGAAATACGATGTCTACATTCCAGAAAAATGAAGGGGTAGTTTAATTAATTAACAGTGAAGTACCTGAGTAGTTGGCTTGTGTTTTTTTCTGGAATGACTTTAAAACTAAAACCAATAAACTATGACAAATGGAATTAAAGAGAGAAAAATAAAACAAAATCATCATAATTTTGGTCAGGAAGCTGTTGATGTACCTTCAGGCCAGTGAGAAGCTTTCCACAGTAGATTGATTTGCTGGATGTTTGGAAGAGGTTCCGAGGAGTTCGGCCCACAGACGGACACCAGCAGCCTTTCGAGACTTTCCAAAATCTCATCAGATAGCTTGTGCCCCTGAGGGGCACTGTCATTCAACTCCTTCAGCTTGGCTGGTAATGAAAGAACAAATTACTGATTCTGACACAGTGAGGGAACTTTTAAACAATGTTAACAATGTTCTTATGAAAAAAGTGCAGGTATGTTGTTAACTTTTTAAAACCTAAATAATGCAACTCGTTCAGAGTTTAAAGGTGCTGTATGAAAGTTTTTGCTGTACCTACAAAGAGAACATGACAGTCAACAACCATTTTACAAGAAATGTTATACCAAATCTACAAACCAATTAATGAACTAATTGTCTTGTTAATGTTCTGATCTCAGGTGCCACAAAACATCTTTAAATTGTGATGTTGATGTTTTATAGTAACATATTAATCTATACAGACATTTAAGTTACGACATTAAGTTTAAGTTAAGTTTCTTGATCACAGCACATTTTCAAAAGTCTTATAATTTTTTTCAATGAGTCTAGCTTGGAGACATCAGATATCGGAAATTAATAGCAGGACCTGCAAAACATCATCGTCATTTAAAATGCTTACCAATGATCTGTGTGATACTGGCTTGCTCAAAAGTCACAGGATCAGTCTTGGGGAAATAGATGTTAGTTGTGATTTGTCTGAGGGCTGCAGAGGAGTATGCGCCTCCACCTGCCAGAGAGAGAGAAATATGATCTTGTCTAACATTCAGCCTTTAAAAGTGCTGTTTACACACTGAGGTAATGAAATGGGCATGAGCCTGTTTTCAGAGAATTAGGGAAATGCCACAATTCAATCTCTTGTCATATTTGTTCAAGAGAGTGTTTAGTTTGTCTTGTTTTGACAGACCTGTTCAAAATCCACCAGCTGCTTCAGTAAGTTACTCACCTGTGAAGGGATCTGCTGGACCCACAGGAGCACTTGGGTTCACCCCAGACCCTGGGATGTAGCGACCAGAGCCTGTGGAGAAAAACAAATTCACACACACACACACACACACACAAATGCATGAAAAAAACATCTACACTGATGTTTAGATTGTTGAAAGCCTTTTAGTACCTGTGAAGGGATCCGCTCCAAAGCCTGGCCCATTATCAGACGCCCCGGGAATATACCGAGCTCCTCCTGTCAAACAATGAGATAGAAAACATTTATGATTATTTTGTCTAATAACCTTTAAAGTACATGACAGAAGTAGAAAAACACCAGTATCCTCACCAGTGAATGGATCACCGCCAGCAGGCTGGGCTGGTCCTATCACATGACCTTTAGTGTTCTCTATGATAAAATTGGCAACCTGGTCAAGGAACATGGGGCTCAGGTCATTCTTCTGCAAGAAGTTGTGCGCCGTCAGCCAGGGATCATCCGAGACATTGTAAGGCAGCTTCATGGACGGCCCTCCCTCATTTACGTCAATGGTGAAGACGTAGTCATATTCCTGGGGGGGGTCAGGAGTAATTGATGATTGCTCTTTTTTGTGAAGTCAAGTAAAGTTTTCATACCTTATCATTCAGCTTGACCTTACCTTTCCTTCATACATCACACTCTTGGAAGTCTGTTGATTGGAGCCTCCAACTACATCTCCGATTTTTACCCAGCGACCATCGCTGACGCTCCACTGATATGCCTCCACCTTCTCTTCATCTTTAATCAGTCGTGTCTGTCCGTCACGATTTCCTGGAGGAAGTAAATAAAACAATTAAAAAACAATGTAATGCAGAAAAGCTAATTTCTTTTAACTAGAAAACACAAAGATGTGTGAGCTGGAAACATTAGTGGTTTTAGACTTGTCTGTTTGCTTACCAGGCTCATTAAGGTGTTCTCTTCCAGGAAGATCTTCCATTTTGATATCGCCAAGGTCGCCTGTCTTGGGGTCAATGGTGGTTTTGGAGAGCTCGTCTTCAAAAGCCTGCAGGTCTTCTGCACTGGCAATGCGGTCCTCAGTTTCCGTAAAAACACGGATAATTCCATCACTGTTGGTAGAGGGGAAGCATGTAGGTAAGCTGCAAAACTAGTTTATATGCTACTGTAAATCATGTTGATATGATGTCAGAAATGTAAGCCATAATAAAAAGTAGCAGTAAAGGGTGTTTAAATATTTAAGCTGCGACAAAAAGGAAAATAGATGTGAGCAAGGGAATTATTATTGACAAAATGTGCAAAATGCAGTCCTGTTACCTGGCTCCCACAGCTATGTCTCCATTAGGAAGAATACAGCAGCACCAGACAGACTGGGCAGGCAGACGGATGGTCTGAGTACATTCTCCCTTCCTCCATATCCTCAAAGTCCTGTCCTCTCCTGTACTTACAAAATCTTTTCAAGGGGGGAGAATCAGTCAAAAGTTAAAAGTTAAAAGTCCAATTTTAATCAGACTAAGAAAATAATTCTCACAATCTTATTACTACTTATTACATAGTCTTATGGAATCGGACTTGGCGTTATGTGCATGCAACAAAATTTCCTCCCTAGTATTTGACCCGAAAGTAGAGTCGTATAAACGACATAATCTGCAGAACCATTACCGGAAAAGAACAAACAACACGATGACTTCGGCTAGAGCGAAGCTTTGGACTGACAGAGCGACAAGAACCACAGCACGATTCACCTCACCATAAATCTCGCTGTTCACTTTTCTGTGATGTAAAGGTCAACAGGAAACGCACTAGCTTATAGAGAGATACAGCGCCACTTACGGAGGCAGAGTCAGATGTACAAGGCTAATAAATCGATTTTATCCTCAACATGACTCGGAAGGTTGTCCGATTGCCTGACTCAGTCAGACTACTGCCTTAGCTCGATTAAACTATGCATGTAGATGTAGTGAGTGTGAGCCAGAAACTTGTTCAACAAGCAAACAAGGACCAAGTACACACACATTAAAGGACTTTTTCTATTAACATAAATTAACAAACCTTCGCAGTTGGGAAAGACAGCTAAGCTGTAGATGTAGTTGGTGTGGCTATAATAGACCTGCAAACATTCGCCATTCACGTGCCACCTTCTGATACTGGCGTCATTGCTGCAAGAGAAGAACTCAGTGTTGCTGATCACTGCTAGTCCCCTTACGCAATCCTCGTGACCTAAAATGAAAAAAAGGATGGTATTCATGGCTTGTCAACAAGAAGTCCTATGAACAATACCAGTGTTCTTAATAAATTAATCTGATGAGCCTATTATATATCCCTGGAAAATTATCTCCTTGGTAAGTGGCTGAGGCCAAACATGTTTGATGGCGTACCATTTACAATTAACTGATGCAAAGAGAGGTTACTTTTGCGTATTTAAACAATACAGATCCAAATAAAAAGCAAAGACAAGTCATTTGTTAAACACCTGTGAAAGTTTTCTCGCATCGACCCGCTTTCCAAAGCTTGATGGTTTTATCGGCTGATCCAGAAAGCATGAGGCCTTGTTCAGGTAATATGACCACAGCCCAAACTGCAGCAGAGTGGCCCTGTAGAATTTACAAGGCAGAAAATATTCTCTATCACCATCACCTTACATAGTAAAATTGCAAATGACAGCTTCAGTAAGATTCAAAGAAGCTCTGTTAGGAGGGAGGGGAGATCTGAGTAAGATGAACCATTACAGGTGCTGGACATACCTGCAGGGTCATCATACACTTTTCATTGAGCCAGACTTTAGCTGTGGTGTCCCAGGAGCCGCTCAAAAGTGTCCCAAACTTCCCAGAGGACAGGGTGCAAACTGAGAATATTAAAAGTTAAAAAAGTAAGAAAACATAAACTAGACAAACTTAACATGTTCGACGAAAATGAGAGAGCAGAGAGCAAATATTATAACTATAACTAACATGCTCACTCCATTCAGCAACACAATAAAAATGTTGCTTAAAACTTTCTTTTGTGGTGAACACCTGTAAAATTCTCTTGCATCATTGACATGTCATACTTGTTGCACAATGTGACTGATTAGTGGTCGACATCGCAACATAGATGTTTTCTTATCAACAAAACCTGACCAAACATCTCCCCGTTGCGGTCTTGAAAGTGATGCAATGACTACCTCTGTTTAATGTGCTACTGTTGTCCTCTCAGTAAAAGAAAATTCAAAATCTAACCCTCCTTATTGAGATCTATAAATGGATCAGACCTCTTCATTATCAAAATGAAACTGAAAGAGCAGCTGGAGAAGTTTGAGTGTATGTGTGTTGTTACATGGAGAGAAGCATTAAATATAAACATTATATGATTCAATAAGTTAAGAGTCATCAATTGTCAAAAGTGTCAAACTATAGTATACAATAACACTATAGACCCGGCTTGAGAGAATAAGAGAGACACACCTGTATTTTTGTGGCCCTTAAGAGTGAATAGGGGCTGTGGACTGTCCATTGAGAAAATGCAGATATCATTGTCATTCCCACCAGTGGCAATAAGTCCTCGAGGATATGTTTCATTTGGAGCAATAATGCATACACAGGATACAAAATTCGAGTGGCCGGACATGCAGTGCATCTCTGTGAAGCCTTTGTCTGGGCTGTCAAAAAGATGAGACAGAGAGCATAGACATCTCAAGTCAACATTGACTTTAAATTGAACCAACATTAGATAACAGTACATGATTAGTAAATAGGTTATCAAAATAAAATACGAGAGCCAATCTAATTCCGGTGAAATTTACTCGAACTTTAATAAGTTATGGCCGAATGAATGACAAAGCTAATTTCAGCACACGTTAGCACTACGATCAGTAGCTTATATGGCTACATGCGACAACATGGAATTCATTGCAAATTGTTGTTCATTTAGGCACATTTCGATCACAGCACATCACCTGAGCACGGTGTTCACAAACGAACTCGCATAAATAATAAACACAATAGCTATTGGTTAGCCAGTAGGATGCTAATGCTAGTTACCTTGAGTTTGGTACCCAGACTCTTCCGGTTCGGTCCCTCGACACAGAAACGAACGCGCCGTCTGGGAAAAGAGCAGCCGCGAGTCCCCTCACGTCCATTTCGTGGCCAGGGATGGAGCACCGGAGTTTGTATGTGTTAGACAACGCCATTTTCCCCGACAACACGGCGAAACTACAGTGGTAATGTAAGGCTAAGCGGCGTTGCTGTCAACAAACACCGGCCGCTAATGTTAGCGGAAGTTGAATTACGTGAGTTCTGGTCCTCTTTTTTCTTCTTTTGCGTCCACTGGCAGATAGCAAGCTGTGTTCAATTACATTACCGCCACCTACTGTTTCAGAGTGTGGACCAGCGCTATCTCAACAAAAAGATTTAGTGGTAGAAGATGGATGAAAGGGTAGAACCTACAACTGACATCTACAGTGCCCTTTTCAGATTAAAAAAAGACATTCAGATTCTTAAAAGATTGAAATAGATAGATAGAAAGGTAAAAAGAACAGAAAAACAACAAATTACAAATGCACAACATCAAAGATGTATTACAATGTTATAATTGTGCATCTGCTTATCTGTTTATCTGGTCCATGTGTGAAATAGTTTATTATTAATAATAACAATAATAAAACTACAATAATAATAATAATAACTAGCCCCGTAAGTGGTCATGATATTAGAGAGGGAAGATAGGGTCCCAACCCTTGTCCTTTGAGGTTGCCCTTTGATTTCTATTTGTTATCATCAAGATTACTGCAGTTTTTTTCTTTTCTTTTTTCAAATGGAAGAATAAGATCAATAATAAATAATAATACGACTAGACCTACAAGCAGGTATGGTAGGGCTCCAAGCCTAGTCCTTTCATGGAGTGCCTAAAAATGCATGATGAAACTCGCAGAAGCAGGGTCGCGATCCTGTCTCGTCCACTGCCACTAAGCACCCAAAATCTGGCAGCTGCAGGGATGATCAGCTTCATTGAATTAATTGAAATATTAATTGAAGAAAATAATCAAAGCAAAGACCAGTATTATCAGCTCATGTCTGTTTGCGTGGGATAGAAATGGTTTGTATGATTTGTTTTCAATTGCTAGTTTGCAGAAGGGAGAGTTCGCCCATACAAGTTAGAACCGCCACTGCCACAAAGGCTTTTGTGAATGATCAGGCAGGGGACAACAGGAAAACAGTGATGTTGACATTAAAAAAAAAGTGTTAATTGAGTAGCAGTGTTTTTACTTTTTCAATATTTTCTAATGCATAAGAAACTGCTGAATTAAATGTGTTAATCACTTTTTTCGAAGCTGACTTGTTTTGTTTTCGATGGGAATTTGCATTTACCACGGTCCCATTACGTGTTTTATTTTGAAAGTAGAAATTAACCGGAAGTGTGTTTGTTTCATAGCAGGTAACTGGTCCTGTCCAGCCCACAGTGGCTCGGATGAGGAAGTAGCTACACTGATACGTGCGCTGAATAGGGGATTTAAAAAGTAGGTACATTTTCATTGCCAAGTTTGAAATCATGACTGACGCTTAACACGTTTTGGTTTGATTCATTATTATCGTGTAAATGTACCAGTTTAGGTTAGCCAGCTGAGGTTAGCTAACAGCACAGGGAGGCTACAGAACCAAGCCCATCGGTGCTATGATGGAGCAGGCGAGGCTGTATAGTATCGAGGTTATTGTGGTCACTCACAGTGATATGAAAGCTGTTTGTGTTGATACAGACTGGACTATTTAAGCATGTAATGTTCATGTAATAACCTGTGTGAGGTGATGAGTCTAACCTAAAGAGAAACCTGCTTTATTACACTGTGATCAGGCCTGTATTAGGGTTACAGCTCCAGTAATGCAATATACATAATGTTGCCGCCCGAGCACGTGGCAGTTTCAATTATTATTAGTGCCAGTGATTCAGGAAAAATCCCCCAGCTTTGTGATGGATAACATTACATTATTGAAATAACTGCAAACTAATGGTAACATAAACAAAACAAAAACAGCCACACTAACGCAATTCATGTCCATTCAACAATCATGATAAAAACCCATGACATGATAGACTTTATAGAACCGGAACAGAAACACTGTGGTTTCAGTTTTCCTCCTCACTGACAAAAAAGGTAAAAAAACTATCAGATCCTTCAGTAATCTATGTTGCAGATCAGGCAATAGTCATTCATTTATAAAGTACTAAAAACAAGTCAGGTCAGTTTAAAACTGGAACATCCAGTGTCAGCAGGTTGTTTTTTGTGTGTGAGTTACTTTTTCAATGCCTTAAAAAGATGATACCATTGATAAAACATGAATACATACATATAAATAATACATTTAGGGAGCAGTTTCAAAGGTTTAGATGAGATTTGACTTTATTGACACAACCCACACAACAAAAGGGTCTGAGGTAGTCAGGTGACAAATACAAAAAAGTCATAGAATAGGATATAAAAAAAATTAATTAAGTTAAAATATAAGAAGCAACACTATAAAGGGTAGAACAGGAGGAGGAGTAAAAAAGAGAAGTGAGAAAGTATTTCAAATATTTACATACTGTACATGAGGTACACTTTGTGTTATGGAAGCAAACACTGTGCAGTGGGACAGAATTAGTGCACATGCTGAATGTTGCACAGATGTATAACAGAGACTGGATGAGTAATAACAGGTTAATTGCAAATTACGCTATATTTGACAGTGCTATACAGTCGGATGGCAGTGGGGATGAAGGAGAAGCAGAAGTGCTCTGTTTATTGTAGGTGCAGGGTGGATGGTGGATGATAGGTGTTTTTTTTTGTCTTTGACTAATTAAACAAAATAATCATATTAAATGATTAGGTTTTGACCTACATAGGAAAGGGCTGGGTAATTCTTTTGTGGTATTGACTGGGCATTAAACGTCCTCTGTGCCATCTAATAATGTAAATGTGTTGCCATTCGATAACACATTTCTGTATCAACAGCATGGTGTTTGACCAAGATCTAACGGTGCTCATGATTGGTTGTCTCAAAGCATGCGGGAAGTTAGGACCAGAGACGAATTTCATAACCCTAAGTGTTGTGTGTGGCTTGTTTTCTGAATGAAAGTATGTCGAGAAGATCTAAAGTGACATGCAATAAAAATGACAACAGAAAATGGCTACATGTTTGACTGTAATAAGATGATCTGGCCAGCTAAAACGAAATAATTTTACCATAATGTGTCATGAAATTTTGTGTTTAAATGGATTTTATTAAAAAAATATTTACTTTTCAGGAACCAGTATAGAAGTGCAGGTATCAATATCAATACTGTATTAAAATATTTAATCAATGCCCAGCCCTAGACTTACATTATTTATGCATCAACAATCAAAGGCTTGAAGTCAGGAATCTATTAGGGCTGCAACTCGCATTCAGTTTCAGAATCGATTCATCTGTCCTTTATTTTCTCAATTCATTGATTAGTTGTTTGGTCCATAAAATGCCAGTAGAAACTATTGATACATGTTGATCAGTGTTTCCTAAATTTCTGCATGATGATGTTCTCAGATGTCTTATTTTGTCCACAAACCAAAGTTATTTAAGTGTTAATGATTTTTTTGTTATATGGTGCAAAGAAACCAGAAGATTTAGAAAGAAAAAAACAACACAAACGGATTATATCGATTATCAAAATAGTTGACGATGAATTTAGTCATTGATTAAATACCAATTGGTAGATTCATTGTTGCATCCCTAGAATCTATCAAATATCAAGCAAGTGGCAACTCCAATAATATATGTCAAATAAATACAATTTTAAACATGTTTAAAATTCTCATAAAGCAACTGGAGCAAAGTTTGGTCAAATGTTTGGTCAGAAAAAGAGGTCAAAGGTCTTCAAAAGCCCACTAAAGACACTTGTTCTTGCGATGCCATGGTATTGACAATACCGTTACATCCCTATTAAGCAGGTCGGGGAGAACAGGAGACCGCCAGTGTTACTGTGCTGTGCTACACGGAAGGTGCCAGAGTCCCGCAGCCATGAAGCTTCGACTTCACTTTGTGGTGGACCCCATGGGTTGGCTGTGCATCAGTATGGTGTTTGGGATTTGGCTCTACAACTCATTCTTCATTCCTAAGCTGGTTCTCCTTCCTCACTACAACGAAGGACACATTCCCTGGGCCATGGTTGTTTGTGAGTTTCCTTTTGTATCAGTTCCTTGTCTCACTTACTTCATCGGGGGCCACTGACAGTCATAAGACAGGGGTGTCAAATTTAACTATAGCAGGGTCCAAAATTAAAATTTGAGTCCAAATAAAGGGCCCGACTAGGGGAAATAATATACAATTCAGAACAAAGCAAGCTTATAGATCAAATAAAGAAACAATTCAGAGATTGTGTTTGAAATTAAAGATATGTCATGTTAAGCTGAAAAGTAATAGATACTTTTTTTCAAAAAATAAAATCATTCATTTACCCACAGGACAGTGGACGGCTGTTTCAAAGTTATATACACATCAGTTGGAGTACTCACAAAAGAACATAAATTAAAAAAAGAAAACGGTGGATAATTTATGAATGATTTTACATTGAATTCAGCAGTATAGTAATGTCATTTCCATCTGTCCTCTATTTTAATAGATCAGCAGATACAGGCCTGTAGTCACATGGATCTTAGCCAATCATTTGCTGTATTCAATAACACTGCACTCAATAAAATGGATCACGCAGTTGAAGAAGAATTAAACATGTGTTTCTTCAGGTTATTACATAGCATCAGCACTCTGCTTAATGGCCCTGTTCAGAGCTTCCACAGCAGATCCTGGTCGTCTTCCCGTGGACCCCCACATACCTCACTCAGGTGCAGAAACAATGAAACACCTGTTTTAACATTTCTAATCAATTATTGTTCCACTGTGCATGTTTTTACTGTTTATCCATACATCTGTCAGTCTGTAAAGAGAACATGGCTTCGACAAAATAGAAATGTTGAAGGGTTATTGGTATTGTTTGCCTTTGTTACCAGTCTTACCGTTTAATGAAGTACCACTTGTTATCTTTATGTCACAGAGCGGGAGCACTGGGAGCTGTGCAATAAGTGCAACTTAATGAGACCTAAAAGGTCCCACCACTGCAGTCGTTGTGGTCACTGTGTACGCAGGATGGACCATCACTGTCCTTGGTAGGAATAAAATAAATAGCAGAATTCCAAATGTTTCAGAGATACTCAGCCCCTTTCCCAACTGTTTTTTCAAGTGAACGCCAGTATTAATCCACGTTGTGTTTTTTGTCTTTTTTTTTAATTTTTGTTTGTTATAATGGTGGGGAAACACATGCATGGTTCAAGATAATTTGCTTAATCTCATTCATTTCCAGGATCAATAACTGTGTGGGTGAAGACAACCACTGGCTCTTCCTGCAGCTCTGTTTGTACACTCAGGTACTAAGTCTGTTCACACTGGTGTTGGACTTCTGCCAGTACTATTACTTCCAGCCACTGACAGGACTAGACCAGGTATGTTCTGCTGGCATTATTAGTTGAATCAGTTTAACCAGATCACAGAATACAGTCACGTGTGGTACATTTAAGGTTACAGGTGTGCACTGTTTTATGGTGGCATTGTTAACATTTGACTTTGAACACTTCGTCAGATAAGCTGTCAGCATTCTGTTTTCCTCTTGCAGGAGAAGTTTACAACACACCATGAACTGGCTCTGCTGCGAGTCTCAGCGCTAATGGGTGTTGTCATGTTTGGTGGCATGTCAAGCTTGTTTTACACCCAGATGACAGGCATTCTCTCTGTGAGTACTGAGTCATAACCAAAAGGATGTATTGTGCAAAATATTTCCTACTGGAATTAAGTCATGATGATAGTGTAAGTGTAGGATCTGAAATATAAGCCATTATCATGATGTTCTGGATCACCTTGCGAGTGAGGTGGCAGCTCAGCAGCCTACAGACAAGATGGCGTGACATAGTACACAAAAATACAACAATCGATACCAGTAATGCAGTGATCAATAGAGAGGAAACTAGAGAGAGTCTGGGGTTAGGCAGTGCATGTGTGTGTGAGTGTGTTTGACCATCCTGTCAATGACTGTGCTGACCTGCAGGTTATAAAGGATTCCATCTATAATAAGATTGGTAACATGAGAAACATAATTTTATTGGCAAAACTCTCCTTTGTAATGTCTAAAACATCTAGCAGAACCTCCAGTCTTTGTTTAGATCAGGGGTCTCAAACTCAAATTACAACCTGTAATGTACTGTTTTTACCGTATGGCCAGCCGATTCAAACGGTGGCCCAAAAGCAACCTCTTCATGGCCCAGCCAATGTTTAAGAAAACATTAGCTAAAAATGTGACTTGAACTCCCCCGTGTGACTTGAACTCCCCCGTCAGACCCTGACTCGTATTTTAAACATATCCTTTTTTTATCATTTAAATTAAGATTTAAACCCTTCCTTTTATCTGGGCTTGGGACTGGCACTAGAGAAGCTGGGATTCTGATTGGGTACCTTGCTCAGACCTGGCAGGGCCTCCATTGTTTTAATTGTTTTTAATTTTACAAACATCAAAACAACATTGGCACAAATGACTTTTAAACATGTGTTTCATGTCACACTGCTGACACTGCTAAACAATTCACTGATTTTGCATTGTCCTTTGCTTTATCCCCCCCCCCCCCCCCCTTCACAGGACACGACCACCATCGAGAAAATGGCTAATTTCTCAAATGAAGTGTAAGTCTGCTTACGCTAAACTAATCTAGCATATACATTTGCTACCTCTGTACTTAACATCAACTATGAAGGTGGTATTGACTTTTTCAGCAAATAAGCAGATTTTCCAACATATCAATCTCTTCTAAAAACATTTTATTTCACGAATTACTAACCTTTTTTATTTTCCTCTTAGATATGGCTCAAAGAAATCCTGGCAGTGGGCGTTAGCTGAAGTCTGTGGCACCCGCTGGAAACTGTTGTGGCTCCTCCCACTCCGAAGCAGGCAGGCGCTCAAGTCCGGCCACCACTTCCGTAGCCATGTGTAGTTTGGCAGCAGTGCATTACCTCCTGCCTACACAGACACTTCTACAGGCTGCCGTCATCATACACTTTTATGCACACTTTTAAGAATCCATCTGCTCTCCTTCACTGTCCTTTTTTTGTGGATACCGGAAGATTTTATTTTTCATGTTTGTGTGTGTGTTTTTTTTGCCTTTCTCTACAAGACCCAGACTGGCAGTTAACAGGGTCAAGAAACACCTTTGGGAGTACTGGGAAAATCTTGTTTTTTGTTTTGTTTTTTTAACTCGCTGCTGACTTTGGCTGCTACTTTTAGCATCGGAAACAACTTTAATCGCTAACTGCATCAGGAGGATGGAAGTCTTATCTGGAAGCAGTTGGCCAAAGGGACCCTTTCTCAGGTTATTGTAACAAAAAAGGAGCCTTTACTACTGACCTTTGATCAACCACAGACAGAACTAGGGTTAGAGTGTCTGTCAGAAAGGCAATTTTCTTTTGTATGAAGTTTGTGCCTTGTTTTTTTTTTGTTATTTTAGCGATATCTAGTTTGTTCTTTATGTCTGTTGGTTTGTGATCTTCCAGCTTTGAAATGTCCTGTGATTGGTGAAGGGAGCTGGCATCCCCTAATTGGGAATAATTTGAGTGTTTTACTTGCATTTCTTTTCTTTGAACAATTGTATTTATGAAATTCTATGGAGCATGGCCACAGAACAAAGTGATTTGATGACACAAGACCAGCCAAGAAGAAATATGTGGAATAAGGTGGAAAGTCCTTCACCATGTCATGGTAGAAAATATCCAAATTTAAGTTGATACACTTTTCTATAATTAACATTATTTTGGTAGACAAATTATGTTGCTGTATGTTTCACAGTTATGCTCCATTCTGTCAAAAATCCCTGCTGTTTAATTATTAATTTTAAAATGTCATTTTGGGAAATATAGTTGTTACATTTTCTTGTTCAGAGTTAGACAAGACGATTGTCTTCACTCCATGTCTGTATCTCAAATGTGAAGCTACAGCCAGCAGCTGATTAGCTTAGCTTTCATATAAACACAAACAGACCTTGAAGTTTTTCCACCAGTTAAAATAAGATCCAGTGCATTAGGAGTTCACTGGATGTGGCTGGGGTTCATTTTGCAGTGTCCAATTTACATGGTAGTGTCTACCTAATCTTCCTGGTCTTTACAGCTAATCTAAGATAAACTAATCACATGCTGGTTATAACTTCATGACTTTAAATCCAACGTATCAACCGTAGCACTTACAAAACATGGGAACATGTCGTGTGTCATGCCATGCTGCTGACCAAACGATTATATGTGATTCACACTTCTCATTTTTAGCGCTGCAGCTAAATTAGCCAGCTTGTATCATTAAGCTAATTAACACTTGACACGGCACTGAACATTCACGAGTCATGGTGTCTTTTTGCTGTAACTCTGTGGTACTCATATATTTATGTCTCTACGAGGATGAAGTACACAATAATACTCGCATAGTGTGGTTGTCATTGCCTATAAATACTTGGCGATAGCTTGACCTGTACGTAAACAAAGCATTTCCACGCGTTGGAAACATCATTTCGGTGTAGTTACAAGTGCCTGTGTAGGTCGACTGTTTCACGCTCACGTGTCAGCACGTGACAGGTTCATCATCAATATTGTGTTGGTCTCCGTACAAGCCAAAGATAAGGAGAAATGTTGCAATAGCTAGATAACATTCAACAGATGTTTCACTGATATGACCTTGAACTGGGAAGAAAAGTCGTCACTTGAAGTTATTTGTGTCAGATGTGTATGCTTTGTTTTTATTCATAGTTTTAATCAAATGCAGGGCTGCAACGATTATTCGATTACTAAATCAATCATAAACAAATTTTTAACTTTTATTTATAATTAAAACGAGTTCTCTGATTGTTTTCTGGTTTCTTTGCTTCATATGACAGAAAGAAATCATTAAGACTGAATCATTTTGACATTTGAGAAGGATCTCAAAGTAGAGAATTATTTCAATTAAAGTGCGAATGTGGGACATGTCATTTAAAATTTGTCTAAAATTGTACAGTAAAAATGTCTCATTTCCAGTATGCTAGTAGAGCAATGTGTTGAACACAACTTTGTCAGCGCAGAAGTCATTGACAATCTTTCATTTTCTGATGCATAAAATATTATTTTATGCACGAAACAGTTACTAAAGGAAATTATCGACAGATTAATCAATTGTGAAAAGAATCGTTGCAGCCCTGGTCAAATGTTTCACATTTGCATGTGTGTGTTTCTAAGATTCAGGTATTTGGGTGTTTGTGATCTTTTTTGTGTGAGCGATTGTCAGTAAAAGAAGGAGGTACGACTGACATCATGTGCAGAATGTCTATATATATACACACTGTATATATACATATATATGTAGGTACAGTACTGTGCAGAAGTCTTAGGCCACCATTAGATTTGTTGTTTTAGCAATGCTATAACGACAATAGAGGATAATTATTTCTATTTCACTTTACTGGACCACATCCAGAAAATATATATGCAGTTTTTTGTTTAAAAAAAAAAAGAAAAAGGAAATCCTCTACAGGTGTCAAGTATTTAGTGTGGTCTACCCTTACACTTAAACAATAACACAGCTCTGTTAATACTGGAGTGGAACCTTAATTAATGTTACTGGTAAATCCTTTGTTTGTCCTACTATTTCATTTATATGCTGTAAAAAACATGCTTGAGCATTACATACACATGTTGCATGAGTTAAACTCATTGACAGCTTTAAGTCGCATCACTTCATTCCAAATTCCAATGATCACAGATTTTGACAGACAGAAAAAAACAACAGAGCTGGTGGTGCCTGAAACCTTTGCACAGTGCTGTATGTATTTTTTATTTAAAGCAATAAGCATTGTGAGTTTGCATGTGTAAAACCATCTTTATTGTTAGAACAGTTCAAATCTGAGTATATAAACTGGGAAGAAGGGTGTCACTTTCTACTCACTAAACGGTGATAACCAGAGTTGATTGACTGTCATACATTAGTAACCTCAGCCAAGACTGTAGCTACTGTGCATAGATGTAAAGCATATATTGTTATATTGTTAGCAAGATGCTAACAGAAAGGATCAAATTCATTTGTTGAAACAGTTAAGCACGCTCACTCACTGGCGTCCCACAGAGCTCTCTGTTTGGATCTCTCTCATTTTGTTTTTCAAATCTACAGTTCTTCATGTGTTTTTGGAGCTATATATATATTTTTAAAATTCAAACCTCAAGCACTGGAGCAGTTATGTTTTGTGACCTTAATTAATGCACCACAAACACTGTATGTTATTTATTTCTTAATGTATAGAAACCCTGTTAAAAAAAGAATAATTACTTTACAGTTAACGATACCGTAAGTGTGTTAATTGTGATGACATCAAATATTCCAATAAATTTGATTATGACTAGGTCTGATCTTATTTTTTTCTCCCTTTTCAACTTTATGTGTTTCAGATTGAAGGTCAGGACAAGCATACCAGGTAAATGCGTGAGGCCCCAAAGAAATGGAGGGGGGGGGGGGGGGGGGGGGGGACCTGGGTATGGTGTAGAACAGTGGTCCTCAAACTTTTAAAACTTTTTTATATACATTTTTCACAGGAGGCAGATACAGTACTGCCAGCCACTGAATGGTCACGAGCATGAAATCCGACACATCAGTTAAAAAGTCTTAAAAAGCCTGAAGAAATTCTCCGGCATTTAGCAAAGAAATTTCTAAAATGTCAATATAACATATAACATTTGTGTTGCATATAAAACAACGTCACAGCAGTTTTGTTCAGCCGTGCTATGACAACCCCGCCCATGTTGACGAGTTGCTATGTAGTAGTAAGTAACTGAGTAAAGTCAAGTCTCGTAGAGCCAGGTCGTGCTAGAACTGATAGAGGGAAGGAGGATGTGATGTCATTGCTTTCACTGTCATAGTGCTAGAAATCATTTTTGCTGAAACATGCTGGGCCCAAAGTTTAGATTACATTCAAAACAATATATAAAATCGTTATTAAATAATGACGAAATAAACTTGAGTATAGTTGTGTGTTTATGCAATACATTTCATCTATATCTTTTATCTTTTAATGGAAAATCTTTATCTGGAAGGTAACTAAAGCTGTCAGGAGGAGATGAAGTGGATTTTCAGTGACATGATGCGACATCAGCGTGAGACTGCTTGCCTCACCTGCACGTGTTTTCCTCTCAGTGTCCTAATCAACAGCCCAACACACTCACACCAAAGGGCCAATTGTCCTGAAAAGTATTGGTGTTTAATTTGTGTGTGATCCATGAATGTAATCTTAAGTGGCTACATGTTTTTAACATACTGTGGACACACACACACACACAGTCATCTGGAAAACTAAAGTGACTCATCATTTTCGGTTTAAAGGACATTGATGAATTGGTTAATCTGTCGTGGTAATCCAGAAATGATGTTATCATGTCCCAGATGATAAATGCCATTCAAAACCTTTTAATATCCTTTTTAAAATGTCCAGATATTGTGTATCTAAAAACATTTAAAGTTGTGAACACAGGCCTTCCAGTTCTGTATTCAAAATACATTTCCATTAAGAGAAGGATATCATGATTTAATTTATGTGTCTCAGTGTTGAGTTCAGATGTTAAAATTCATGAGTAGCTCCCTATTAAGTTTCAGAAAAGCCTGAAAAGGCTAGGATTATGAGGATTATTTATATTAAGTCTCTTTTCTTTTCTTTTTTTGCAACAAAATATAGTTAAAGACATTATTTACACTGGAGTTCATTGTGACACACTCAGTGCCGTGAAAAAGTATTTGCCCCTTCCTGATTTCTTATCTTTTTGCACGTTTGTCACACTTAAATGTTTCAGATTATCAAAGAAATTTAAATATTAGACAATGATAACCCAAGTAAAAGCAAAATGCAGTTTTTAAGTGATGATTTTAAGTGAAAACAAACCATCCAAACCTTTGGCCCGATGTGAAAACGTAATTTCCCCCTACACCTAACAACTGGTTGTGCCACCGTTAGCAGCATTAACTGCGATAACTGGCAATGAGTCTTTCACATCGCTGTGGAGGAATTTGGGCCCACTTGTCTTTGCAGAATTGTTTTACCTGCCTTTTTAAGGCATCTCAATTGGATTAAAGTCCGGACTTTGACTAGGCCACTCTAAAACCTTCATTTTGTGTTTTTAAAGGCGACATAGACCGGAAGATCCAATTAACGCTGCGTTTGTGTGTGTATCTGCGTCATTACCTCGTTTATGAAACCCTAAAGTTTCAGAACACACAGTTCAGCCACTGCTGAGAAAATAGTGTTGTATTGTTTTCCTGGGCTCTGCGAAGCGGATCGGCACTTCCATATGCTGATGATGTCATCAGAAATCCTCACCACCGTAGCGCCTCCTGGTGCGGGCACTAGTCCGGGCACATCCGGTTGCGTACATTCAACCGCAGAAGAAGAAGAACTACTCTCGTTGTAGCTGCTGAGATGCAGAGCATCCACCGTGCCAGAGGGGGAGCTGTGTATCTGAGAGCTGGCCTACCAATTACGTCACTTCCAGGTACCTGGCCAATCACAGGACAGTGGGAAAGCTCTCGTTGGCTGGCCAATCACAACACAGTCCACGTTCTGGGGGTGTGGTTTTGGTCTGAAACAGCGCGGCTGACGAGGAGATATTTTGATCGGCTCGTTTGCAGCGACTGGGAGGTTTTTAACCATGAAAATAAGTTAATATATGTAAGTAGATCTCCATAACTAACATATATGTGTGATACAAGCATTCGATGTCACCTTTAAAGCCATTCAGAGGTGGACTTGCTGGTGTGTTTTGGATCATTGTCCTGCTGCAGGTTACAAACTGATGGTCGCACATTCTCCTTCAGGATTTTTTGGTAGAGAGCAGAATTCATGGTTCCATCAATCACAGCAAGTCGTACAGGTCCTGAAGCAAAACAGCCCCAGAAACATCATCCTACCACCACCATGTGTGACTGTTGACATGATGTTTTTTTATGAAACACCAGATGTAACGGGACGCACACCTTTGAAAAAGTTCAACTTTTGTTCCACAGAATATTGTCCCAAAAGATGTTCTCAAGATGTTTTTTGGCAAAATTGAGACGAGTCTTGATGTTCTTTTTGCCCAACAGTGGTTTTTGACTTGGAACTCTGCCATGCAGGCCATTTTTGCCCAATCTCTTTCTTATGGCTGAGTCATGAACACTGACCTTAACTGAGGTAAGTGAGGTCTGCAGTTCTTTAGATGTTGTTCTGGGCTCTTTTGTGACCTCTTAGATGAGTCGTTGCTGCGCTCTTGGGGTAATTCTTGTCGGCTGGCCACTCATGGGAAGGTTCCCCACTGTTCCATCTTTTCTCCATTTGTGAATAATGGCCCTCACCGTGGTTCGCTGGAGTCCCAAAGCTTTAGAAAAGTATTTGTAACCTTTTCCAGACCTGGGTGTGGGAAGTGAAATTTTCCAAAAAATGTGATTAACCACAATTACGTCATGATTTTACCAGGGGGGCAAATACTTTTTCACGTAGAGCCATGTAGGTTTGGATTGTTTTTTCCCTCAGTAAATAAAATCATCACTTAAAAACTGCTTTTTGTGTTTACTTGGGTTATCTTTGTCTAATATTTAAATTTGTTTAGTGTGACAAACTGTGTGAAGAATAAGAAATCAGTAAGGGGGCAAATACTTTTGCACGGCACTGTAAGCATAAAACCCCAGTATATTTCAATGTGCCTGTGGATTGACATTTAATTTGTCCATTTCATCATTGTTGTTGATAGAAATTTGTGGAGTCCCTTCGTGATAATAGCAGTCTGCAGCAGCAGCAGCAGCAGCCTGTGCTAAATGTGCTCTTAATCTCTGGCAAGTGGTTGGTCAGCTGAACTAATTAAATAAGTGACCACCTGCTAGTTTTACAGTCTATGACATCTGGCTGAACAAAAGAAATAATTAGCTACATGCTTGATCAACATACACTACGCTATGGAACAGCAATCTCTCTTAAATAAAAGGCTGTTTACCTGTCTAGGATTGGAGTTATTGGCTTGGCTGCCATTTTTGCCAAGCCTAGACACGGATTAAGTCTACACGATAGAACCTATCAAATTTACTACTGGAGCAGAAATGATGGGACGCATCATCTTTTTTTTTTTATTTGAACCCATATGGGCCATATTTCCTTTATGATATGGTGATTAGGGGTCAAGCCTAGCACCAAAATATACCTTACTGTGAGTGCACCAATAAGACACATAAACCTCTGGACATTTATAAAATGTATTTTTTGACTTATTTTGATTTTAAATTTTGTATTTTTTTCCCGCCAGTATTAATAAACCAGTTTTTGATGGCCGTCTTCATTTACCTATTGATTTTCAAAGATGCTCTCATTGTAGAAGAAAGTAGAAATCCAATTAAGGTTGAACGCCAAACAGTTAATCATATCAAGCTGATGCAATCAATAAGGTGGTTGTGTGAGCACTCGGACCCCAAACATCGCCCTCTCTCCAAATTCATGGCTAAATATAGTGTCAGAAATGTTTTTTTTTTCATGAGATAACATTTTTGAAATGCAAATTCTTATTCCCCAAATGGTCAATAGTTTAGTTGTAGGACAGTTGTCAGCAACTGGTGGCCCGTGGGACAAAACTGGAGCACTAGCATTAATATCTGGACCGGTTGATGAATACAAAGAGTCAAAGAGCAGTTTTAAGACCCCAGTAACATTCTGTGGCATTACCTTTTAAAAACCAACACGTCTTAAATGTGCCATTTTTGTACAATGTTAAATAGTTTAGATTAGACATTGCATAGAAAAATATTGGCCCTTTAGACACAATTTACCCCAAAGTTTTAGGAAGTCTCTAAAACTAAATTGAAGACCAGAGTGGAAGTGAAGCTTCTTCTTCTGTTTCTATTCCTGGAAAGTTACTTCCGCACACATGCTGCGCCCCAAAGTGCGCATCGCATATCGCGAACCCTGATATACTCGTTTGCACAGTCCTGTAGTATTCCACTTCACCATCGGGTGGCGGTACAAGTCTGGACACAGGGAATAGGACGACCAAAGAAGAGAACGACGCTACAGCTGCCTCAGACTTAGACAACACTGCACAAAATAGTTAATATGTCAAAATAGTCAATTCTGACTGAACGCCTAATGCTTAATTTCATTTAGTGTCCATGTAAAGGACAGAACTGTACATTCCATTCAGAACAAATCTTTTCTTAATGAAGAAATCTTACACATGTATACATAGTTTATGACTGAGCAGCATAATATAATATATGCGTATGCATATAATGCGTAATATAATATAGTTGATATAGTGCTTTTGGGACAATCTCAGTTGTTTTAAACATGCAAGTTTATTGGGCTGATTAATGTTTTAGAATCAGAATCTGTTTTAGTGGTTCAAATAGGTTCTGAGATACATTAAGATTGCGTTGGTGTTTTGGTGCATCACAAACATAGTGACAAGAACATGTGGTTGAAAGATGGCCGATGATCAATAAACATGGAAGCAGATTAACCTGAAAAAGCCCATATTGTACAAGAAAAAAGAGCAAAAAAAAAACAATCAATAGAATAAAAGAAGATGTTTACTATAGGAAAATCTCTGCAGGATATTATTTGGTGTACCCTGTATGTGCTATGGGCAAAATAATCAGCCTTGTTTGGGTATAATATTTTTAATTACACTTACATTAAAGTAGGAATTGTTCCAAAAAGCCTCAAAACCTCTTTTGATGCTGCACTATCATATTTTATGCTCTTTTTCAGTCTCACTCTTAGCGTTCTGTCTCTCTCTATATATTTTTTGTACTCTATGCTCTGGATTTTGTTCAAATTGTGTGTTTAGATGTGTTTAGAAGTGCTATTTCGTTTTTATGTAAAGCACACTGAGTCTGCCTTGCCCTCTGATAATCAAAGCCATGGCACTCAATGAAACCTTGTCGTCCCACATTCCCCCAAGAGTAAAATGAATGTGCCTGCTCTGAGTCATAATATTTCACGCTGACTATGGAGTGCCTCTTGTTTCCTCCCTGCACTTAAGAGCCAATTAAATTACTCAGCCCTTAATTAGATGTCTCATCAGTGCTTTATTAAAGTCAGGTGCAATGAAAATGTCAACCCTGAGCAGGTACTTATTAGAAGCAGCTACACGAAGCAATCAGCTGCAAGGTTTGTTGTCCCGACTTCATATGCACACAAATGCATAAACGCGACATAATAAAATACAGTGTTCAGTGTTTTTTTCCCCCCCATGTTTTTGTTGTAACTAATGCAAAGTATCTGTTGCTCAGTCCACCCACTGTGACTGTGGGGAAATCCAGCTGCCACTGAGCGGCCTCAGTGAGAAGGATTGGAATGTGGCAGGAGATAAAAGCTCCTTTCATCAGGCGTTCAGATAACATTTGCATGGACACGCCAAACGTCTCAATGCATGGATCAGACTACAGTCAGCTCCGGTGAAAATCCCGACACTGAGAGGGGATCGAAAGCAACAGTGACTATTTTATTTTCCTGACTGGGCCGCCACTAAAACCAAGTTCCATTATATGATCCTTTAAAACTGAGGTACACAACTTTTGGTGTGATGTAACGTAATGTAAACTCTAATCTTTTCCTTTGTGGTTTTTGAAAAAAGTTTCTTATAAACACGTCATCATATCACCCACGCCGCAAACGACTCTCAACACTGCAGTGCATTTACCTGGCCTGTGCGTGGCACTATAGTGCTACTACAGAAATACACCAAAACCAGAGAAGTTGGCGCTATGTACAAAGTTGTTGTCTTTTTGAGACAGACTGAAGAAAGCCAGGGTGACTAAGGAAAGAAAATAAAAGTTATCCTCAAGCAAAATATACAGACAATCTCCAAATACAAGAAGAGGAAGATGATGATAAAGATGAGCGATGGCAAATGCAATCACGTGGTACTATGACATCTTCGTTTCTCCAAAGGAGCATATTGGTTGTCAACACAAAAATGCAAGGGTGGAGTTTCACCTGAACAGCCCCTGAGTGTGTAAACAACAGGATTGCAGGGGAAAGGTGGGCGGGGCAAGAATTTATCCTGTCAATCTGATGAACTACGAGCTTTTTTCTTTTTTTTTTTTTTTTTGCAGTACTATTACCTTCTGAAACTTTCACTCCTTTGTGTTTTCAGTCATACAACCATCTCACTTTGTTGCTCAATTCACCTCCCGTGTGCTGGGCGGCATTGGTTTTAACGGAAAAGACATTTGTTTATATTTAAAAGTTACATATGGCAGCCTGAAGTAAATTCCCCAATGCATTTTAGTCAACGGAATCTCTGTGTGTCGTAAATGTAACTAGTTCAGAGATATAAAAGCCATGCCGCCTGCAGCTTCTCTCAATCACAGAATCATTCAGCACAGGCCAAAAGGTTTGACTCACAAAATCAGTTTTAAATTTGAATGTTCAGGGTTAACAGGCATGTAGTTTGGCACAGAATCTCATTTGACAAAAAAGACTCCACCAACTGTTGTATGTACAACAAGCGTAGGAACAGGAGAGAGGGGAGGGGTGAGGGGGGCGAGGGGGAGGAGGTCAGTGTGGGAGGGGGGTGGTGATGGCTGCAGGGTCACGGCTCTCGTAATTACCACAGTCAGGTTCAAGTCCCCGGTCAAGCTGTTGCTGATTCTTTTCTTTTGCCCTGATCATGCATTGTTGTTGTTGAGTTGTTCACTTGCCTTGACACTGACTGGGTTTTTCATCTTCAGCTGGGACACAGTGAGCGCCGTGAGTTCAGTGATGGCTGGGAGACTGACGGAGAGATCCATCAAGTGGCAGCTTTGCTATGACGTCTCAGCCAGGACGTGGTGGATGGTAAGTGGAGTTCTTTTTTTCTTCCTCCTCTTTGTTTGTTGCCCAGGTGCAAAAAAAAGAGATTTTGAGATTCATTCAGTCATCACTTCTCGTCATCATTGTGCAAAGAACAGAATATATGAGAAAGATGTAATCAATTCCCAGGGATGAAGAGGGTTTTGTTACTAAAATAGAAGAGATGCACATTAAGATAAAAAAACATGTATTTTCAGAATTATATACAACAAATAAGAATTATAACAGATACGAATTATATGCAATCATTGTTGTGAAAAAAAACTGAAAATAAACATAAGAACATTAATTTAAAAAAGCAAAATCTACATAAAAAGCATAAAAGTATGTAAACTTCAGGTGAAATGATTATCATTTGGCAGGAAGTTATGATAATAATAAAAAAAAAATTTTTTTAAAACCGTACAATCCCCAGATTGTATGAATTTGTCATGATGCTAGAATTTGCCTTTTATATTCCTATTAGGAGCAAGGACAGCTCTACGGTGGCGGTCATATTGGACCCCCACGTTTTTCTTTTGAGTTTTTATGCCAAATGAAGGTTCTTCAACACATTCACTTGGAAGTGAAAGTCAGCTCCTACATGCAACGTCACCAATAAATGTTGCTAAATTATACACACTGTGCCTTTAATTGTAATTATAGTCATGGAATTTATCGGTTTCAAACCCAGCGATACTTTAACTTGATTACAAATAACAAAGGCTGATCAAAACTGACGATACAGTATGATGAGACAGAGACTTTTATGAATGAGTGAAGTGCCTTCAGAATAAGAGTAGTCCTCACGTTCACCTCTCTCTCTGAGCTCTCTGTGCACTGTTGATTTGATAGTATCAAACAAAGACAAAGAGCCCTTGTTCAGCCCGCGCCTTTCCCATGCTGAAGAGCCAACACGGGCTGACATTTCATTCTGAATATTTATTTACTTGTGGGACTACAGGCGTGCTTTTATTGTGCTCCATCGTCAGGGCAGGAACTCTAGTTTGTTTGTCTGTCTGTGTCACTGTATGTGAGCTTCTCAGGGAACCTGAAACTCACATGCATGGCAGCAACGTGGGAATTTGATTCTAAACATGTCATGAAAATGTCTTTATTTAGATAAATTCAGCATGTGGCCAAGAGGAAATTAATTGGGCTTGTAATTGGACGGTTGTCCTAGGACATATCAAAGGCTGGGGCACCCCTGCACAAGGCAATAATAATCTTATTTCAAAATAAATGACTACTACTAGTCACCCCCATTGCTCCCCAGGTACAGATGAGTGCGATTTGTGTGTGCACTTCTGGTGTGTAAAAAGGTATGGGTCAAATGTAGAGGTCAAATTCACTATCACTAATAAACAACTAAATCTAAACCCTATGAGATGCATCATATCATTTTCAAGTGGGTCCAACACAGATACAGAAAAGTGTAACTCTTCAGTTATAAAGCAGCAACAAAAATACAAAACAAAACTTTTACTAAATTTTACTTAAGCATAAACAACATGAACCCACCTAACTTGAAAATAAAACTTTAAAAATGATAGATATAGACACTCAGAGTATACATGTGGAGGAGAAAATCAACTTATTGGCTGTGTATGTCTGACTCCGCCTCCGTAGGTGGCGCTGTATCTCTCTATAATTAGTCCGTATTGAATCAGTTTCCTGTTGACCTGTAAGTCACAGAAAAACACATGTTAATCGTGATACAAATTAGATCGAGCATTGGTGGTCGCTGTGCTGTCTGAAGAAAGACGACGCTGTCATGTGATTTCTGACAAGTGTACTGCAGTTTATATTCTACAGTTTATATTCTGCAGTTCTATATTCTACATCTGGGTCAAAGACCGCGGGAGGAAAAGGTGCTTAGTTTGTTCATTAAAAACATGGTGGTCCAACATGGTGGCCTCAATAGAGAAGACCCACCCCTGGTGTAAATATAAAAGACTCTCTCTGATGCAATTCATACTTTCAGATGATTGTCCACTCTTAACATGGGACTACGCAGGATTTTTACCTCAATTTAACAGCTTCAAAGTCTTTGTGATGTTCTTGTTGTGGGGAGTTTGGGGGCTGTCGACACTCCCCCTACTGTTTGTATGTGGAAAACTAGCCTTGCAAGATAAAATGCCGCCGAGCCAGAGTTCTTAGAATCAGGAGGTCTCATGAAAAAAAAAACCTATTGCTTCACAGCACTACACATACACCCCCTGGCAGATAACGGCTTTTCTGTAAGATCAAGGCAGAAAAATGTGTACTCCGAATCTATAGGGGGAGCTGTGTAGAGAAAAAGCCAAAAATGCGACCAGACTTGCAGAGTTCCGCTTTTAAAAAGCATTACACATTTATTTTATATTCCATTTGTGCCAAGGAGGCATTTTCAGGAGCACCAGGCGAGGCAGAACTTGACATAAAGTACAGGCAGACATGGCAGTTCATGAAAAGTTCACGTCAAGGTTAGAATTCTGAGGGACTTAGTTGAGATGAGCTGATCTGCTCGTCTTACAGCCGTTTTTTGAAAAGCCCATAGGAAATGAAGCAATGAAAGGAAATGGCATCACACACTGTGAAGCTCCTACACTGTTGCTGTTGAATTACAAGTGGAAACCGTAAAGAGGCATCTAAACCCACATACAGTACTGTTTCACTGCAAGGAGAGCATGGCAGTAACAGGAGCATATTATCTTAAATGACACCAGTATTGACCATTATTGTATGGTGGCACCCATTTCATGCATACATTAGAGTTCAGTTGTGTTAATAATAATAATGAAAGCCTAAAGTCTAACTGATTCTATTATTTTCACCTCTTATTATGACCATTTGCACTCAATTGTAAAAACTTCAAAATGATTTTGTTGCCTGGTGGTTTCAACATGGCATGTGGCTGTGAAATGTCTAATGTAATTAAACATAATAATCTGTAATTTCATAATTTGTGCTGAAATAATAATTAAATGAATAAATGAAAACGTTTTAAAAGCAGAACAACATGTACAGGACCTCAGTTTTCATCACTCTGCCGTGGGTGTCAAACAAGCAAATTGCAGTTGTGTTTGTAGCCACATGGGGGCGGTAGATCCACGTTCAGAGGGATGAACCTACACGTGCATCATTAGACTGTTACCGTACAGTATAATAGCTACTGGATAAGTGGAAGCAGAGGGACTAAAGAGAGTCAAGTGTTTCGAGATAATGATTTAGCCACTCACGAGATCTAACCCACCAACAATGAATACAAAGTGAAATAAAGGAAATCTAAAGTAACATCTAAAAACTAAAAAAACAACTAAAAAAACACACTTGATAATGTGAAGTGAGTGCCAAAGATTTTCAAACTTTATCGAGTTTGACTCTAAATAAGTGTTTTTAATCATGCAGATTATTTATGTTGCTCAATTTGAGTCAGTAGTTTGGAGGAGGCCACACAACCAACAAAAGATTTGCCTGCACAGCAGCAGTATTATCACCTAAAATGATCACTGATGTGAAGTGCCTCTAAAGCATAAATCATAATATAAAGTAAAAAAAAAAAAAGGATTGTTTCTAAAGGAGAGAAAAGTGATGTAGTGCCCAATAAGATGCTCTTGCAACTTAGTTTCCTAAGGGTGCTGTTATGAAGTTCCCCATGGTCCCTACATGACAGTATCCCAAAGAGTGTCCTTAGAGGAAATGATATTCAGCACTGTATAGGAAAAGCCCATCTCGGCGACAGAAAGTGATGCTGTATTGTACAGGATGTCCCTGTATAGAAATGCAAAGGTGTGTGAGAATGTGGGAAATGATCTACTAGTGGTGACTGCCCCTCCAGTGTGCGTGCCCTGCCCCTCCAAATGTCTGTGCACGCCACTGACTGCATCTTCTAATCATTTGGACTGCAAACGGATGCTCTCAGCTTAATTATTTGGAGAAGTGAAAACACAGACTGGCTGTAAAGATGCGCCTGACATTTTTATCATGATCGTGGTGATGAAAGTGCAGGGAAATCTCCTTCACTTCACTCACACTTCACTCACATCCTCTATTGTTGCTGTGCTGGCACACAAGACACCCAATGAATGATCATCCAAGGTTAACCCTTTGTAAATACCTCATCCTTCAAACGCTCTATAGCAACCGTCGCACCATTAGCACCACACTACGCGCACAGTATACGACGACAGCTATTATTACAACATTGCTTACCATTGCTGATGTTATTGTTATTGCCACCATTACAGACTTAATGTTTTATAATTGTTACTCTGTAAATGGTTTCATGTGGAAAGCACTTTGTGCTTAACCTTGAGAAGTGCCTCACATAAAGACAATTACTCTTATTCCTTAATGAACACTGATATAATACTGTAATAACAGCAACGTTTGACTCATCACTTTGAATTACTTTTAGTGACTGTGTCACTATAGGGAATAATTCAAAGTGATTATTATTATTATTATTATTATTATTATTCATATATCATATAGAGCTGCAGTGATTACCAGCAACAGTCAGTGACTGCAAGGTTATTCAGCACTTACTGTCCAGCACGTTTGAGGAGCAGGAAACGAGGGGCCCAGAGTGCAGAGTCCTGGGGCCAGTGCTGCGGACCAATGACAGGAGAAGAATACAAACACTATTGCAAAAAAAAAAACATTCTCCGTCAAGCTACAGAGACACAGCAACATCGTGGAGTCAGGTACATTGGCAGGGAATATTCACAATAAGAGGTCCACTTATAACAAATGTGTTATTTCAGTATAAGTAATAGGCATTAGAAACATTTATTGATGTGGGTTGAAGTCACATTAAGATTTTGTGCAGAGGCCAGTGGTTCTTGAATAAGGTCAATATAGGACAATGCATAATCCAGAATGAACCAGGGAACTGGACACTCACTTTCACTGATAACATGTATGGCCTAATAAAATCCACACCTGCTTAAGTCTACAATAACATAAGAATATGTTTACTACTTTTTTCTCTACGCGATAAATAAGCGATTTTACATTACGGCTCACAGGAGAGTCTCCTGTGAACCTCCTGGAGTTTCCTTGTGACCTCTGTGTTTGAAGAAGCTATGTTTGAATTCCCTAATTGACTGTTTTTTTTTTTAAAAGTCAGCATAACCAGCAGCTCCTGTGTCCCTGTAACCTAAAAACACTGATTTTGCCTTTGGACTTTGGTGCTGGAGGGTGAGCAGTTCTATTCTTAGCTCTTTGTCCTTGAGCCAGACATTTAAACATGTGTCGCTCCTGATGGCTGTGACAGAAACTGCAGCTTTGAGAGGTCATCAGAAAAGTTCTGCCATTTAAACCCTTCTACAGTACATGTTACATACTGGATCTTTTTTATATATATTTTTTTTACCATTATTTGTATTTTGTTTTAAAATAAAAGTTAAAATATAGACTGATATATACCTAACATTTAGAAACTTTTCGACCTTTGACGACTTGGCAGTGTGTAACGGACATCCATTTCTGAACTTATGGTGAGGAAACGTCAATGAGGCTTTTATTTAGAAAAACCAAAGCGGAAGCTGAGGTTTCTGAAGCATGTCTAGCTTTATGGTGGCAGCAGCAGAGCCGGAGGGCGTCAGTCAGTGAGACAGTGAAAGTGAAGGCGGAGACAAACCCAGTGCCGAAAACTCAGCCTCTTCTGGATCACGTTCAACTCTGCTGAACAACCCCAAAAAACCGATCCAAAAAAACGTAAGAGTCGAAGAGGAAGGAAGACAAGAAAAAAGAGAAAAGGCGCGAGGTGCTCCCAACTTCTTTTCACCGATATCTGCCAAGAATTGTCTTCCGGTGTTGACTTTTTTCCCCCCTTTTCTGCGAGCTCTGCAAGAGAGAAAAAAGCACAAAGTTGAACGTGAGAAATGTGAAGCTACCGGCTTGAGTGTTTCAACCAGACTCCAGGATTTCCCTATTAATCAATGCAGTACAGTGCAATGGTACGTGAACAAGGATTATTATTGTTTTCTTTTTTTAAAGTGTTTGTGATACATCTCTGTGATAACATTAATAATAATAACAACAACTGTCCTGGCGACTGGGAAATGTGGGTTAACTTAACACGGACCACAACGGTGGCACGGTTTGGGGGCCAAAAGGTGCCGTAAACTTGGCACACATTCTCCCGCAGCCTGTGTTAACATCCCATTATTTCCCCTTTAATTTGGCAAATGAACTGTGTGTGGACTGTTGACAGTTCTGTTACACACACACACACACACACACGCACACTCTGCAGCCACAGTGTAACAGTGTTACACCTCCAGTCCTTTAATTTAGCAAGTTATTGTTTTAATTTAGCAACTTTTTACATTAAAATCTCTATTTATTTGTATCACTACTGACATAAAATGGCATTAAATACAACCCAAAACACATGAAACATTCATTATTGTCATCATTATCCTCCTTTGGGCTCTATAATGGAAAAAAAACGAGTTGTTAATTGAATTCTGAGCAACTTTTTTGCAGACTTTATACAGTTTCGCAACTCAGACTGTGAAGTGAATTGTCTAAAGTGATGTTGTCGACAAGGTTGCCAGATCTGCGGAGCGAAATTTCCGCATTTCCGTGTCATTCTGTGGCCGAGGCTGCGGTCCAAAGTCCCCGAGGCTGTTAGAAATAAGAGCGCTGCAGACTGAGTCTGTCTGTCTGTCTGACTGTCTGTCTCGCTCCTTCTCTCTGTGTGTGTGTGTGTGTGCGCGCAGAGAGAGAGAGCGAGAGAGAGAGAAAGAGAGAGGGGGTAAATTAGTAGTGTTTCAGTGCAGCCGAGCAGGAGAGGAAGGTGCTGGATAGAAGATAGGAGCTTTGTGTGTGTGTTTGGAGGAGGAGTGTGACTGTGTAATTACGTGGCTGAGAGAGAGAGAGCGAGCGCGCGCGCGAGAGAGAGACACACACACAGAGAGAGAGAGAGAGAGAGAGAGCAAAAAAGAAGAGAGGAAAAGTTGAGTCTGATTTGCTGAAATCGCGCAGGAGCGAAGGTGAACCGGACGATTTCCATATCAAGTTTGGCGAGAGCAGCGGTGAACATCACACGCTCGGCACCACCATGCTCTCTTGAACCAGATACCGCTGCAGCGACACGGGCAAAGAGCCGCGCACATCAGAGGAGAACGCACAGACTGCGTGCCAACTTTAAAAGAAAAAGAAATTACAAATTATAATCTCCTGCGTAAAAAATATTTTTTTTTTCTCTCAGCGGAGCTGACAATCTTTGGATCGCAAACATTCACGGATGCCCTTTGGATAATAATTATCCCTTTTTGGCTTTTACGCGGATAGCTGCTCCACACTCTCTTACATCGGTCCAGGAATGGCGCGATAAAGTGATCAGAGGAATCATTCCAAGCGCAGTCACTTTGTGTGTAGCCGTCTCACCATGTACTCTCCAATTTGTCTTACTCAGGTATTTGTGTCTCTTTATTCATTTATTTATTATTATTATTATGATTATAATTTTTGTTATTATTATTTTTAAATATATACATTTTAATGCGCACGCTGTGTGTAATTGCAACACTTTTAAGTGTATATTACTCCACATTCAGCACCTTAACTGTTGTGATTTCAACTTTCTACTTTTGGAGATTTTCAGATTTCAACCAGTGTCCAAACATTTTTAAGAACAATACATTTAAACAGTCCTATATACGCAAAAAGTCAATAGTGTCTCAATAATTATGCGCTTTTTGTGCGTAAAGTTGTGCGTAAAGATGCCATTTAAGGATTTCTGTACAATTAGCGCAGTATTTGCGCCCTCTAATAACCTCACGCACACTCTCAACGCCTGGCTTGAGCCGTTTATTTTTCACGTGTATATTTTTATTTGTTGAGAAAAAACTTATATTTTGGGGGCAGTGAGGCTGAAGGAGGATAAAGCCACTTTCACTGAAAAGGAAGATCAAACACGCGATAAGGCTGATTCAGGGCTGCACAGAGGAGCTGACTGTTTTGGCTGAGTCAGTTTTACTGTTTATATTTTACTTGGCATAAGTAAGTGATTGACTGAGATGTGGTTTAGTTTGTACTTAAGAGGATTGTGCTTTTATGGCCTCAGCTGAAGTGCACTGCACAGGGCCCTGGCCAAGTCATTTATCTTTACAGCATTTGGCTGTGGACTGGTTGAAGTTAAAGGAGGTTAGGGGGAGGGAAGAAGAGGAAAAAAAATTAACAGAATATTTAAAGTGTTTTTTGAACAGGAAACTAGACGTGAAAAAGGATTTCAGTCAGAGTTGCTGCACATCACATTTACTGCTTCAACTGGTGACTTTATTGAGGAGCTGACAGTAAAATGAGTTCTGAATTTGTACATCTTTAAAAGACTCATAGGATCCATAGTTAATATAATACATTTTAACAAAGAAAAGAGATTAAAGCATTTGCCCTTGCCGTATCTTTAAGAAATATTAGTATGTTTAACTTTGTTACAGTGGAGCAGATTTTTATTGGCCCTTGAGTGCAAATGTGTCTTGTCAGAGCAGCAGCAGCAGCAGCGCTCACACAGATAGGGAGTGGATTTCTGTGGTTTCCCTCGCCGCCTGGCTGCATTCAAAAAAGAACAATATGTGGTTTTAACTCCACAAAAGCTCCCTGGAAAAAAAAACAAAAAACAGGGGGGCAGTGCACACTTATTAGATTTGACATTTTAACGACCTAAAACAAAGATAACTTAATGTTTGAACTTATCCCGCAGCTGCTGTAATTTCTGACGACTCCTAAATCACTCACACCGTCCGGTACATTCCTACATGTACAGAGGACAAGCTTTAAGAGATTACTATAATTTGCTTTAGAATTACTCCAGTGTTATTGATGTGAAAGCCTGTAGGCCTGTGAGTGCTGTGTTGCCGTAGAAATTAATGTTGGAGTTTATTTTCTCAAGAGAAACTCTGTCATGTGTTCAGCTGAAGATATGTATGTATATGTACATATATGTATATATATGTACATATATACACATACTGTATATATACATATAACTTCAGCATGTATGTATATATGTATATATTTGCGCAGCTTAGCATTTGCAGTCATTTTTCATTTTCAAATTTAATGTGGAGTAGACAAAATATGTAAATAATAAATAATAACAATAAAGAAATGAGGTAAAATATTGTTAAAAATATTAATTTAAATATCTGACCATGTATCAGTTGAATACGTTTCAAGAATGATTTAATTAAAAAGGAGAGGACACATTTTAGGTGACATTAATATCACTGTGTGACCTCAGGTGTAAGGAATGAAGCAGGGCAAGTGTCTTTTTATATATGTGTGTGTGTGTGTGTGTTAACCGTAATGCTTGAAATGATTTGGCACGAACTTCTAAGCGAGTCCTAATTTAACCCGTGCAAACACCTTTCACGCAACCGCTTCGTTTCATGCACCTATTTCCTCCTCCACGGCTTGCATTGATACATTTCGTACATACTGTGTTTACGACGCCCTTTGTAATGTCCTCGCATAACAGGAAACTCCCATATATAAGGTCATATATAGTGATTGCAATCCTTTTTGCCCACAAACCTGTCCTCCACCCTCCTATGTTCATGGAAATAGTTTGATCAGAGAGATGCAACTGCACGGGGCGCATGCTCAGGAGTTCCCACTCACAACATGCTCGGGAAATGAGAGCTGAGACACGAGTGCATTCAGTTACTAGGCTTGGTGCTATTGTCGTGCTGGCAGTTGATATAAACAGTGGAATTTCCTTGTCATAGCTGCAGCACACACAGATACATCTAAAATGGTAAAAATGAGTGCTGCTGAAACAGACAATAAGATATGATGTGCCTGATGATGAGGAATTGTTGATTCGTGGTCTGCTTTCCCTTCTGCTATGGATTAGTAGCTGACTAAACCTATATTTCTTCATTGTGTTTTTTTGACGACACAAGTTTCTGATCATGTTTTTCTTTCCTTCTCTCCCCCCCCGTCTCTCTCTCTGTTTCCCCTTGCAGGATGAATTTCATCCCTTCATTGAGGCACTTCTCCCTCACGTCCGTGCCATTGCCTACACGTGGTTCAACCTCCAGGCCAGAAAACGCAAGTACTTCAAAAAGCACGAGAAGCGGATGTCCAAGGACGAGGAGCGCGCGGTGAAGGACGAGCTTCTGAGCGAGAAGCCCGAGGTGAAGCAGAAGTGGGCGTCCAGGCTGCTGGCCAAGCTGCGTAAGGACATTCGGCAGGAGTACCGGGAGGACTTTGTCCTCAGCGTGACAGGCAAGAAGCACGCGTGCTGTGTGCTGTCCAACCCGGACCAGAAGGGCAAGATGCGCCGGATTGACTGTTTGCGGCAGGCCGACAAAGTTTGGCGCCTGGACCTGGTGATGGTCATCCTCTTCAAAGGCATCCCTCTGGAAAGTACAGATGGCGAGCGCCTCGTCAAGTCTCCACATTGCACCAACCCAGCACTTTGTGTCCAGCCGCACCACATAACAGTATCGGTCAAGGAGCTGGACTTGTTTCTAGCGTACTATGTCCAGGACGGTAGGTGGAAGCTCACACTCGTGTGTCTGTGTTTGTTTCACTGTGTGTGTGTGTGTGTGTGAACAAAGGCTCCGTGAGGTCAATGGTCACATGTGTTAGTTTTTGGCAGCCTTGCTGAAATCACAGCTAAATACCCTGCTGAAGGCACACAAACACACAAAAACCCTAAGAATTAGTGCCTCACATATGCTGCATACATTTTTTATTTTTTTAGATACGGCTCATTACAAAAGAGAAATACAATCTGTACCTAATACTAAATGTAGAACAACAATACTAAATGTGTGCTACAGTAGCAGCACCTATTATGTTCACTAATTATACAGGTTTGGATTAGGTGTGTATGATCTGAAACACACACACACACGCACACACCGTATTTAGGTTTACATCTTAACATTAACAGCATTTTATTACACTATTAATGTAACAATATATAAATGAATTACTTTTCTCTTGTCTTTAAAGCAATTTTGTTTTAAATCCAGATTTCCTTTGTTAAATCAACACTCCTTCTCACACCTAATGTTAAAGTAATTGTTGACAGAAAATCACATTACACGTTGAGTCTTGGTTAATATTTGCACTAAATTTCTAATATTTGTTGTCAGTATACATACAAGCTATATTTATATTGAGTGAGTGTGCCTGTGCTGAAATGCTTCTTAATTCCTGAAAAAGCCAGTTTTAAAAGCTAACATTTTTTTTCATCAGTGTCGTCTGAAATTCAAGGTTGTCAAAACATTTCTTATACGTGTTCACATTTTTATGAGCAGCTGGGTTGAAATAGTTTTTAATTTTCTGAATTTACTTTTCTTTTTCCATGCTGCCCACTCATAAACCATGGCGTTTCCTGGAACGCCTGATGTTCACCACTGACATTTTAAGCCCAAATTAATTTTAGTTCTATAATCTGAAAAGTAGAAGAAATAAACTGTCAATTTTCACAGTTTTGAGAAATATATTTTATCATTCTGATATTCCACATTGGTTTTTAAAGAGGTGAGGGATGTTATCTAAAGAGATGAATTGCTATGGGAAATGGAACATGTGAATTTCCTATTTTAATTCTCTTTAAACTCATCATATTTAAATTAAGAGATTTGTTTTAGGAATCCACTTAAACTCCTTTAACAACACTTTGAAAATGAATTTCTTTTCTACAAAATAGTGTTGCAGCATGTAATAATATATCACTCACTCATGTCCCTTAGTTTTGAGCTTCCTCCCTTTATCTGTTGTCACCGCAGGAATCCGCCCCCCCCCCACACACACACTCTATTCCCTATTGAAATTGACTTCCGTTACATTTACCGCTGTAACACTGAAAATCCACCAGCACGTTTTCCCCATCGAGGTAGAATGGGTGATATAGCTAGCTGCTCATTATCATCAAACCTTGAGCGCCATTTTGTGTTTGATAAGTGCCAGGGAAAGCAGAAGGCACAGCACAGAGACAATAATGGTTGCCACTGGCACCGGGGGTTGGCATCAGACCCTCTTTTGTGTCTTTTGTCGGATGCCACCGCTTCTCTACTTTGCATGTGCTGCATTTTTAACTGTTCACTACCAACTTGAGAATGCTTCTTCACTCCCGTTTTTTTTTTGTTTTTGCAAAATAGACGCCATTTGGACGGTAAAGTAGCGTTTGCAATATAGGTTTTGATGTTTTCTTTTCACCAGCTTTTATGGTAGGAAAACGTGGCCACCGCGGAGGGATAGAAAATTATTGGCAGGCATATGAATTGTAGTGTTTTAAATAGAGGGTCGAACATACTGTTCTCTTTTTCAAGTGAACAAAAAGCGTCGTGTCGGAGCAATTATTACTCAAAATATTAGCAAATAATAATAAAAAAGCATTCTTTAACTGGCATCATGGAGACAGCGATGCTCCCCACCCCCCTTTCGTTTATTTTTTAATTTGCAATTTACAGCATCTTTCTTTTCCTCAAGTTACCAAGCAGTGTCCGTCTCCAGACAATGCAGCCATATTGTGGTGGCGTGCGGCTGGGCGCCATTTTGTGCTGCACCGTGCCAGGGAGGCAGGCAAATCACCAGCGATGGTTGTTAGAGGTTTGGAGGTTGGCATCAAACCCTCTTTGTCTGCTTGCAGCATGCCTTTGATTCGTTGGTTGGCATCCGCAATGCAGTGGGCACGTTGGAAAGTTTTTTGACAGTGGCAGAATGGAAGCCGCTGCCTTTGTTCTGCTGCAACTGCACGAAACAAACAAACATACAATCAAACACAAAGAAACTTGTAAAGAGGTCTGTGTGGAAAAAAGAAAAGAAAAGAAAAGAACCTGGCGTTTGTACAAACTACGGGGAAAAAATTGTGGTTTTAATATTCTTCCTGCTTTCTGGCAGTGGCTCACCTCTGTCGTGTTGTGTAATCAGACAACTTTAAATATGTTGCTGCACTTATTGACTCAACAGTATTTTTTTCCCCGTATTTTCTTTTTTTTTGGCAAAAATGAAAAGTTCACAATTTGTTCTTGATTGTAGTGGGTCGCTGCCTGAGAAAGGTCGCTGGGTTGGCACTGAGTGTGCTGGGTGAATTTAGAGAGGGGCACTCAACCCCCTTGTTCTGGTGGCACGGACACAGGCAGAGCTGTAGCACCCATGTGCCTGCCCAGATGAATGCCCGCTGGGAAGTAGGCTGGGGGCTGGGAGTGGGGGTTGTGGCATCCATTGTGCCAACTGGCAGACTGTGTTCAATACACGGCCCTGGCTTCTCACACTCACACACACTGCTTTTGTAACACTGATGCAACGTTTCAGCTTCATCAGATAAAACAAGAGGTGCAATTCTTTTTGTTTTTCGTTTTTTTCACCGAATCCTTACCTGTGCCCACCTGGATTCATATTTTGAATATCTAGTTTGACAGATTGATGGAATAGTTGTAACAAGGCATGTAGATAATCACCATGTTAGGACTTGTCAGAACTCTGAAAGGCCTCGTTTATATTGGGTTTAAACTGCTCGTCACTATTTCTTCAATAGGTGCAGGAATGTGGTCATTGTTTTCAATGGGAAATGTGTTGGCCCTGCTTATTTCAATGTATGGTTCTCATTACATAAACAGATAATTATGATATGAAAATATGAAATCATGTGGAGGATAAAGTGGTAGAAGATGAAATGAAATGTCCAGTGTGTGAAATTTACAGCGGTTAATTGGCAGAAATGTAATATGTGCACTTCAGGCAAGGTGCTTGCTTTATGGAGGCCGTCATCTTGGACTTTTACTCCAGCAGCCCCCAAACGGGCAAACAAACGACATCCTTTCTGCCTGTCTGTTCTTCAGTCTGCAAAGGCGACTGTAGTTCTATGATGCTCTTGGGGGGCCAAATGATCTGCATTCTCACTATTAGATGTCACAAATTCTTACGCAGTGTACCTTTTTTTCAAAAAAAAAGTGTAATTAAAATAAAAATACATAAGCAATCCATTTCGGCTTGGGAAAAATCCTGGAAATGATCTGCCTTTTTTTTCTTAATTGACCTCAACTTAAACTGAGTGAAACAAGAAGTGGAATTGAGTGTGAATGCTTGTTCAGATGATTACATAGCACAGAAAAGAAAGCGGATTACCTCATAAGCAGTGACAGAAAGGGAATGTCTAATGGCAGACTGAAGAAGTCAAGGTCAAGCAGCTTTCCCATTACTCTAGTGCTGAAAGTTAACACAGCCATAAAACATCATTACCTTGACCCCCCCCATCCCCCTTTCAATAACTTCTAACTTTTTTTCCCCCCACTGTCTGTCATGATGGTTTGTGGAAAAGGATAGATTACCTCTGTATACTCTGCTGCCACGTTAATGGCGACCTTGTTTTTTACGAGTGCCAGACTTAACCTCTGGCCCCCCGAGGTCTCGACCTTTGCGGGGAGATGTGGCAGGGTGTCCTCTGAAGTTTAATTGAGCAAATCAGATCAGTGTAAACGCGCAGTTGTAGGCCCTGGGGCACGTGGAGGAGAAAGACTTTTCCGCTCCGGGGGGTGGTGGTGGTCAGAGGAGGAGGGGGGGGTGGGAGGTGTGGCTCATAAGCCCCTCTTATTGACCTCCTCAATCGGGGTCAAACCGCAGTGTAACCAGTGGTCTCTTGGCAACAGTTTTCCTCCACTGGTCTGGCTGGTGGTCTCCTGGTTCACTGGCCTAAGTGAGGGGGAGTATGCACCATTGGAACCCCCCCAACTAACACCACCACCACCCACACACCTCAATAGTCTAGTGGGTCGCTAATGCCGTCATTCCCTCTGGTGAAAAAGAATCAGTTTCATCCCGTGTTTTAATGGGTTTTCCATCAGTGGGAACATGTTAAACCGGCATCACTTCCGGGTCAAATGGCACACACTCATTTCTTCTTCACCTGCAGTATTTATGCCCGCGACAACTCTATGGAGACGCCAAATAGCACAGGCGTTAGATTTGAAATTTGTAGCAATCCTTAATTTATTCCATCAATCTGATCATCTGAACGATTGATTTAAAGAGAGACTAAAGTAAAAGAGGCAAAAGAGGAACCACTGATTATAGCAGAGAGCTATTGGCGCGTCCGTGAAGTCACAGTTCATGCATGAAGGAGTGAATAAAAACAACCAAAACACCACAGGGCAGAACAACCACGGACAATGAGAATTTAGTGGGATAAGCCAGGTTCAAAAATCCCAGATATACCAGCTAATTTTAGTGTGAAAGAGCCTTAAAACTTGTCACTATCTGTTCACCATGCTGTGTGGTGTAGTCTTCTTTCCTGCCTGGCCAGGTTCGAGGCTTTGGTCTGGCCACTGGTGCAGAGGCCTGACCTTCTGGGTCACAGTTGAGGTCTGTGACTAAGCACAACATCTATCCCTCCCCTTATCCTCCTCTGCCATCAGGAATCACCCCTGCGGCACACAGCCTGGCCAAATGACTCTCTCTCCCTGTCTCTTTTCTTTTTTTTCCGCTCCCTGGCTTTCCCCCCATGCTCCAGACTCCGACCATGACAGCTGTCCCAGACTCAGGCACTGGGCCAGAGAAATAGAGGCTGGGTTTTGTGCCAGAAGTGTGAAACAAAACTTGTTGTAAGCAGACAGCATTGAGGACGCTACTGTTTGCCTTGCTTTTTTTTTTTTTAAATCAAGTTCCGTGACTAGTTTTAATTTTTGTTTCTAGTGAGATAGTATGGAAAATATCTCAAGAGGTTTGAAGTTGTATTTTATTCTTTGACATATGTTTTAACAGTGTACGTTCAGAGCACATTACGCAGGAATGTAAAATAAAATAAAAAAACCGTAACCGATGACTCCATATAGAAAAACTCCTCAGAGTGAACTGCTCAACCCTGCACTTCGCTGCCTTATTAGTATGCAATAGAGCCTGCGGTGTCTGGCTACCTCTCTCTCAGAGCCGTAACCTATCGAACACATTCTCTCAATCTAATCCACTTAGAACTCCCTCCCAGCTTCACCGCTTGCCTTATTGATTTCCGCTTCCCACTAAATGTCTTCCTGATCCTTTTTCTCTTAACCCGGGAGCTATTTATGTTTTGTGGTGCTCTTTCTTGCTCGCTTGCCTTCTTTGCTTTCTTCCTTGTTTCTTGCCCTCTGTCTTTTCTCTCTTTTATTTTTCCTGCTTATATGTTTTTTGTCTAAATGCTTTCACTCCGTCTCCAGGATCTTTGGTAGTTTGAGGTCTTCCTCTGACTGTCCCGTACCTTCTTTTTTTCCCCCTCCTTCTCTTTCTTAAACACTAACCTAGGTGCAGTTCATCCAGGTTGCCTGGCTCAGTATGAGGCTTGTATTATTAGCAGTGGGGTTTTTGCTCAAGCAAATACCTCAAGGCTTAAACAGGCCGTGTTACCTCCTTAGTCCTCTTTTGTGTGCCATGTGTACATAAATCTCCATGGAAACAAGGCAACTCGGAGCAGAGGCCACTGAGAAATGTGGATGCTTTCTTTCTCAACAAAATTTACAACTCTCCTTTGCTCTTCTACAGTGTGTTTAATTTGCTTGTGTCACAGTTTGCGCTGCTCCATCCGTCAAAAAAGCCGACAAGGCCTTTCTTTGGCATTCTGAGGCCCAGGCTTTGTGCTGAAAAGGCTTTTCTTGTGTATTTCAGTAGGAGACTCGATTTTGCGTTGGTGTCTACACTTAGTTAAGGACTGCAGTTTGTGTCATTAGTCTATGGTTAAGATCTCAGCTTCACCACACTTTCCCAGGCTTTTGGGGAGGACCCCAAATGCATTTCAAATCCCCCCGAGGCCACTTGACTGGAGGACCGGCACCTCCCACTCCTCACGGATAGATCCCCCACCCCCACCCTGTCTGCCGGTCCTCCCAAATGAAGACAAATGGGTACATTCACCCCCATCCCAGGCACTACACTGTACCTCACTGTCCTGTCTTACAAAGCAGGCTCTCCCTGCCGGCCGAGTTTCTCCAGCCAGTGACTGCCGTCTCTCTTCTTTACCACCATGCTCATAAAAAAAAGTACAGTTTTCCTGTTTACCTGCTAGACTATTGACATGAGATTGTTGTGTTTTTTGACCTTTTTCATTTCAGCCAGGAGTGAAGCACCCTCAAGTACAAGGCTGAGACTTTCATGTAAAAGCCTTTACCCAGGGAGAAGGCTTGTTAGGAACTAGTGAAGGGAAGAAAAAAAAACCGAGACGGGGTAGTTGGTGGGGTGTGATGGGGACCTTTGGGCAGGGACAGACAATCAGAGTGGTTGCCCAGGAGACACTAACTTCTCTGTGCAGCTCCCCCCACCCTGCTTTGCCCCATCAAAGTCTTTTCAGTCCAGACAGGGCCGATCAGTGGCCCAGAGTGATGGTTGTCTCTTCTTTTGTCTGGCGGTACAGTACAGTACGTCTCATCACCGATCTCTGGACAAGACCTGAGCGGGGCAGACAATAGAAAGGCCTGCCATTGCAGTGCTGCGCAAATTGTACTTTTGGGTGGGCACATTGCTGTTTGGGTCGGGTGTGGGGGGGGGAGGGGTTGAATCCCCAGTGGATTCCTCTCCAATGTCAATGCAGCAGGTCAATGTGGGGATATGGTGTCTGGGGCTTGGGAATGGCCTGCTTGGGACGGATTCATCAGCACCCCATTGAGTGTCAAAGCTTGCCAAAGAGTTTCCACTCCTCCTTCACATATGTCAGGCCCGCGTCTCAAAAAGCTCCTAAATTTAGAAAGCTAATCTTGATCAGGAGAAGCCGCCATATATTCAGTGTTGTAAACAAAACAACTTCCAGCATGGTTGTATTTTTTATTTTTTATTGTTCCATGTGGTATGAAATGTTATAGAACAGACGAAAAGGCAAGAAGGGTAAGAAAATAAGTCATTGACATTTTTAGCACTTACATAAACATGCTATCTTTTATGAAAGGCAGCAGTGGGGCAGTCGGGGCTGTGCGTGATTAAAGTGAGCCGTATAGAGGGAGTGGCAGGAGGAGAGAAAATATGGACACCATGTTGATTGGAACAGCATGAAAATCTCATATCTCGGGACCACCAAACCAGCAGATGTTGCAGATTTCCTACTGAAGTACTTCCTCCACTGTGACACAGAGAATTGCTTTTCACGCTGCCTCTTTACATCAACACATTTCTGTCATGATTTCCACATAAAAATTTGAGAATTTAATTTATCTTGAAGGAATCTTTAATTCCAAAACAAAACTCAGCCTAACACGGACATTTTTTCTCTTTTGCCCTGACGCTTGTAAACTTTTATTACATGCAAATTGAGATGTTTGAATTATTTAAGCCGTTTGAAACACTGGAGTCAGCGGGTTTAATAATGAAAAAATAGTTTTGCCACTTTAAAACTATTGGTTTTAGGAAAAAAGTAGTCCAGTGCTTTTACAGTGGAAGAACAGTTGCCATGGTGTCCTCTGAAAGCCTATATGATCAGGCTCCAGATAGCTTGAATTCTTCTGAAATTGGCCACTGGTACACTCTTACCACTAGTACAAGGCTGCAGCTGGTAGTTTAGTTGACTGAATTTAAAAAAAAAATAAAATAAAAATTTATAACCAAACATATGTTAACATTCATAGGCCAATACACGCGTATAAGCCCACTCCAGCTCAAAAGACTACATTTAGATTGTATAAACCACAGCTCCTCAACAACAGTTGGAGCTCCAGTATCTGGCAGCGTAAAAACTGCGAGTGAGAGTGCTTTTAAAGCTCATTCTGGATTTACCATGTCAGGATTGTAATTAGGCCTCCAACATGTGCTCAGGCCTACAACCCACAATTACACTGCGGATTCTTACCAAAAAATAACTCTGCTCCACCGTCTTAAAACACATAGCGTGCCCTGAATTACCATAGAAATTTGGCCAACGAGAGGTCAACAAGCTATTGTCCCACTCACAGACCCTGTATAATTTGTCATAAAACTCTGTCCTGTTGATGTAATAGCTTTCTTTCCTTCTTTGTTTTCACAGAGTTGTTTACAGCCTGTGGTCTGGGATTTTTTCCCAGCTTAACATACCTTTTTAAGCAGTTATGGTAATGACCTCAGATGACCTACACATAGCTAAATGAGCAGTGCTCAAAGTCATCATCTCTTTTGGGATCCCAGCTGATCCAACGTGGTGTTTCCCCAGAACAGCTTTTTCCGCTTACGCAGGTCGGTTTTTTACAAAGTTTAAGATGCATACTAGACCTTTTTTTTCTCTCTCCGTTTTCTGTTAAAAAACCACTGGCTGTAACTTGGTTTGCCATGTGTGTCTTGTTAAGGGCAGTTATGACAAATGGCAGCAGCTGTACAAACTAATCTCTCTGTAGCTTTCACACATGGCGCCCAATTAACAATGGACCACTGTGGGGCCCTAATCCATGGTGCAGCCATCTTCTGGTCCCGCTCCATGAGCCAACTGCCCCAGGAGACTCTTCTCTGCACTCCAGCTCGCCAACCTCTAACTCCGTTCAGATGGGAGGTGGTGAACACCACAAGGGCTGCATGGGTAGGAGAGCACGGTAGCCACCTTGTTTGGTTCCATGTTTCTCTGACACTCAAGAGCACTGGGTTTTATTTGTCACTCACAGCGATTAGGTTACAGCCCTGAGATTGCACACGTACATGTGAGCGTTTTTCGGATGATCACGTGCACGTAGACTATGAAGTCACGCGAGTGAGTGCATTGAAACACATGCACGCAGCTGCAGCTGATTGACTTAGCGGAGCGAGAGCCCAACAGGTGGGTGGGAGCCGTGTGTTTTTACGTACGCGTGTATGTGCAGTTCAGCTCTGCTGTCAGTGTATATACTTCCAGTGGTTGTTTGATGATAAACTGCTGTTTCTCTGGGCCTCAGATATCTCAGGGCACTGTGTAATGTACTTAAAGTGTGGGGGAGAGTGAGTCACACATTTCATTCACTTCCTCTGCAATCTTGTAGGACAGGCTAGTAAATTAAAATCCAGAGAGGTCTACTGACATTTTAGCAAAACTTAAAATATAGAAAAAATGAAAAATGAATTACATTTAATTAATTTAACTTTTTCCAGAGTCTCTTGTTTTGACTATAAATGTTCCGTCTACATTTCTCCTCTCAGATCACGCCATGTGAAGTTACTTGTCTCTGATTAGCAGTCTATTTTCCCCCCTTCCTCATCTCTCCCTGGAGTATGTCATCGTCAGTATGAGGCTGTGCATATGTGTCATATGTGATATAGACATTGAAACTGCGTTGAAAGATCGTTTTCTCTCCCTATCTGCACTGATGAAATGCATGTGGTTCATGGAAAAAAGCAGCTGCTTACGCATCCCGTGTGGCCCCCAATTCACTAATATGATTGGCTGTTGAGTGTCATCACGTGGTAATTTACAACGCATGTAATTGGTCTGCATTTCCTGGACGTCTAGTGTCGTAAAGAAGCTGGAAAAGCTGTAATAAAAATGTGACAGTTATCAATGATTTATGGAAATAGTTTCAGGTACAGATACGATGGCATTTGGGTCCAGATCTGGACTGCGGTCCAGCTATTGTTGTTTAATGAATGGTTCTTTTTATTTTAACTTTAGATTCATGCCAACTCTTTCACTCCCATGCCCAAACAATACCCATCCACCTTTCCTGGAAAGCTTTCAATTGGTGAAGTCCTTCACATATTGTTGGGCAGCAATATGTCGTACGTCTCTACTACTGTTCACTTGATGATGCCAAAACAGAAAGACGCCGCGTGGATCTAAACTCGTGTGAATCGCTGTTTCCACATATTCTTCACTCTGATGCAAAACAAAGCTACAAACAGGAGTTTCAGACTCAAAAGAAGGGTGTTGAAGGGTCGACGGCCACCAGGAAATCAGCGTGGACCCCTGCCAAATCTATGACATGAATGAAACAATTGGATGAAGGAAAATGAAAATGGTTGGGGTGTGATCTCTGGCAGCCAGCGCAGAACCAGTGCCAACTATTATGAATGGGAAACCGCTGCTGAGCTAGTGAGAAAAAAAGAAAGAAAGTACTTTTTTTTATCCGCCATCCAAGAATAATTAACTGCGTGCAGGCTTTCTGGTGAGGGTGGAGAAAGCCACAAGACACTTGACTCACATTTTTACTGTGCAGTAGGACAGTGAAACACAAAGACGGGGAGAATAAAAAGCAAAGACATGTTGCTTTATTGAAGTAGAGTTTAGATAATGCAAGACATGAAAAACGTGCAGGTGAACAAAAAAATATCACGTGTTTTTCTTAAATTGGACTCAAAGTAAGTTAGGTAGTTAGGTAATGACTCATGCACCTTGGCTTTCAATATTGTTTGCAAATCATTTAATACGCTCCACTTCACAATAATGTAAACAGTACTGCTTGAGTGACAGAACTTCAGGAATCTGCAGAAATCTTCATGTTGTAGCGCTAATGGGATTAGATCGTCACACTTTCGAGAATGTATTTTATCTTTCATTTCATTCATTTTACACAAAAAATCTAATATGTCTGGGCTGAGGTAACATTCGCACTGGGAACTTTTTCTCCATTTAAAAAAACAAAACAAAAAAACAACAGTTTAATTATCTAAGATAAATAATAATTTAATAATTTACTCCACGCTTGCATGACGGCGATGAAGTGTAGGTGTCTCTCACAGAGGATGACATGATGGAAAGAACAGAATAGATTTGGACACCAGGCCAATGCACTGAACATCCCGTGTGTACTGTGTCTTGAGGACTAAATGTACAGTGTGTAAAGCAAAAGAAAAGAAGCGTTTATGATGCCTGATGGTTTAATGCTGGAAGTTGGAGCATATAATTAACCAACACAAACCATAAAAGTCTGCATTTGAAAACTATTTTTGTATTTTTAATGGATACAGGGCTAAGCTCAGTGTGTTCAGTGTTCTGGTCTCGGGGTTAGTTCAATTGCTTTTTTTGTAACCGAGAGGCCCAAAGGCTCTGAATTTATTTTAATCCGTTATCATCTGGCCCCTGTCGCTGAGGACATAGTTTTTGTTTTACTATTAATCGGCATCTTGTATGCCACTACCATCACCCAGGACTGACAAAGCGCTCACTGTTTAGGGACAAATGCTCAAAACAAGTAGTGGTTTTCTCCATTATGGCAATCAAAGCAGTGTTATCAGCGATCAACTTGTTCTCACCCAGAGACAGAGAGAAGAATGCCCCATTGACTGATACTGCCTGCGAGGGCCGGTCGCGCTGATCTCCCGAAGAAAAGACCAGTGTCGCTGGTGGAACCCCCCGCTACCCCAACTGCCTCCCCACTCTTTGCCTTCTTCCCTCTATATATGTCTCAATACATGGGGATCTTAGAGAGAGGGGGATCTGAGGAGGGACGCATGAGGGTGTGTGTGTGTGTGTGTATTGTCGAGGTGCTGGCGGGCGACTGTGTCCCATGCTGGCGGCGTAAGAGGGAGGAGGGGGAGCTGAAAAGACGGAGCCGTCACCTGCCAGACTGCTGGAATGTTAATGCCATGGCTCTGATAATTGGATTTTGTACACACCGTCTGTGAGGAACGTCCAGCAACTTTCCCCCTCTTATTGTCCGACCCCGGCCTGGACCCTCAATAGGGCTTGTCTATGTTTATATAAGCACTCACGTCTCAATAAAGACTGTTTACAATGTGTGTGTGCGCACAGAAGTGTGTGTGTGTGTGTGAGGCGTTGACTTGGACTCGTGAATCGGAGCACGATTGTGTGCAACTGAAAACGAAAGGGAGAGAGTGTCAGATTATCAGGATTTGGCAAATATTAAACATATTAAAGACATTTATTCGGTCTTAAACAGGATTTTTCCAGATTTTAGCAGTGTCACAGTGAGAGTATGTGTATTTGGATTAAAGATTTTTCGCTAATGTGCATTTAAACCTTACAGACTATTTAGTCCACCACATACTCTGAGCTTTCATGTACAGTCAAAGGTAGGCACACCCACTCTGAGGTCAAAGGCCAGAAGGAAGCACTTGCCATTGGTGGAATGTGTGCGAGGCGTACATGATGTGCGATCATTAGGGATGTTATGGCTCTTGTTTGCGTCAGGGGGAGTCTGGAATCGGGCCGGGAGCTGTGACGCACTGGTTTCCCTCTCCCTGGCCTCCCATGCTATTTCCACCCAGGCTGCAGCGGCTTGAGCTGGTTAAACGTCTCGGCTGCACTGACCTAAATTCCTCATATTCACCTCAGAAGACCTTTAACCAACTGACCATTCTCCCCCATCCATATAGTCCTTCCTATGTGGAGAACACATGCTTTGTTTGTATCAACTTTCCTTCCTGTAGGAAGCTCCTTGTGAATAAAGTCATCATATTCCCAGCAGTAATTCCTCTGAGTAAGAACTGCTAGAAACAATGACAGAGGTTTTTTCTTTGGCACAGGGACTTGTTGTGGTTAGATAAACAGCTTCTAATTGCATTTAATCTCTGCTAAAGTAAGGCTTTTGACACAATTACTTTGGTATGTTTACCAAACAGCTGTTATGTGGATCTCCCTCTAAGATTTAATGGATTTGGTTCACCTCGCTGGTTAGTGGGGAAAAAAAAATAAGATAGTAGACATTTTATTAACTCATGCATGGGTTTGTCTGCAGTGTTCAAGTGTCTATTTAGTTTGGCAAAGATTTTATTATTGTAAGATGGCTTTGGTTTCAGATTTTCATTTTGTCCCGCTATAAAATTGTCTTCCTTTTCAAACAAATACAACCTAAATCAGAGGGTGATAACCTGATAAAATATGCATTTGAAATATTATTTTGTAAATTGTATTTTATTGAGATGATGGAAATGCCTCCATATTTGTATCAAATGACTTCCATGTCATGAATGTTTGTATTTTTTCAAAATATTGTACAATACTTTCTTTGAAACAACGTGATGACATCACGAGAAGATTGCAGATGGGTATCTTTTGCCCATGCTTGGCTGTAGTTTGCTCATGCAGGAAAAGGGTAGCTCAGTTTCAAGCAGAGGCCGTCCACTTATAGTCTCCTTTCCCTTTAACCTGGCAGTGGTGCGCTGTAGCATAAACAATGGTGTGGTCAGCCACCTTTGTGCTATTGTGGCCTTCCACGAGTCTGAACTCTGGCCAAAAGAATGTTGTTGCAGGAGACAGCGCCACAGCCAGACACACGAGCCAACCAGAGGCCGCGCTTCCAGGAGGCAAGCACTCACTGGACGTAGCAGTCAGTGATAGTGGTGTTTGACAGACGCTGGATCACGTAAAAGGAATTTGACTATGAAATTCAAACAAAAAGTGATGATTTGGCCGCAGCCTCTAAATGTCACAACTAAAACAAAACGCGAGTCACATTTTGGAGCGGGGATAAAGAGCGCTAATGTGCATGTGTGAGCCTGTGTGATTTGACATGCTGCCTGGGTTTAGTATTCATAATGAGGTGTTGCAAAACGCATGCTCTCTGCATATCTTGCTCGACTCACCCAGCACCTGTATAAACAGCAGTGTTGCGAAACAGTTCCAGGGAACGGCTCTTCCCAGGCTTGTTGTCAGAATGAGGTCAGTGAGCGCTTCTCTTTTCTCTCTTGCTCCCTCGTTTTCTCCCTCGTCTCCCTCGCACTGATTGTTGTGCTCGGTCCTTCCATAGCACCGGAGGAATAAGGCCACCAGATCAACGTCAGCGTCTCGGCTGCACACACTCGCTGTGCTTGTGTGTCTGCAGTGTGTGTCTCCAGTGACAAATAACAACTGTTATACTTTTAAAGGCAGCAATATTTCTGTCATGTTCTGTCAGCCTTGTTTTTACAACATGTTTTGAATTCCATTTTAGGAAACTGACCTTATATACCTCTCAAAAATAGTAACAGTCAGAAGGTGCTTGAGCAATAATGCGGTCATTGTAGCAATCAGAACTTTGGGGCTTTGGGAAATCCTGGAGCACTAATGGATCCACTTGTGTATTTTCTTTGGTTAGTTACGGAGATGGAGAGGTCACTACATCTGAATTCTCACATTATGACATCATTCAGCTGCTGCTGCTGATCATTTTACCCCCATAAAGGCACAAAAGCAAGCTTAAAGTGCACATAAACAGTATGAGGAAGCAGCTAATCGCGTCACACCGCCAAACGATGCGCTCCCAGAGGCACCGCTGGTGGACCGCGCCGTGTCTGGAAGTCTGTAACAGGATCTACAGAGAGGAGCACAAAATGGGTGCTTTGTGTCCAGGATTTGTCCAGACAAAACCAGATAAGGAAACCCAACAAGGCTGAGCTGAAGGAGCTGCCTCTGTGACTTGAGCAAATAACCTTTAATCTAGGTCATAGGGCCAACAGCAGAGGTAGCTTTATGACCAGCGATGGCATTTGTGGTGACATAATTGATAAAGAGAAGTTTGATGAGATGACATTACAATGAGTAGTTGACAAATTTTACTTCTTTTTTTTGACTGTTAGTATAGCAGGCCTTGGTTTGTTTCCTTGCGTGTCAAAATTGTAGCGTGTAACGTGTAAGTACAAACAGATGTCTGTTAGATTCGAACCATTGTCAAAAGAGCTTACACAATGCTGATTGAATCTATCAGCTCCATAGACATTGCGTGGCTGCACACAGGAAGTGCTTTTTTTAAGTTAAGACAGATGGAGGCAACAGCAACGTTGTGCTAGTAAAGCGAGGCGGCTGCAGACATATTGGAGTATAACAACAACAAGAATCGACAAAAGTTATGCATTGTGGCTTTAAGAATTGTGTAACCAGGGTTTTTTTTTTTTTTTTTTAATTTTAGCACAGCACCTCCTGAACATTTTATTTCCAAAAGACCTGAACCCTGCTGGTACGAATGAACAAGCACTATTTGGTCAATTCCACACTCAGATTGCAGCAGTAAACCGATGGAGCCCAATTCTCATGGCAGTCATAACAAGGCCCATGCATGTCTCCCCATAACTGTGGCCAGCCCCCGGGGCTGTGTGTCGTTCTCCCTCTGCCCACATCTCCCCTCCGTGTACCAAAACCATCAATGGAATGGCTGGGGGTGGAGGGGGGTTGGAAGGGGGCAGGACCAGATCCCTACATGGACCATATGTGTCGGCAGACCACAAAACACTGAAGCCATTACTTGGCCCATTCTAGTCAAATTGAAAGCAGGAGCCAGTAACAGCAGCAGCAGCAATAGCTAGTTTTGGCTGAGTGCATGGGGGCAGTGTCAGGAAAGCCCAGTCAGATGGTAGTGCTCATGCTGACTTGTTGACGGCAGCAGGCTGCAGACGGCTGATGTCTTGTTGTCATAGCGCCAGCTCCTCCCCTCCTGACCTCTGAGTGATGACGCTTGTCTGCTGCGCTCTGTTCTCAAGTTTGTAAATGTGTCTGCATGTGCATGAGCTTATTGAATCATCATTTGGGCAAATGGATTGCCAAATAATGCTGCCATTTGGATGCTGTGATACTCTCGCAACTTGGAAGGTTTTTTTAAAATGACATTTCAAAGTTAATAAAGAATAAACATCTGACTTGAATGATTTTCTGTTAAACTGGGGTCTGACTGTACTTAACCAATTTTCCTTTAATGTCATTAGAGATCAGTGCGGCCAATGGCAAATGATTTGGGGCAGATTTTTTCCCACCTCCAAGTATAACAGTGTTAATGATAACAAATAATACACAAAATTGCTTAATTAAAAAAAAAAGATCTATTTATTTATATATATGTAAATATATATATGTATGTATGTATGTTTGTATATATATATATATATATACATATATGCTGTGTATATACAGTATATATGTATATATATATATACATATATACTGTATATATACTTACATACATTTTTCAATTCAATAATAATGGAGTGATTAGTCACTGTACCGTTTTTACCCAGTCAGTCCAGCCATAAATGGAGGTTCCTGAAAACATGTCTTTAAGCAACATTGTCTCACGTTCATGTTAAATTAAAGCTGAATCGTTTGTTTAGCCGCAGTGTCATTGTGTAAACTGCAACCCTAAAAAGGCAAACGGTAGGAAAAGAATCCACTTGGCATTAGTTTGCTGCCCCCAGTATGCAGCTTGTCTTAAGTCTTCATGCTGCCATATGTCTTAAAGGAACCACATGTATCCAGCATATTAGTTCAGGGTATCATGTTACATGCAGCATACTGTACAGCATGCATTATGATTGTGGGTGATTTATGTCCGAGACATAGAACTCAGGGACGTTTTGCCCAGTTTTGGTTGATTTCATGAGTATTTTCTCCATTAGTATTTTTTGGTTTTCAGTTTGTACTTCAGCAGGCTTTTGTTTGCTGCATTGTCTTCATATGAGCGTGTGTGTTTGACGCCGTTTGTCTTTTATAGGCTCAGTTAAATTCCTTTCAGCTGAGGTATCCGTGGTGGCTCACCCACTTAGCTTTGGCCTGTCTGGTGCCACCGGATTTAGGTATCATCTCAAGACTCACTGCTGTGTTTGGGGACATTCCCTGGCAAATTTAATAAATACTCTACCCTTCTCTTACTGATGCTCTCAAGGTGGCGTCCCGTTAATTTATTTCTTTTGGTTGGACGGCGGGTGTTGGTAGGATAAGGCCTCATGGAGAAGACTTATCTTCAAGCGCGCGTCTGTCATCTGCTGCTGCTGCTGCAGACAGAGTGCTCTTTCATTCGCCCCCAGTGAAAGAGGGTTTACAGAGATTTGAGGGCCAGCATTGTTTGTGCTCTGTGATGCTTAATCACTTTTGATTGGACACCATATTAAAACTTGGGCTTGAGACTGGCGGGAGGCTCTTCATCTAAAACAAGAAGGGCCGGCACTGCCTCATAGGGTGGTTGACGGGGACAAAGGCATCCTGATAAGAGTTAAGCCAATAGACAGACAGGGGCGATAAGGACATATGAGAGTGAAACTTATTTTTAAATAAGTTATCTTGGATTCATACATTAAAAAAACCTCAACAAACATTGTTAGAGGGTCTGCATCTTTGCTGTAAGATGGCGGCTTATTCCTGAAGCTCCTCACTTTCTCCCCCCACTGCACTGCAGCACTGATTACACAGTGTTTACATATTCCATAGAGCACAGTGACAAAGATAAACTTCTCCCGATGCTTATCCCCCCGGCCACTATGTGGAAACCACTAAGATATAATGTAAACCAAACATCGCAGATGCCCTTTCATGTCTCAAGGGCCAGTTGTGTGTGCTGAGCGAGCTCGGCTTTTAGTGGAATAGGTTAAATTGGAGTTTAAAACGTCACATGTTTTTTCCTCATTAATGAGAATTTTCACACAAGCAGTGCTAAAACCTAGTAATAATAAAAGTAAAAATACTTTTTATTTAACACTACACTAAAACCAGCTCGTGTCTCCCAACAATTGGCGATGGGAAGTTTGCTTGCTCTGGTGAGCAGGAGAATTTGATGTACATCGCTGTGGGAATTAATATTTGCAACAAAGGAAATGCATTTGATATGAAATGTGATTAATGATCCACACATCAACAAAAGAGGGGAGTGTTCCACATAAAGTAGGTTGTGGGATTACTCTACTCTACTAGGACTTCTTGGCATTAATTGGCCTGTCTCTCCTGTGGCTCCAAGAGTGTTGCTGTCACTTTCTCAGCTCACTGCGGTTTGTGCGTGTTATCACTCTTGAGGTCCTTTGCAGTAAATGTGTCACAGGGAAATTGCACCGGTCCAAAAATACCCTTGCATGTGCGTTTCTCATCGTCTCACATTTGGGTTTGCTGAGTGTCTCGTTCCGCAGCCAAGAACGAGAGTCAACTGCTTGAATCATCAAGGCATCGGGATGTTCTGAGGGCTGCTCCTTTGTTTTTTTTTATCCTCTCACTTGAAAATGTGTAATTTGAATTGTCATGAATGAACACACTGTGGCCTTTTCACATTTGCAGGCTCTTCCTCCTCACATAGCACCTGCACCACCACACCTTGTTTTGAGAGGAAGCGCTTGCGGCAGGAGAACTGCTCAGTATACATAATGTGCTGTCTGTACAAACACCACAAACACACACATCCATACTCTCAAAGCTGTGTTTACCATACAGTCTGTAGTTGCCAAGGTTAACAAAGTGAAATGAGGCTGCTGTCTTCATTAATGAATAAGTGCCCCGTCAAGTCGAGCCGGTTTGCAATGTACCTCAGATGCTCTTTGTTGGAAGAACTGTAGAGACAAGATAGCTCTGCTATTAGACTTTTATAATGCCGCATGCTTAAAATTCAGTAATTCATCGACTCGATAAGTGAAGGTGCTCTCGTCACTGTGACTGTGTGTGGAAACCGTCTCGGCTTTGTCAGCCTTGTTTTCCACTCTGTACCACTCTGGCTCCAAGTCTCCCTCCATAAATCTAAAACTAATCCACCAAGTGCGAGCTCATCCCTCTTAATTTGTTTGCCCGCTTTACGTCCATGAAGATGTTCTCCAGTGACATCTAAGCCATCACACTGACAACCCCAAGTGGCTTCTAATACGCCAACTGATTCTCCTCCACAGCTGCTTTGAAGCTCCCTTTATTATGTTCGATGGGGCTATTTGCCCCCGCCTCCTCTTGTTTACGAAAGTGGCTCGATAGGGACTTTAGTGGGCACCGCTGAACTTGCAATCTGCGGTTTGGCCACATGGGCAAAGCTGAGGCCTACTTTAATGAAGTCATGAGAGTGACCCACTTCATCTTTATGCTAATGTGTTTGTTTTTTGATAACGAGTTGCGACTGACTCTGAAGAAATGTTTTTGGTGCCTTCATTAATCTTATATCTGTTCATTGAAGCAGTGGCTTTTTTGCTTGTACATATGCCAGAACCGTGTATTCCATACTGCGTGATAGCACTGAATCTCTTTGCTTGGCTGTTTGTCTGAACAAGAGGCTAATCAGCTGTTAAACAGAAAAGTGGCCCTTTTTATGAGGTGCTAATGGCTTCCTAATTCTTGGGAAAAGCCAAGTGACCAATTCGTTCAGTGGAGCATTTATTACCCCTTGCTCCTTGACCCCTTCTGCGACTTGTCAGTCAGTCAGTCCTGCAATAGTTGTTATTTACATGGTGCTGATTTGATTGACAATTCATTCTGAGATAATTTTAGTTTTCAGACCAATTTTGCTGTTTTTTTTATCTCTCTCATGTGGTCCATCATTAAAAATATTTACATTTACATTAAAACATGACCCCAAAGTAGTTATCTTAATGCACAGTGCAGTTCTACAGTAGTTGAACTTGAACCTTAAACTTAGGAGTGCATCAGACTGTTTTAAGTAATTACCTAGGTGTCCAGCAGAGGGTGGCGTGAGTGCTTCATCGTGTGACTGTGAAGCAGGATTTGTGTAACGGATACAGGGAATGGCAGAGATTATAAAATACATTTTTAAAACCAGCCCTAAATCATCAAAGAAACATTGTAATTACACCATTATAGTCTTTTATGAAGGATGGTGCAATATCATTATGTCCGATACCTGTACAGATATTAGAGGATTCTGTATTGACTGATAAAAATCTGTTTGATTCAAAAACTTTACAAAATTATAATGGCCTGTTTTGCCTTTTTCATATTTTGCCTTAAAATGAGCCCAATTTGCTCCCCATGATCACTTACGTTTGATGTACCAATATCTGATCTCATGATTTTGACCAGTATCAGACCGATACTTTTTAAGGTAGTATTGTAAAGTTTGTGCTAAAAGTGAATCTAGTCGTCGTATAATTTATATTTCAAGTGTTTCCATGAGATTACAGAGAAAATCAAATTTTTTTGTGCTGTTCAGTGTAAAAGTTGTAAAAGATAATTGTGAAAAGTCATGTGAATGAGTGATGAAGAAAACGTTAATGTTTGATTTAGGAAGTTGTATTTATTGCAGCATGCGCTACATTACATCAGATTAAATTGTGCAGGTGTATGTCTGTATGTGTGTATCACATTAATAGCTGTAGTATATCCTAACTATTCATATCATTCAATTAGCTAACAGCCTGTGCCTTTCGCCTTCTTACTGGGCCTTGTTGTCTTTATGGTTTCCTCTGGTGAAACGTGCGTAAATAGAGGTGGACAAAACTAGAGGTGATTTAGTGGCCTCGTCACAATGCGCCCTGCTCCGACGGCCGCTTCCTACCTTTGTGTGGTCGAGGGCTCAGGGGTGCGGTAGCGGATACACGGCCTGGGCCCGCGGAGGAAAGGAAACTGGGTGTCAAAGGTGGTCGCTTGCTGCTTCTGTTATCTGAGTAACAGACACTTGCAGTAGTGACAGTCAGCGACTAAACGTGTCGTTGAGATACTTTGAAGTGAATGATTGAAACGTTAATTTCACAATTTAAAAAAAAAAAAAAATGTTGCACATTTTAGTGTTCACAAGAAACTGAAAACGAAACAAGTATTTGTAGAGTTGAAAGAACAAAAGTGTTCCAGTTCTAACCTTGTTGCATGTGGACTGTTGCTGCAGGCTTTCTTTCTCCTGCTCCTCTCCGCACAGGCCTCTCCTGTAACCTTGAGAGAAGCCCGTGCAGGCCCCAAGTTCAACGAGTGCATGAGGCATATTTTCGCTGAGCGTGCTTGGACCGCCCCGCTAAACCCCTCGACCCCCCCCACCCCCCTCCTCGCCATACATACAGCTCTTTTTTTTTCCTTCTCCCTCCCTCCCTCTCCTCCTAAAGAGGACTCCCTGTAGGCCTCGCCTTTCACAGTGCCTGCAAAGGAAATACATTATGTGTAAAAAGAATTCCATATGGTGTCATACGATCTGTGTAATTCTCCCTCAATTGATAAAAAAAAAAGTCACCTTGTGTGCACAATTCTTTCCTTTGTGGAAGGTACTGTAGTCTCTACACTGTATGTGCCGCCTTGTAACATTTAATCCACGTTGTTTCCTCCCAGTCACAATTATGACACTGCAAATAATATTTAGAGGCTTTTGCCCAAGTGCATCAGACACTGAAAAAGCCGTTTAACCTGCTCAACAAGGAAACGTTGATAAAAGCACTTTCCACCTCCTTCCTGTGGCTGACTTCAGCTGTCGTACTTTACAGTGGCTGAGGTGGGGAGTGTGTGGCAGTCCTACGGGTAGTAGGCTCTTCCAGGTAAGCACTGCCAAGTTTAAGTGGCTTGGACCAAACCCCGCACCGCAAATGGGAAGTGATTTCTGCAGGGCTGCCAACCCTGTGAGTGTCGTGAGTGTAGCATGACTGTCAGTGGAGAGACGTGTACATTCAAGCAGGTTAGAAAGAAACAAGAAGCTATGTCGATACTGTATGTAGGTGGATTACACGGCATGCCCCAGTTGCCTCTGTTGATATTCTTTACAGTTCCTGTGATGCAGAACTGGGGCTATAGTATCAGGAGACTAGTTTTATGGTTCCTTGGACAGATTTCAGTGCACTACTATAAAGTAAAACAACTAAGTGAAGATTTTGATTCAGCCTTATGTGTTTTTACTTGCTAATTAAAAAAAGTATGAATCATTTAAGAAGTGAACAATGAACAATTGAGTACTTTAAGAGCCTTGAGGACTTCAGGCAAGGGCTGAACAATCCAAATCGCAATTTTAGACAACACATAAAATGGTGTAGGTTGCAGTGCAATCCGTCTATTTTCGATTGGTCTATGTTTTATGCTGATTTAAATAAGTCAATACATAAATCCATCCATATCAAATTCGTACCACTTTGTGATCCACATGAGGGTCGCGGGCAATCCGTAAATGTTAGAAACAATTCAGAACCCCGTGTTTGAGCAGAGGTCTCAAACCTGTGGTCCGTGGGCCCAAAGTGGCTTACCAGTTGATTTTATATTTTACATTCATATTATATTCCTTTTAATGAAAACTGGCCTATGATCCGTACAATGTTTTTGCAATAATAAAACATTACGATATGTTTATCACATTATTAAATTTAACATTAATTAATTTTTTTTTAACCATACCAAAACAAACACTTTCAATATCAACACTTTGAAATACTGAACTGAAAAATGTTTTCCTACTGACCGAGTATATAAACACAGTTATCCAAATTGTTCACAATGATAATTTTCATAATATCACTGCAATATTTCCTTCTTTATTTAGGAAAAATTAAAAAACTGCACGTGTGTACTGTAAATTCCTATGCTGCTTGAAGCAGCACCAGCTTCAGTGGAGGTGAGCGAAGCACGGCAGAATGAAGACCCAGTCAAACATAAACATTACCAACTTCAGTCTGTATTTTCTTTTTCTCGATTCATTATTGCCGTGCGTGTCTCACTGAGCTGCACCAGGCAGAACAGGAATCATTTCATTCCTCAACCACCCGGCAGCATTTAGCATCAACCTTATTTGGCCTCCCAACCACCTTTGATCGCCGTGAATGAACTTTTGGCATCTCAGATAAAGTTAAAACAACATGCTCAAACGAGTGGAAGGCGTAGACTGTGGGAGCTGGCTGTGAAACGTCTGCGAAAGGCCCCCACAATGTTGCCCTGAGTGGACAAATCCTAGCAGGCTGAGGAAGTAGAGGAAGGAGTGCTGGGAGGGTTATACGGGCCGGTAGGAGATGTGTGAGTAGCTTGCAGGGAAAAGCGGGAAAAGGGGGAATTCCTGTTCCTGAACTGAAAAGTGATGGAAAAAGTGAGTGCGAGATGTTGCTCACGCTGCTCCATGTCAAAACAGCCGAGTGCTGCCGTCATCTGTGCAAATATTTCAAGAGATTATGGTTCCAGAGCCTCGTGGGAAAGGCTGAAAAAGAGCTCTGAGGACAACTGGGCTTTTTTTAACGTGGTCAGACCAAGAATATATTTTCAGAAAAACTCAATGTTCACAAATGGAAAACCTGCCATGTTGAGTCCATGTCTTTTTTTATCGTGATAAGAAGAAATGGCTCAATACCACTTTTTTGTGTCTGGGTCAGCCTTGACCACCAACTAATTACAATATCAGACTGATCAGTACTTTTTAACAAAGTTAAACTTGTCTGTTTTGCTTTTTTTTTTCCCCATTTATCTCATTATTAATCCAATTCACTGATTTTGACCAGTGTCAGACTGATACCGAATATCCTCTCTGTCCTTTTGCTGCCTTACATCAAAAGGACCCAGATTCACGACCCGGTCCGACCAAGGATGTGGGTTTCCTCCAGGTTCTTCCTCCCAAAAACATGCAGAAGTTAATCGGACACTAAATTCATTGTACGTGTGAGTTTGCGATGGACTGGCGACCTGTCCAGGGTGTAACCAGCTCGACCCTCATGTGGAGGATAAAGCGGTAGACAGTGAATTATATTGCCAACAAGAAAAAAAAAATACCCTGCATGTTCAAATCTAAAATTGACACAAGGTTTGCCGGCACGGTGTGTACACTGATACCATAGCAATGTCTATTAGATTTGTATAATCTCTAATATTACAATCCCTAAACTCTGAGAGGCTACTGATGTACTATCCTCCAATCATGTGACCAAACTGTCTCTCTGGATGCTGCACTTTGTTTACGACTCTCAAACAACTGAATCTGAAATTAATTTAGCGCCTCTACTCTTCCCACTGTACAGTGGTGCTGTGTAGCCAAACCACATGTTGTTATTGCTGCAGTGGCAGAGTGGGCTGCCCCAGCAGGCCTTAGTAGCACAGAACAGATTTGCTCTGTTTTTTTGCCAGGAATGTCGAATAGAGTTCTCTCTCCTTCTCTGTCTCACTCTCCAGTGATGAAAATTACGCTTAGTGTGCACTTAAGTATGATTTATAAATCAGACGCTTGTGGCGTGGCAGAGGGAATACTCTGCAAACCCTGAGAGATAGGATTTGCATTTTGATCTCCTTGCAAGCCTAAGATATTTTGTCATGATTAAATGATGCTTTATTGTGGTAAGTGACGGGCTGTTGACTGGATTGAGTCTCCGGGTGCTTGTGTTTAAATTATACATGTGGGACCCACAACCACATAAGAGAAAAGACGGTTTGCACCTTAGCTGCTGTTCGCTGGATATCTCCAGACACTGGGAGTGTCCAAGAGGAGCTCCTGTCTCTGGAAGTCTGCCAACTCTCTGACCTTGTGGCGGTCACTGCCTATTGAATTATGTGAGAACCTGTTTTATGATGCTGTGTCTTTAAAACACTGCTTCATCTGACTATGTCTCACCAGACTGGCACTTAGCTGGAGCAGTGATTCCACGAGAACCACCAATACTTTTCTCTATAAGAGCAGTGGTTTTAGTCAAATGACTCATATAATCTCCTGTGTTGCCCTAAAAGCTTCTCTCCTTGGTCTTGTGCCAGTGAAGAGACCCAAACCCCACTCCCTCAAGAAACCCTCTTGGCCCAGAGCCGCGATCCCCCTGGATGCTTTGATTTGGTCCGGCTCCGACTGGGGGCCTCAGAAAGTCATGTCTCCAGGCTCATTAACAGGAAAGGAGGGGTTTTACTGGCCATGCGGCAGGCAGCCGGCTTTAAACCCACCAACAAGCTCCTCTCCTCCATCTGAACAACTTACAACCTAAAGAGCTTACACATGTTTCCATCATTACTTCACTCTTTTGGGGGGAGCGAGGAGTTTCAGGAAAGCGTGTTCATTATTCCAATGAAGGCTCTTGAAGATTGCTCTGTACTTTGCTAAGCCTCAGACATATGGTACACAAGTAATATCTTACTTACATGTAGGCTAATGTTAGTGATTAGTTCTAATGTAAATCCAAGTATCAAGTATAGAAAGCACGAGAGCTCAGTAGGTGATCTGGAATTTTTTTTAACCTACATTCACCCAAAAGAAATTCACCACACCTCTTGAGCTGTGTTGTTCAGAGACAGACAAATGTGGCCAAAAACATAATCTCACTGGCTGAGTTAATTATCTGAGCAAACACGATTCCATATCTAACCACACTTTCATCGCCAGCTTCTCTACTTGACAGGTTTCAATGGTAGATTTGAGTAAATACCACACACGGATTAAGTTTTGACACCCAGGCTTATTCCCATGATGCATTTCTGAATAACAGATCAGGTGAGGTGATAATGCAGCAGCACAGTGTACTGGATTGTGCAGAGAAGGAAAGCTACAGGACTGCGTTCTTTTGCACCTGCTGCTTCATTCCCTACTGGAGTTGTAATGGCAAAAATAAACTGGCTCGACATCTGTTGGCAATGTCAGTAGTCTGTTTTTATGCTTGTAATGACACATTAAACTCTGTGGTTGATCCCCCCCCACCCCCCAACCCCCCTTCTCCACCCTATGTCCCGTTCCAGGGGAGCAGTGCCAGCAAAATAAGTCTGAATGAGGGCACGCTTTGTTTTCTTTGTCTGTTTTGGGCCAAGATCTGGTCTTAGATGTGGTGGCATTCTATGATCGGATAATTCCTTCCACGTCCCCTCTTTAAGGTGTGTGAGTGGGCGTGTGTGTGTGTGTGTGTGTGCGAGTTTTACCACTGCTCACTTGGCAGAGCTCAGGGAGTGCAAACAGTGGCAATGGGTGGCAGGGTTCCTCTGTGGCCTCCTGCCCAGCTGGAGTTCAGCCATTTTGCCCTGTGAGGGAGCACCCATTTGCCCTGGCTTGGCCTGCTGCTCTCAGGCAGTGGGAACTCCTCTTGGCCGAGGCCCGACACCATCATATGCGACAGTCACTGACAGGAACTGGCAGAGAACTCACATGCACAACATCAACATTGCATAAGACTGAATCCGTCTTAGATGGCTTTGCTTCTGTAACTGATTTAAGAAGAACAACCTATTATTTGCAAACTTGTTAAGGTTTTATTGAAATCGTTTTATCTTTTTAAATTCAATGTGATTTTTACTGGAATTAGTTGTTGAACACAGTTGAATGTTTTCTTGCGTGTTTGCTTAAGGGGCAAGGCTGTTTGGGTATGTTTGTGGTTGATTGATGATAACGATGTAGGTGCCGTTGCATTTGCTAACTGTGCTCCCTTATCAGTGTGGACCAGAGAACCACACATGTACCATTCATAATACATTCATAATACTGCATGTCCGAAATCTGGGAATTTGTTTCAGATGATTTTCAGAAATATAAAGTACCTTTGAAAACCAAACAATACATTATTGGGGGAGTACAGTATATGGGAGCTGAAAGAAATGTGCTGGCTATCAGCAGTTAAGCCTTGCGAGTATCACAACCAGGCTGTCCTTGAACTATGATCTGTGGGCCAACTTGTCTCTCTTGGGAGAGCGGGGAATTTCCCAGACCCCTAAACACCCTGAGCAGCTAACATTCCCTCTGTCCAAACCCCCCTCCCTCTGGACCAGTCGAGACGTGCAGGTTTGAACCCTCTCTCTGTGTTTCTGGCCTCCCATGCCCATTGCCACTCAAGCAGCAGGGGTCCGCCGCATTTGTCTAATAATTATCCGAGTGGATGGGGGGGTTCTGAAGATGAAAGACACGAATCACAGAGCTCCTCTGTCAAAGGTCTGTCTGCCTGACTAGGGGGTTTTGGATCTATCTCCCTTGTCCTCTTCTCTTTCGCTGCATCTACTGCCCACCCCGCCAACTCTACTCCGTCTCTCTCACACACACACACACACACTCACACACACAGGCTTACTTTTCCTCAAGAGCTGCCTCCACGGAGCATAATCGCCGACAGTGAACGCTCGTGCATGGCCCCCACTAACACCACCCCACCCCACCAGCTACCCCGCTGATTCATTCACAACTACAAAACTGCAGAAATACCCCCCACCCTCACATCCTGAAAGACTTCAGACTCTCTTCTTCTTTTTTTTTTTCTTCCTGACCCTCACATGCTCCGCCCACCGACCCATTGGCTAGCCTCCCACCTCAGCCAGCCCCCCAATCCCCCACCCCCCGCCTCATCCTTTCTCCTCCCCACCCTCCCCACCACCACCTTTCTCCTTCTTCTCCTCTTAACTACTGGCTAGGAGTTAATGGACTGTTTTGGCGAGTCTCCAGACGGTGAGTGTCACCTCATTAGCCTATAGCGGCTCGGTCCCAGACTGCTCCTTGTGTGTGTGTCAGTCTGTGTGTGTGTGTGTGTAGGAGGAGGACTACAATGACGGAATGCCATTGGTTTGGCTCCCCCAACCCTCCCACCTCACACCCCTTACCCTCTCTCCTTCCCACCACTACAATGAATGAGAAAACACGCATGCATAATGAAATCTATAGTCTCGTCCTCACTCCACCCTCCTTTCCCTCTTTCCGCCACAGCCGTGCATTAAAACAAAACAAAAAAAACACTCCTGCTTGGAAGTTTGCCACCATGGTTATTAAAAAGTGTCTACGAAGGAGAGTGATGTGGCCAACCTTCCACCCTTGCATGGACCTATCCTTTTTTATCCTGGCTCGCCGAATGGCAGGGTGGCAACAGCGGGCAAATGTAAATGCCACCCGGTCCTGCCAGTCAATTACACCACAACAAAGCTAATTGTTTGTTTGGTGCATACCACAAAGATGCCAAGGTTGGCCATTGACGGGCCCCTTTGTTTCAACGCAGATGCAAAGTTCCCTTTTCTCACAGGCCAGACTTAACGCTGATTACACTTGTGAATGATGAGACTTCACTTTGGAAAGCCGGCGAATGCATGTGAGAAAAGAAAGAAAAAGATGGCTATGCAAAGAAGCACTTTTAGTCATTTTGTTGTTTTCATTTGCCACATTAGTGAGCAAATCATTTTGATGGTAAAAAGTAAAATATTCAAATATCTTCCTAAAGCATGACTTGAGTTTATATACAAACAATGCCAAATTCAAAGACATTTTCTTTTTTTTTGTACTCAAATGTCCGTTGGGAAATTTGTCCCTGAAATTAACCCATCCTCTACTAGGAACCTTCTGAGAATTAGAAGCAGTGGGCAGTGGGAAGCTTGCTCAGGGCTAGCTCATCTTTTTTGACCTGGTGGGGAAACAAATGAGCATTTTTATATCATAATTACCTTAAATGATTGGTAAGATTATCAAAATTGTTAGAGAGATTTGTGTTCACATTAAGACTATGCCTTAATACTATCACTTAATGTAATGGATGGTGCCAGGTGCCACAAAGGAGATTAAAAAACAAGTTTGGGCAGCAAGCTGAGAGTGAAGTGTCAGCGACAGACAAAATGAAAGAGGACACAGTAAAAGGAACAGAAAAGGGAAGGCAATAAAAAAAGCAAAAGGAGCGGCTGCAGTGTGAGAAAAGGACAAACAAAGTAAGTGGGGAGCAGTGTGTGTGTGTGAGTGTGAGTGGAGGCCGGTCTGGTAATTTTTTTTGGGACTGATGATGTGCAGTGACTGAATGCAACACCGACAGTGTGTACAGTGCAGGACAGCTAACTTTTACCATGAACGCTTGTGATTTGTCCATATGTGTCAAGGTGGGTTAACTTTATTTCCGAAATTAAAAAGGTGGGGAAGTTGAACTCAGACGGCTTAACCCTCATCTGCATCTTTAGTTTTGAGCCAGTGTATCTCTTTGTGCTCGCCCCGGTTCTTCCTTCTCCTCTCAGGCCGATGTGGCTAATGATCTTTCAGGCCATTCAGTCCGTTGTTCAGGGCCCACTCGCCGCTGAATATGCTCCCTCCCCGTCCACACTGTTTGGTGACCTCAATGAGGAGCCTGTTGTCCTCCCCGGCTCGGTTAAAATGCTCTCCTCTTTTCATTGCCGTGAGAGTTTATGGAGGAGAAGGCACAGAGAGCCGGCGCAGAGAAAGAGGGCCCGCTCTCCACCAGCATTAGCATGCACTGATTAGAAACAAACACACACTGATGATGCATGCATGCACACACACACACACACACACACACACACACACACACACACTATGGCTTGTCATTGTTCTTGTCTGGGCTGGGATCCCACTTGATTCCATAAGTCTCAAACCCCGACAGTCCTACTGAGTGTGTACATGCATATGTGTGTGTGTGTGTGTCCCTTCCCGCTCCATTGAACAAGTCTGTGGTGTCTGTCTTGGAGAAAAGAAGCAAAATGTCATTGTTCTCACAGACGTTTCAACTTTGCCCCCTCTCACTTTCTCCCAGCTTCTCTCTTATGTTCATCTGAATGTGTGTGTGTGTGTGTGGGTGCATGTGTGTGTGTAACTCATCCTATTGTACCTGCATTCCCCCGTCCGTGTCATTTGATAGGGTAGCTATCTGGATTACTAGGTGCTTCTGTAAGTCAATAAGAAATACTCGCCTTGTTCCAATTATGAGATAATCATTACAGTGTCACACAGTGTGTGTGTGTGTGTGTGCCACTGGTGGAACATAGTCATAGTTTGTCAAAAGGAATTCAAGACTATCGATTTCTGTCTGCACAGAGGTGTCAGATTTTTTTTTTTTTGTAGAGGGTTGATGACCCACCAAATATAGGTAAAATAGTTCCACTATGATACGACTCTGCTTTTCAAATGTTTGTGTTTTATCACTTAGTCAACGCTCGTCCTCCTTGTGAGACGACACAAGATGGCGTCCAACTCGGCTACATCATTTGTCTTCTCCCTCGGCGTCGCTCTCTTTTTTTGGCCAGGTCAGGTGCCAAACCTTTGCAGAATGCCATGCAGGAGTCCAGGCGAGTGCGGTAGGGGGTACTGCGATGCCAGCATTTGGTGTGTGTGTGTGTGTGTGTGTGTGTGTGAGCAGGGAGGGGGTTAGTGGTGGTGATGGCGGGGGGGATCATCATCGCCAGTTGGCAGGCTGGCACACAATGCCTGGCACGATAAGATCCTCCCTCTTCTGCGGGCAGATTTCCTCGCCCGAATCTTTTGTTTGGCTTGTTTGGGTTGCGGCTCATCCTGATAAAGGCCACTTTGTTTAGACAACAAAGCGCGAGGGACGGAATAAAGAGAGAGATAAAGAGACAAAGAGGCTAAAAAGGCGGCAAACCGAGGAGAGAACCACATTCATTCAAAAAAGAATGAAAAAGTGAAGAAGATATCACAAAAAAAAAAAGAAAAGATATAGGACTCATGCTTTAGCAGATTACATGATATTGTCACAGATACACAGTGAACTGTAGATTCAGAGATGAGGTACAATAGAGGACAGATACTATTGCAGGCACTGGGACAGCGATGGACAGATAGTGAGGGGAAGGAAGAAAGAAAGATTTGAAGAAGAGAGCAGGTTCTGCCGGCTGTTGGAACTCAGCCCAAGTAGTGTGAGGTCATCAGCAAAGCTGTGAATGATAGAAACCAGGAGCAGAGCAGGACAGTGCACAAAGTACACACACTGCACACGCACACGCACATGCACACACTGCACGTACAGCAGACAGTCATTTATGCATTCTGTCAAGACTTGCATGACCCTGTGCTGCACACACACACACACGCACACACTCATATTTCAGGCGTGCATTTGCGGCAAAGGACACACTGGAGTCTCCTGCAGCGAAACAGGAAAGAAAGGCAGGAGGACACCGAGCAGAAAGTCTGCTCGGCCACATCAAATATTTACCCAGGAGCAGCTGTATTGTCGAAACATTACGCATCAGAGCTGCTCCGTAATTAGGTCGATATTTTCAGCCCCCCTCTCCCTCTCACTGTTTCCCTACTTCTCCGGGAGTCCACCCCACCTCTCCACCTCTCCTCTACACGACCCTCCCCTCGCCTCCCCAGGCTGCTGAAATGCGTCTTGGCTCGGGACCCATGCCTCTGGCAGCCAGAGTGTTATACATGTGCACAGAACCCCGCTCGGCATAAAATGGCTGCCAGACAGGCTTCTCCTCCTGAAATGTCGACAGCGGTATGCATCGGCAGGGTGTGCGTGTCACGCGTGCGCACTGTTTTTGTTTTTTTTCAATGGAGTATATCTGTACATGTCTGCAAGGAACGTGCACCGCTGTCACATAAAAAAAAAGTTTAATGCGCACTGTACAGTATGTGCATGTGGGCTCCGCGTTTTAGTGGGTGTCATGCCAAAAAAACGAGTGGGTGGGTTAGTTAGAGTGTGTGTGAGTGTTTAAGTTATTATAAAATCCAGACGAGTAACACACTTGGGTGTAGAGACGACTCACAAGCTCTGAGAAACTTTCTTGCCGAGCCAGATTTCTGTTGCCATTACCCCTAATTGCCCTAATCATTACAGTGGAATGATAAGTATCCCTCTGGACAAGAAGGTGTAAGAACTCATGGACACGTCCAAAATATCCCTCTGCAACTTTTTTTTTCTTTTTTTTCTGCTGAGTAACAGCAGATAATCTGATTCATACATGGTGCTGTTTTTTTTCACTTCCTTCATGAACCAGTTTGTTTATTTAAACAAGTGGCAGGGACGGTGGGTGCCAAGAAATGTTGTTTTTGGAAAAGGGCCGTGTGTGTGTGCATGTTTATGTGTATGTGTGTGTGTGTGTGTGTGTGTGTGTGGTGTCTGGCTCTGTGATCAAGCCCTGCCAAGCTTCCAGGGCAAAGCTCAGCCTCCTTGGCCGCAACTGTTTATTTACAGGTTACACTACTGTTTATTTAAAGACTATCAGATTGGACGGGCTTCTGCACAGGACACCTTTCAGATACAGATACCAGGATTTGGGCTCCTCTTATCCAACTGTATTTCAGCCATTTTCTGAGCTGTTTAAAAAAACTAAAATACAAGTCAGAATCTTTCTAATTGGATAAAACTGACTTGTACTTGAATACCTGTTGAGTTACAACATGTACTAGATGTGAAATGTCTTAAATAGAAGACTGGAGCAAACTCACAGCCTGAGAAATGCATATTTACAGTGAATATTCGAAGAAATAGAAGTATGAAGCCTGCCCTTCTTGGGTCAAAGGTAAAATGTAATGCAATAGGGGAGGTGTTTCTAGGTCTGGTGCAGGCCTGGCAGATGCTCCATATGCTTGCATCCCACCTTGAGTCATCCAGGTGGTCTCTCCTGGTGCTACAGTGGGGCCTCATGCTGGAAGATTCTTCCTGGGATCTCTAATTGCCATGACCATCTGCTCTTTTTGTCATGGTTGCCTGTTCAGCACTTGATGAAGAAAAAGGAGAAGGAGGAGAAAACCAAACAAAACCAAACCACAAACTCTAATCTGATCTAAACAACCCGGTGCTCCTTTCCCACCTTTACCTCTTCTTTTTTTTCTGCTCCTCCGACACTTTTCTCTTCCCTAGTTGGTTTCCTTCCCTCTCAGCAGTTCTCAGAGAGTGAGCTTGGCGTTGGCAGCCACAACTAGACTGATGGATGAGTCTGAAAGTGGCATATAGGGGGGAGGGTGATACAGGAGAAGACAAGGAGGCAAGGCCACTCAGTTCCCTTTGCCAAATCCACACAAACCTCAACTCAGCCGCAAAACCTGCTTCAGAGACTGAGTGTGTGTGTTGGTTTGCTATCAAGGGCCATTTAAATAGCGGAGGCAGACACACTTCAGTAAGCAAGATACTCTACTAAACTGACTGTAGATGTGAAAGTGAATGATTGGTCTCTACATGTTTGCCCTGTGATTGATTGGTGACCTGTCGAGGGCCTTTCGCACCATGTCGCCTGGGATTGACTCCAGGTCCCCGCGACCCTCGGGAGGAGGATAAAGCGGTAGACAATGACGGACTGAACGAAAATGACTTGGTCATGTTCAATACAGACATTTAAATTGAATTCATTTACAGGAACGTGACACTTTTGAGACTATAAGCCAGTCAGAAATAAACATTGTCAAACTGTTTTGTTTGTATACACGAGAGACTTAACAGAGACTGCACTGAAACAAGTTTTGGGGGAGTCAAGATTTTACTTTTATTGGATGAAGAGCTGAGATATATCGTAGGACTGTAACTTGCACAGTGTGTCTCGCATGTTTTTAGAGCTAAGCACTCTGGTAAGATTGTTTTTTTTCTTTCTCTTCTTAACGTATGGTCCTGTTCCCTCCCTACTTTGTCATTGTTGAGCTTCGGCCAAGAACATTCTGTTTTTGCAGTCCTGTTTAATAGTCAAATTTAGTAGAGGGGGAACAAGAGTGAGTGGGAGAGAGACATAGAGAGAGAGCAAGTAAGGGATAAATCTTTCAACCTTTTTTTCCCTCTCTTTTTCACCCCTCCTTCTGCGCTTCTCTCCGTTGCCTGTGTAATACAGCTCATGAGACCTGTGGCAGAAACATGGGTGTTGTTGTCAAATGTATCTGAGTTCACTATTTCGAGCTTCTTGTCTTGCTTGTCTGGATGATAAACTCCCTTTAAACTTGGCCCAGGTTGATTTGCAATGGGTTTCCACTCAGATTCCGCCATTAACTGTGAGGCAAGGCAGGATTTGCATGCACTCCAAGATCACATGACTGCAGGTTTTTATTGGCTTCAGCGTTAATCGGCATCAGCGGGAACAAAAGATTTGGATGAACATGCTGGCTGGTTCTGTTTTATTTTTGCCAGAGATGCGCCATTTTTGTTGCAGCGCTACAACACACATTCATCGACCGGCCGCTAGTCGTTTTACACCCAGATTGATCCAAAAAGAGACCAGAGTAAAAGAAGCTCAATAGATGCTTTGTCTACAGTAGTTGTTGTTGTTTTCATTTGGTTTCCAATGTGTCTGTTACGTCACAATTTAGAAGAAGAGAAAAAAAACATCATTTTGAAAAAATGCAGGCCTCTACGTGGCACATAACAATGTATACAATCACAGAAAGAGAGACATAATGAAGAAAGCCCGGGGGACCAAGGAAAGAAAATAAAAGCTATCATAAAGTGAACCGACCAAATTACGAAGATAAGCAACAGAGAATGCATGTGCGAGAGAGAGGAGGGACTATGACGTCCTTGTTTTCCCAAAAGTAGCGTCTTAGTTGTCTTCATGAAAACGCAAGGGTGGCGTTTGGAGATGTTCCCACTCTGAGACCTGTTTTCATTTCAGCATTTCAGTGCTCCCAAAACGTCAGTTCTGTGTGGATACAATTAGGGTTAGGGTAACGTAGACTTGTTTTTGTGTGGACAGTAACTTAGTGTGAAAAAGGTTTGTGAGTACAAGGCCTCACCACAAAAAACCAACCATCATTGTGTGTACAGATTGCCATCTCACAATGATTCCTATCATTTGTTGTGATGTTTTACAGCGTATGTGCTGCATGATGCAAAAGGAAAAGGACCCTTGTTGCCTGTCAGTGATAAATGAGAGCAGGAGCTGATAGATTCCCCTCCCAGCGGGGCTCAGAGGGAAAAGACGTCAATCCGGGCCATCTCATACCACAGCCTGAGCAGCGTAGCCGGTGGAAAGAATTCCACTCATGTTTCCTTGTATTTTCCCGCCCCTCCTGTCCTCTCTCCACATTTTGTTCTGTGTTCGTACCTTGCACAGCAGGACTGAACACATTCTGTACCCTCCCAACACTCCCTCAGCCCCCTTTTGAAAAATTACCCAGCCGTCTGCTGGTGAAAACTTTGAAAGTCAGACACAGAGCTCTCTCTTCAGTTTGCCCCACCAGTCATGATCATGCTGTTCAAACAACACTGTCCTGTTCAATGTGCAGTCGGCACACTTTTCCTTAATGTGCAGATAAGAGAAAAGGTTTAGTCTCCCTTGAAGGAAATATCCCGAATCGCACTTTGTCCTCTTGTTGTCCTCAAGTCATTTCTTTATTTGACGGTGGTTAATCAACAATAGGTGAATGAAAAAGTGAACAAGTGAATGCTTTTATAGATATAGTAAAATGCAGATGTATTTATACGTAAAAAACAAACAAATATTCTTGTCACAGTCCCATGAGGATTATAGCTGAAAATAATGAGTGACGACAAGGAAACTGTGTTTTAGGAAGACGGTATGTTGTTGTCCTCATGTTATACTAACATGGCCCCTCCTCTCTCTCTCTACATGTTTGCAGACTCACAGCAGTCAGGAAGTCCCAGTAACAATGAGCCAGGCAAGAACCCTCTTCCAGGTATGTGCAGCACCAGTTCTCCCTTCTGTCTTTGCTCTATTGTGCCCCTGCAGGTTGCTCACTGCACTGCAGTCGACAGCATTACTTACTTAGGGGCTGTCCGTGGTGAATCCGCTTTTTTTTATCGTATCAGTGTTTCATCCACACGGAAATGGCGTATTGGAAATTCTATTTTTTTGAAAATGGGTCCGAGAGTGGGACAATCTCAAAAATGCCACCCTTGTATTTTCATGTAGACAACAATACGCTACTTTGGGTCTTGGTCTGTTTGCTTTACGATTACGTACTTATATTTTCTGTCCTTCTTTCCAGGCTTTCAGCATGTCTGTGATTGTATACATTATTTGAAAAAAAAAAAAAAAAGAAAGAAAGAAAAGAACGTTTGTACGCAGTGCACATGACGTACGTCTTCTTCTCTGCTTTTGGTTACTGGCCTGGCATATTTAGGACAGCGTTTCGAGTCATTTTCGTGTGGATGACAACATTTCCTGACATGATGCCGTGTTTACGTAAAACCTTTCCAAAACGACAAAGAAAAAGACCGTTTATGTTTCGTTCCGTTTCCATGTGGATCGGGCCTTTACGGTGCTGATCTGCTGTGAACCTGGTGACTTGCTGTAATAAAAACAAGCTGCAGCCTGGTCACAAACCATGTGGTTAGGGGTAGCAGTCTGCTGTGAAGTGTGCAAAAAAACGGCTATTTTGAAACATCAAAAACTTGGGGGTCCATCTTATGCTATTACTCCACTTCTTAAACTGCTTACAAATGAGCCATCAATTGAGAATACATAAGCCAAATTGACACATTTAGTGTAAAAGGCGTAAATTAAAAACTTGAAGTTATTATTTAGCTTCACTCTGACATTCACTGGCTGAAAGGAGACATTTTTAATCTTTGCATGGTGTAATATAAAAATTTTATTGGATCATTAAATGTGAATTGTCATCATCCCGGTGGCAACATCAAAAACAGCAAAGCATAACAGGAGGTTGCAAATTTGGCTGGTAACAGAGCTCAACAAGGTGTGCCAGCAGACCTGTGGAGAACGTTTTTTTTTTTTTTGACAGCGCCGTTCCCCTGAACTGACCTGCACAGTGTCGTCACAATGTTGGTATGAAAATAGTTTGAGAAGTGTAATTAGTTTTCTACCTCAAGAGCAGGTTCTGCTCATGTGAGTTCCAAGGAAAACATACCAGCGATCCAATGACTCAGGCCTGGGAGGTTTTTTGGCGGTGGCGCAGTTCCCTGCTAAAGCCGTTGGCTCACAGGAGTCATTAGGCTTTGTAAGCACCAGTCAAGCTGCCTATCTTTCAGTACTGAATCAAAGTCATTTGGGTGTCAATTACTTGTCTGTTTCTGGGGCAGGTCATTCAGAAGATCATGAAAAGAAAACATCATAATTATTTGTTTGTTTATTCTAAAAAATAGTACGAGTGGAGATCACCTGCAGCGGAAACAACCTTGTCGCGCCTCAAATGCAGCTCATGATCCCAGCGAATTTCGTGTGGCGATACTTACACTGTGTCTTAGCATAACAGAGTCAATATTGACACTTGTGAAGTTTAACTTGGTTATTTAATTAACTAGGCAGCACCTGCGGCACTGGCTCATTCGTTTAATGTGTTTAATCTGCTAATCTAGTCATGCGTTCCTACTCGCTTAAAATAAAGTTTTCACTCTTATCTTATCTTACCTTCCCATGTAATACAACAGAAAGCTTGAAATAAAAACTGAAATTATGTATTAGCATAAAGAAACACATTAATTCATCAAGTAAACCCAAAAACAACCCAGCCATAGATTTGAGATTACTCGGTAGGCAGTTAATCCAATGTTTGTGCTCATTTAACACAAATCATAATTTATTTTTTACAGACTTAGTAAATTGCAAAGAATTTCAAATTAATTTAACTAATGATGACATGCTTCACTTCTGTGTGTGTGCCTTTGTCTACAGTCTACTTGGAAGACAGCTTCATCAAATCAGGAGTCTTCAGTGTTTCAGAACTGGTGCGAGTGTCCAGAAGTAAGTTCATTATTATTATTGTTATATTCATATATATTAATTTGCAGGCTGCACAACCTGTTGTTCTGAAGTTATTATTTTCTTTTATTTACTCTTCGTTGCACTAGTAAGCTACACAGAGAATTCAAATTAATTTACAAGTGAGGCCTATAATAAGAAGAAATAACACCAGAAAACAATAGATTTGATTGAAAAAGACTTGATTGGTCCCACATTGGGGAAATTCACTTGTTGAAACAGTGGAGTTGGGAGCAGACATTACCACAGTATGATTTTAAAAATAAGCAATATGAAATATACGAGGCAAAAAATAAAAATACTATAAGTGAACAGGTTTGCAATAAAAGTATTGAAAAGAAAAAAATATTATACCTATTTTCAACATGGTGCCCTGTGAGTGACAGTTGGTCATAGCAGCTTCAACAGCAATTGGTTTAATTAACCAATAAATAGCATGCTGCATTTCACACTAACTATGTCCGTTTAAAACCGTTAAATGGGATTTTGACTAAAGGTCTAAAGGTCGATTAATCGAGAAAATAATCGTCAGACTAAACGATTGTGAAAATAATCGGTAGTTACAGCCATTAAAATGAACGAGTGACACACTGCCCTTGATTTGACTCTTTATCAGTCATGATTCTTTCAGTTGTTTTTCAACTCCTTTGTAACATCACTGATACGGCTACAGAGTCAGAGAGGTGTCAATCAAGTTCCATTCTTAACAGGTGATATAACTGAAAACACACGTGTGGACATGAATCAAACACAGACGGGTGCATTTAAATAACTGAAAAAATAATTATAATTATGTTCATATGTGAAAAAAAAAAAAAAGTCTGCAACGTTCATAAATTACCAACTCTGTATGTTCACTGTCATCCACCTGAGAGCAGTGTGGTGGTGAATCCAGTTTGGCCAGTGTGCTTTTCAGCGAAGAGAGAACCAGAGCGCAGAGCAATCTGCACAAACCTGTGTGTATCTGCATAGACATGTCTGCCCTCCGCAGATTCGTTGACAGTTGTTCTTCTTCCAGTCCTCTTTTTCCCCCCGAAGCACCGTTTACCTTTACTGTCCTCGGCTGAAACATGCTTGTGTTACACAAAAACCCCCCAGTGTTAGAACAATACATGCCTGCATGTTGTTGTTGTATGTACCCTTGTTCACTGCTGTGGTGCATTTTGAGGCAACAGTGATTTGTTAGTTAATTGTGTAGCTCAACAATACATGACAAATGAAAGATTATAAAGGTTTTGTTTGCCGTGTGTTCACGCACACTAACAGTTAAAGTGCCTCTGACTTGTGCACACGTCTTCAGTCAACAGCATTTAAAAAAAAAAAATGGATATATGATGCTTATATAAACGGGGAAAAAAAGCCAAAGTCGATGTTTTTTGAATCAGAATAAGCAGCTGTTAACATTAACGTGTACATAATTAACGTGTATTTTTGTAATGAAATTTTATTGATTTTCAAAGTGCACAGTGTAACAAAAAGTCTTGATCAAGACTTGTTGCAAAATGAGTATAATACAAATCAGTATATATATATAAAGGAGAGAGATTAACAGTCAGTGTCAGGATTCATTATAAAACTTAACCCACCCTGTCTGTCATAAATCTGAAATTTCACAAGGTAAATAAAGTAAGACTGTTTGCCATATTTTTTTTAGAAAACGTTTAATTTCCTTCAACTTAGCAGTGCTTACGATTGGTAAGATCTTCTCTGCTGAAATAAAATATGTCCAGCTGGCAGCAGCAGTTTCATTAAGAGAGTCTATTTTAAGGGGTTGATATCACAACCTTCTGGTGAGAATCCAGACAAAAACAATGCAGGTTCCAGTTTAAGACATTTAATGCTGACCTTGGATTCTGTTTACCAACTGTATCAAAGTGTCTCTGGTGTCATTTCACTGGTCCGAGAGCGAATATCCTCTGAAAGACTGTGTTTTTGTTTAGCGTTTAATCCCCCCTTACACACACGCACACACACTCCCTCAACCAGATGGCCACTGTGCTGGTGTACGTGCTCTCGTGTGACTGAGCCCGATTTCACTGAAGTCAGGATGGAATTTTAAAAAGGGTCGATGGACGCACAGGAATTGTCACTCACTCAGCTGGTCCTTCCCTGGGAAGATATCTAAGCAGCCGCTCGTCCGTCATCGTCCTCCTCTCTGGACTCTCCAGGCTGTTGAGACATTCTTTGAAGTCCATCAAAGTGAGCTGCTGAGTTCAAGGCAGTGCTTCCACGAGCGAGTACACTCATTAATGCAACAGGAGCCTCCACTGCAAGTGGAAAAATATTTTGTCAACAGAGCAGGCGGCGAGTACGGGCGAATAAAGCTGTTGATCTGGATTTATGAAGACCACAGTCTGTTTTATACAGTTTTCAGTCACTGTTATGCGGCTTGAAGATGTCGAAGATGAAGCTGCAGGAGGAAAAGAGGAAGTCCACAAAAAGGGATTGTGGATTAGGGATGGGAATCACAGGAAACCTCGATACATGGTTCCACGATACCAATAATATCATGATACACCGATTCCGTCATAATAAATATATTGCAAGACAATCATATAGCGATACATGACTATATCTCTGTAACTGAAGAAAACTGGCAGGGAATGCTTAGACAATTAGAGTGTCTTCATTTGTTAATCAAAATATCGATATTAGCCCTGATGGAAGGAAGGAGGAAGGACGATGATATGTCATCAAATTGGTATTGTGACCCACCCCTATCATGGATGTTGTGTAGGAGGATAGTTGCTCTTACAGAGGAGGACAATAGGGCAAGATGGAGGCAGATGATCCGCTGTGGCGACCCCTAAAAGGAGAAGCTGAAAGAAGTTTTTTTAGCTTGAACATTTTTTTAAATAAGATGCTTGTCGGGGTGGCCAAGTGGCATCATAAATATTGTTTCAAGCCAAGAAGCGAGAGAAAACAACAGAGAGAAAGAGAGAGAGAGAGAGAGAGAGAGATGGTTGGGGCGGGGGGAGTAATCTCAGCTATGAATGAAAAAGCAAAACAATGGTCTTGTATTCAGCGTCCTCAGGCCGGATGCATTCCACCACAAACAGCTCGGTATGGGTGGCAGCGGGTTGGGGCCTTTGCCAGAGCTACAGTGGGCTGCCAGGGCAAGAGGCTGGCGGAGGGATCGTGCCAGTGGTGAACCTCAGACCACAACAGATGGCGCCACACACTCCATCCACTCATCGACTCCCGACCAAGCAACCGCGCGAGCTGCAGGCTGCCTCGCGGGCCACACACTGAATTAGAGAGAGAAGGAGAGCGCGGGGATGGGTGGTGGTGAACTCCTATTGTTCTGTAAACACTGGCTTGGCCTCCCTTGAAACAGTATCCTTCACCTTGACCACAGCGAGAAAAACAACACCTTTTTCCACCGTAAATCACTTTGTGGGGAAACTGCTGAGTGCTGAAGGGGGCCACGGAGAAGTGAAGAAAGTGGTGATGGCTGTGAATTCACTTTAAATTGCTCTGGGTTTCGCTGAGCTTTTGAACTTTTAAAGCATCACAAATGAGTGATTTTAGCAACAATGGCCTGTATCTTTAGCATTACATACATTTGCATTCCAACTAGGTTTGCAAAGTTTACTAATCGATTATTAATCGTTTAACTATTTTGATAATATTTTTTTCAACTTTTTCTGATTTTTCATGGACCAAACAAGTTCATTTAATCGAGAGATAAATTGATCATCAAAATACTCGTTAGTTGCAGCCCTTAGTGCTGGCTTTTGTTTAGCTTAGCTTAGCTTAGCTTATCTTGCAGCAGAACACATATTTCCCAATTTTATTCAGAAAGTGCCTTGAAACTTTGCCGTACATTGACCGATCTGCCAAAAAAATACTTCCTCGTCTAAATCCATCCAGGATGACATGTGATACCACTCACTGTGCCACCATCTGGCAACAGGAAATACGCCTTCAGTGACAAACATTGTTTCAGTTACATAACGCTTTCAGGTTGTGGTCTACATTCACTCTATCCAAAAAAAAAATAATGTTGGCCTCTGTCGATCGCGGTCACTCCACACCCCATGTGCGGGGGAGGAGTGAGAACCTGTTCAGCACTGCTTGGTTTTTTGTACTGCGTCATGTTTTTTAACTGTATAATTCTGCATGCATGTCTGCTTATAACAAAATGTGTGTATTTGTTTATGGCAGTTTGTTTAAATTATTCAAAATCAGTTCAGTTAATTCTCATATAATATAATAATATTTCCAAAAACTACAGTTCCCATGGAAGGTTCCTGGAGAATTACCGGGAATTTTCCGCCCCTTTACAACCCTTCTTTCCACTGTTTCTTTATTTTCAGGTTGTCTGCTACTTATGAATGACATTGGCTTTATTCATAAATAGAATAGTAATATACAAACGTGCAATAAAAGGTTCATTTATTACAGTGAAGATGTTCTCTGCCCGCACAGCAAGGGAAAAGAAGTGGCTTGTTAATCAGTGCTCAGCAGAACTGCCCGTGATGGTCAGACAGTTAACCTGTGAATAGGGAGCGCTTAATTTGAAACACTGTGCCTCTAAACGCAGAGCATCAATAATGGTTTCTGTCACGCCATCGTGTAATTAATTGTGCGTCTCTGGATGCAAGGTTGGGGAAAGACAGTCCTCAATCTGACAACAGTGCTGACGCTGAACTCCTTCTTTGCATTAACTGTCTGTCTTTGTTGTCGCTCTGTGTCCTCTACAGCGCCCATCACCCACGGTGCAGCGGTAAACTTCTCCATGGCTGACATGCCCAGCCAACCCTACTACCATGACCTGAACTCCAGCGTGGGGCTGCATCGCTCGCTCTCCTCCCCTCCCGGCAGGTCAGTGGAAGTCACAGCAACAAAATAAGCTCTTTGCGCAGAGGTCTTTCTATTATAGCAGCAGAGCACTGACTTTGTTTTCCTTCATGATATTATTATCACACAAAAATATCCAAGTGAGGTTCAGTCAAGGGCAGCGCAGATGCTTTTATATCTTTTATATCAACACAGAGCTAAAATGATAAATAATAATTAAATTATGTATCGAGTGAGTTAACAAATGAAAACAAGTCTAGGTGATGTGTCATAGTCCCACCTCGCCCATGTGCTTGTATTCACTGTCACTATCTTCTTTGAGACAACTTTTATTTTCTTTCGTGAGTCGCCCTGGCTTTCTTCATTCTGTCTCTGTTTTTGTGATTGTATACATTGTAATATATACTTATTCACATAAGGTGTTATTAAGAAAAGGGTTGCACACAGCACACATTCTTATTTGCATGCTCAATGTCTTGTCATGTCTCTATTTTGGTGTGGCAGTGTTACAGTGCCATGTCCTGCTATATCCAGCATTTAGAGTCATTTGGGGGGAAAAGACATTTCTTGAAACAAAGCCATGTTTACGGAAAAATGTTAAAAACTATAAAATTATAAAATATTGTTTAGGGAAAGTCCTGTTTCTACCAATAAGTAAGAATTAGTGACATCTATTGGTGAGATTGCAGATTGCAGTTTTGTCCATTTGCATAGTAAGCTTCCACTTGAATGTCCACAACGCACTTTCTGGCTAGTTTGTCCGTTCGCCCTGCGCTCTCTGTAAAGCAAGCCCCCTTTCTGAAGTACACATAAAAGCTCATTGTAATAAGGGTACAAAAATCATACACTTATTTTACACACATACTTATAGGCAATTAATTCACCCTTTGCCATTTAACCCACATTCTTACACACTTTAACATGTAGCAAGTGCTTGCTTCCGTTTAGCACAGCTTAGCTTAATATTATTAATATTTCCCATTATCGTTGTTCCAACTGTTCCAAATGAGCACAAACTTAATCTTGCATTCGTAAAGGTCTATTTCGATCAAATGAACGAGTGCCTTTGTTAAAGCTATAAATGTTTTTCTCTGTGTGCAGCAAAAGGCCCAAAACTGTCAACATGGAGGAGAACATGGACACGAGCCCAACAGGACCTGACTTCTACTCATCACCCAGCTCACCCGCCAGCAGTCGGGCAAACTGGCACGACAGAGACGGAGGTGATTCTCCTCTTGTGTGTGTGTGTGTGTGTGTTTTTTGACACCTTTATTTACCTACGGGAGGTTTGTCAGGCATGCATACACTTTATCCGCTACACCCTGTGTTGCATTCCCATAATAGAATTTAGTGAGGCATAGAAGAGCCACCTCTCATTGTGTTGTTTTTTTTTAACTCTGAGCCTTGTCATAAGTTCTTGTATGTCAATGCCACCATGGTTTTCGTTGAGGATGAACAGCATCTGGCTTTATCTGCACATGAACTTGCTCAACCCTCTTAAAATACATACCATGACAGAGATAGCCACAGGCGTCCCCAGTCATAGAACGGCTTAAACCCATTTGAACTGCTGAATGTAGATCTGAACACTCTCACACCTGCTCCTTACGCTGTCGTGTGTCCGTTGAGAACAAACTGTTCCAGCTAGGTTTTAGGACAGTTATGGTGATTTTTTATCAACAAATTACAGCTGATCAAACTGTAATGTCTTGTGAGAGACTGTTATGGAGAAATTCAGGTTGCAGAGTAATCAACCTTCAGGGCAAACACGGCAGAAATGGAGCTGTACATATGTAGAACTTTGATGAACCTGTGCATCAAACAGGATCTTTTGTGAAGGAGTTAAGAATTAAAGCCGACCAAAGAAGTCGAGCTTACTGGATATGGAATAGAAGAAAAGACTGAGAGCCATGTGTCAGGGAGTTATGCTCACCGCCTTGTTTCTGTGCACGAGAGACAGTGAGATCCTCCTGGGACAGCTCGCATGTCTCATTACGTTGTGTCCCGTTGCAGAGCAAAGCCCGTTGCCCTTTTAATTAAAGCCTTGCTGTCCCGTGTTTCCAGATCCATTCTCACTCCATTCTGCTGACTTCTCTCCATACTGTGTCTCACTGCACTGCCTCAACAGAGTCTATAGGAAACATTTTGTTATGTGAAATGCAAAAATCTTTGGAAATGCCCCAACTTTTCTTTAGCGGTTTTAGCATTCGGTCTGAATTTTGTTCACCTCTTTTGTAGCATTTCTGTCTTGCGCTCTGGTTTTTATTTTAACACAATAAGTAGCAATAAGGCACTGGTGGGATTTAACCGCAGCCCAATGTGGGTATGTGAAATTTCAGTTTGTCCCATTGCACAAGGCCCTGAGTGTTGCTCTGCGTAAACTTAGACACTTGGGGCGAGGAGAAAGGGAAAGTAGTGGGTAGGAAACTCTCCAAAGACAGCCATTATTCTGTCAGGGGAGAATAAATGAGAAGTGGGGTGATATTAAACCCATATGAGGCCTCCCATGTGCCAAGCGGTCATTTCTCGCACATGGTTGTCATTCGACAAAACCTCACCGTGTAGTGGAAGGAATACTCTTTCTCATGTGTTTTGCTCTGGGAAAGTACTGTAGGGTGCACTTAAAAAACTTTTTTCTGTGATCTTTTTCCATATTTTGGTACACATTGACTCATTTTATCCAAAAACAAATCAAATAAGAATATGTAACTAATCTCATTGGACTATTTTTTTTTTTTTTTTTTTTTTCTTAGCAGTTTAAATTCCTGTTTAGTAATAGCTTTTTAATGTCCCAGTCTGGTTCACTCTCTGAAGGATTTAATTAGCAGAAGGGAGGAAAATGGAAACATTGTCAATCTTCTTAAAGTTGCCTCTCCTTTTGACAAAAAAAAAAAAAGAGTGAAACCATTTAAGCCTGTATCCTCTTGCAACCCCAGATCGGGAAATCCCCCTGAATTCCAGCCACCTTTGTTGCTCTCTTCTCTGGAAATGAGTGATTCTTCCCGTCCCCCGGGTGGATCCTTCACAGCACAGGACAGTTTATATTGCGGGAATGCCTCAACAACAGGGTTTTATAGCTCATATACAGGAAAGGAGATGTATGATTTGAAAATGGTATGTGACAGACCAGAAAAGCACTTGAGCAGACATTTGCCATTGCCCCTCACACACAGTATACAGTATTTGCTTTCAGGTTCCCTTGCTTGGGAATAGTGAAAAGAAAACCGCGCAGTCGTGACAGCAATAATAAAGAGCAGCAATAATGAGCAACTTGTAAAAATGTCTTATCTTTTCACTGCACCTTCAATATTGTTGCTGGGGAATCACAAAAGCTTGTCCGACAACACGTACGACAGACTTTAGCACATGTTGTGTTGTAATATTCCGTTTAAGATTACGACTTGAAATTCTTAAATCCTCTTGAAAGAAACCAACTGCACAAAGTAGAGTATTTGTGTCACTTGGCTGGATTTAGTTGTCAGCTCAGACCAAACAAATTCCAGGTTCTTACATTTCCTCTTGGGCAAGGCCAGTGATGTGAAATGTTTCCAGAGATTATGTGTGATTTCAAAATGTTACTGTCTTTTAACTAAGCTACTTTTCATTGCCTGCTGCATTTGTAGCAGAACTAGCTCCCATGCAGATCAAATTCTGCTCAATCCTTTAGCCAAAATTCGTTTTTCTTTTTTTCTTTTGGCACTGAATTCTTTTCATTCACAAGAACTGGGAAGTAATAGCAGAAGCTATGGGGAAAGGTTTTTATTCGTTTTCAGCAACACAGATAATTATTGTTTGTTTTTGTGCATTAGTGAAGTCATTTCATGTCACTTTCTTATCAGGAGCGGATTGATGCAACACAGGCGTTGGGAACATTGAGTCTGTGTAAATAAGCCCAAACAAATGCATATTAAGAATCATGAATACATACATGTTTCCTTTCCACTAGCAGACATGTCCTCTCCCACCATGAAGAAGCCAGACAAGCCGCTGTTCAGCCCCACTTCTCCGCAGGACTCCTCGCCACGACTCAGCACTTTCTCTCAGCCTCATCACCCAGGCCTAACAGGTGTAGGACACAGTGGTGAGTCACAAGAACATAAGCAAATGTTTTGGATGGTTTCGTTTTTTTTTTATCCACATGCAAACAGCATTGTAGAAAACTGAGTAAAAATATCTCGAGCAACACATCTTCCTCTTTGTCTTTGGTGTATATGTGTGGCAGCGTTACAGCACCACATACAGGCCTGGCATGCACACTACAGCGTTGAGTCATTTTCTGGGGTTTTGTGTGTAGGAAAACATTTCGTGAAACATTACCTTGTTTACGGAAAAAACGTTTTTAAGAACAAATTGGGAAAGTTCTGTTTCCATGTGGATAAGAGTCTCCATGCCGTTAGAGTGTCAGCCTACCAAATCATGTTTAAAACACAACACAGGGACAAGGTTGTTTTCACACATAGTCACTGAGGATTGCTTAATCTTGTCTCCCTCGCTCACATACTCTGTATGTCTCTCCCTTTTGACTCATGTGTCTGTGGCAGTTATATCGACGAGGAGCCCCCCTCCACACTCGCCCCTGCAGTTCTCGGCTTCGTCTATCCTGCCCCCGGCGCCGTCGCCCTACTTCTCGCACACCACCATCCGCTACCCGCCCCACCTCAACCCTGCTGATTCCCTCAAGAGCTACGTGCCGTCATACGACCCGTCCAGCCCGCAGAGCAGCCAGGTCAGTCCTCTCTTTGTGTTTCTCTGTGTCTCGTCTTTGAAGAAGCGAGCGCTCAGGCCAGGAGTTGAAGCTTGTTTTGGCACGACTTTCACGGTCTTAAATACTTGTTTGTTACCGTGTTTGGCTTTACGTCCCTCTGACCTCAAGTGATTCACAATACGATAATTTATAGCATGCATTTGTCATTATTTCATTACTCCCTTATTGGTGTATATTATATTTTTTTCTTTTATCTGAAACCTGCTGCTGGTCATTCTCTTTATTTATGACACAGTTTACAATTAAATGTAAATCACTGGTTACTGGTTCAAGAGGGTGTCCTTACAGAGCCTGAACTTCTGACTGCTCCTGATACTGCATCATCGCTGGAAGAATGAAGAAAGATAAACTAGAGAAGCGTTATTATTAAAGTGTGACCCCCTTTCTGTTAAGTTAAGCCTAAAAATCACTTTAATTTAATTTAGAAACTTGGAAATATAATAGTTGTCCCAGATAAATCAATAATTACAATATTGATTGTAAGATGTATTGAATTAAATTAGACTAATATGCATGGAATTAAAGAATATTAAGAATTAATTTGACCACTTTGAGATAAAGATGCATTTGCTTTTCGTTTAATATAACCCCCCTCCTTGTGGAGGGTTTCCAGTTCAAATCCCCACCAGGTCAAGTGCTGGGTTCCACTTTAGCAAAGGGACCCAATCCCATTGCTTATTGTTAATTCTAGACTCCGAGTGCCAGTCACTCGCCCAGATAATGTGCAGGAAGTAAAAATCTGCCGAATCAAATATGCAGATCATCCACTGTGGCGACCCCTCGAGGGAAAGAACAAAAAAAATAGCCAAAAAAAGTCAACGAGACCTTTGCAACTGCAGTCACATGTGACATGTAAAACTGTATTAAGACGTTGTGGTAAATCAAATAGCTCAGGGGCTTTATACATTCTGGGTACACAGTGCAGATAGTGTGCTGGAGACAGAGAGAGAGAGAGAGAGAGAAGGCGCCTCTACAGATGAGAAAGCCTTGTGATATTTATGTGAGTTTTATATCCCCACTGTTCTCACTGTAAACAAAAGCCTTGTAGACGGCTACATCCCCAGAGCAGGGAGAGGGATGAGGGGTGGATGGGGGCAGGAGGGTCTGTTACTCGAGAGAAAAACCGCGGGGAATGATAAAGGTTGTAAATATTTGCCGTTGCCGGGGCCCGGCTCTTGTGCAGAATTAACTGGCCCTCTGCTGGGGTGCTGGAGAAAGGAGGGGGGGGCTGGTAGTGGTTGGCTTGCAAAATGGTAAAGGAAGAGAGAGCCCGAAGACCAGCTGGGGTAGGATTGGTTTGGGTGGGGGGGGGGGTTTGTCGGCTCAGCAAATAACACAGTGCTTATAATCCCGTGGACGAGTGCCAGAATGTTTTTATGCTTGCTTTAACGCAGATTATATTACACTCTAATTAAACATTCTATTCACATCGGAGGGAACCCTGTGGACACAATTCTCTCGCAGAAAGGCCTGTTTGAGTTTTGAACTCGGGGCGGCCCTGAGACGAACGCCCCAGACGATCTCCAGCCGTCCTGAAAGAGTAGCTCCCACGAGCTTCCTTTATTTCTATCTCCATATATATACAGTCCCTCTCTGTACTTGCTCATTCACACCATTGTAACACAAGTCACACCGCTACTCTCTGTGTGTGTGTGTGTGTGTGTGTGTGTGTTTTTTTTTTTTTACACCCGCGTCCTCCTAAATTTCATTTATGAGTGCCATTAAAATCATTGTTCAAAATCATGTCGGAAATCCAGCGGCGGTGACTAAGGATCTATTGTTGCTTGTGCCCCCCCAGAGCTTTAGTAATAACTGTGACAATGCAGCGACTGCAAGTACTACAAGTGTTCTCTTCAGGCGGAGCATTTAGTGTAAGAGTGAGTGGGATTTTTGAGGGCAAACAGAGCAGGGGTGTCAAACTGGGGGCCAATGAACATCGAGTCTGGTCAAGAGGGGGCCAGTCTAGATACAAATGGTGGAAATAATGATTATATATATGATATATAATATGAGTTTAAAATTAGAATACAATATTCCATAATGATTTTGTAATAAAGATGTCCATGATGGTATTTCACAGAATTTCAAAGTAAAAGCGACATGGAATGGTGAATACTTCTCAATAAAAACATATTTATGATTCACAAAAATCTATTCATATCAAAAACAGAGATTTTTTTTTTTTTTCAATGATGTAAATAATAACATGGGCAAGCGTAATTCAATGGACATAAGGGTGCAAGTGGATGTTTAGCTTGTTTTATGCTGCTCACCGTATAAGAAAAGTGTATATTGTTACACGCTTGTGTTATTTTATGGTGATCGGCCCAATTTACTGCACATTTACAAGCGAGCGAGAGCTTGTAAACACAAGGCACTGGACACAGCTTGGCTGCCCACTTGTGAGGTCAGAGGTTTGATGGAAAACAAAACAAGTGCACCTCTTGTCCAGCCACCTTAGTTCCTTATTTTCCTGTATTATGATGTGGTGGATTCTCTCATTCTAATTCTCTATATATGCACATGGTTTGGATTATATTATTGTTATATGTTTTCACTTCTACCTAGGGCCGCAACAATGAATTGATTAAATAATAATTAAAACAGGTTCACAGATTATTTGGCTTCTCAAATGTGAATATTTACTGGTTTCCTTGCTTCATACAATAAAGAAATCATTCAATCTGAATAATTTCCTTTTGTGAACAAAACAAGACATTTGAGAACGTCATCATTTTTCAACATTTTCAACAGACACTTTATGGACCAAAGGGTTAAAAACTGAATCTGAATTTAGTTGTTTGTTCATTTAGAAGATGCCAAAAAAATAACAAATGATTCTCTGAAATAACATACTCTGTCTTTGACCTATCTGCAGCCTAACAGCAGTGGTCAGGTGGTAGGAAAGGTTCCAGGCCACTTCACGCCAGTCTTGGCTCCCTCCCCACATCACAGCGCTGTGCGACCCGTCTCGCTCTCCATGCCCGACACCAAGCCAATCACCACATCCACAGAAGGTGAGTGTTGGTGTTTACCCCGCCACTGACACACACTGCCAATCCTTCACCACTCCCACACTCAGCTGTTTGCTCTGTAAATTGTTTTGTGTGTGTCTAACTGCTTATTCGCCATTCAGTTCATTTAAAGGTTTCAAGTCTTTTTCACATATCTTAGTAGAAATAAGGTGGTAAGTGTACACAGTGACCTTGTACGTCACTAGTTTAAGTACTTCCACTGCTCTAAGGTGCATCATTATATACATATGTATGTATGTTTGTATATCTATATATATATATATATCTATATATATATATATATATACACACATATGTGTATATATATATATATTTCTATATGTGTATATATATATACAGTATATATATATATATATATATATACATCATTATAAGCATAATGATATATATAATTAATATATCATATATGTCCAAATTACTGAAAAATGGACGAGTAGGCCCAGAATAGAATTATGTGGGACTCCGTCTTAACATTTGGTTTTGTGAAATCCCTGTGGATGAGAGCAACAGCTCCATACAAATTCCTGAAATGCTCATTATAATGCAAGCGTGGTTCTCTGTTTTTGTGATGCTGTGTGTTACCCAGGCTACTCAGCCCCTGGCACCCCGACGGCTAATCGTTTTGTAGGCCTGAGCCCCAGAGATCCCACCTTCCTCCACCAGCAACAGGTGAGAGCCCCCTCTCCAGCACTCCCTCAGCTCACTTGCTGCTCTTATCCCTTCATTTCTGTCATCCCCCCATTTTCCCCTCTCATCAGATCAGAAGTTCCCGCCCTGTGCAAAAACCAGTCACACTCTGAATTCGATTGGTAGAAAGCACTACACCTTCTCAATAGATTTGAGAATTCAAAGATTAGGTTAGAATACCGCTAGGCTAGTGTTCAAGCATCGCGCTCACTGTTTGCATAGTAAATGCAAAATGACCAGCTTGGCTAAAACAGCAAGTCATGCTCTTAATCGAAGTGATTTGCTTAGTGTTTTACTGATATTTCACTTCTTTCGTTGATGTTTAAACACAATTTTAATTTTTTTCAATGTTCATTTTAATTTTAGATTGTCGATTAATTCAGTTTTATCTGGATTTTTTTTTTTATTCAAATCCCCTTTGTAAATCGCATAGAATTAATCACATCAGTTACACATTCATTAAATAAATAGATGAAGTATAGTTTGACTATTGATTGTGGAGTTTATATATGATTGTAGTGAGTGCGTACAGGTTTTTTTTCCTGAGGTCACTTTAAAGAGAGAAATGTAGTCGTCAGGAAATTCACTGTCATTGTGTGGCCACTACTCAGAAGATGGATGGGACATGTGGGTGCATTTGAGAGTGAAATGTGCTCAGCTGTACTTCCTCTGCACATTACTATAGAAACTCTCACTTTCTCTCGTACACCCACACACACACACACACACACACACACACATACCACATGTAATCAGTACACTCCCTCATTTATGGTACACAAACCCGAATATTTTGTGTTGGCGTCAAGTGGTTGCTCCAGCAGTGGTTCCTGGGACATGTGTGGTGACCCTGTGTGTGTCTGTGAGTGTGTGTGCGGCTGGGTGTGTTTTTGTGCGACTACGAGGTTAGGAGTGTTGCGGTATTGCCGGACGGCAGAGAAAGAGCCCTCGCCTCCACCCATCTTATTGAAAGTGCTGGTCCGAGGCCAAGGCTTTTCCAACCACAACTAATTGAATGCATCTGCACGCGGCTACATGATGATCGCTGGGTTTCTCCTCAGCTCGCCTTTTTTTCTTTTTTTTTTTTTCCTCTATGTTTAGTAAAAACGACAAAGCTGGCCTCTGTTCCCTTGCTTCTCTTTCTGCCTCTCTTTTCCTCTCTCTGTCTCTCATTTTCCTGAAATCAGAGTAGGTGAAAAAAAAAAAATAAATGTTTGTCAGCAGTTGTTGGATGCAGGAGGAGTTCAGGGAGGATTCACTTGGCTGATGTTGCACAGTTCATCCTCCGCATTTTCTAGTAGCCCTGCTACTTCTTTCAGTGGTGTAGAAAGTGACTACACAAGGCAGCGGCAGTCTGAGCGTAGCTGCGTGACCTGCTGAATTCAGTCCAAAGCCTGGCTCCCAGGGGCTGTGAGGACTTTTTGTTCCAGATTTTGAAGTGTAAATCAGGCAGATAAAACGTATAAAAACATCCTTCCTTATAAATACAGTAAGATAATGTAATAATTTTTTTTTTTGCTAAATTGTAATTCTCCAAAATTGAATTATCTTAACACATCTGTGTGATTCTGTGGCAAGCCAGTACTAATTACTTTAGGCCTGGCAAGGACCAAGACATCAGCTCAAATATCATGCTCTGCTTCGAGAGCGTTTTATCAAAAGATGTGAAATAAAAACAGAGGATTTGTAAGCACAACAGTGACACCTCTGTTGAAGGTTATCACATGTCAGATCCAAATAAATAAAATGTTCCTCTTGGCGTGACGGACTCTAAAACAGTCTCCATACAGATTCATCATACTTGTGCTTGTCACAGTTGTTTTTGTTTTCTGTGGTTGGATTTAACAGCCTGGGATCCAGGCGTGTAGCGCACAACTGCCACTGAGCCAAGTCCCTCAGGACAAAACACTTTCACTGAATACTCTGTCATTGTCCTCATCTGGAGATGGGACGTTTATTATGTGGGATCCATGTGGCTTTTCTGGCAGTTTTAGTTGTTTAGTTTCAGCTGTTTATCGCCTGGCTCGGTAGGAAAAGGAAACACGTCACATACTGTACAACACACGTGTAGAGCGTTGCACTGAGCATTGAGGCTGCACAAAAGAAACAGAGGTAAACAGGGGAAATGTCATTTTCTTTTTTTTATTATTATTCCTATTGTTCGGACTGCTCAGACCGCTTTCATTCCATCCATGAGTGATAGTTATTATCACAACATTACTTGAAAGTCACCCAAAGACTTGGTGAAGCTTAACAACCTACTTTTCATAAAAAAGCCATTTAAAATGTGGCACCATTTAAATAGAAGCCCTTGGACACACACACACACACACACACACACACACAGACAGACAAATGAAAAACAAAAAAACAACCACACCACACACTCCCACACCTGCTCTACGATTCCCAGGCAGCGAATGTGTGAAAACTGTCCATTCATCTCTCGCCTTGGTTAACCCCTCGAGGGAATGCCACCATGCAGCATTCCGCAGGGAAAGATCCATGATCAGATGTCATTTGGTATTATCTAAGGAAAGATCCTAATCCACAATCTGCCCGCATCTGTTTGCTAACGTTCCCCCTTTTCCCCGCTGCCTGTGCCACTCTGATGTGCCGATGCCAGTGGACAGATGGCAAGCCCCTCGAGGAGCGGTGGCACCGAGCGTCTGGCCCAACCCGCACATTCTCTCCAAGCCTTTGTCAGGCTGGAGAGTGCGGGAGCAGCGGGGGGGGGGGGGGTTTAGTCTCTCATCCTTCGATAATTACAAAACACACTGGATGGAACAAGATAAACTGCTTCTCATTCAGTTTTGTTTAAAGCAATTGAACTCATTAAAACATATATTAACCACGTAGAATTTTAAAGTCTCTTGCACATATGTTACTAGGTATAAGGTGCTCATACATTAATGTTCACGGTGACCTTGCACATGAGGTAATTGGACATCTAAGATCACTTGATTTTCAGCTTATGTTGTTAAATCATATAAACAAACATATTATATACATTTAATATGTCATGCTTGTTGACCAAAACGACTACAAAAAATAGAGTAGGCCCATAATAGAAGCGTGTGGAACTCCACATCTTAACACTGTTGTTTGAAATCTTATTAAATAACTTAATTCAATAAATGTATAGTTCACACACTACAAACCACCAGAGATTAGAGCCACAGCGACATGTAAATTCCTGATATATTATGTATATAGATGGAACAAGATAAACTCATTCAGTTTTGTTGAAAACAGTTTAAAGTCTCATACACATATATTATTAGATATAAGGTGGACGTACGTAAGTGTACACCATGTAAGGTCACTTGATTTTCAGTTCATGTTACAGTGTCTTTACAGTGTTGAATGATATATATATATATATATATATATAAAACATTTTTAAATAACTTTTTTTAAAGTAACTGTTACACAACGGAAGGTCATTTCATCACTGTAACGCTTAATCTGTCGATTATTTTCTCAGTGAATGGTTGATCAAATCGATTATCAAAATCGTTGGCGTGTCATTTACCCGTCTCTGCAGCAGCTACTCACACTTACTATCTCTTCATTTTCTTTCCTTCTTGCAACAACTTCACATTTTGTCCAGAAAAGAAATGAAATCAGGCCTTGGAGCCACATTACTGAATTGAAACGCGTCTAAAGTAGGAAACCATCAGCGTCTTCTGATTATTTTCATCCAGGTGTTTGGAGGAGGGATAAAAGGAAAAGTGGCAGTTCTTGACCGCGGCAAATGTCTTTGAATATTCAGTGTGTGCGTATATATATATATATATATATATATATATATATATATATATATATATATATATCTGATTAAATCCCTCTTAAGTGCCTCTGCAGAAACGTCTGCCAGTGCACGCAGAGTGCTAACAGTGCAGTTTCTACCCTGATACATTACTAAATGAATGTGTTGACCACAGGGCAAGGTTAGGCTGGTATTGGCAGAGATAGCTCTCAGCTGGATTGCCGACACGTGCGCTCGCATAATGCATGTAAAGGAGACACCGTGTTTGTGTGTGGCTTTTTTTTTTTGGAGCAATAATTTGTAATCAGTATGTAAGGCTGGCATGTCTTGAGAGTTTGTTTGCGTGTGTGTGTGTGTGTGTGCGCGCGTGTGTGTGCCTGTTTAACTTCATTGTGATTCTGACCCCTAATCAATAAAAACAGTTAGCTAATGAAAAAGCGTCTGCATGTTTGAGGGCATGTGTACTCCATCCTGACTCTGATAGTGCACTTACACTGCGGCATTGATTAAAGACAGGGTGCATGCATCCACTGGACTGCATGGCTTCATTGGCAGCAACCAGCAACACAAAGCACTTGACTACTCACATCTACCAAAATAATGCCACCCACATTATGCAACTAACTATTTTTTTTTAACTTTCAGGTTAGCTGTGACCACTAACTTCAACTGCATGCTCTTTGATTTCTGTGTTTTGTTTTAGATATTTTATACAAGTGATTCCATTCCTTTTCATAACCTTGTCCGTCCCAGTTATGACTCACTTTGGAGTCCTTTGTTTTTATTTTGATTTCTGCTGCTCTTGCTTCAAAGGCTCTTCTGCATGCATCTGTGTATAGAGTGTTGAGTTGTGTAGTGTAATCTGAAGTGGAAGTTGTCTTGGCTCAGTGATCTGACCGCTAGGTTTCAATTGACAGCTGAGGAAGTGTGACTGGAGCGTGACTCAAAACGGCAGACATTATGGCCCCAGTGCCACTGACGACACTTTGGGGATTGCTTGGCAAAGGTAACCTTTTCATTCTTTCATGCCATCTCTCTGTGTCACACACGCACACACTCATATACACACAGAAATGCCATATAATGTATGTTTTGCCTAATTGTCTACTCCTTATATTTCACAAATTCACATATTTTACATATAAAGTCACATATAAATGTAATTAATTGTGGTTTAGTCTGTCACTCAGGTAAACCTTTTGGACTTTTTGAGCTTAAGTTGTGTATTTTTCAATTATTTATTGTCCTGGTGCTTCCTGTTTCCTTCTCCTCCATCCCCTCCTCTCTATTCTCCTCCCCCCTGGTGTTTTTGACAGTTCTTACCTTGAATTGTTTTCTTTATCTGTCATTCAAGTTAACTGAATCTAGTTTTTAGAAAGTATCCAAACCAGTATTGTCTTATGTCTTCCTTGTGCATTAATTCTGTTCAGTTTGTGATGTATTTTGTATTTGTTTAAGGTATATATACATATCAAATGTCTAAATACATTTAAAAAAAAGCAAAGAACTAGATCAAAATCATAGATATATTTACATAAGTCATGATTTAATGGTTTAATTTCACTGCTCCGTTATCATTTACCCCAACAAATTTTTTTCCCTAAAGCCTCCGAGAACAAACCCAGTCGAACCATATGGAATCAAAGTCATTTCAGGTCACATTTGTAGCCATTAACGTTCCACATTTGAACAAGCTTAGCTTTGTTTGATTGTATGCTGAGGTCACGCTTCACTCTCCTTTACCTAAAGTCAGAGAAATCTTCCCCCTGCCTCCAATACTGTATCTCCCCCCCCTGTGGGGAAGGAAAAACCTGAACCATTTCCCCATGAAGCAAGCTGAGCTCAGCCTTTTCCTGTTTCGTCTCCCTTCTCCCCGCTTCCCTGGAAGTGTGTGTGTGTGTGTGTGTGTACAGCTTGTTTTGCCTTCGCCGAACCCCCTTCAAAAGGCCTCCTAATAGGCCGGTGGAGGTAGGAGAGTAAAAATGTCCCCTGCAGCAGCTCCAGGTCTCTTATTCCACTCACACAGCAGCAAACCCCTCCACCTCTCTCTACATGTGGGTGTACAGTAATGAGTACAGATAAAACCGACTCCAACTGAATTGACTTTATTCTTCTACTAGGATGGGATTGTAATTTTATTACATTTGTTCCACATATAGATGAAATCGGTCGGATTTCTCTTTTATCTCGCTCGCCCCCTTAAACGGAGCGCTCTTCAGTACTATGCCTCTTCAGTACTAGCCCCAAATTAAAACGCTGCCAGACACGCATGTTGCCATTGTGCAGGAAATGGGTCAGCAATCCATTAAGATGCCATTAGATAATCTAATTTAGGGAGCTAATCCTTAAACGAAGCACGCTGTACAACCGGGATCGGCTCGCAGAGAGTAGAATTAGTGAGGTTTGGGCGCTGGACAGGGTGAGGGGAGGTCATCTTGAAGGTTACCTAAGAAATACAGAAGGTGAAGGTCAGGCTGGATTGCAGAAATGTGAAGTAAAAACTAGAATGGAGCGAGAAATAACCAGCAATACCATCATATTATAATGGAAGGTTGTATTTTAATTATGTTTCCTAATAGGTTTTTTTTTTTTAATCTTTAGAAAGGGATGATTAGAATTAGAATAAGTTTTTTTTCTACTTACACTTACATACACATAACATGTTAAGTGTAAGTAGATAAAACATTAAGTTATCTCCCCTGTGGAACTCGTGCATCAAAATGATCTCCCACTGGAAATCATGGTGTTCATGTGCACGACGGGAACTCAAATTGACCATCATTCTGATAGCACGTGAAGGCAGCATTCATACTGATGAGTGAAGTATCCTTTACGTTAAATTCTACCTGAGCTGCAGCTTTAGGTTAAGAGGACGTACAGAGACTGACAGTCTGTATCGATTTTAACAAGATTAAAAGCGATCCGCTGCTTTAGTGTGCACAAAAGGCCCGTAAGTCTGCTTTCTGTAGCTGTGTGGTCCCACTAATGTAAGCCATTACCTGAGAGGAGTGAACACGGAGCAGAGGGAGAAAGAAAAGGAAAGAAGGGAGGAGAGCAAACGAGGGAAAAAGAGAAAAGTGCAGCACTTGGCTGCTCTGTGCGCTCTTTGTTCAGCAAGGTAGGAAAAAACTTAATCCCCCCGTTTCCTGTCCGATGATTTTTGGCAGGGGGGGAGAAGAAGGCAGGAGAGAGAGAGAGAGAGAGGACAGTATGAAAACGGATTGCACAGGAAAAAACTGTTTAACAGTGTTGGGGTGTTTTTTGTTTTTGACGTCTTGAAACTTGAAGGATGTTTGTTTTTATTTCTCTCCTCTGTGTCAGTCTTTCTTTCACTATTTAGACCATGATGTGAATTGAATTTGCACTTGTATTATTTTAGGTAAAAAGAGCAGTGACTGGTGATTTGTATAAAATTCAGACTGGCTTGATGAGCTGCTTTCATGGACGCAGACATTGTTGTGTTTGTGAGGCTTCGCCAAGAATCAGGTCCTCCCCCCCACTCCCCCACTCCCTCCTCCAACTCCGTCGACCTCGGCCTTGTCTGTGTGTGTTTTTGTTTCTCTTCAACACACGTCTCGTCTTTGTGTCATTCGTCTTCTCCCTTAGCATTTTCCCGTGCTCTTTTCCTCTTCATTTGTCCTCACTGTCTTTGTTCCTTTGTCGTCCTTCTTTCCTTCTCCTCTCCGTCTGTTCCAGGTTTTTCAGCCGCAGTGCACTTCAGTGCGTCGCAAAAAAAAGAAATAAAAGTTTGTTACTGTTGAATCGGACAGCAAGTGTGCGACACAGGTATTCTCAGACTTAGCGGGGGTGATGTGAGAAGTGGGAGGGTGTTAGATGAGCGCACACTGGGGATCTGTGGGGGGGAAAAGGGGGAGGAGGGGCTAATTATCTGACATCTACGTAGTGCAGCAGCACCCCTCGGGAACAACATGCTGTTTGTTCCCGCTTGCGTTTTCAGTTAGCACCGTTGCTCTCCAGGAACAATCACTGTGTTGTTTTGCCATTAGCGTGAGATGAATAGGGATGGGACAGCTTTGTGTAGCCCCCCCCCCCCCCGACCTACACTTTTTACCCACGACCCACCCTCCTCCCTCCCCTTCCTCCCCTCCTCCACCACCAATCACACTCCCCCCTTGTTCTTTTCTATACTGCCATCAATTCAAAGAAGAGGGCCCGCGTCAGGGCCCACTCACATGATGTCCTTCACTGGGAATCAAGTGGAAATCCTCAGCTTAAATGAACTGGATATTTCCATTTGTCCAAACAAAAAATATGATAAATGATTCCTAAATGTGACAAAAAAAAAGCAAACTTTAACATATTTAATTCTTTGACTGGACAGAGCATAAAATCAGTCTCGTCATCAGTCTTATTCTTATAAGACTTATTCTGGGTATAAGCCAAGGGTGGGAGCTGCCTGTCCAGCTTGAGTCCAACTCTGGTCTGACTGAGTATATACATGTCGTTGCAGGGATGCACTGATACAAGTACCAGGTGTCAGGTCCACTGCTGCCCTCGTGTACTCATATTTGTACTTGTAAAACTAACTCTGATTGTGCTGCACCTGATACCACCTTACGTGTCTTAAAGTGAGCTGCGCAGGTGTGTGGCAATAAGCGGATGTGTCGCAATGACTCGGCGGTTAGAAAATACTTTAAGATAAGCAGTGACGACAAATGCAGAGCAGACTGTAACCTGTGTTCTGCTAGACTATCAAGAGGAGCAAAGTAGCTCATTTGATAAAGACATCTAAACAACCGACAACATCATGTTTTGTTGTCAAACCCAAATGTTTTATAGCTAAAATAAAGGCGATAGTCCACTCTTCAAATACTTTTGGAGGAGACTGTTAATGTTCAAACAGAAGCAATAGTGTCTAATCTTGTGATGGTATTGGCAAATACTCAAATATAAGTAATCATACTTAAATTTACTTACTTATTCGTCCCAAACATTATCTCTGTCACTACCCTACCTCTGTGCGTCTCCATTTATAGACTCTTCTTCCACATTTTCCTGACTGATTGGACTGTTGACTCTATACTGCCCCCATGAAATCTAGTGGTATTGCTCCTTTTCTGCATCATTGTGCACATCGCAGGAATTAACGCGATGTACGGACTAAAAGTCTCCATCCACCTCTGTCCTTTGTGCAGTGTAAATGGGCCTTGGGACAATGTTAACACATATTTCCAAAGTCTGGTCGTTCGGAGCTGATGGGTTTAATTAACGTTGTGTGAACTGCAATGTAACGGACCTGTGTTTGCGCTGAAAAATGTGCGCACTACAGCTTTACAGCTTGATAACTGAGAGTGGAGCAGTGATGCTGCTCATTCACGCTCAGTGTCCTGGTCAGGATGATTAAAAGAAAATATTTGATCACATGCTGCACAAACATGTTCATTGGCATATGACTAATCTCTCTGTCTGTCTCTCTGTCTCTCTCTCTGTCTGTCCACAGTCCTGGTACCTGGGCGAGCTTAGTTCCATTCCAAGTGTCGAACGGGACTCCGATTCTGCCAACAAATGTCCACCAGAACTACAGCATAAACATCATTGGTGAGCCCCTGGTCCCCGCCGAGACAGGGAACTGAACACGCGGAGGCCGGACGACCCGGGTGTTTTGGCGGTGCTGAGATGGCGCCACAGGAGTCCGCAGTGGCCGCGGGCGAAACCAGCAGCAGCAGCAGCATGAGCTGCACACGTTTGACCCCCCCCCCCAGATCTCACCCCTTCCCTTCTTCCACCCCGATCCTATCACCGATTCCTCTCCCTCCTCCATGATGGACCCTGTCCGCGAAGTGAAGATGAAGGTCGGTTGGTTCAGAGGACAGAAATGTAGGGAGAAAAAAAAAAAACGCCTAGACCATCCCACACACCTGCCACCACCCATCACCCACCAGTCAGTTGTTGTGTTTGCAGAACTTTTCAGTTCCTTCAAATACTGTGATGTATAGATGCCTTAACATTTGATTGCATGACACTCTAGTCTCTTAACGGCGATTCCTGCTCTTTTTTTTTCACGCGCGGGGGGGTTAGGGGCGTATGACGATGTAAAATCTTGACACACACACACATAAGTGAATCGGTCTGTGTTAAAAACAACCTCTGCCTGGTGGATGCTCTGAGACTCTAAGCTCTTTAAATTCAAACCTCTTAAAAAGAGGCTTTTTCCCCACTGTGTGCACCATAGGAACAAAACAAAACAAACAAAAAAAAATTGAATAGAATAGAATTCAGAGTGTTTTATTCTTCCGTTTTTTTTTTTTATGAGTTCAGTTTACTGTGACATGACTCTTTGTTCAGAAAAAAAAAAAAAATGTGTTGACTTTGTTTATTCTGTGTCGCTACTTACTTCCAAGAATTTATGTGAACACTCACAGCGAGAGTTGAAAACTCCTAGTGCGGTTTTTTTAAGAAAACACTAAATTGAGATCGGACCCCTCGTTAAAGAATTTGCATCTCCTTTACAAAAGGACTCAAAAGAGAGAGAGAGAGAGAAAGAGAGACAGAGAATATCTCCATAGAGGCAAGTGCAATTGAATTTTTGAAGGGAAGCTATCAGTCTGTCGGCCCTTAGACTCTAAAGGAAGGGGGATAAATATAAAATGGTTTTTATGGGTATAATGTTTTAGAAAACATCTTGAATTTGATTTCAGTCACATGACCGTCTCCTCATGAGAAAAAAAAAAAAGAAGAAGCATGAAAAACATTTGAAGGCAAGCACTGAGCTGCAGCGCTGAGCAAACCCAGCACTTCTTTCAGAGGTTTTTTTTAATTTATTTTATGGGGGAAAATAATAAATGAACATAAGTAATTAAACGCACCTAGTGTGTAAAAAAAAAAGAAAATGGCATTTCTATTTTATTTTTTAAAGTGTTCATGATAAGATCAAGAGCATATGCATTTGGCCATCAGCTTCTAAAGCTTATGTTTACAGGGGGGAGGGGTAAAAAATGGAAATGCAAAGTGTTAATTCATGGTAAATGTACATTCGGCTTAAAGCTGCAGCTTTTTGAACCCAAGTGGTGGCAGATCCCTGAAATCTAGAATTGTGCACGGCATTGCCTCTCCAGTCCAGACATATTTATATATAAGGAAAAAAAAAACAATTTCTCAAGTTAATTTGCACGATGACATATAGTCCACATTACGTGCCTTGCCTTTGAATATAGAGACGTCACTACACTTGTTTTTTGCTGCATTTATCATTATAGAGAGAGAGAGAGAGAAAAAAAAGAATTAACATTTTTATGAATAAGAATTGTTTTGTACTCTGAATGAAAACTGTTGATTTTTAACTTCATGTACTACTCTATCTCACAGTTACATACGCATATCAAGGCTGTGTATAGTTGCCGTTTGAAAGTTTGTAATCAACCAGCATTTTTTTCTTCCTTCAGTATTTTTTGGTGGTTTTTCAAATAACCTGTCATCTTTTTTTTGTCGTTGTTTTCCTTACTTTTCAATGCTCATTTTGTTCATCTTCCAGTTACTATTGAGGAGGGTGGAAATTTCAGAATTATGAAAATTATGCAATACCAAGTTTTGCCTATGTAGGTATAGTGCTTATATAGATGCGTCAATTATTAGAGGCTAGTTTGGAAATAGACAATATTGTAATGCATTTATTTTGTTGATATCGTCGTCGTTGTTGTTGTTGTTGTTGTTGTTGTTGTTGATGATGATGTTGTTGTTGTTGTGGGTGTTCTACTTTTTTTTTATTGACCAAAGTGGGGACTGCTTTCTATGCAGTGTATGACAAGGTCTTTATTTCTCCTTCCTCTCCCTCTTTTTGTTCACATACGCTGTGTTTCCATCATGGTACGGTTCAATTTGGTACCGTGCTGTACGGTTCGGGGATGGATATGTAGATGGGATGTGGGCTGTGGGCCCCGATGGCAACTTTGGCTGAAGTGCAACAGACCATCAGTCAAAGTGGGAGACAAAGACAAAGACCATCTTTGGTACACATCACACAAGACACAGTAGGGCTTCAAATAACGGCTATTTTGAATGCCGTCATTGATTATTGAAACGATTAGTCACACAATTACTGAACGGCTATTACATTTTTTTGCCGACTAATCGTCGATCAAGCTCAGAATGAGAATACGTACCGCACTGTACCAAACCGAACCATTCCACTTTACAGGCCAACCGAGTGAGACGTTTCCCAGAGTATTTCGAATTCGGAAATTTGGGGGGGGGGGGGGTATTTTTCTCTATAGCTGTGGTCTTTCTTCAGCTGCAAAGTCACTGATTGGTCGACTGTGACTCTCACTTTCAACTTCCCACTTGGGGTGCTAGCGTGTGACCTCGAAGGAGCTCTTTTCTTTTTTTTCTCCCTCCAGCGGAGAGACGGCTTGACTTGAGAGCGACAATCATTCGAACAAATCGTTTTGCCTAGAAAGTAACCCTGTGTCGGCTCCCTCAGAGCCTCAGCTGTGTACGGACAACATGTCGCGCACTTGTCTCAGACCCTACGCCTATCTGCGTGCTACTCTTGACGTCATCGAATGCAATCCCCAAGTAGATGCCTTAAACACATCAGTGAAGTGGCCTGTAACCTGCGCAACAATCACACACCGACTAATGCTCGTGAGCCCTGTCCAAATCAGCTCCAGACAGGCTCAAGCAAGCCTTTAGAAAGTATTTTATAAGTAGCAGATTTGTACAAATGTATATATGACATACACTTATGTCAACTCCTGAGATACTTCCCTCCCAGCAGAGCGCCCCCCCCCCCCCTAGAGTATGCTGAAGTAAATATTAGACCATGAGAAGCATGGTGTTTTCTCGCTTCATCGTCTAAATAGAAGGAAAAAATATATAGCACTTAAATAGCACATAGGCAATCGTCTTTGTCCCCCACTCTAGTCTCAAATTAAACCTCTCAGGCGTATCACAGGGCATTATTTATATCAGACGTAGCATTTTTAATGTTTAAGAAGAAAAAAGATGAGAGAGAAGAGCAGCGACTCCGGTGCTGCTACAACACCTTTTGCACTCTTTCCCCCACAATCAAGAAAGAAATGTTCCCTGCAAGCAGAAAAAATTATCCTCAAGTCAAGCTCAATCTCTCCGTCTTCATCCAGCACTCTTATTTAGGAACAAAATTTAAAGAAAGGAAAAAGTCACCCCGTTCTATGTGCACTGTTCTGTCTTTTATTTTTTGTTTTATTCTTTTAAAAGAAAAACTATAATGCTTTGCAGCCTTTGGCCATTGGAAACCCCACTGAAGTGCATTGTCCCCAGTTATGTGTGTGTGTGTGTGTGTGTGAGAGAGAGAGAGAGATAGAGGTAGTGTCAGGGTCACTGTGCTGTAGGTGTTTATTTGAATAGAGGAGACTGCACTTAAAGGTAAATATCCTGTTTGTGAATTCTGCGTTGGCAGCCGGAGCGTTTGTGTGTGAATGTGTGTGTGTGTGTGTGTGTATCGAGTGCCTCTGATGCGACACAACAAGACAAGATGAGGGTCTTTCTAGTCAAAAAAAAAGAGAAGAAGCCTGCCGTAAGACAGGAGTTTGTACACTGTAAACATTGTCGAGATTTCCGTCTCTGAGGCCCTTATTTGTAATGAATCTTCAATTCTGGGGGAAAATGAGTCAGTTCCATTTTAGGAAAAAAAGAAATGTAACTTTAGTTGATTAGATTTGGAAGCTGGGTTTTAGTTAGAAGTCTCCAGGTGTCCCCATTTAGTAGAATCTAAAGTTGCTGTGTTCCTGTTTGTAACGTCAAGATAAATTAGGGAGGTGTTCTATACAGATCTTTAAATATAAACACAACAACAATGAAGTTTTTTTTATTGTACTTCATAAGTATTTGAATTGTTGTGTGGCCATTGTGAGTGTGATGTGATTTATCTCTCTTTTTTTCTTGTTTTTTTTTTCTTTTTAAATCAAGGGTATGGGTAATTCTTGTCCAACAAGATGGTGGCGTGAGTGTGTTATTCCTTGCAGTAGCTGGGAGGTGATGTCACCGAACCAGGACTAGAAGCCCCCACTTTGCATGTGACCTTAAGCGTGAAGCAGGGTAAAAATCTGCAGTGGTAAATCTATCAGATAGTTTTTTAAATTTTTAATTATTATTATTATTATTATTATTGTTATTATTATTTTTCTTGACAGAGGAAGTGTTTTGCGAGAAGACCGGTGCTACATTTCACAATTTTTCTGATCCAGCTGTCTGAAAAAAACGATTAGTGAAAGCATCACGGCATCACTCATTTTGCACTTTCCACATGCCTGATGAAATACAGTATACACTACAAACAAATATTACTTTGCAAAGCATAATGTACCTTCCAGCTGATTGTGTTGCTACGCAGGGTGTGAGTGTAACCTGTGAAAAAGAAAAATTTATGAAATTGGAATTAGTGTTCTGCCCATCAGCAGCCCAGGCGGATTTTGAGGCTCACGTTAACCCTATTTTCTGAAAGTATTATATCATTGATCACTGAGAAAACAGGACAACTTTATGCAAGGATGACCTTTGGCACTCATGCAATATACCTGAATCTCAAAATTCTGTATGAACCTATATGTATATATATATATATATATATATATATATATATACACATTTATGGTTACATTACATTATAACTTATCTTTCATCCTACATGAGCAATACACTCACCTTCCATACTTTGGCTATAGCTGCTAGTCACTTGGCATCAGGTCATTATGAAAACCAGCATTTTTACGGGATGTAACATTCACCAAAAGACGACAGAGAGATAGCAACGCAGTGCCTGTTCCCGCTGTCCAAGTGTCTGTTGTATATAATTGTAAAATGTGATAGACTTACTTTCATATGTGAAGGGTGGTGGTGGGGGGAGGGGGGACAAAAAACTAAACAAAAACAGCATCACACAGAACAGATTGTGGCAAAACCCGTGGAGAAATATGCTCTTTATTAACTACTTTGGTGTTTCTGTGATTGTGATTTGTTAATTTCTCTAATTATGTCGACATACAATAGCCACATCAGGCTTGTCAGAGTATGACAGGAAGGGTTTGATCATCTTTTTTTTTTCCTGGGAGGTTTCAGTGCTACAAGATGTGAAAAGATGAAATTCTCAAAATAAGCTACCGGTTTTCTCTGCAGAGCTGATTTGTTTTTTCTTATTTTAGAAGGTGGGGGGTGGGGGGGGGGGGGGGGGTCTTGTGGCACTTTTACTTCCCTCTGTGCACACATTTCTATTCTATGACTCATGTAAGCGTTAAGACGTGAAGCGAACAACAACAACAACACCAACAAAACAATATGTAAACAGTCTCCAGTAGTGTTTGTAGTTACACTGCAAGCGTGTGCAAAGGTCTATGTATGTATCTGAATGTACGTTTTAGAGGACTTTTGGAAACCTTTAATTTTTTTTCTTTTTGTTTTCATTTACAGTTTTAGGAGTCACAGGTGTCCATTATGAACTGTATAGCGAAAGACCTTGATATCCCTTCTTTTGTTGATTTTTAGAAAACGCCGCGCATTAGGCGTTATATGCCTTCAAGCTGGTTACATTTGGTGCAGGGGCTAAAATTGCCACAAGATTAAAATCAGTGTAAATAAAGACTCAACTTTTTTTTTGTGATTGTTACTGTTATATCCAGCCTATACTGCTAGCAGCTGTTTTTACTGCAGTCAATTACTGGAAGTGGATATATTTCCTATGCAAAACTGTTTAAACAATAAAATGAGCTATGCTACAAAAATGACTTTCATGTTTGGGTCTTTCTTGTGTTGAATGTTATTCATATTTGATTTCTTGTTCCTGATTTAATCATTTGTTAACTGGTGCACAAGTGAACTGCCACATCTGACTGCTGTCTATATAGAAGCATAAACCATAATAATAATATTAATATTATTAATAATAATAATAATAATAATAATAATAATAATAATAAATTGAAGTATAGTCTGAGTAAAGGAGGGTTGAATTTTGTAGATACACTTTTTCAGACAGCAGAAGTGGGTCTGAATGTTTATTCTCTAGTGATATTTAAATAAATAAATTACAATGATGGCTATCAATAAAATATTTAGAGGTGCTCTCATTGGAAGTCATTACACACACACTGCTCTGCAAAATAAAGCATTGTATCATTAATTTAACGCACAGTCAGACAGCTGATCAGGCTATAGCATTTTCTGATAAAGGTCAGATATTTTCATAAACATGGGTGGCAGAGAAATGCTGCTCACTGGTCACTTGTTGCTTGTGTGCTTCATTATACAGTATACAGTATAGAGCATGAGCCAATTTGTAAAAAAAACAACAACAAAAAAACAACGGAACAGAAACAAAAAAAAAATCACGTTTCAGACGTGAAATAATAATAAAAACATATAATAGTCAGAGTCATGTGTTTTTCATGTGGTTTTCCGGGTGGTACCTTCGGGCTGTATTATTGTTCCTGCGGGTCACGGATAGAGTGAAGGACACGCGTCACCTTCGAGGAGCATCATGGCGACTGTCAACAACAAAAACTAAAAAAAAAAAAAAAATTATCTCTCTCTCAGAGAAAACGACAATACGTTTTTTGGTTGTTTAAGTTCAAGACATGACAGTGTCAAATTTCGAGGCGAATTATAGTGGGGAAGCTGCAAGTCACGGAAGAGAAAAGGGAATGCTCTTAATGAAGCAATTGAGATTCTGTCGCCCTCATTAGCTAACAGGTAAGAAACTTAAACCCCACTCTAAACTGTCAGCTGTTTTCTTTTTCCTTTATTGTTATTTATGTCTTCATGTTCAATTTCTCTCTGTCCTTAACTGGACTATAAATAGTGTTCGTACTACCTATTCTGATACTGAAATTTCCTTGATATGGATAAACTGTGTTTTTGTACATTGTAATTTGTTAATAAAGTTTTGCTTAGAAAAAAATTTAAGAAGCTAAAACGGCTAAAAACTAAGAAGACAGAACAAAGTGGCACTCACTGTTTTAAAGACTCCTCATTAGAGCTGAACCAATTACTCGATTAATTGATTATTAATCGATTACTAAATTAATCGTCAACTATTTTGATAATCATTTTGGTTTGTGGACAAAACAAGACATTCGAGAACATCATAATTATCAGGTTTGACAAACACTGATCTACATTTTTTTAACGTTTTCTGCCATTTTATGGACCAAATGATTACTCAATTAATCATAAAAATAATCCACAGATTAATTTATTATGAAAATAATTGTTAGTTGCAGCTCTACCCTTGATTGATAACATTATTTTTTAATAACTGTCTTCTATTGTGAAATTACAAAGATTTAATAATAATAAGATTTTGAAGTGTGTTTTGAAAGTGTTGTTTTCTGTACTTAAAAACATTAAAAACTACAATGTACTGGTTTCTTTTTCACTCAAGAGTACATTCTTTCTTATCATATGATAGTTGTCAATATTGACTTATTTGAAAATGGTTATTGTGATAACTTTTTTTTTCTTTTCTGATAGGGACTTTGAACAACTTTAAGTTTAACCGCTATCATCATCATCATCACTACCACAGGACATCAAACGCCTTATCAGAGAGAAACAGTTCGAGCCATCGCATTAGAGGTCAGTGTGATATATGTGTTGAATAATTTAGTGGCCCCAGCAAAGGATGTTAGAAAAATTAAAATGGCCCTTGGTCGTAAAAAGGGTTCCCGCCCCTAATGTAAAGAGTGGTCCATAAGAAAAAATTAATAACACTAAAGTGGGTGTTGCTTTTTCCTTTGCCCGTGACTAAAATCAAAGGTTGAACTTTTACACAACACCCGCACAGCACCTCAGGCAAATGAGGACAACTGAACTGAGCTGCACTGCAAAATAAGTGTTGCAACATCCAGGATCACCTCATACAGGAGAGTCTGAAACCAGGCTGAGGGAGGAAAACAAAGTTAGTGAGAGCTGCGGGGTTGAGTGAGGACAGTGTCAGTTCAGAGCAGAGACGGCCATTTGACTTTAAGCATTAAACTAATTGGATTTCATTGGTTCACATCAAGTGTCTGCGTGACAGTTGTCGCTGAAAGCAAACATTAGTTTTCATGTCCTGGAGCGATCCCATGACCCCACATACCCGTGCTAATCTACTGTAATACCCCAATCCCTGAGGAACAGACTACAGTGTTTGGTCCACAGCAGAATCTGTGGTCTGCCAGTCTGCCGGGACCTCGCAGGGTCATACAAGGTAACATCCATCTGGGTCACTGTGTCATGTACATGAAGCTCTCATCTAAGCCTTCATAATGGGATTTAGGACATTGAAACAGACAAAAGTCGGACTAAAGAGCCAATTATGTCTCATTATGGAACTGTGTGATGGGCTCAGCTGGACATGTGATGACAACAACAGGCGCCATCATCACTATTGCCCGCAAGACCAGGTGCCCTGTCCACAGCAGGGGAGCGCTCCTAATGGCCGGTTGAGGCACTGCATGCTTCACATACACAGAAAAGCCCACCTGGCCTCAGGCATGAGCCGGAGTTCATTTGGCCATCATTAAAGCAGACCAACAATGTGGCACACTGATATAAAATTACCAGATTTGTAATGGTAATCATTATGCCATTTATCAAAATTGGCCGGTTCAGTCAACATCTGGCTTCAATGGGGGGGGGGGGGGTTAGTCGGTGAGGGTCTTGGCAGCGTCTTGCATCCTACATATTTTCCACTCTCCTTTATCAAGGCCTGCTGTCAGTGATTTGACGAAGCTAAATAGATGATGATTTGGTCCTATTATGTTTCTCAGGGCTCAGGCAAAGGGGATTTGTTGATTGCCTTTGTGTTTTCCTCCTCCTTTCTTTACCCGTGTAGATCCAGGAGAGGTAACGGCGCCTTGTGGTTCTCGGACATGTTTCTGACTGTGTACCAAAGAGAGGACGGAGGGGGTTGGCTGAGTGCGAGCACAGTGAGTACTCTCACACAGACCTGTGAGTGCAGAGGCTGGACTGGGCAGTTGGACTTGAGCCAGTGCCAGCACAAAGAACTCTGTCACATCCTCAAGTTTTATGGCAGGAATATAATATTCATCCTGTATGATGTTGGAATCAGGTAATGGATTAATCTGATTCTTTCAGACTGTGGCATCAAAGTGTGAGTGTTGTGCTCTTTATCAAGCAGGAAGTCATTAAGGCTGAATTTGTGCTGACCTTTCATTGGTTTATAACGGGAAGATTAATGTTGGCAGTGTTTATAACACACAATGCCCTGGATTTCAATACAAAAAGAAAAAAAAACTGATATTTTTTGGAAATGCAAGTGGACACAGATATTTCATTTTAAAGGAGTAGTCCACATCTTGAGCCATACACTTATCTTGCACCAGCTTTGGCAATAATAGGGATGAGCTCAGTATCGGTCCAATACTGGTCCAAAAATCCTATTTATGTACTGTAAAAAAAAAATTAAAAACAGTATTTTTAGATGTTGTGGGCTTTTTATTTCTTCATGGGAGAAGAATATTTGTTACAGCATGCAAGGGTGCACTTAAAAAACTTGGCCCCTTTCAAGACACACCACTGCACTCTATGTTCCTATGTCAATTGGCCATCCTTACCCACCCACTGTAATATTCACTGGTTATTGTTTATCTATAAAACTCTTCTTGCTCCATCACCCCCTACCTATGTCAATTGTTGTAAACTACAACTGCGGATATCAGTCCTATACTTTTGATATAGGACTGATCAGACTCCCCCCCCCCCCCCCAAAAAAAAATATGTATTATGCCATCCCTGGTTTCTAATGTTTATGCCCAGCTATAAGAGCCAGTTACTGAATCAAGCTTTTCTTTTTTTAACCTCAATCTATCATTCAAGCCCATTGTAAACCCATTTTAGAAAATCCCAACACACTACACACATTTAATTCTTTAAATATATGAAACTATTTATTACCAACACCATCTGAACTTCCCTGACCATTACTGCGTAAGCAAGTCTCATCAGGTCAGTTAGTGGCTAAAATGATTGCGTTCCTGTTACATGTATCTGTACGGTAAAATCTCAGGTCTGCGAAATGTAAAAGTACCAAAGACTCACCGGTGTCAAAAAAGAAACCAAGGCAACATCACAAGAGTTGCCTTGGTTTTGATTTTATGGAAACACCAGAGAGTTTTTAGCCATAAACACTGTGAGAATAGTAACAAAAAACCTACTACTGATATTTATTTTTGCATATAAACATTTGTAATTATTCACTTTATGTTTGTGTTTTTCGGGTTCGTGCTCGGAGGCCTGGTTTGTCTTCCACATAAGTAAGGTTGGGAACCACTGATCTAAACTATCATATTTACTGAAATGTATTTAGAAATTCCTTTCAGTGAAGGTCTTCATGTGAGATCAAGTCAACAGCCTTCATCTGTTCTAAAAAACGTTATCGAAGAGAGCTCGGGGAAATAAAGGAGAGCTGTCTGAAAATGCACTCGTCTTAAATAGTGCTCTCGCCTCTGTGTTTTTCCCACACAAATTAGCATAAATTTCATAGTCTAAGTCATGGACTGTGGTTGGAGTGTGTTATTAGTCTATCTATAGGTGGTAGTACAGGCCGATCACACTGAGCGTTGTTGTTATCTCATTGAAAGCGCCGTGGTCTTACACCCGGCGGATTGAGAGTGGGTCTTAAGATCGTGGGATTTGTTCACATATTAAAGCATGTCTGTTTAGATGCGCAGAAAAGAAACAGGTGTTCAGTGTGCGAGCGTGCGCGCGTGTGTGAGAGAGAGACTGAACCCATGTGTGTGCCTTGTTTGTTTGTTCAAAGGCATGCACGCGCGTAGGATGAGAACACACCATTCATGTATGTGTGTGTGTGTGTGTGTGTGTGTGTTTGTGTGTGCATGACTTGACAGAGGGGTGGGGGTGCTTTATTGAAAAGTACTCCTCTCCTCCCCTGTTCAACATGCTGGATTAGCACCAACAGTTTCCCATGGAGCGGTCCCTCCCAGCCCCCCCTGCCCATTTGCATAAGGCGCAGACAGGCGGAGATGTGACAAACAAACCTGGCACACACAGCGCCGGCTGCCTCCTTCACATGAACTCTCTCCCTCTTTTCTCGCCATGCCAAAGAAAGAGAGCCCACCTGCGCTCATTCCTCAGTACGTATGACCTATTTCCTGAATCTATACTGTACACAACACATTTAAATTGCAGGCCAGACTCAGGTTTGAGGCCTGTGTTCCTCCTGGTGATCATAGTGATTCACAAGTAAAGGAATGCAGTGTGATGAAGGAGGCGAGAAGGGATTTCATTGCTCTGTCATTTCAACCAAAAGTTCCCCGTGTCAAAGTATCCTCCTCCTTGTTTTTTTCTCTTCTACCAAGATGGTAATGTTCACCTTAAAACATCTTTACTGTACTGTAGCCGCAACAACACAGCTCTCTGCACCGCTGTCTGGACGCCAAGTTCCTATCAAGCCACTGATTTATGGCGCTTGATGCATTCCTTGGCCCTGGTAAGGAGGCAGTTTAGCTGAAATATGAGAAGAGATGCAGGGAACGCACTCAGAGTGAGTTTCAGTTTCGCCTGCCTGTGCTTCTACAAAGCTGGTGCAGCCTTTAACACAGTGTCAGTGCACAACCTGAGAGACGACCTGGCAAAGGTATTTCAGCAATGTGGCATGGTCTGTCTATCTCATCAACATTACCCTGTTGGGTGATAACAATAAAGAACTGTAACCCAGCTGTCATGAACCAACCCCCCCCATATAACCCTCTTTTCTTGAAAAAGACGCACAGCTTTCAAGTCTCCAAATTACATCAAGCTTAAAAACTACAACTGCTTCCTCTTTCCTGTCCATGTACATGTAGAAAATTGCATGCAGGTGTGTGCAGGAACAGAGACCAACACCTTTTCAGTAGTGCTATTGTTGTTAATGGCTTTATTGCTCTGCAGTAAAGACCTGTAATCAATCATCAAGAGCCAAGTAACTGTTCATCTTCATTAGGGTCTTAATGTCAAAATTGCTGATAAAACTAAAATCAGATAAGCAGAAACAGACATTTCTGAAAAAGGAAAAATTTGGTGTGTGACGCATTCTGCTTTGCTTTGTCCGCTCCCAAGTTACAACAGTGTGATTACATGCTTTATTAAGTGCTGAAGTGCTCTCCCTGAGTAAAAGCAGATGTCACCACAAGGTCTGTCACTGAGTCTGGATGGTGGTGCCTGTGGTCAGTGTCTCAGCTCGCCCGTGGTTCCCTGTGGTTTATTTATTTAAATCACTGTATGTTTCTATTTCCCTGAGCATATACAATATCAATAAACAGTATGCTAGACATTAAAAGACATCAAACAGATGCTCTTCATGGCATAATAATGTTGTCTGGCATGAAAATTTGACAGTGAAGTGAATGTATTTATTTAGTTAAGCACCACACAGGGAAGCACACAGGCCCAAGGCTGATCCAGACCTGGTTCAGAGTAGGGCTGCAAATAACGATTATTTTCCTAATTGATTAATCTTTCGATTATTTTCTCTAGTAATGAATAAATCGTTCGGTCCAAATGTCAGAAGATGTTAAAAAATGTGTTTGCCAAATGAGGATGTTCTCAAAAATCTTATTTTGTTGTATTTACATCACATTATATTAAAGCATATCTCCTTAAATCAAATCATGTCACATTAATATTATTACTTATTATTATCATTACTACACTATTGGGCTGCAACCAAGCATGATTTTGATAATTCATTAATCTGACAATTATTTTCTTGATTAATTGTTTGGTCCAGAAAATGTCGAAACATGTTGATCGGTGTTTCTCAAACCTGTAAATGATGATGTTCTCAAATGTCTTGTTTTGTCCACAAACCCAAACAGTGTTAATGATTTCTCTGTTAAATGGAGCAAAGTAAGCAGAAAATGTCACATTTAAGAAGCTAAGCTTAAACAAACACTCAAACCTTAATTGTTTATCAAAGTACCTGACGATTGATCAATTAATCTAATAATCGATAAATTCATTAATCATTGCAGCCCTTAGTCTATTGGAATAAATCGCCCCACATCCATATAATAGATCAATAGCTACATCATCAAAGTGAAATTAGCTCATGTCGCATACTTGAATCTTTCAATTTTATATGACCTTATTCCACTCAGCTGAAAGCGCGGGGTACCACCTGGACAGGTCGCCAGTCCATCACGGGGCAAACAACCATTTATGCTCAAGTTCACACCTATGGTCAATGAACCTCTGCATGTTTTAGGACTGCACAAGGAAACCGGCAGAGAAAACCTGGGTCTTTTTTTATGTGTAAGACAACAGTGCTAGCCACTACACCAACCTTGTACCCTTTATTCACTCACATACCAATATTTAAAATGCTCAGTATTCCCTCTTTAAGCTGACTCTTCCCTATGCTCCATGTGTTTTCCAACACTGGGAGGGAACGATTTTTAGGTTTTACCTTCTATAGTATTAATTAATCATTTCACATCTGTAAGTGTGTATGCCCATTTTGGTGCTTGCCTGTTGTGTGTGTGTGTGTGTGTTTGTTTGTTGTAGTGATGCTGTGGCACTTTGGCACCTGTGCTACATTATAAACCTAAAGGATGGGATAATAAGCTGCAGGTGTGCTCCTGGCAAACAGAGAGGCGGATGCAGGGGGTGGCAGCACTAGAGTGTTTGTGTGTGTGTGTACGTGGTGAAGTGGGGTGTGTGTGGGGGGGGGGTCAAGTCGCTGTTGCTGGTTGGCACTCCACACATTAGCAAGTGTATGATGTATGCCGTATACAGCACATCCACTGGACTTTTTTTTATTAGTGGAAAACGTCGGAAACTGGCATCAAAGTGCTCAACAAAGAGACCGACTCTTTTGTCTATCACTCTGTGGCACTATCAATAATTACCCATGTTAATTACCGTGATGATTAGGGTAATTTCTTTATAGCTGTGTTGGCAGGTATGTGAAATAAAGATGGGCTGATAGAGCCGACCACAGGAGGGGCCTCTCTCATTGACAGCACAGAGTCGAAGTGACAGCCAATAAGGAGGCAATCTACTTCATGAAAATCTAATTAGGTGATGAATGGCGCAATGTATAGGCTCTGGCACAGTAATATTGCACTCCCACCTGTGAAAATAGTAGCTGGAATAATTGTTTATGTTGGAAGGGAGCTTGCTTTATTTGTATAATGCAGGCAGGGCTGTGTTAGTATCTTTAAGTATGGTTTCCAAAAAACATCTGCCTCATGTAAGCTCCTTAAACATACTCACGTGCTGCCATAAGGTTCTGCTGCTGTGTGCGTATCCTGTAAGGCTAACACTCCTGCAGCGTGTTCCAGCTTTAACTATCAACAGATATTTTCCAGTGTGTGAGACTTACAAAAAAAAAATAAAAAAATTCAAATGGTGCCCATCTTGAAAAATAAAGTTGCAGACTTGACAAAAACCTTTACAGAAGATTGATGAGCAAAATTCACATCATTATAGCTTTCGAATCCCTCACCTGCTTAACATTTACTGTACTCTCCGCTGAAACACTGACTGCTATACTCAGCTAATGGCTTCCAGACGTCATTTTGGCTGGAGTACTCCCCCGGAGTGAAAAAAACTTTGTCTGACTTACTGAGAATTGTGTGTACATGTTTGAGGTTATACTGACACTTTCTGAGTGCTTTTGTTTTCCAATCACAAGATTATGGCAGTAATAGCGTTTTAATCATATACGGCGTCCCTGCATTTTACACTTTAAATGTAGGTAACCTACTGTTAGTGGTTTCATATTAACAAAGCCCTGCCTGAAGCAGGCTCTCTGCCGAGGCATATCAAAATGACAAATCTGAAGTCTTAGGTTTAGAAATGAGGTAGAGAGGCAGCGTACAACATATGGTGTTGCGTGTTCAAACCTGACAACAGGGAATGGATAAACGGTGATGAATTCTTCCAAATGAAATAAAACCCCTCAAAAAAGAAAGAGGGACCATCATTAAAAGGGCTGCAAGTGTAACCTTCACTTTCATGTGCCCAGGGGAATGGACAAGACAAGAGCGGGAGACTTTTTTTTGATTCTTTGAGCTGCATTTAAACATGCACCGAGCTCTCGGATCTTCTCATCCACACTTTCCCATATGGTGTATGGATCTGGGTGTGGATCGAAGGATGAAACAGGGAGTGAAAAAAACAAAGTCCCATATGTGTATCTGTTTTTCTTATTAGCTGTGAGCCAAACAGAAGTTCCTCAGCAGCTTGATTTAAATAATATTACAGAAAATGTCAAGACGGACACCACTCTCTCACACAAGGACTTGTGAGCAGAAATTTTGACATTTTCTTTTTTTTTACGATTTACATTTTTTTTATATAGTTTTAACAATGCCATTTACAAACCCACAACATAAAAAAACATAAACCAAATATGTCATGTCAGTCCATGGTTGTTGGTATCAAATTATGGAGCCACAAAGAGAATAAAATACAAATAAACACAAATATATTTATGCATATCCAGGGTATATATATATATATATGTATATATATATATATATATATATATATATATATATATATATATATATATATATACAGTGTATATATATATATACATACATACATACATACATAATTTAACCTAACTCACTACCAGTATTGTTTGACAGTTTCTCAAATGCTGCTACTTTTAACATCTTTCCCAGCCAGTATGTCCATGTGGGCCCCATAAGGGTTATATTTGGGCTTACAATATGGGTCCAAAGGTGGCCATGGTGGCCCCATCCATGTTTGGCCACTTCAAGTCCATGCCCACTTCATACCTGGGTACTAAATGGGTACTAAGTGGACACGGGCTTGAAGTTTATTTGACCCAAAATTCTGAAATCACACATTTCCTTTAAAAACCTCACCTGAGTTCACTTTCATTTATAACATTGCTGTTAAGTAAGGCGTGTCAAGACCAGTCTAACAACACAGCTTCTTCTCATACTGGAGGTGAACACCTTACAGAGCTAACCTGACATGACCTTGGGATCATGTCAGGTTAACTGGATTACCGCAAGATACAACTTGAATCAGTTTATTCCTGGCATATGCATATCTATTTTCAAAATAGTTCTGGGGTTCAACACAAAACAATGACCTGAAAGATGCTTCAACAGTACAGCCAAGTGGAACTATAGAGTTAGGTGGTAATTTCCTTTCTCGCTTTTTTTTCTTCACACAATTCCACTTAGAGCCTTTGTTTATATGTAAATATGGCTTAGAGAAGCTTTGAGGTGGATTATGTATCACTTTTAAACACATTTTTGCTGTACAAGATTCTCTGGATATGCAGTAATAAATAACTCACCGTGGTTTGCTTACAAGAAACCCCAAAACTAGAGGATTACTTGTTCTTCCAAGACAACTATTTATGTTCAATCCATTAATTCCATCACTCCCTTCCCACTGCACTGGCCCCTCCCTCTGCTTACTACCAAGTCTAGACAAAGTAGCCATTGTACCACAGCTTAGTCTTCCTACAACACCACCAGCACTCTTATAACAATTTCCGTATGCCCACCCCTTTGAACTAAATCCTGAGTTTATCATCATAAAGCCCCACATTTATGTTCAAAAAATATTTTTTTTGATTAATTGCTCATGATGAGCTGTGAAAACACCACTTATCCCAGTCATAAAATTGTGCCTGACCTCATTATCTTGATAAAGCACTTAAAAGACACCTGTAGTATTAATGCATTGCACTTTCCAGTCACTTTCCACTGACTCCTTTCTCCTTCAACTTACTTCTGTAGAAGTCGGAGATGTTTCTGTCGAGCTGTTCTTTTGGAATGTTGTGTAATATTTGAGGAAATCATATCATATGATAGATTGTGATGCTGTTTGTAGGTCTTCATGGGGGGCATCTTTCCTTACACATGTTACTGAGTTGGACCCACACCTCCGGGGTCACAGCAGGAAATTCCAGCATCCTAAATTCACCCACTTCTGACAGCCTTCCCCTGTGTTGAAAAGCACATGTGCAATATTTGCTATCACATAGACAGCATCAATTTGCACATGGCCTCCCCCCTTTACACTTTTCCCCCCACGTTCCCGTTCCCAGTGGAATGGGGATAAATCTGCTGTTACCTTGAAAAAGGTGTTGACACGGCACCCCGCACCAATGAATTGCCCTGTTGCCTCAATTAGCTGCTCAGGATCTGATGTCAGAGCCTTGAGGACAAGTGGGTGATGTGATATCCTGCAGGTGAGGCTCTGTCGCCTACCTCACAGCCCCATAGTGTGTCTTAGCTTATCATATGCTTGAGCATGCAAATGCATACATGTTCCAAACTATTTTTACATGGGTTCTTCAGAAGAAAAGGCTTCTGTAGGCCCTTGATTCCTCCTTAGGCCAGCAATGCACCTCTCCAACCAGGATGAGTTACAGCTGATCTGAATGTAAGATAGCCTCCGTAAACTCATAGTCGCCAGCAGGGATTAAGGTTAAGGAGCATTCTGGTGCTAGGTCTGTGCTCAGGGGCATCTTGTAACTCAGAGGAAGTAGTGCCGGCAGAAGGGGGCGAGCGTACCTCCCTGTTATCCCCTAGCCACCCTCATCCAACTGCCATCTGATGTGAGGTAACATGTGAGGGCGAGCTTCCATCTGTCCACGGTATATGCTAGCAGAAGGTGCAGCTAATGAGGCTTGATTTGCTGCTGCACCTGCCTCCAATCTGGGGGGTGATGGTACCGGTAGTGATGGTGGTTGTCTGTGAGGTTGCGTATGTATGTATTTATGTATGTGAGAGTGTGTGCATGTGTGTATTTGTGTACTGGGGATCTCTCCAGCCTCTTCTCCTCCATCCGCCTCCACTCCCCCTTAAGGTGTAATCATTGGTTAGCGTGTATGGGAGCGCCTGCAGGTTGATGGACCCTGGGAATTCATTAGGAAGTAGGTGAGGCCTTGGGTAGAGAGGGCCTCCTGACCTGCCTCCAAACACCTTCACATTACAAAGCAGAAGACGATTCAAAAGGAGAGGGATGTCGGCCAACTTATCGATGCATTTTTACAGCTATAGCATGTTTCTTGTCAAAGGGGAAGATTTTGATACTCATATTCCTACAATTCCTTACCAGTTTCTTCAGGAGGCTCCTTCAGAGGCCACATGAGTATTCAGATCAATTGCAAGTTGGGGTTTATGAAATGCAACCAAAACAAGGTCTGTCGTAGTTGTAGATGAGGTTGTTTTTCCTCCAGATGGTGTGAGGGGGAGGTGTTATGTCCACATGTTAAATGCAGCATGTTTATCCCCCCTTCTCTGTTCCCTGTCACAGATACCATTTGACACAAGAGCTCTTTGGGGGCCAGTTATTCCAGGCCATTGAATCCAGATCAAAACCAGCCCCGTGTTTCTGTGACTCTGCTCAGCTCCCCCTTTTTCTTCAAAATCAGTCCCTGACTGCTGTTCGAATTGGAATGGGAGGCATTATAAGCCACAAATATGACCTGCTCGTTCCAGTCACAGCCAGTCAGTCGTGTTCTGAACATGACATCCTTCATGGCCAGGTCTTAAATTTTGTCTTGTAAAATGTTACTGGTGTGTACTTAAAGCACGGAGGAGCAGAAAACCCCTCACCATGTGGTTCGATATAAGATCTTTTTTTAGGGTGGGAAAAAGAGAGAAAACAAAGGGACCCATTGCCCCCGGGCTGCTCTTAAAACTGGTAGTGAACCCATCGTTGGGAAACTTTTTTTCACAAGCTGCCTGAAATAATCCACTCGGTGATGTCATTGCTTACCGACAAAGGCAGCATGCCACTCTCGATTATTTTCAAATTAGCAGCTCCATTCAAACTCTTCTACATATGGAGGCCCAAATTAGAGCTTGCATATTAATGACTGACCTGGCCTGACTGTTAATGTACACACGTTTGATTTTGAATATTGTTAAAACTGAGCAGGATGCCTTTCCATCATCACTTGTAATCAAACTGCTTGGCACTCTGGGAGATGTAGTGGGTGATAATGTCATACAAATTACACATGGGTCTTTTTCAGGTCTCGTATCAGTGACAGAATCATCTCTGAATTCTTGACTGTGTTATTCATCAGCATCTGGAGGGAAACGCACACCCTTAATTTGCCTACACCTCATGATTCCCTGAATACTTGATAAATTCAGTTTATCCAAAATGGCTCACATTTCAAATAAGCTATACTTACTGCAGTATGTGACCAGACATTAAAATATAAATAATTTGAACTGCTCCTCGCAGTCCTACAGCCAATTTGTAAGGTGCGTTTTAATCTCCATCCCATCTTGTTTTAGCTTGTTTTTATTTGAATTTTTTTAAATATGTAAAATCTTAGAGTTATTATAAATCAGAGCTTCATCGCCACATGATCCAGCCACTGAGAAAAGGATTGAAGGCCTATGTTGAAATGATGAGGCAGCTACATGGGAAAAGAGTTTATGCTATGAATCTCAGAATGCTGATCATCCCATCGGGCTCATTTGTTTACTTTTAAATTCCCTCTTTTGTGGGTTTGGAATTGGAGCAATGTTTGTGCCTGATTGCTCGGGCCAAGAAGAGAGCTCACTTAAGGGTGTGATTAAGAGAATGGATACTGCCCTCTTCTGGCTGAAAGTATAATCTCTTTATATGAATCAATAACATTGACACAATAATGTTACCTCAGTCTTCAGAGCGAAGCAAAACCAACCCAAACATTCTCCCCAGAATTTTCTCAGGAAGGTACAAGTACACATCTGTACAGAAAATCTACTCCTCTATTGTTTTTTTTGGGTTTTTTTTTTGCATTTGAGGATTAGAATTTGTATAAGCAGGAGTCAGAGGAGTGACAAATAAATACACACTTTACCAGGCCATGATGCTTTAACCAGGTAATTGGACAAAGCTTTTAATGACCACTGCAAATCATCCATTAAAAGTGATGCATAAATCCCATATGTTTCCCCTGCCTCTCTCTTGTGTGTAATGGGTGCTCCATCCTCGTGGCTGACGTGGGTCAGATCTTCAGGCAGGTGGCGGGGAAATGGAGGCAGATGGGCTGAGTGCGCCACCACTGAATCTGTGAAGTTCTCTCTTCAGTTTCAAGCTGCACCGATGGGCCCTTGAATTATTACCGGGCCCCCCATTCATAATTAGCCCGGGCCTGGTGGGGACCAAAGGCCCACTAATGATGTCTTTGTTGCCACTGATCTGCGCTGCACAATCAACAAGAGAGGATGTATGACTGGGAGAAGCAGTCCCACACTGAGTGATAACATGCCTTTAGGGCAGCCTCTCTAAAACAATCATGCATGGTTTCAGCTCTCCCCTCGTTAAAGATGAGTGTTCACATGGGGGCGTGAGACTGAGCGTGTGTGTGCATTTATGTGTGTTTGTGTGTGAGAGAAGCGTGTAGGTCTTCAGATATGCCAGTTCCCACAGGCAATATATAGCTATTTGATTTCATAAGCCTTCAAACGGCAGTCAATGTATGTTAACAATGCCTCCATCATTTCAGCATTACTCGGTCCCATTTGATTTAGATTTTTTTTAAATCAGGATAGTAATTACTCAAATCATCAAAGATGTCCTACCATTAGCCTAAATTAATTATTACTGAATATTCAATTAAATGTATGCCCTTTTCTGACAGCCAAACACAGATCATTTATTTTTAATATTGAAATGTTAAGAGTTATAGAATTATGTTTCGTAGGATGCACAATATTGGACTTTTTGCCGATATCCAATTTGCCGATATATTGGGAGGGCCAGTAACTGATACCAATATATATATTTAGTCTCTTCTGCTTTGAAATAAAAAAAAAAATGTTTATTATGTTGATGTCACAGCAGATGTATATATGCATGTTCTTGTACAAAACAATAATAAGTCAACAACAAAATAATAGTTGGAGAGGGTGTAAGCATAGAAATCAAGGAGTTGGCAGCCTATTCATCCTACTGTTTTTATCATTGTTCATATGGATGTTCATGTGGATCGTGATATTTGGAAAATAATACATTTTTAAAACCAATATTGGCCGATACCGATATTGTGCCAATATTATCGTGCATCCCTAATATTTTGGTTGTATCATATTTTCATAATCGATTAATCTGTCGATTATTTTTAGTACTTATTTTTAGGTCTGTGAAATATGTGAAAAATGTTGAAAAATGTTGATCAGTGTTTACCAAACCTGGGAATGACGATGTTCTCGGATGGCCACAAACCAAAATGATTCTGTTTTAATTATTGAAAAAAACACTGAAACCGATTAATCAATTATCAAAATATTTGACGATTAATTAAGCAATCGATTAATTGCATAATCATTGCAGCCCTAATCTGAATCAAGCACCATATATTTGTTATATATTAAATTGTTAATATTAATGCATCAACATGTTCGATCTATTTTTCTATGTTTCAACTGGATTAAGTAGCCTTTTAAAAAATATGTTTTTGATGAATAATGCTCCATGTTTTCTTAGCTTATCAAGTGCCTTTTGTGTAACATTTTGAGCTTCATAGCTGTCTTTTTAATTTTGTCCACTACAAGTATATAATTCTGAAAAGCAACCTAATTGGTGGTGCCTGGTTGTATTTTCAATTTTCTGTATTGACAAAAATTATTGATTTATTTAAGTAACATAATAAGACACCGATCACTAGAACAAACACTGCTGACTCTCTTTCACCTTCCCATTTCACCCATTTCAACAACAACATGCACAAAAACATTCCCCAGATATTTTCTTCCCAATTAGTCGTGAATGACAATGTAGAGTTTTCCTTGAAATAAGTGAAGAAGCAAGGATGGAGAGAGGGGGGTGAGGTCAGGAAATGAATAACACCTGTGCCTTTCTTCTTGAATTGGGACTTTATTTGATGGTAATGCCAAAAAGGGTGAAAGTATAATTTCATATATGTCCACATTAATATCTGGATCCTTTAACACATGAGGCAGTTCCTTGAGTGGATGCACTTGAGCATCACTTGAGCCTCCTCTACTGAAGGGGACTGAATATTTGGCAGCACGTCTGCCATTGGCAACATGGTGAAACCAGCATCTGTTTCTGGCTCACAATATCAAGGAGGAGCTGGTGAGTGTGGGGGTGTTCTTAGCACTTTCGGTGACTATATATCTGTTAGATGTGGTGCTTTCAGTTGCACAGTGTAGCTCCACGACAAAGTTGTTTGTGTGTATGTAGGTGCTGAATACACAGCACAGGAGTAGGCGGATCCCGATTCCAGGAACCCAGACTTTTTTAAAATATTTATTAGCGTGCATTGACATGCTGTGTTAAACGATTTCTCTCCACCCACTGGTTAAGTCCAGCTTTGAAGTCACACGTGAAAGGATTAGCAGTCATGTCCACTTGCTATGCCAAGGCAGGGTACACTCTTGCTGATTGTGGTCATTTTTATTCTTTCACACAAGCAAATTTGAGTGAGGTTGGCTTTTACAAAGAAATTAGATTGTGGTATGAACACAGAGTTGGAGCATTAAACTTCAATTACAGTATGTTGTAGCTGGGGCTGCAACTATATGTCAGAAAATGTTGACCATTTGATATGTCTTGTTTTATCCATGTCTTATCCATAAAATATTTATTTTTTAGAAGCTGAAAAAAACCCCAGAGAACTTGTTTTTATTATCATTCAACCCCATTAATTGATTATAACATTTGTTGATGATCATGCCAAGAGTTATATAAGTCACACATTTTCATTAATTTTAATTGGTTCAAGGAATCATTCAGAAGCTTGTTAGATAATAGAATGATGTGATACTATCACGTGTTGTCGATCAAACATGAAGCCTGGTTCTGTCTGAAGACATTATTTGTACATAAAATCTACTGTTGTGTTGTTGTCACAGAAAAATGGATGTCGTCTTTGGGTTGCAAGACAAATCCCCATTTTGAATCCTCCATTTGACCAGTTTTTGAAATTAGAAGTTCACAAACATCTCCTGCTACTTACTACACCTACTGTCCACCCAGGCGGCAAATGCACACTTGGAGGATGTAGACTATTGGCTATTGAGACACAGCTACAGTCTATGGTCATGAGCTATGCTTTTCCTGATTCAGGCCTTATGCTAAAATAAGCTAACTGGCTACTGATTGTTGCATATTTTTTATGGTGGTCCCTCAAGCACAAAGATGTGAGCTGTAGAGAAATTTCATGGCACACAATCTGTATGCGGGCCACACGGTGACATGGGGCTAGCACTGTTGCTATACAGCAAAAAGGCCAGGCTTTTTGTGTGAAAATGCATGTTCACCCCGTGTGTAATATCTAAGTGGACTGACAGTCCACAGAGATCTTGAACTTCCCTCAACTAAGCCCTCCAGTTAATGTCAGACTGTTTTCCAAGATCTAATAATTCAGCATTTGGCAGACATTTGGAAGTCTTTTTAGAACCATGATTGTTGAGATGTTATACTGTAGTTGTGTAAACCCTGTGAAATTAACAATCTCTGAGCAGCACGCCTCGTTGATTACATTATAAGTAAGATGTGGGAAGTCAACTGTGGAGAAGCTCTTTATGGTTTTTGGGCATGTATGCAGTAAAATATTCAAAACTCTTGTTGTTTCTCCAGATCTCAGAAAAGAGGGTTCAGTGATGCAATGATGTGATTTCGAAGAGGCAGAGATCACAGCATTTGTAAATGCTGATAAGTGAAAGCTTGGAAATCATATTATGACTCCACAGTGGTGAGTTGGGCTGTTTTAGATTTCTGTGTTATCACAAGATTCCTTCAAGTTTTGCTAAAAAAAACACATGTTTCTTTTTAATCCATTCAACACTTTGTTGCACCATTTTATAAAGTGCTTGCAATGAGATTTCAAGCTAACAATTTCCAGATACAATCCCCCCTTTTCCCAATACTTTAAGTTCCCCTGCTGACCTTCCTGCTGTCAGTAAAAATCAAAACACACATTTACCCAGTCAACAGTGCAAAGCTTCTTAAAAAAATCTGAAAATCCATAATGTGAAATGTGATTTCCTCTTGTTTCCGGACATACTTTCGGGACAAACGCAGGACAGACAGCCACTACTGTGCCTAGCAGATTAGACTTCTCCACTTCTTCCTGTTTCATTCCATCCAGGTGCATACTGGGAACGCTGCCATGTATATCCCTTGGTGCACAACAGTACAGCGCAGCTGTGGAAGCCACCTAAATTTGATTCTTCTCGTTGTAGCCTAGCAACGGCGGGTATTAGCGCACGCAAGCTGGATGGGTGCAGTTCTGGTGCCAGAGGCAGGATGGGCGCCTGGTTGCAGCTCATTGGCAGATGACATTGAGTGAAAGCTGGCATTCTGAGATTAGGGGATCAGATGCTCACAGTGCTCTTTGCAGGAAGTCGTATGAAATGTAAAAATCAATGCCAGGAGGCCTTGATAGGTTCTTTGCAGTGGATATACAGACATACACAGATACGTCATTTTGTTGTAGTAAACCTACATCAAATGATCAAATTCTCAGTTTTGTGAGGATGTAATGATGTCCTGTTTGGAAGAATCCAGGATCCCAAATGAGGGCTGTTTTCATGACATTAGACGAAATATCGTCTTTTTATATTTTTGATATGGTCATATTTTAATAAGGTATCTGTGATGACTTTTCCTGCTTTTAAAGGCTTTTGCATTGATAATCATGATTATATTGAATAGATTTGTTATTTATGGAATTAACTAAATTAAATTTAGAAAAGTCACTTAAGTCTTTAATTTTAAGGCTAATTATTTGTGTTATTTGTGCAGAAGACCATATTGACCATATTTATAGTCAATGTCATTGTTTCTAAATATCCTTCAATTAACATTAAAAGCTAAACATATAGAGCAGGTATTACAGAAAAATGTATTTAACTTATATCCATTTGTGGTGATATAAAAAAGTATATCGTGATAAGATTTTCCTATATCGCCCAGCACTATGCCAAGTAACAGGCAATATTTACTGATGGAGAAGAAACTATATTGTATACTAAAATCCAGCAGTGGTGTGACTTCTTCCAGCAGGCCCAGATTCCTAATACCACCTTTACTACTGATTTACTCTAAATGGACAGTAGCTTTTGCTTTAGAGGCCTAAATTGTGTGTACCATGCAAACATGACTTGGACGGTTCCTGTTTTGGAACTTTGTCTGTTGTGAACATGCATACAATTCCTTTCCTTAAATAAAGAAAATAACCTTTCAAATTACACTGTCAAACAATGCACCTCTTGTGGATTTATAGCACAACCTAGTAACATTTCCACTGGCTTGAGGCCGATGAATGGGGGAGGGAGCTCTTTTCTCCCCTGAAAGCATTGGCAGCTACGCTAGCTTCTGTTTGTGAGAATACCAGATGCCTCACGCCACATGCTTCAACCACTTTGATTTCATATCCGTGCAGTTGTTGATCAGATCTGTCTCTGTTTGACGCAACCTGCCTCCCGTCTCCCTCCTAACTTTCATCTTCTCCAAGCTGGGCAGGCGGCTGCGGCTGTCTTGAGATGTCACCCGGTGACGTGCAGCGTCCATCTGGTATATGTTGTAAAGGGCCCGGATGAATGAATGGCCAGCCACTCCACTGCTTCCTTTATGACTCTCAGCAGTGGTGCTGTCCAACTTTGATTCCCCAGTTATTAGGGAATCGTATTCCCCACTGAGACGACGCCCAGAGGAGAGGAAGAGAAAGAGACAAACACAAAAAGAGTGTGAAATCTGTGGCAGTGCTACAGAACATACTGTACAGCCCACCACTGCTCTCTTCCTGGAGCCTCTTCTTTTCTTTGTGTGTGTCTATAACATGCTTTCACCACAGTCACAATTCTCAAATAGGAACCTTGGTGTAAAGATGGTAAATATTTGTGACAGTAATCCAGTTGCAGAAATTTCTTAGGCTCAATTTTGATTTAATTTTACCCCCTTAACTTTCCATTTTGCGCATTTGCATGTGGGTTTACAGTGTCCCGTGTCTTGAATATCCACTTCTAGAATGTTAACAATATTAAAATTTTTCAGAGAGGGTTGTGATGCTATTACCAGATTAATCAATACCAGTACCATCATAAAGCTAACATCAGTTACGCCAACCACAAATAAACTTTTATTTGTTTCCATGTCACTTCTGTTTCAGCATTTAAGCACAACTATACAGGATTTTACCCTAATTTAACAGGTTTGTCTTGTTGCGGGAAGATGGGGTGTTGTCTCCACCCCCCCCACTGTCTGTTAACAGAAAATAGATCGGGCCACCAACCTTGAGTCCGTAGTGTTGTGAAGTCTCGAGTCTTGCGAGAAAAACATCGGACCGGCTTTTTTCAATTGTCAGTTGAATTGAAAAACACAGAAGCATGCAAAACGGATACCGACCGGCATGCACATGGCTCTACGGCTTGTGTGTGTTTGGCTCCATTGAAAGCAAATGCACTGGAGGAGCATCAGCTGTGAGTGTTTACGAGTGTTACGACAGCGAGGATAAAGCAGTTGACGATGGATGGATGTTTACGGTGGTGTCAGAAAAATATTAAACTCAGAATCTGGGTAGGGGTAGCTCCATAGAGAAACTAGAGAAAAAGTGACCAGACTTGCAAAGTTCCGGGAAAGTTCAGGGAAAAGCAATGTGAAGGTCATGTAATGCATGTAATGCAACCATACAGCCTTCAGCACAGAAGAACACAGACAGACCAAACTAGGTGGATAGCACTCAGGGGATTTTCCTTCATCTTAAAAATTATCGACTGTTTCCCTCTAAATTTAAAGGGCTCCCATCAGAAGGGGATTAAAGAGGAAAAGGGCAACTAGGATCACTTGGAGAGCAGACCCCTTCCACTTCAGCCAACACTCAAGCAGGGATGAAGTGGAGGCGCAGAGACGACCCACAGGGAGAGAGTGCAGAGCGAAGGGAGAGACAGGGAGGTGGCATAGTTTGGATTCCCAATATGTGTCCGGGGAATCCGAAGTGAGGCCAGATGGCACAGGCCTGTCAGTCTTTGGGAATCACAGCATACGGCGGCGGCACGCATGGCAGAAGGGAGCGGGAAACAGTGCCGGGGTCAGCTCTTGATGTTGGACGTTCCCCGGAGCGGTTCCTTCCATCCCTTTGAACAAGAGAGCATCTCCACACTACTGTGCGGCGTCTCTGCTTAATGCGGCAGTTGACTTCAAACACCACGCAATTCCCTCCTGCCCAAAGCCTCCCGAGTTCTAAACATATGTCATCAGACCTGATGAAAACACAGTGCCAATAACATGCCACGGAGCGCCACGTGCGGACATATGTGTTCGTTTTTTCCCACTACTTTCATCTCATACAATTTAATTTCACTCGCTGGTGAAACTGACATCTTGGAGCTACGTCACAAAGCAAGAGTGAACAGCGGCATCACTTTTAACGCCTGTCATGCCAGCGTGCTTTGCTATAGCTAAAGCACGATATGATGGCAGCCAATTATATCAGTCAGCTCTCTGAGACAGATGTCCAATATAACCTGGTTAGTGCTAATAGGCAGATTTTTAAACAAGAGTAATTATTCATCGTTCACAGACCGGTAAAGGAGACGGATGCTAATATCTGATGCTGAATGTGTGTGACAGGTGTTGCCACCAATTTCCCTGCAGTCTCCTGTGGCAGCACTCACTATGAAAACATCTTAAAACACATGTGTGCTCCCACATTGTAGTGATCTCACATATTTTTAACACATAGTCTTTGACTTTGGGAAAGAAGCACTTTTGCACGTGCACCCTGATTATCTTCCTCTATTTCTGTCAATATAACAGTTTTCTGGAAGCCAAGTGTGGTGTTATGCTTGTTGTTGCATCTCCATATCCGTGTATAGACTAAGATCCCCTCATTATTCTCATTAATTGTCCATCTGTCATCTTGGCAGAAGCCCACTGGTATAGAGTTAGCTATGATTAACATTTAATCTATATGATTCTCTAATGAAAGCAGGGGTACCACACACACTAATGATTGATTTGTTCCCTTTTTTAATAATGGCTCAGGGTGTTGACGGAGATGTTTAACTGTGTGGTGATTGGGATGCTATTGTTTTCTGAATTTCATAAAGCAATTCTTCTTAATATAAATTTCCCAGCTGTGTTTTTTTTTACTGAAGTCATACACAAAATGGAGGATTAAAACACTGTCATTATATGTGATGCTGTTGTTGTAGATTTTGATGTGGCCGAATAGATAATCGTGTTCTTTGTTCATTTTCAGATCAGTTACTTAATGCTGCAGTGCACCTTTGGTCTTCATGAACAGAAGTGAAATAACATTATCTGTATACTGCGTCGTTCATCTGAAAACAGGCTTTGTAAAGCAACACTGTCAGACCTGACTGAGGGAGCATACACCAGCAACACATGGGCAGGCGGGGGCAAGAAGTGTTTATCCTGTCAAACAACAACATGGGCTTTACTTTGTGTTTTTAGTCATACTCCAACCTGTATGCAGCATCAGAGTTTACTGTTGCTGCACTTCCATCCGTCTAGAAATAAAACAATTCACTCACTCACTCACTCACAGAACCTTTTGTGTTCAAATTACAGTGTACAAAATAAATGAACAACAAATAATTGTTTGCACTGTCTTACCCTTCCTATTGGTTACTCATTTGCAATATGATGACATGGGTAATTTTGTTATGAAATGGCATTACTAAGGGGCCACACCGGCCGTGTAGTGGCCAACACTGTTGCTGTACAGCAGAAAGACACACAACCTCGTCCAACAAGGGCCTTTCTGTATGGAGTTTTCATGTTCTCCCTGTGTGCGTGGGTTTTCGCCTGGTTCTCAGCTCTTCTCCCGCAGTCCATAAACATACAGAGGTTAAGTGGACACTCTTAATTGACTGTAGGGAGTGTGTGTTGGCCCTTTGGCAGCTAAGATTGACCCCAGCAGCTCCATGACCCTCACGTGGAGGATAACGTGGTAGAAAATGAATGAATGGCATTACTGCGTGACTCCCTGTATCCACAGCTTTAATTTTCCTGTGATGGGATGCTTACATGAACGAATAAAGCGCGAATGAAGGTGTAAGTCAATCAAGCAGACATTAGAGGCTGAAAAACACATACTGTATTGAGGCCCAACACCAAAATTAAAATACCTCTACTCCTCACGCTGCAGATGCCTCAGGATGTCGACTTGTGTTGCAGTTGTCTCTATGAGCGTCTTAGATCTAAAACCTCCATGGAGACATCTGCCGTTCATGGCTACATGAATAGAGCTGTTGGCTTGAGTTCAAGCTTTTCAGAGTCACCCTTTGTCGGTGAGCAGCCCATTGTGGAAGGGAAGGAGAATGGTGTTCCTTTTACGGTCACCGCTACCTCTGTGGCCTCCACAAGGAGGATAATGAGATACAGTTGTTATCAGTGACAGCTGAGGGCCACCGGCCTGGTGCCTTCACTGTGATTCTCACAGGGTGAGAGAGGAGCTGGGGATAATGTGAGGATAGTGTGAAGTAGAAACAACACACCCTATGACTGTGATATAAATAAAAATATGTGCAGGAGATATGGCACACATTTTCAGACTGTAATTAATCAGTTAGTCAGCAAAGAGGTGAGAAACACACCAGGGCACTCACTTTTGACTGCTATGGTAACACTCACAGGATCGGCTTACTGTTAAATGTAGAGTTTGGAACATAAAAAGTCATTTAAAAGTTATTGACCGCTTTACTGAAGTCATAACCAGCTCTGTCAAATGTGCCTTCAGTCCTCGTGGCCACAAATCACATGTTCTCAATTTGACAAATTTATTATTATTTATTATTTATTTATTTATTAATTAAAATACAAGATCAAGTGGTTTAAGAACATCTCCTGTGTTCTGAAGGAAATTACGGATCATTACATTACAGCGGAAATTATATAACCTGGGATAATAAATGTCATGTTAGTTGGTTAAGGTTCCTGGCTCATAGTATCAGATTCTACTTCTCAATTCTCACCTTAACCTCGTACCTAACCAACCAATCTACCCTTACATACAGATGCCAGTCCTTCTTATCTCACAGCTCAGACCAAACATTAAAGCAAATCAGTGGCACCATTTACCCAATAACCATGCTGGAAGTGGCACAGCACCATAATTGATTTGTTCCAAAACCAGATGAAGTAACTAGCAAAAATCTGCACTATATGCCCTGTGATAAGTGCACAGAACCATGATTTCTGCTTTGAAGAGTATCCAGCAATTATGTTTGGTATTTGTGGACAAACATCATTGTTCATGGAATTTAGGGTCGAATCGGAGGCCCTTTCAGATGATTTATGTATTCAGCTGGGGATGGGGGTGGATGAAATGGGCAAATTTCATCTGGCTGTAGAAAGCACCAGCCCAGCGGGCCCAGAGAAGGCTTAAACATAAGCAGGACGGGTGCCAGGTCCTCTCCTCGGCCATTGTGCTTTAATTAACCTACATAGGAGCTGACTGCTTAAATGTGCAGTGATAGATAAGGCCCCTTGGATGATTGATTTATTTACTGCACATGCTAGTGATTTCCATAACATTACTACCCCAATTACTACCCATATGAGGCACAAAAGTCATTAACAGCCAAGCGTCAATGTAATGTATGGCCATGAATGCACCCACATCTAGTAAAACAGACATTACGGTGCATATTAGCCTCAGACAGCACAAAAAAATCTTCATGAGACTGTATCCTAGGGGGGAAAAAAATCCCTTTACATTAGGATCAGCCAAGGTCAGTGGCATTTCAGTGGAGCACAGTGAGGGACAGTTCCACCAAATGATCAAGAGATGATGGGATCCACGGCTCTCAGAGACACGGTTTGACAAAAGCACACTGGATCTGGCTTTGTCAAGTGAAGTCTGGCATGGGCCCAGCAGCAGTCTGAGGCTGTGATTGCAGCAGAACGTCTCCATCAGAGAGCACTAGAAGGTAACGGTGGGATTAAACTGGGCACTGCTGGCACATACAGCCAAGCAGGGTGTTTCTTTTTTTTCCTCCACCAGGCCATTGTTCCATATGTGCTCCACCTGCGCCTCTTAGAGCCTCGCGCCAAACACACGGCCAGCAGGCTCTACCATCCTTGCTGATTGGAAGTTGCCATGGTGATGCTGGAAGCCGGTGCAGAAAATGGGGGGTGTGCTATAAATCTCAACATGGTATTTTTTTAATTTAGGAAATTGGCAAAGGAAGTGTAGTAAATGATTCGTCGTTAATAATAATTCACATATGGGACAAAACACAATTAGGCTGTTTTTGGCTACAGGCAAAGAGCAGGCAGCCAGCGCTAAAATATGATCTCATCTCATCAAAGGCACTTTAGCTCTACCAGTATACAGTCCTGAGTGAGGAGACGGTACTCCTCTATCTGATAATGATGAAGATAATATCACTGAATATTATCAATGATGAGATGAAGACATCAATCATGTGTTGACTCATAAATTGATTCAAACTATGTTGTCTATGTACAGGGCCTTGAGATAATGTATGTTATAATTGGGCGCTATACAAATAAAATTGAATTGAATTGAATTGAATTGAATTGAATTGAATGGTGAGAGCAATTAGGTGCACTGCAACAAGCACAAAATTCACATTCTCAGAACTCAAAGTATTTTTCCCCTGTGGTAGTTCCTCACCACCCCAGTGCTGTTTGGCATGGTAAGATATTTCTTCATAAAGTGTTTGCAGTGCAGAGGAAAGGCAAGCAGCAAAGCTCACCCGTAGCTTTTAATAACACGATGGCCACCATCCAGCTTCAGACGAGCACTGGGATTGGCTCATCCCTTCATACCCTGGAACTTGGAGCAGCCAGAAGTGTGTGTTTGTGTGCGTGTGTGTGTGTGTGTGTGTATGTGTGCGCGTGTGGGTGAGAGAAGCTGTTATTGGTGGCTGCACTATTGGAGGTGTGACTTGACGAGAATCAAAGGCCCTCACCTGCAACCAAGTGAGGAGAAAAATCATTAAAATGGTTTCAGGCCAAAAGCCTTTGCATAGAAATTCAGAAACTTTTAGCTTCATTTTCTCCTGGTGTAAGTTCAAAAGTACATGCAAGGATATTCTTGGCTCAGTTTTTTGGTATTTGCAGCAGGTGTGTGAGGAGAGAAATCTTGCTGTCTGAAATCTGCGGTGCTTGGGTTTTGGGTGATACAGATAAAGCCGCAGTGATGCTCACGACACATCGCAGCGACCCGTGTGTTTGCATATGATTAGCACCCCCCCAGCTGAAAACGGCTGTGCAAATATGATATGTACATTTGCATGTTTGGTGTCACTCATGTGATTAGTAATCCATAATCCAAACTAAACTGGTGGTAAACAGCGTTGTGTGGATGCAAGTTTGATTGTTCAGCTGTGGATCAGGATCACCCGATTGCTTATTCGCAGAAAAAGAGAGTTTGGGTCAAGATCGTGGCATCGATGTTGTTCAGATGATATGTTCTGACCACAGCTGGTGCTCTTCATTGGGCTCCTCCGCTGGCTCATCCAGTGCGGATGTGACCTTTCCAAGTCATTGAGAACACAGAGTAGCAACAGACAAACTGACCTGCAGAGGAATTAGCCGCTGCTCCTTTCGTCTCCTGCAAACCCAACAGCTTGAACACGCCTGGGCGCTGCCTCACAAAGGCGCTCCACAGAGGAGGCCTATTAATCTTCCCAAAGCCTCAAAAAGCAGCAGAGTCAGTGTGGGCCCCTGAGTCTGGTGCCTGGGGCCCATAGAGAGGGGGCCTTTGCAGGCTCCGCAGGGTCATTCTTGGCCCCCGATCAAATAGGCAGGGGTGGGACAAGGGCACAGAGTAATGTACCTGTGCCCTTTAGCAGATGCCAGGCTGAGGCGTGCTCCAGGGAGAGGTGAGCGGATCAGTCCTGGAGCTGCTGGCCTTCAACAGCATCAATCAGCCAGAAGCTGTTGTTTCTCCATCATTAAAGAGGAGATGGATGGAAGGTGAACCTGAAATAATCACACTCTTCTCTTTGTTGTCAAACACCCAAAGTGGGATTTCTATAAATCTACCTCACATGTGGCACCATTTTTACCTTCATTATTGTGTTTGCAATCAAGAAGACAAATACATTCATTATCAGTGTCATGATCTCCTGATACATAAGGCGATTACATGCACAATATTGGTATAAATAATTTGCTTCTGTTCTGAGTAAATAGACTTTATGAAGTCTTTTATTCTACTCAGTCTTCTGTGGGAGCTTAGCCGAAACGATCACTTCTCAGCTTTGTGTTTCTCCTATGGACCATGTATAAAAATGAACATAGTCTTTTGGCTGCAAAACAAACTCCCATTGTGCAAGATTTCTGATTCGTCCAGCGGCATGTCTGCTTTTGAAACTGGAAATTCACAGCCATTCCTATAGGACTATACCACACTGGTGTCCACTCTATCATCCATTTTCCTTGAAATTAGAAAACAATTTACAAATTTAACAACATGTTCTGTTGAAGAAGAAACTAGTGAAACTAGCGATTAAGAGCATTAACTCCTCAGAAAAAAGTATACCAAGGTTATAAATCAAGTGAGAAGTAGAAGCTCATTTCCCTGTAGACTTTCCCTCAAATTGAGTTTGTTTTGCAACCGGCAGAGTTGCCCCTGGTGGCTAACTGCTACTTCCATCCGACTTGTTTGGCTTTACCTTTTCACATTCTAAGTCTACGTTCAATTATTATACACAGTCTATGGTTTTTCCATGTATGAAATACTTTTTTGGCATATATCATATACTCTATATCCTTACACAACACCTGTTAAACTGGGTCTCTTCATCGTATGGGGCACTTGAAGGTCACCTGTTTGAATCCCGCTTCAATCGCCAACTGGGAACCGCTCCAGCCAAATTTCTTTATGTTCATTTATTTTACTCAAAAAAAATAAATAAAAAAACACATGCATATCTACATCTGCTGTGGTGTGACATATGCAAATTATTATGTCAATTTCACTAGAGAAGATACTAAATGAGCTTTACATTTGGGCACGGAGAAAATTGTATGGCATCGGTTATTGGCCCAAGCACTCCCGATATATCAGCATATCGGCATTGACACATTATAGACAGAGTGAATTGATGCTCTACTAAAAGTATGGTGAGACCACAGGCATAATTTGCACAGAATGAAGGAAACATGTAAAACTTATTTTAACTTATTATCTGACTACACCAAATGAACTGAAGCTTAATATTTTTTGCAAATACATACCCTAACCCTTAATAATTAAATTCTGAGCCATAAATCTTAACTCAAATGTTTCTTATCTAAAATAATTTGTCACATTAACCCAGCAGACTGCATGTTTTGTAGTCATTGACACAACACTAATAGAATTTGACTATGTCTAAGTTCTGGTCATTAAACACCCTTTTAAATATGTGTCTTTGAGTGAGAGCAGAGCTCTACCATGGTGACAGCTTGAATCTATTGCTGACCTCTGACGTTTGTGGAGGAGCCAGCAACTATACGCAACATCCCCTTATTAGTATTATCTCCATGCATCAGCTATTTCAAAGTAATGCATCGCTGCTGAAAAATATAGTCAAGGTGCTGCCCTCTTCGAGAAGAACTTCCAAACTTCCCCCCATTAATCAGAATTAAGGGAAGGGAAACGATGGCAACTCTGTCCTCTTAAGTAATTTAACAACTGAGAACTGGTGTTTTTTTTTCATTTGACTCCCAGCACTAGCTCCTCCCTCTCCATAAGATTTTTGTCCTCATTTATATCAAATATCTTTGTTGCTTTTTTTGTTGTTCTATGTCACTGAAGCGTAAAGGCTCAAATTGTAAACAGGAACATTTAATTGTATTTATTCACCGTCTGAATATCCAAAGCCATAAAATTAGCCTGTTCTGGTGTTAAAGCTACAGGATCTTTCAGCTGCGTCTGTTGCTTCTTAAACAAATAAACCTCGCTTGGGATTTTCAGTCTGTGTGTGTAAGGACTGGTCAGAATAGATGTACCCCGCTGTGGCTGCTGCTCTTTTCACCCGGCAGCCTGCGAGGGCTGAACAGAGCTCTACTGTGCCTCAGTGGAGATTGAAATTCCCCCGACGTTTGTACAGTGAATTCCATTTCCTTGCCTTTTGATTCATATGTCCCCCCCCCCCCCCCCCCACCACCACCACTTCTCTTTTTGGCCGTGAAGTACCTTCTTGTCCCCTGTTTGAACTCCACTAAAGAATCACTGCAAATGGAGGTTGGGGGTCAGACAAAATGGGTAAAGTGAATGACTTCAGAAGTGGGGGAAGAAAAAAAAAACCTCATAAAGAATAATAGAATGCAATGATTAAGGAAATTATTTAACAAAGTATCGAAAATAATGGCTTCTCTGCAACAAATATGCAACTAATTTACTTTAACATGTCGATGACCAACAAATTATTTAAAAAAAAAAATAGAAAGCAATCTATTCATTTGCTAAGTGATTTTGTGAACAGAAACAATAAACTGTAACATTATTTGTATGCAGCATCCTGCATGTGAAAATCTGACTGAGGGAGCATTTGTGTGTATACAGCAACAGCGCAGGAGGTCGGGAAATAAATGTCTATTCCCTCACACTGCTGGATGACCAGGTTTTTTTGAGCTGTAGAACCTCCATACTCATACCGTCATACTCCAACCTGTAGGCTGCTGTCTCAATTTTATAGTCCAGCATTGCTGTTGCTTGTATTTGTCTTTACATAAAAAAAGTCACTTCCTCTTCCAGTGCGGGAATATCGCCAGGTGACAGCAGATCTAACCACCGTTAAACTATGAACCCCCCCCCCCCCCATGAAACTTTAAATTCAACTGTATGTTCAATTATTTATAATAAAACGGAATATTAAGCATGTTTAATGAATGAAATAAGACATAATAATAGATAAAAAAGTGTTAATGTATAAATTATTAACATAAAACATTGTACACTAATCTAGACTATTTTAATGTTGCTGAGGGTCAGTGTGAGATAAGACACCTATGTAATGTAATACATTATTGTTAGGGATCCACCAAAAACCGAAAATCAGGAGGCACTTGGCTGAAAATTGAAACCGTAACACCGAAAAAGTACCGGAAAAGTAATGTCTGAACATCTTAGAATTCGCTGGGCTCACCATCGCTTTCTTTGTTGTTTGTGTGTGCGTCTGCGCAGGTGTAAACGTTTGCCCAACTCTGCCTCTGATTGGCTTACAAAGAAATTTTACTCTACCTTAGCCAATCGTCATTACTTATGCGGTTGTCCGTCCCCCTCACCAAAGTAAAGTAAAGAAGAAAAAACTTTGCCTGGTCGGATGAAAACAGCTTCAATGAGCTTAATTATAGTAACACACCACATAATATTGTCAGTAAAGGTAATGGCGATGTAATGATTGAAACAGGAATTAGTAAGATTACCCTGTTACTGAAAAAAATAACACCGTTATTCCCATCACCATTTTTGTTTACATTTATTTAAGATAAACTTGGGTATAACCTGAAACATGTATGTGAGGGTATGAAATACCTTGGGCTCAATTGTAATCATAAAACTGAAGCCTTGGTTTTCTACTACGCTGTAATGATGCAGGTCTTTTGAAATGAAACTGGCTATTCCAATAAAAACTGAGAGAAGTTTGGAATCAATTTAGAATCTTTGACGCCAACAATCACGACTTTCATATGAATACATTTTTTTTCAGCTTTGGACTGGACACTTTATTTCTTCTGCACCCAACAAGTTTGGATGCTCTGCGTCTCTAGAGCCAATCGAAGGTGTCCACATTCGGCTTGGAGCAGCTTGTTCTCATCGCACTGCGGTTCATCTATACTGTATGCGGGGTGTGGATTAGGGGATGAAAGAATGCCACTGACTGTGAAATTGCCTGATTTTTATCAGGGATGTTGGAGAGCAGCTGTGCACAATCCTCTGCCCTAATCCTGGGGCCGGAGAGAGGACCTAGCAAGGAGAAATGTGTGTGTGTGTGTGTGTGTGTGTGTGCTTTGCGTCCCTCTCTGCTAGTGTGTTGCATACATGCCAAGGTGTATAATGGATGCTTTCTGAATGGCTGCTGTTTATGCATGCCCTCTTCAGTAGACTAGTTATCCCTGATAAGTTATCCCACTGTCTGTGTACTCTCCTGAGTGTTTCTGCAGCAGAGGGGAATTAGAGCTGCTCGTATTCGGCAGATTATTGAGGCGATGGCTCTGCTTTTCCATGTCTCAGTAGGTCGAGGCCATCACTAGTTAAGAAGTGTGTCATAACAGTTTTATTGATGCGTTGACTGTATAATCCCGTCTGTCCACGATCTGACAAAGCCTGAAGCTTCAATAGAGAAGAAGAGGAGCAGCATGGGAAGTTTATCAGAATTCTTTTTGCAAAACTTCCTTTCACTGCCAACAACAAACCTGAAGCTCAACTTATCAACTGTGTATATGAAAAGTACTGTAGCTCATAACAGTAGCTCAAGTAGGGGTGCACAATTAATCATTTTTAAATCAAAATCAGAATTTGAAATGATGTAATTAGCAGATATCGTGACATAAGACAAGATACTAAATGTTATACATTAATTATAAATAATTAAACTATTATATTTTGAGATATTTCGCTTTGGGGACACCAACTATTGATTATTAACATATACATTTTTAACTGATGTTACAAATAAACATTTAACTTTTTGTCTGTTAGAATTAAAAAACAAACAAATCAATGATGACGGATGTTTCAGTCCACTAGATGGTGCCAAGTGATCTCGCGAGAGTCAAAAGATGGAGATGTACTGCCGGAGAAAAACACCATGCACCAACAAAGTTTAATCAAACGTCGGGAGGTATTTTTTTATTTAATAAGATATTGACAAGACACATGCGATTTTGCAAAGACTGTACTGTGTATTTACAGTATATTCTCACTGTCGGATTATATTTATAAGCCTTAAGTGCGTTTTAGTGTAAATTTTACCATAAGTGATATTTCCATGTCAGACATTGTTTACAGCAAAGCCCTATTATGTTCTCACGAGAAATCTTCTTTTAGAAAATGAATTATTCAACCTTAATCACAGCTTTTTTGCTAACTGTTCTATTTTGTTTAACTCCAGATATTTAAATTTAAGACACACATACTGGAAGCAACTTATATGTTTAAGTTCTAATGGCAAATACGCCATGTTTCAAATCGATTACACAGTGAATATCAGCACATTGCTGAATAAGGGTGGAAGTCACAAGGTACCACACGATACATGGTCCACGATACCAATAATATCACGTTACAACGATTCTGTGATAATCAACATATTGCAAGGCAATCGTATAGTGATACATCAAAATATCTGTCTCACTCAGGTGAGGGAACTTTATTTGAGCTGCACCACCTCGAGGAGACATGAAGTAGTGACGGTCAGGGACTGTTTACATTCGCAGGATATTTGCGATTCTCCTATTGCACGAGGAAGGGCGACGATATATATCACCAAATCGATATTTTGACCCACCCCTATTGCTGACTGAAAAAAAGTCCACAGAGAATCAACCTTGCCCCACTTACCTCTTGCTCTACAAAGCATGTCTTTAAAGTCATTAGCTTCTGGTTTCTGACTGCAACTTTCAGTTCTGCCTCACCTCTCTCATTAACCTTGTTTACATATGCAGCAGGCAGCTCAAAAACAAAGACATGAATTCATAAATAAAAACTCTGATAATTACACTGTGTGCCACCTGCCCGGAGTCAAGGGGGAGGCAGAAGTACAGGAGAGTGAAAATCCAACTTCCATGCAACAGGTGGAAAGAAAAACAACTCCAATTGAGTGTTGCTACATTGTTTACTGTTTACCAACACGTGTAATATCTACTGTAAGGATAATTATGAGGTGAAAGTGACAGGTCAGTGTTTTGTTCACAGCTTGTTCCGCTGCCCACATGTGGTCAATAATTAATTAATGCTGCTTTGAAGAAGTTTATGTGATTTAAGCAAATAAAAAAGGAGAAAAATCTTTACAGAATGCATAAAGTATATAATATCCCTGACTTAAAACTATAGTGTTGTCAAATTATGTTCACACGATGCCAGGTTACACTTACCGTTCCACGTCCACGGAGAACCTGCACGTACAGTATAAGCCCACAGTTCCGTTCATACCTATCATCAGTGGAGTGTTCCACGTATGTGTGTTTCCATCGAGTGGAACGGTTTGGTATTTTTTGCGTTTCCATCAAGGTAATAATAGTTTGGGTATTTCATTATTCGCCAATGGTGTAACACACATTCTGGAGAAATAAGTAGCCCCGAAACATGACTCAGCTAAAATGCTGCTGCCGATTTAAATGTACACTTTTAAAGTCTTCATGATTTTGGATTGTGTCGGATTTAACATTTTTCTCTTACATATGATCCGGTCATTTTGACCAGTATCAGACCAATACAGATAGTCAGTATCATATCGACTCGTCCCTATTCAGTAATTTGATGGGATAAGCACTTCCTGCTCCCGCCCCTGTGCTGCCACTGTGTACACACGAACACTCCCTCTGTCAAGTCTGATAGTATTGCTTGACATAGTTTTCAGATGAACTACAGCATACAAATTATGTTATTTCTGTTCACAGAGAGACATAAAAACATCAACTATAAAAAATCACCAAAAGTTTGAAAAAGTTACAATCAGAAAACTGCAGCATTGAACTATAGTGTAAACCTAGACATATAATATAGTCAATTAATGCTATAGCATTATAAAATATTGATGAAAGCAGCTTTAAGATTAGCTGTGCAGAGTTTAGATCATTTGCATTTCAGATTGTGTTTTTATTCCCATCATGGTGGATATACAGCACGGGGTTTTTGAAAAACAGTGAATCTTTGATCTCTTGTCTTTGATGTGGTGCTGCCCACATACATATGTGTGTTCAATGTGGGCGAACTGAAGTTATCTGTCTCTCTGTGACAGGGGGAATCTCTTTTTTTTTTTGGCAACGCTGGGATATTTGCATACTTGATTAACCAAGGCCTATCTCTGTGGCCACGCTCGATGCGTGGACTGAAACATACTCAGCAGGTGACAGGCAACCATATGCCTGAAATGCCATGGGGTCCTGAAGCCGGATCATCTCCAAAGGCTAACTGGCAGGTCTAAGTAGAGACGGCATTAATAGATATTATTCACAAAGAGCATGATTGAACAGAAAAATGTGCCCGGCGTGTACCCAGCTGCTTTGTTGGCACACAACTCAGCCTCTGCCTAGGTTTCAAGACTGAGCTTGGATTTAGCCATGCATTCACTGAATTCCCCATGCAGCTCTTATTCATTCATTCAGGCACAGGCTGGGCTGTATCAACAAACTGGTATCTATGTGTGTGTGTGTGTGTGTGTGTGTGTGTGTGTGTGTGTGTGTGTGTGTGTGTGTGTGTGTGTGTGTGTGTGTGTGTGTGTGTCTCAATGTATATTATGAAATAATAACATTTGCTATGGTGAGGTTAAGAGGTTACTGTTTAGAGTTAGGGTTAGTGTCAGACCAGTAGTTATGGTTAAGGTTGGAGTAAGTCTCCAGGAAATAAATTTAAGTCAATGTCTCTGAATGCCTCTGAAGAAGTCATAAGAGCCAGACTATATATGTGTGTGTGTGTGTGTGTGTCAATGTATATTATGAAATAATATCAATTGCTATGGTGAGGTTAGTGTTTAGAGTTAGGGTTAGTGTCAGGCCAGTAGTTCTGGTTAAGGTTGGAGTTAGTCTCCAGGAAATAAATTTAAGTCAATGTCTCTGAATGCCTCTGAAGAAGTCATAGAAACCAGACTATATGTGTGTGTGTGTGTGTGTGTGTGTGTGTGTGTGTTATTGTATTTGTTACATTCATATGACCTTTTTTGGCATAAACATTGACCGTGTCAGGACCAGTAGTCTTCATGGAGACCAAAACCTGGTCCCAATATGGCAGAACCTAATTTCTGGAGAGCGGGTTCAAGTTCAAGGCTAAGATTTCGGGTCAGGCATGGACTGGTTATGGTTAAGGTTAGGGATAAGGCCTTGGTAGGCTGTCCAAGTGAATGGAAGTCAATGTACGTTTTAAAATGGATAGAAATATGAGTGTGAGTGTGTGTGTTTAAACCACAGCAAATTTTGATTATTAACATGTCAATACAGGAAATGTAATGGGTGTAGTTTTTGCCTCCATTTTTATTCATTGAATTATTATAAATCTTTAGAGATGCGAAGTTGAACAGAATTTTAGTTTTACACTTACTTGGTATGACAGTACTTCTCAGTGGATGTTTTTCTATTCATTATTCTTAGCTTCATTGCAACATTCTATCTCTTCCTTTCTTCATTTGTAGATCGATTTTGATATCGGCTGATGCAAATGTTTCCTGTGTGTAATTGTACACACTGTCACAGGCAATTCATTTTTGTTGAATTTTTCTGTTTACATTGATAACAACATATGACAACACTGTTTGGAGGTTTTTCTTTGCTCCCCAGATGTCTTTGCTTAATTCCAGCAGTATGCTCTGATGGATATACAGTATAGACTCATATTTGAAGATATATCGCCCTCTAGAGGTAAAAAATGTGAAGTTTTTTTTCAGTCCAGCTTCCTGGATCACAGGCTCATAAGAAACATTTAATTTAAAGGTTTATTCATCATTTAATTGTATTAAATGATAAATGATACATTACACATTTTGTACTATTTTCTTTTCTTTAAACAAGAATTTTAGTCAGAAATACATCAACTTTTATAAGGCACAATTTTAATTAAACAAGCATACATTATCAACTCTATAACAAATACTATACTATATATAACTATATACCAGTGAAATAAACATCTATATTCATTATTTTAAAATAATGTTTACTTTAAACTCCAGAACACTGATATACTATCAAACCATCGTTCTCAGACTGTTCTACTGTATATACCAGGGTACGTGAAGTAAAGAATTTTGACCAGAGTGGATAGAAAATGAAACTAATAAAGTAGTAGTAATAATAATAATAATAATAATAATAATGATAACAATGAGAGTCAACTTATCTCTCACTCCATCTTTCACTATATTAGTATTTCACTATACTAGTGTCTGAAGTGAGGAAAAGGATGATGATCATCAGAGAGCAAATTCACCTAGACAGCATTTGGTGTTTTGACTTTTTCTTTTTAGCATAACTTTTTCATTTGTTCATGCATATTGTTAAAAGTCAATTGTAAAAAACGTGAACTAAAATCCTAGCACTATTACACCTACGCCCCAAAATGTGCTAATTGAAACCCATTCAAATCACTATTTTTGGTCCTGCCCAAATATAAAGTAAAAAACATTAATATTCTAATTTGTTCACATCATTTGAAGCATGAGGCTTTAAATGTGTGCTCTGACTGATTTCCATCACGATGACATCATTTTTGCCATAATGGCACATGGAGAAAAAAACTGCTTTTTCTGATCAAGGGCACTCCCACTAAACCCCGCCCCCCTCTCTCCACACAAGCTTTGAGGCGGTAATTTTGCTTGGGTGTGTAAGTACATGTGTATGGGCATGTGTGCATGTCACGCACACGTGTACGTGCGCACGTGTCTTCAGCGTGCATGTTGCATTTACAGTGTGACAGAATGCGTAAAAGCGCAGGTCGCTTTCAAGTGGCACCTTTTCCATGCCCTCCTATCATGTGAATTTTTTTGTCCAAACTTTCAGAGCACCAAATTTTCAAAAGGACCATCCCCAAAGCACCTTGACATCTAAAGCTTTTAAATGTCCAAAACACAGGAGATTTCCCAGCCCATCAAATGTACAGCTGCAATTAGAACCAAAAAAACCCCGATCTGTGCACCTGTCCACCGCGCTGCAGCGATCACAGGTGCACAGGTGAGGAGGTGTCTGTGCATAGCTAAGGAGCATAGCTGAACGTCTCATGTCATACCACACACAATGAAGCGTTACAGTGGCACCACGGAGGCGCTAAAAATAGTCATTGAACCCGAGCCCATGGAGCACGATGCGCTACCCGGGGGCTGTCTAGTGTCCCACCAGCTCCACCGACTCTTATGATGGGGAAGAGGTGACACTAGCAGACTGGGCACCATCTGGGCACCCACAAACTGCCTGACGCTCCAGTTCAAGCCTCCAGGCTCAGAACTACCTCCAGGACCCACCCGCTATGCCGTGGCCATTATAGTGAGCTTATTGACAATTTAGATTTATTTTTCACCTCGAAGATCATTCTGTTGGCGTCTATCAGCTGGTGCGCTGCCACGGATGGAAGTTCTTCATTACATTGTAAAAAATGATGGAGGTTAAACAATGGCAAAGAAAAGAATTCTGGATTCTTTATTTCTAAAACCCCAAAAGCATGTGTGTCAAGTTCTGCTGGAGAAGTTCAGGAGCCTGAGCATCGGCCCTCGTTAGCCCAGGAGGAAACGTCAGCTGCTGACACTACGTTAAATGTTGGTTGATCACCTTCTAATGGGTTTGTTTAACATTTGTTAAGGGAAGAGTAGTATACTATACAGCACAAAAAAAGATTTAAAAAATATAAATATATACTATTTTTATGATTGTGTACTTTTATGAGCACCATTAGGTGCTCTAGGTGTGATAACGTTACCTTTTTGAAGGCTAAGGGTTAATGGGAATAAATTTGCCTCTTGTGAAATGTCTGTACCGGACTTCACTCGGCCTATTAACGCCACTGTATTTTAACATTGGTGATAATGATGTTACTTCGAGAGCTCAATATTTTCTCAGGTGGTACTTGGTATAAGAAGTTTGAGAACCACTGCTATAAAAGATGAAGCCTGTATCATCAGTGGATGGATCTTTGTAGAGTGCTGGATTCTGTAATTTGGAAACAAAATAAAATGATTTCAGTATCATATTATTGAGAGGAAATCACAATCTGTTCACCTGTTTTCTCTCTTACCTTCATCTTTTGTCAGCTCTCTTGAAGAAATTTGACTGTGAAATAAATCAGTGGGGTAGAAGTTACTGCTCCTCTAAGGACGGGTGTAACTTGAATGCACTGATGCTAACCTCGGTCAAGGTTTATTTTGTGTGTTAAGTGAAATAAACGTACCTGCTGTCCTCTGGCTGGCTTGTGTTGGTTGCCTGTTCGACTCTCACTCCCCATAACACCTGCGAGGAAATCATCAAATAAACATATTTCAACAGCAAAGTGTTGAGTAAAAGAAAATAAAAAGCAGGGATGGACACAAGTATTCGATTATTTGCTTGACCGTAGGAAATCAGTTACACTATTTGTAAATAATAAAAAGATGTTTGCATAAAACACAAACATTGCATAAAAACCTCTATTGATGACCTAATTTGTGGTGCTTCTATTATCACAATGTGGCAGCAGGGGATTTCATGTGTGTTTGCTGAAGTTTAAGAGATTTCTTGAATGCGTATTGAATCTTCTCCTCGTAGGTCAATTATGACATTTACCAAGGTCTGTGAATGCATCATGTCAGCTGCTCAACGCACAGTGAACCCTGCATTGCTCTCACTAGTGCTCATGCATTGGAGCTTCCAATATTCGATGACTAACACCATCTTACTGTTTTTAACAGACACTGTCACATCAGGCCTTCACTGGCTCCCCTTCACTGGCTTTTTCGTTTTAGAGTTGATTTTAATATTTTACTGATCACTTTGTGTGTGGGACTGTACATTTCAGAGATGTTGACCCCCATACAAGCTGCCGCACAGCCTCGGCTCTTCGGGCAGGACTCTTCTCACTGTTCCAAAGTTGAGGCTCAAATCTAGAGGAGACCGAGTCTTTGGAACGACCTGCCTGAGGAGATAAGGCTTGCAGAGGCCTTTTTTATAGACTTTATTTATTCATTCACTTCTTCATTAATCTATCTGCCCTTATCATGACCCTTTATATTGAGAGTTATTATTTGACACGTGTAAGCCTTCATCCTCAATTGCTTTATTTATTTTAATCTTTGATTACCATTTTTGTTGATTAATATTGTTAATTAATTTTGTTTGTTTTTAAATCTCTTGTTGTCTTGTTTGACTTTTATTAATCTGAGAAAGAACTTTAGTGGAAATAAAGTTATAATTATTATCATCAAATATTCGAATAGCATGAAATGCCCATCCACCAAAGATACAACAAACAAGTTTAGACAGACTTACTTGGTGTTTGATGAACAATGTTGACTTTGCCTAGTAAGAGAAAAGGATTTTTTTTTAGCCATTCATGTTATTAAGTTAAATGCAGTCACTTGATGGAGGTTAAACAATGGCAAAGAAAAGAAATGTGGATTCTTCTTTTCTAAAACCCCAAAAGCATATGTGTCAAGTTCTGCTGGAGAAGTTCAGGAGCCTGAGCATCAGCCAGAGCATCAGCCCTCATTAGCCCAGGAGGAAACGTCAGCTGCTGACACTACGTTAAATGTTGGTTGATCACCTTCTAATGGGTTTGTTTAACATTTGTTGAGGGAAGAGCAGTATACTATACATCACCCCCTTGGCAGAATGATGTTCTGCATTCATGATGTGCACTGTGTATGATGAAAGCCAGGGCAACAGGAAAGAAAATAAAAGTTATCACAAAGCGAACAGATCAAACTGTCACACACAAGAGGAAGAGGATGGCAAAAGTGAATGTTAGTGGAAGAGAGAGCTTGTGTATTGGTTCTCTACACAAAAATGTATGCGATTTTCCCAATCTGGGACACTGAGGGCATCTGGGTGTTTAGGGGAAAATGCCGTTTCCGTATGGACTGATAGTATTTCCTGACAGAGCCCATTTTCAGAGACGCAGCCAAACAACAACAAAAAAAAAACTCATCAAAGGTTACATACTGCAGCTTTAGCTGTAACCTCTGAATATTGCTGTTTTTATTTATTTTTTAATGTCGAAGTCTTTGAACTCTGTGGAGCAAAGTTTAACCCACATATCCAGGATGCAGGGATATTTACCGTAGACACATTCATTGTTCTTGCTGCTGCTGATGGGACCGGCTCTGAGCTGACTCATCCTTTCCTGCAGACACAAACATCAGTCCGTTTACATTAGAGCCACACACAGGCATCCATTTATTGACACTATTGCACAGTGCTGCTGACTGAGATTGAGGTTTTGCAGTCGGGTCATAAATCTTTTAGTGCCTCCATGGAGGTCCAGCAAAAACTGTGTGTCCACAAAGGTAAATACATACATGAACATGAGTCACCACAGCACAATAAAAGAATGAAGGTGCTTTCGCTGATGTTTTCAGATAGGTGCTACTGTAGTTTTTAAATACTGTTTACAGTGTATTGATAATAATGTACTACAGTTTTTCTACTTTTATCTACAGCTCATCAGAGTAGTAAGTAACTTTAAAATATTATATTATGTATTGGATATTTGAAAACATAGTTCCACATCAAGCAGGTACAACAGGGGTCTCAAACTCAAATGACCTGGGGGCCACATGAGCGTCATGTGTGGGAGGGATCTGTAAAGTGAGTGGGTGATATTAACTTGAAGTTATATCACAATATTCCATCATGATGTAGCGATAACAAATAAAAGAGTTTGTTTTGATGTGTAATGACATACAGCATAATATACAAAACAATGAAATCTACAAAGTTTGTAGATTTCATTCAATATCAAAAACAAACAGTAAAGTGGCAGGTCACATGAAATGGATTGAAGGGCAGCAGGTGGCCTGCGGGCCACAGGTTTGAGACCTCTGAGCTACAACAATAGAACCCTGCAAATGCATTCTTACCTTTTTTTTTTTAAGAATTTTTATTTGAATTTTAATAATAGTAAACATTTACTAAAGTACTAATTGATTACATGTTAACACTTAAAGAGATATTTGTTTTAACTTTAAACTTTCAAAATAAAAGGTCTGTTATGGAAACTCCAAGCCTTAGTGCAAAATGCCACTGTCTTGGCAATAAGTATTTATTTATTTATGTATTTTCAGGCACATGCTGTCTGTTCTAGTACCCTGCCAGTAGGTGTCCTCAGCTCCTCTGGAGTCAGGCTGATAATAATCATCAGCCACTTTAAAATAGAAAATGTCTGAATGTTTGATTAATGAATGACTTAAATCAGAGTCCACATCACTCATGCACGCAATCGATGTGCTTTCCTGATTTACACATAAGGCTGGGCTTTTCAATTACAAACCCAGTTGGGCCATATCTTCAAACTAAACAAAAATAAGTAGTGTGTATCATTTAAGTTACCTTAAAATAATAATTTAAAAAAATAAAGTGCATCAAAGCAAAACAAGTGCACAATATTAGCAACATTTGTTTCTCTTTTCTCTGCATGTCATACTGTGTATAAGCACATCTCATAGTGTATATAACAGATTCCAAATGCTATCAAACTTATCAGGCCATGCATTAACTGGTGGGACCACAGGTTGGGCCACAGTTTGCTTCTGGGCCACACGTAGCCCATGAGCCGCCCTTAGAATAAGCTGGACATAAAGCAAAATAACGACTGTCTCTCCTGTCTCTCCTGTCTCTCAGATATTGGGATTATTCTTGAAAACGTCTTTACTACATGGTAAATGGCTTCCTGTACCCACTTGCTTTACTGTTGTGGAATTGTTGTCTAGGTTGGTGTGGCATATGAAGCAAATTAGCAGGAGTTTTATCAGGTCCTGAATGCATATCATTTTAACACCAGTTCTTACTTTTTGAGCAGCATCCATGCCCTTCTGAACTATCTGCCAGTCACTGACACGCTGCATGGCATCATCCACATTGAGTGAACTGGCCCTCACCCTGGGCTGGACATCACTGAGCTGCTCTTGTCCACGTTTCTGGTTGGAAGTGAAGGTGTCGTAAGTGGACCCAATGCTCTTGTGTCGCCCGTGTGCTGCAAAGAGCAACAAGCGATCAAAGGAAATCTGACATTCTTAGTGACAGGCAACACACAATGATCACCCGGCAACAAGTGAATGAGGTAGATTTCAGATATGATACCGAGGCAGAAAAAGCAGAAATCAGAAACCTGTTCCAGATGGCATTCATAACGAGGATTAGATAGTAATGTGTTTTCCCTAACCCCATTTGCAGTGTCAGTGAGTCATGAGGATGTTAAGTCATTTTCTGGATGATCTATGGACATGTCACTCTGTCACGAGCATTACAGCAAAGCAGACAAATAGCTTTGTGTGTCTTCACACTTTTCTCTTATTGCCTCCTGAAAGCTCCAGTCTACTCTTTTTTTCAAATACCTTTTTCTGTCTGTGTGCCCTTTGCTTTGCTGCAATGATGACTCATTTCTCTAATGATTGTGACAATTTAACTCATTTGACAAAACAGCAAGTTATGCATGTTAGATTCAATTTGACACTGGGCAAATATTTCTGGTATGAGTATCTTTGATGCTGTAAACCCTTTATAATGACTAATTCTAGGATTTAAGCTATACAGTGCAGTGGTTTGAGTATTTTTGATGCTGTAAACCCTGCAATGAAGTAGTACAGGTATTTTTGATCCTGTGAGCCCTTTATCAAGACTAAATATTAGGGTTTTAAGCTTTACATCGCAGTGGTATGAATATTTCTGATGCGGTCAACCCTTTATTGAGACTAAATGCCATGGTTTCCAGCTCTACAGTGTAGTAATATGAGTATGTTTGATGCTTTATCGAGACTAAATATTAGGGTTTTATCTCTAACTTACCTTGCACAGTGGGTAGTGAACCCAGATCAGCATTGCCCTTTGTTGCCATTTTCTTCTGGAACACTGTTAACACAGCACAGTTCACAGTTTTGCATATAATTGTATTCAGTTGAAGTAAAAGAAAAATGTGACTAATTTACTGACTTTATCCACAGTGAAAACAATGTGCTCCTGCACTTCTATCATCTCTCCACAAGATGGAGTCATATTCTAAATCTAAAAGCATTAACCCCTGAGTGGATTGTGCAAAGCCTAGTGTAAATAACCACAAGACAAAAATGGCCTTTCACTACTCTTTCAGAGCTTATGACAGATCCTGAATATATGTGAGAAAAGGCTGGAATCGTGCGATATTCCTGTCATAAAACATGGGTTTTCTCTCCAAGGAAACACCCACATACTGTATTCTGTTCTGGATCAAATTAGACCTTCTGAATGATGCTGTTGGTTCAGTAGTGACTGAGCGTTCAGAATGAAAGGCTGCACTGTGTAGCTGTCAGAGGCGGTGGAGCTGCGGCTGACAGTGACCAACACTGGATTAAAATTCAACATCCACACCCTGCAAGATAATCCTGCCTCGGACGACTTCCTCCATGACAGCGTCTCTCTCTCTCTCTCCCTCTCTCTCTCGCTCTCCTTTCAAACACAGCTTCTCTTTTGCTCGTAACACAAAGTCTGGTTTCATGGCTTCAATTCAGTGAGTGGAATACTGCTGCAGAGCTGTCACATGACCTTAGCTATTACTGTATTTTGCTGTAGCGAAGGGTGCATTGCCCTTTATGTAGTGTAAGTCATATCCATCGGAGCAAATATCCATTCACATTTCAGCATTTCAGTGTCATTGAGCTGAGGACGCTGTCGCTAACAAAAGGAAAAACTCCTCAGTATTTCCACTTTTGCAGTGCTCTCCAATAACTGGCCCCTCGCCTAATCCTCCACCGAGCCTCATCTTACCTCTCCCATCTTTCACTGCAGCAGTGGGAGTTAGGAACAAAATGTGATCCTTGTGTGGTTTGAAGCTCCACTGTCTCAATAGATGGAAACCTCAAAATCCCTCTCCTTTCTCTCGTGCGCTCTGGGGACAAGGACGATGGAAAACATGTGTAATGACTTATTTTGGCGGACTTGGCCTTGGTCTGGCCAAGATTGGTTGCAGATGGCAGCCGCGTACTTCCCTCTCCATTACTGAGGGGATGGATAGGCTGCAGAGAGTTCAGTGTTGCACTCCGTTCCGTATTTTGCTTTGTAAGTGAGATAATTGGCTCATAGGATACAAACACGCTCACTAAACAGATGCATAATTGGTAGGGATGACACGATACCACTTTTTGATGTCTGATACTGATACAAAGTATCTACCGATACCAATATCGGTCATTTGTGCTAGCCATTTCAACAGACATAATTCTCCAGCTGTGCAACAAATATAAACAGCCCACAACAGGACTCAGCTAAAATGCTGTTGCTGATTTTTATTTACATGTTAACAGCCTGTGCCTCGTGAAGCATGGGATATATTGGATTGTTGGATTGTATCAGATGTTATATTTGTGTTTGTCTGATATCTCATCCAGTAATTTGACCTATACCGATACGGTGTAGGTCCAATAACGATTGAATTCACATGACCTCATTGTTAGGGACAGGTTTAATAGAGTCAGCGGGGGATAACAAAAGGGTCACACGTGGTGTTCTCCCCATGTGCTTGTGGGTCTTCTCCGGCTACTCCAATTTCCTCCCACAGTCCAAAAACATGCAGAGGTTAATTGGACACTCGAGTGAATTGTGGTTCATCTGCGATGGACTGGCGACCTTTCCAGAGTGTGACCAGCTGGGGTTTCCCCCCATGACCCTCATGTGTAGAATACAGTGGTTGACAATGATGGTAACAATTAAATGTGGATGTATGTGTTCATGTTTGCCTTTGCAGGATGGAACAAGGGAAGCCATTTTAATGATTTATAAGCCTTAATAAGTCATTTTTGGATGTTTTTATCTTCATGAAATATTCACATGGCTGAAATTGAACGGTTAGGGCCTGTTGGCTCTTGATGTGGTCAAATGTGTCCTCCTCTGTCCTCGCTTTTGTTTGTTTTGTGTGGCGGTGAGCAAGCGTGTTCCCGTGGTTTATGGGATGAAAACAAACTGCATGGCTGAAAAGCCTCTTCACTCATTCCAGCAGTACTCCACTGACAAAGGCAAAGCACATACCAGGCACTTCCTCCCTCCCACACGAGCTCCCAAACTCCCCTTCACATGCTGTGCATTACTCAGCGTTGGTTTTACTCCAAATGAGCTCCATCATATCTGCGAGTTGAAAGAGATAAGTCATAGGCTACCTTGTGTGATGTAAGAGGTTCTGTCCTCCTTCACCTGGACGCTCTCAGGCCGAGGAGTGGGCGCTGGTGGGCGATTGGCAATAACCACTGCTGCCTTTGTTGAGTTCACAATGGTGTCATATTCATCATTCGCCCCCAGTGGAGCGTAGAGATCTTCCACCTCCTCCCCTTCACCCTCTACAGTGGAAGGATTCCCTAATGCACAAAATGTTTACTGCTTGAATGTCATGATGTAACTCTGCATGCTGTTTTCACGACAGTTACTCAGACGCAGCACTGCATGGCGTGCCCATCAGCATGAGAAAAGCGTTCAGCGGCGCAGTAGAATAATCATATTCTGGGAAGAAGTAAAAAAAAGCCTCCACTATTCTGTGCAGCTTTCCTTTAGTGCTTCACTCACCTGCGGTGCTCATCACTTCGTCCACAGTGGCATCATTGTTGTTCTTCCTGTTGTTAAACATATTCTGCAACAACAGAATGAAGAGACAAGTTTTTATGACTCATCCATACAATAAGGAGACAGCTCAAAGAGAACACTGGTGACAGTACAATACAAAACAATCTGTTTGTCGGTGTTTAAGCTGCTTTTTGACAGTGGATTATTTGTGTCTCGGTATGTGACAAATGTTGATACAATGCAGGTTTGTAATTTAGGTAAGAATGTAGATCAGTGGTGCCACACAGTGGATTAGTGGCTAGCGCTGTTGCCTTCCAGCAATGGCACACATTTTTTTTTTGCATTTCCATTAGAAATAATACCAAAATAATCTGCCCCAACCATTACATTCTTTGGCACCCTTCCCTTGGAAAGGTACCCTGCGTTGACCGTGTGAGAGAGTGAATGGATGTTCATCTCTGTGGGTTGGTCCTACAATGGACTGGGGACCTGTCCAGGGTGTTCCCCGCCTTTCGCCTTGTGTCAGCTGGTTGGCTCCAGTGACAGCTCATGTGGAGAATGTAAAATGTGAAATACATGTGGATCAATCTTTGGTTGTCTCACTACATCCTTTCTGTAGGCTCATTTTCGGATTTTCTCCTCTTGCTAAGGCATACAAATGAAAGATTACAGTGGAGGTGACGACCTCCTAACCACTCTCTATGCTCTGTCACATTATATCTTGATACCTGCCTCCGTGGTATTCAGCGTTTACATGTCAGATGTGACAAATATCCAGATTTATTAATTGAGGTTTCTCGCCACTTCCCTCCCAGGACTTCACTTGTGGGAAAGCAATTTCAGGTCTATATCAGGAATTACAGAGGTGTGCTGTAACCCTGTCTGCTGGGCTGAAAGACTGCAGTCGTCCCTGTGACAACAGAGCTGCTGCTGCTGCTGCTGCTGCTGCTGCTGCCGAGTCGGCCTGTTTGCTAATAGCATGCTGAGGGACAGACGGGGCTGTGATCAGGGTAATTATGAAATCACACCATCTTCCCCTTTCAGTCCAAACATACCATTTTGTGAGCCACTGAAGAGCCTTTCCTTGATATTTAGATGACATCTGTAATCACGATGAGATACAGATATTAATTTGCCGCCATATTTCCACTATAAGAAAAGACCTGCAGTCAAAAGTATTTACTTTGACAGAAATCTAAAAAGCAGAAATAAGAAATTGCCTTCACCATTTTTAAGGCCGTAACTAACGATTGTTTTCATAATGAAATGATTTCTTAATAAATTATTTTCTCGAAAAGGTTGATCAGTGTTGATCAAATTTTGAAATGATAATGTTTTCAAATGTCTTATTTTTGTCCACAGATCATTTGAATGATTTCTATCAGGTCTGATAGTATTGCTTGACAGAGCCTGTTCTCAGATGAAGGACGTGACATACTTTCGGCTTCTCCCTTCAGGGGTCGCCACAGCAGATCATCTGCCTTCCTCTCCTTGTGTCCTCTTCTGTTACACCAACTGTCCTCATGTCCTCCTTCACACCACCATACTTTCTCCAAAATACAATCGCTATCCCTCCTCTGCACGTGACTAAACCATGTCAAACTCACTTCTCTTACTTTATTTTCCAAACCATTCAACCTGAGCTGTCCCTCGAATATGCTCATTTCTAATCCTGTCCATCCTGGTCACTCAGTATCTTCAGCTTTGCTATCTCACTTTTACAAATATTATTACATCTGTTTTATTCACAAAGACCAGACATCAACAACAACAACATAAATCACCAAAGCCATGCACTGCAGCTTTAATATTAAATAAACTCCACGCTGCTGCTGCTATTCTTGCTATTTTACATCCACGTTAATTATCACCACGCATGACTCTGAAAGCCTCTATCACAATAGAGATGGTAATGCCTTAGGATTACATTCGATTCCACTGCCATTTTAAGAAGATGCATTCTGAATTTAATGTCTATAGATGAGACCGAGCTCATTTTGATCATAATATCCTCCATGCAACCTGCCACGCACTGTGTGCAGTTTCCAAGCAACACAGCCACTCGTGACTCAATTACAATATTACACTGCTTGCAGTAGACTACTGTAAAATGCTTATTGGCTGCTGTGAATGCATTACTGAACAGTGGAGTTTCATAACAGGCCCAACAGGTAGAGAGGACGGCTTAATTGCAGCCGCAGCGCGAACGTTGACTTAAAATAGACGGACGCTGTGCTTTAAAGCACAGTGTGGTGTTTTCGGAGGTTGTCGCTGGATAAGGGAAGGGGTATTTATTTACTAGCCGCTAATGCTAAATCATTCCACAGATGTCTGAAGCTGCAGGAGCCCGAGGCATTCCAGACACATTCACTCTCACCACTGCAACCCGAGCAGCAGCGCTTCAGACAAAGCAGCATGGTTTTGTTAGACGGGGGGACAAAATGTGAAAAGTGAATCTAGGGGTGGATAAGAGGGAGGAGTGAATCTGTGAATCTGTTTTCAGAGGCTGAGATGCTCACATCACAGGCTCCTAGTGCCGCTGTGTCTGATGTGTTTCAGGATAACATTGTTTGTTATATGACAGTGAACTCATCACATTAATGCCATGCAATAAAATTCCTGTTTTTTTTTTTTTGCATGACACTAATGATTATTTTTCAATTGTTTTATCGATTAATGGATACGTTATTTGGTCCACAAACAATCTTTGAATTTAAATGATTTATTTGTTATATGGAGCAAAGAAAACTTGCAGAACTTGACACTCAATTCATTTAGTAATGAGTTAGGTGTTGCAACACTATATATTTACACTTTACTCAGCAAAGTGTTATTTTTGCAGTTTTCTCCACCAACACCAAAGAGTCGTGTGGATTTGCTTCCTTTGAAGGTGCTAACATGCTGATGTCTTGCAGCAACTGTTTTGATCATCGATGAATCGGTTTGAGAGTTTTTAAAGTGATGATAAATTATATTTCAGCTTCTTAAATGTGAATCATTTACCAAAAGATATTAGATTCACCTGCAGCTCCTCCTCTACAGCCTGCCCTATACTATTTTCAAATCCGTAACTTGATTTTAAAAACAGACCACAGACACAATGAACCGTTTTAACCGATTTTCAATATTTAAATCCTGCGATCCAGTCAAGACACAGGACCACACACTTGGCATTTAATCAAACAATTTTAAAAGGAGGAGATTGCAGGGATTTGGGATCTCACAGAAACTCGCATGATTCAACGTGATTCTGTCGGCATTGTCAATTAATAGCTCTTGTGTGTGCGCGATGTTTTCGTGTTGATAAACGAAAAAACTGTGGATGAAGTCATCACTGAGAAGACATTCCACATCTTCCGCTGCCGACTAATAACACATCTCTTTCGACTCTACCTCGACTAAGACGGCGACGACGAGAAAAAAAAAAAAGCACTACATCGCACTTATGAGTAGCACTTTATAGTTTGGCATATTTGAAGCACTTACTTTCTTCTAGCTCTTGTTTGTACCCAAATGTCGAAATGCACTTATTGTAAGTCGCTTTGGATAAAAGCATCTGCTAAATGACATGTAATGTAATGTGATGTTCAAACCAGCCCAAAAACTGGACGGCACCCACGATTGTCAGAAGGGCCAGACTGGGACTGAAATCTGGCCAATTATTATTCTAGTATGGGCTTAACGTGGCTGAAAAACAGATTCTAAAAGTAAAATCCACACGCCCAACGCACACAACCTGAAGAGTGAAGAGAGCTTTATTCTCTGAACCAGGACGACAGAATCATTTAAATAATAGGCAAATTTGAGGAGTTCACTGGTAACGCTGGATACTGACTGAGCGGAGTTAAGAAAACAGAAAACATAGTAACAAATCCCAAGTCTAGCGGTATAGGGTGTCGTCTCATGTGGCTCCCCTGCATTTGAATAGCATTACACTGGGTGCAACAGAAATAGCTCTTTGCTGAGCTGCACAGTTTATTTGTATTTATTGAGCTCATGCGCTCCATCTGGTGAGACTTAAATATTTGTAGAGAGTCCACCTTACTGCCAAGTGACCGCAGTATTCAAATATGAAATAAGGACAATGTGTTTGTGTTTGTAATTACCATGAGCAAGCACAACATTACAGTCTGAGGATACAAACGCTGTAGATAACAGCGGAGTATTAGCTATATTTGTATTCTAGTTATGCTCCCTCTGAATAATTCAGCGCTTCCCCCTCTGGAGCAGTTCACAGCTAATTAACAAAGAAGTGTGGTGCCATGGCAGACTGGTGGATCTGACGCAGGCCCTGTGACTGATTCAGCCCGGGTGCGAAGCCAGGGACCCATTCATCCAGGATTTATTGACAAGAGTGCTGCTCCACTGACGCCCAAATCACTGATGCATCATGGGTTGATTAATTGGAAGTGTGTGTGTGGGGGGGGGGGGAGACAGTGCAGATGAGTTAATGAAACTGCCATGCAAAAAAAAGAGACCAAGAATGAAACCCCGCCTACCAATTCTTAATTGATTTATTCTTTGAGGCATGAAAAATAATCTATATAACACGGCACGGTTTAGGTTGCAACTCCACTACAAAAAAAGTACCTCAACGTGGCGTTCACCTCAACGATCAGCACTGCACGGCAGCGTGAAACTGCGGTGACTTTGTTTTACACGCGACACACACATATTTGTTCAGTACTTCCTCTATGACCAGAGCACAGGGTCTGTGATGCAGCTCGCCGGTTGCAATCAGCAGCGCTGTGCCTAAACACACCAGACTCCTAGTTGTTGGAGATTAACCCACGTTTTTAGGATTTTTAAGTAGTTTTAACTGATCTACAGTTCGTCAACTGTTCGGCTTGATTTCTGTGTCGGACGTCTCCGGAGCACAGACTCCTACTCCACGGACTACAGCGGCAGGGTTCATGCTGCTCCCTGGTCGCTAAATACACCAGACTCCGCTGTTAAATATTGAGATTTCACTGTTCATTTTGGGAGATTAACCCATGGTTTTAGGATTGTTAAGTAGTTTTAACTGATCTACAGTTTAGCACTGTTCGGCTGTGTCGGACGTCTCTCCCTATGACAGCACTCTGACCAATCAGTGGCCTGCAGTCTGACCAATCATCGCATAGTATCTACTGAGCATGCTTGGAACCTTGCCAGAGCAGGTACTAAAAATAGTGGAAACGCTACTTAAACTGGTTTAGTGTTTCAGTTTCAGGACAAATGGTTTTTTAGGATTAATTTTTGTTCATGATGTGTGCAGAAGGCGTGAGTATTGTAGGGGGTTCCGGGGTTTGTTTGATTAGTTTATTAAGTAAAGCTTTCATATACTGAAGCTGAAGATTACTGTCTGTCATCTTCCTCGTTTCCTCATTTTTCACAAAAGTAACTTTGTATTTTGAAGAAAAATGATAAACAAAAGGTCCTTATTTTTATATAACCCATAAATAGTCAATAGTGGGAATTAAGCACACTGTCCTTCACAAACAACATCCATTTATCAACCTTAAAAGTTAAGGCTTCCTATTATTCAAAGGAACCATACTAACGCTAGCACACATATTTCATACCCATTCACACACTGCCGCTACACGTCGCTTCAAGAGCGACGTGAGGTGAAGTGCCTTGCCCCAGGACACATCGGCATATAGACGAGTGGACCCAGGAATCGAACACAACCTTCCAGTTGAAAGACACCTCAACTAAGCTGCTGTCACTCACAAAAAGTGCTATTGTCTTGAACGCACAGTCAAGTGATTGCAAGATTAGGTAGCATTTATATTTTGAAAAAGGGCAATGTCATTTGACATTTATTGAAGCTAAACTTGCAGACGTATCCTGGAGTGTAACCTGAAAAGGTTTTGTGGGGGTATGACCTTGGCTCAATTGTAATCATAAAACTGAAGCCTTCGTTTTCTACTGAAGCAACTTTATTTTAAAAACAGGATAGGATAAGGTGTTTTTTTTTTTTACACCTCTAATGTACAGTATATCGTTTTTAGCTGTCAAGATCAATGATGAACTTTAATTACCCTCCAAGAGAACCGCGATTGTTGGCTAATGTTGAACTTGTCTTTTATGTTACATACAGTCCCTGTAGGGTGACCTGTGTTTGACTCTGCCTGCGCCCTGTCAGCTCTGCCGACTCACTGACGGTTCACAGGGAGCACTTCGACTCACTAGAGCGATCTGATCAATCCCAGCTCCATCTGCAGTCACTCTCAATTAGCAATGTTGCTTGGAGGATGAATACATTTGCAACAGCTGTTAGTTAGAGTGTCTGGATTTCCCCCTGGAGAGGGAATTCTCCATAGGTTGATGTGAGGCTTTGGAGAAAGTTGAAACGCTGTCGGTATTGTGTATTGACATAGGACAAAATGAGAATTATGCTTCTAAACTGAGGAATGGAATGTATCAGCTGAAACAGGCTTTAAAGATCCAGTGTGTAAAATGTAGGTAAAATGATTTCAGGAGCGGGAGCTTGGCACATAAATTGTACTGAGTGTTGTTTTCATTAATTACTTTAAACTCTGCTACCTTTTGGCAGGCATCGATAGTATACTTGTATACAGAGCGAGACTGTATTCAACAGTAAGTGTTAGGCCTTGTTTAGACTGTAGCCCGAATCGGATTTGGAAGCATATCCAGATTGTATTAAGCTTCAGTCTAGACAACTAAAAAACACATGAGACCAGATTTTTCCAAAGCTGATGCAAACCTCGATCCGTTTCAATCTAAATGTCTCAGTTGCTCCGATAGGATGTTGAAGTGTCTCGAACGACGACAACAATGACGTGGATCCGGAGAGACGGAAGTTAATTGAAGGCACGCTAACGAAGACGAAATCAGAAGAGTTCGTGCCGCGGCTCCACATAAACCTTTGGGACAGAAACGGGCACAGATTTCCGTCGTCATTGTGTTTATTTTGTTTTTCTGTAACTATAGACCAGACAATGTCACGATGGACACAAGCAGATGGGATTGGATCACTTATGTAATACGTAATGTTATCAGTTGGTCAGGAAGATCAGATTCTGATCGGCTATGCTTACAAATCTGATTTGGGCTGCAGTCTAAACAAGGCCTTGGATGAGCAGATCAATATCTGTGTCTGATAAATATAAAGTGGTGAGTTACAGAGCAGTGGACACTTCAAATAAAGCCTGATCAAAGGAATAGTAAGAGTTCAGTGTTCCATTTAAATAGAGGGTTCATCTGCATATGTTATAATGGTTGGCTTCGGTTTTTTTTGCAGTAAACACCGTAAAACCACTTGGTGCTGCATGTTTTTTCTCAATGATAATGTCCTCGCTGCCTAATGAAATTAGCATCGTAAAGAACATTATGATGCTAGTGTCCTCCAGGATTATCAGATAAAGGGATGTGTGTGCATGCTCGGGGATCTATTAAATGTGGATTGCCACTCATTAGCGAGTGAGTGGCAAAACATGCTGCTCTTGTGTTACTGTCACTACACAGTGAAATGGAAGGTTTGGGGCCCCTCCATATTAACATCAGAAAATGGCAGCCATTATGCAGGAAAAACCTCAACATTAGCAGCTGCATTAATTGTCTGAATGTATGCAGATGACCTGCACTGTGAGCCGTCGTGCATGCATGAATAAACACACAGCCGTTATGCTCCGTATCAGGGTGTTCCATTAGGAACCTTGTGGGCCAAACATATTCAGCACGTTATCATCTATCCACTAACTCAGCCATGAGCTGGATGAGTCCCCCCCCACCCCCCACCCCCCACCCACGATTGATGCACAGGTCGCTCTCGTTGCTCTCCATCTTTCTATCCTCTCCATTCTGTTCATTATTGATAAAGCTCCACACAGTCGTGATACTTTATTGCTGCGAGTGAGCACGTTCCCTGAGTGCTGGGAAATCTCAAGAGCCAGGGTGCATTGTGTTGTTTTTCTCAGCTGTCAGCAGGCAACTGAAAAACTAAAGAATTCCATTCAGCCAATATTGCATCCAGCCAGCTCTATGTGGACTAATAATGCCACTGGGTGATTCTAATTGGCTCACAAATCACCAGAGATGAGGGGCTGTCATCAGATATTGGTATTTTTTGAACCATCTTCATTGTAGGTAGGATCAATAACACAAAAACTCCATTGTCTTGGATGTTTCGGGGATGAATTCCAACTGTGGCAATGTTTAACTCACTGATCCGGTTGTATTTACCAGTTTTTCCTTGAGTAAGACGTGAAGCTCTGTATGGCCACGGCTCCTGGCGATCTCTGCGGGAGTCTCGCCGTGCCGGTTGGCCGTGTGCAGCGCTCTCTCAGCACCCGGACACTGCAGAAGGAGGCTGGACACATTCTTGAATCCATACTGGGCAGCAAAGTGGAGGAGTGATGGAACATCTGTGCGGTGGTTCTCTGATGTGAGTGAGCAGGGAAAGGTATTTTCAAAGAAAGAAAGAAAGAAAGAAAGAAAGTGAACAGCTACATACTTGTACACATAAGATTACACCAATGAGGAAGAGATATTATTACTTCCCTCTCCAGTGTGATAAGCTGACCTAGTGCAGTGTAGGTGATTTAACATATTCAGGAGAGTCGAAGAAAGACAGCTTGGAGGCACTTATTGACCTGGTTGTCATGGAAATGGATTTCCCTGTGCCCTTTTTTAGCAGAGTTAAGGATCAATCTCAGCAGCTGATGAAGCCATCAATCTGCCACGTAATGAGCAAAGAAGCTAACCAGAAAATAAATCTTTTTCTTTTTCTTTGCACTTAATGTTTGGGCTGCAACGGTTATTCAATAGGTCGCTTATTAATCGATCACTAAATGAACCGTCAACTATATTGGTAATCGGTTTGAGTGTATTTTCAATCATTAAAACAAGCTTTATGCTCTTTCACTACTTTTGCTTCTTAAATTCCTTGCTCCGTATAACAAAGAAATCGTTAAAGCGGAGTCATTTCGGTTTGTGGACAAAACAAGACATTCGAGAATGTTGTCATTTCCAGGTTTGAGAAACACTGATCGACATTTCCTGACATTTTACAGACCAAACAAGGACTCAGTCGACAGATTCATCGATTATGAAAATAATCGTTAGTTGCAGCCCTTGTTAACACCTGCTACATCATTTTGGACTTGTCAGTTTATACTGCAATTAAATATTTCACAGATTTCCTGTAAAAGTAGATTTAAAAATAAAAAGTCAGCAGTCAATTGTTAAAAGATGTTTGTTTGTTTTTTTGCATATTTTTTATTGAATATTTAGGGTTACCCTCGGGCTCAGGGTAAGAGTAGGGCTGCAACAATGAAAGCAACATTAACCGTCAACTATTTTGGTCTAGGGGTTAATTATAACAAGTTCTCTGATTTTAAATGTGAATATTTTCTGGTTTCCTTGCTCCATCTAACAAATAAATCAGTTTTAGTTTGTTTACAAAACAAAACATTTGAGGACATCATCATTTCCAGGTTTAGGAAAAACCAATCGTCATTTTATGGACCAAGCGGTTAATGGATTATAAAAGTAATTGTCACTTTCAGCGTTAGTTCAGAGTAAGCAATCCTGCAGTGCTCTACCTTTCTCAGGTGTCTTCTTACACTGAAGTGCATGGAAGCCTCCAGTGGGCATCCCCCTCAGCAGCATAGAGGACAGCCTCTCATCTAACATGTCCACAGAGGACAGCTGAAGAGCCTGAAGATCATGGGGAGATGGACAGTTCACACTCAGACCAGGTTTTAGAACAAAAATAATATAAGTTATAATATAATTGTTGTTTCTTTTTATTTTCACTCTTTCTAATAATGTGAAGTGGACTAGTTCCTATTAGTTACAACGGGATGAATTACTAACAGAACACAAAGTTACTTTTTGAAGTGGCAAGCAAACTATGGGCTCTCTGCCTGGCAGCCAGTTTGACAAGTTATAGATTACAAAAGAAAAGGCATTAAAACCATTAATGATGGCTCTGTTCAGTTCATGTATGAACAGTGTGACATGACAGTGAAGCAGCATGCACCCTGTAGCTGAAGAAGCTAAAGGGAACACAGCCATTATTAATTTGGTTATTTTTGCTTTACAAAAGGCCCATTACCACTGAATATATTTGCATAAGAGTGTCTAACAGGAAATTTCAGAGGAAATGTTGTGACCACAATATTTTGTGTATGTTCTTGCACTTGTATTTGTTTACCTCTTTAGGACCTTTCCTCACACTGACCTTGTCAGGACCAGTAGTTGTCATGGAGACCAACACCTGGCCCTAATGAGGTAGAACCTCATTTCGGATGAACTGGTTGAGTTTAGGGCTAATATTTGAATTGTGGTTAGGTTTAAGTTAGACATTAACTGGTCATGGTTAACAGGTTTAGGCTGCCCAAATTAATGATAGTCAGTGCAGTGTCCTAAGAAGAATAGCTATGCAAAACTGTGTGTGTGTGTGTGTGTGTGTGTGTGTGTGTGTGTGTGTCTGGGGCAACAGTAGATCAGTGATAGATGGAGTCGTCTTTCAACTGAAAGGTTGTGGGTTCAATTCGATGTGTCCTTGGTCAAGACAATTAACCCCATGTTGCACGCAGTGACGTGCAGTGAGGTTTATGACTGGGGAAGCACTCGTATCCAAAATAGAAGCTTATATTTAAATTTTGGTCAAATTCAAGGTCAAATTCAATTTTTTTTTTTAAAATGTAAAATTTTTTGGGCTAATCTCTCCTTTTTTTTAATAAAAATTGAAAATTGTGTTTGGTCTTACCTTTATATATATATATATATATATATATATATATATATATATATATATATATATTGTAAATCCATGCGCCTAATCCTTCAAGAATATCGTCACTGCGTAGAAGAAGAGCACGCAGCGACATGCACCTGTTACCCATTGTGCCTTTGGGGCTCAGCACTGCCCCCTATCAGTGCGGCACGGTACTTTCTGCCTCACCCTGTGCATTTTCACTGCGCATTTACACCCGATCAGAAAGACTAAATAGGTCACACACATTCATTTAATATATTAGACCGACTGTGGAACGTCAGCATGTGTAGTACATGTATAATCAAACATGTATATTGGCGATATAAAGAGAGGCAGCAAGGGGCATGCGCCAACTGCCTGTGTCAATCAGTGTGTGCGGCCTCATCCTTCTCCCGTGTATTTGAACAGGAAACAGGAAACGATTTAGACCAGAGAAATGTTGAAATCTTACAAACATTATAGAACAGTCAAATGGACAAATTGATTTTCTTTTATCATTGTTAGTATTTTACTTGTCATGATGACCCTTCCCTGCCTCTCCTGACCGCAAATCACTGGTTGCTCCTGACGTCTGTGTCGGCAGCGTGTGAATGGGTATGAAAGACGAGTGATAGAAAAACGAGCTGCACATAGATGTGCTGTAGGAATGTGTGAGTAAATTAGTGTAAATGGGTGAATGGCAAAACTGTAGTGTAAAGCAGCTTTGAGTGGTCATTAAAACGAGAAAAGCTCTATTTAAATACAGACCATTTACCCAAAAAAAATATATATTTATATATGTATATATATATATATATATTATATTATATTATAATATATCCAGTGGCACGATTTCATTAATGAATGCCCATCCTTTAATTATTTTTAACCCTTCTACTTACATGTATTTTCTCAGCCTGAGTCACAGAAAATATTGTCGAAGTGTTTTCACAGATGAGTAAATGTCTATCCCATGGGGTGTTGTGTGAGTGAAGTTGTCCTTCAACAGCTCTACCTGACACATGAACTCGGCGGGGTCTGCTACCCTCGACAGGAGGCGAGCCACCTCGTCCATGCTGCTGTAGTACTGCAGCTGTGCCTTGCTCAGTGGCACTCTGTTACTATACACACTCACTCTGACATTCCCTGCTGGAAAATCTGCATTAAAAAAACATACAGAAACCATATATGTATATATATATATATATAAAAAAATATATATATATATATATATATATGTACTTTTTGTACACCTGGATTGATTTCTTTTAACATGACAAAAAAGCAGTCACTGATTAGGATTAGAAATGAGCATATTCAATGGACAGCTGAGGTTGAACAGTTTAGAGATAAAGTAAGAGAGTCAAGGTTGAGATGGTTTGGTCACGTGCAGAGGAGGGATAGTGATTTTATTTTGGGGTATGTTAAAGAAGAGGAAAGAGGAAGACCACGGATAAGTTTCATGGATGTTGTGAAGGAGGACATAAGGACAGTTGGTGTAACAGAAGAAGACACAAGGGAGAGGACAAGATGGAGACAGACTATCCGCTGTGACGACCCCTAAAGTAAAAAAAAAAATCAGAAATAAAGCAATACCAATTGTGTGATCACATTGCTCACCAGGTGCATTAACACACAGTGTCCTCTCATTCCAGTGCAAAGGCTTCACTCTCAGTGTCTGAGTCTCACCGGTAAACTCAACCTCGATGTCAGTGCCAGGTGCCTCATCTTTCAGCAGAATGAACAGCTCCACAGAGGCCTGATAAAGAGACAGCACACACACAGTGAGCCGCGGTGTAGCCAGTGTCTGTGGTGTTTTATGCAAAAACCAAATGGCTTCCGACTGAGTAGATAAGAGCCTCACCCCACAGGGAACTCGGGATGGGACGACTGCAGTGGTGCAGCTGATGCGGTGGACTCCAGTTGACTGCATTTGTTCCACCTTTTGCTCAGATGGTTTACATGTCAGTGGGTTGACATTTGCTGCTGAGGCTGACACACCTGGAAAAGACTTAGACACTGAGTCTCCCACTGAGGTGTGCACCATCAAAGACATTTATATTGGGTAGCACAGGTGTTAGCTCGGGGCATTTGACTTAGTGTGTCCACCACCAACTGTCTGATGAATTGTCCAGTATTTTTTCTCCAGGCATTTGTGATCTCCAGCGTTTCAGCCCCTCGCTGACTTGTCCCTCTAGTGCAGAGGTCTGGTACAATGTTCCAAATATTAGCCTCATGAATGAAACCAAGTCATTCTGAGCCAGGAAAAAACCTTGAAGCCACAAGGTCGGAGCTGCAGTCACATTTTGGCAAGTGGAAATGCACATTTTATGGGTTGTACTGGCCTTTTAAGGGTGTTCAAACAGGTAAATAGAAATGGGTGAGGTTTGATTTGATAAATATTACCCTCATCAATGAAATCAAGTGATTATGAGGTGGTGCAAAAATATTGTATTGGTTGTACTGGCCGTTTAAGTGTATTCCAACAAGTAAAAAGAACTGGGTGAGGTATAATCTGCCAAATATTACCTTCACGAATGAAACCAAGTGATTTTGAGACAGAAACAACCGTTTGGCCACAAGGTCAGCAAGGTAAAAAAGACTGAGGTGTGGTATAATCTATCATCCCCAGGAGTCATTTCTAGTGGCCTGCCACTTAATATCAAGCTATAATGATTTATTTTTGGCGTTTATAGATTCATTTTGCGTCTCAAAAATGTTTTTGCGTGACCCGCCCCTTCTCGACAGACTAGAGCAGAGGTGTCAAACTGGCGGGTCCATGGGCCACATGCACATGCATTTGATGTTTTAATTCTCTCTTTTTGATATTTACAGATCTACACAAATATGTTTTCATTGTGAAGTATACGCCATTACGTACCAAAACAAGCACTTTTACTTTCACATTCTCTGAAATAGAATCATAAATAACTTTTTTTTTGCGTTATCATGATGGAATTTCGCGCTGAACAGTTGTTTTTTTCCCTACTTTTTTTCTCCAGACTGGCTCCTGTTGACCAAACTAGAGGGCTCATTGACCCCCAGGTCATTTGAGTTTGACACTCTGGCTCCATTCATGTGTTTGTGGTTTTTTTTTTTTAGTATTCTATTTTTCTGCACCATGTTCTTGTTCATATTATTATGTATTTTCCTGACTATATTAAATCTAGCCCTTGCAATTTTAAACAGAAGGTGATTACTCTAATTTGTGGGAAAAAAAACGGTTCATACCGACATTGCTGACCTTTTTTTGAGTGATTCAAACACAAATGCAGATGTGACATCATCATCAACCACCTACATGTCTGCTGTGTGTGTGTGTGTGTGTGTGTGTGTGTGTGTGTGTGTGTGTGTGCTCTTACAAACAAACAGCATCATTGTGTATGAAGAGCAAAAGCACTTCTTGGTTAAAATATAACTGTTTGTGGGAACCCGGCCTCAACCACTTCACTGTATCAGTACAATGAAGTGATACAGAGTGCACTTTAATTTGCATGGCTCATGATCAGAGGTGGTGGCTATGGACGAAAGAATAGCTATTTGCATCCTGCCCACACACACACACACACGCAAGTTAAAAACAAGTCCCCTCATCCGCTTTATGATTTGATACAATAGCACAATTAGTAAAAACAGGGAGTGAGGCAGAGGATAATTGGCAGGGCAGATGAGGACATGGCAGAGATACAAACACTACACTACACACTTCTACCCAAAACGAAAATCTCAATCGCAGCTGGTGCTAGAAAATTGTGGCTGTCAATCTTCAGCAGCCAAAGTTCTCTGGAGATAAAAAAAAAGTCAGAATACGCCAGGTTTCCAAAGTGCTGCTTTGGCACTCTCACATAAATTCACTGTTATTTGTCTGCCTTACATTAACGGCAGATGAAGAGCAAGGTCATCTACTGTGTTAAAAGACTTATGAATGGTGTTGAATGCGTGGAGACTTGTGTCTTTCAACACCCCCTGCCTTTTTTTTTGGTTTTTATTTATCCCTAATTTCAGTTACTTACCTCCGTGTTTTCTCATTTATTTATGACAGTGTTGCCTGTCTTGTCTCTTTTAATATCCCTCTGTTGCATCCATGTCTGTGACTCACAGATGGTAGCTTTTAATTGAGAGACCATATCTGTGTCTGTGAAGGTGTGGTCTGATTTGATCATGTAAGGCACTTTGGGCTATAATTTCTATTTGTATGAAAAGTGTTATATAAATGACGTCTGAGTGATTTCTTCCAGTGCCTTTATAATGACATTGATGCCATATTCATGTAATAAAAAAGACTAAAATTAAGTTTGGTGAGGAATAATGCTCATTGAATTTAAATAGTTAAATATTAAGTATGACAATTCATACTTGACCAGTTTTTGGAATCACACTGGAGGCCTCCAAGGGTATTTGTATGCAAAATAATTACATCTTCAATCAAAGGTGGTAGTGCAGAGTGATGAATTTTTTTTTTTTTTTTAAAGTTGAATTACAAAGCAATGCCATTTAATTCTTCAAATCTTTATTGTTCTATCTTCTATGCAAATTTAATTTTTTTTTTATTTCCGTTTGTCGTGTAAGCTTTCATCTTTGTAGTAGTTTTGTAATACACATTTAAAATCCCTTACATTATGAATTTTGAATGGCATATTTACTTTTTTTTTTGCAAATCAAATTGCAAGGATAAATATTGCAATTAGACATTTTGCCCTTTCCCTATTTTACTCTTTTACCCTCCTCTCTGTACCATGTACCATCTTGACCATGTAGTATCAGGCCAAAATCATTGAGAGAAGAGACAAAGTGAGGAAAAGTGAAACAAAAACACTCTCTGGAGCCAGTGTGTCATACCTTTCTTCACAATATCAGTCACAGTGGACAGGTATTCATGAGGCTCTTGTTCGCTGGATATCAGCAGGCATTCATGGCTGTCCAGAGGCACCTGCTCCAGCAGAGGGGTCAGACCGTCCACCCCACACAGTAGCACCACCACATGAGCTGCAGGACTCAGCACACGGGCCAGGAAGAAGCGGCCCACCTTGGAGAGACTTTCCAGCACGCCTGTGGAGAGGATCAGGAGTTTGCACTTGTACTCAGCAAACCCGAGGAAGTCGGCCTGTCGGCTGGACACTGCGGTGATGTCGTAGCAGCAGATCCCAGTCTCTGAGATGGGACCAGTGAAGACTGACTTCAGGTAGGTCGCCCATTGCTGTGCCTCAGTGTGATAGATGATTAACAGCTCTGTAGCTATGGGGAAAAGACAGTTTTGATCATTCTATAAACCATCTCATTCTTCCTATTGACATTCAAACATAATACAGGCACGGCAACAGGGCCAGCCCAAGCCTTTATGGGGCCCTAATCTGAATTAGATTTTGGGCCCCCAGTTTGTTATTCACACCTGTCATGGAGAATAACATTGGTTGTCATATTGTTTGTTTTAACATATCTTAACATACACATTTGTGCAGCTTCGTACCAGACACTGATCTAAGGCATTCACTTTATTCACCTTTGACCTGAATGCTTTTAGCTCTTCAATATCACTTTTGTGTTTTTTTTAACCTTAGATGGATACAAAATATGGATATTATATGAATATGGTGACACGAGACAAGCTATGGTCTTAGATTTTGGATAACAGATATGACGATGACCCCAAAAGATGTACAAAAGTATCGCCCTGTAACAATATTTAACAAACTTAATGTAGAGGAAGCAGTGACATGGCTTGACTGTGAATAGATCTTAAAGCTTTTTTAAAAAGTAAATTCAGTGTAATAAAATAATTCAACTATGTGAAATTAAAAACAAAAAAACATAAAAAACAACAAAGGTCAAACGAAAAAGTTTTTGGACTATAGTTCCTAAGATGTATTGCACCAATATTAACTTTCAGCTGTTGCTCTGAGGCTTTGCAAGTAATAAATCAACAAGACTCACATACAATATTAAAGTAATTAATCAACTCCTTAATCCTAGGGAAATATGTAATAATGAATTAGTGAATGAGTAATGCAAACAGAAACAGCTTACCTGTGTGACTCATGTCTGTGCTGTGCTGTGCTGTGCTGTGCTGTGCTGTGCTGTGTGTCCGCAGGTCTGACTTCAGAGTATCATCAGGGAAACAGCACTGCTATTGTCTGGGGGGATCAGATAAGAGAGTTTCCTCTTATACCAGCATTACCAAAGTAAAATAAGGCTGTTTGCTGCCCTGGTGACGGAACAAGACTGGATGAGAGGTTTTCCTTCTTCATTCAAGGCAATTTATTCAGTCCAATTAAATGTTATTTAACCAGTTTTAGTAGGGTTGAAATTTGCAGAACTTGTTTTTTTTACTGTCACAATCTAAGTAAACTACTATACTATACTAATTAACTCACTAACTAACCTGCATATCTACCTACCTACATAACTAACTAACTTGCCTGCCTGCCTACCTTACTAATTAACTACCTACCCACCTACCTACCTAAGTAACTCACCCAACCACCAACCAACCTACCTACCTACCTAACTACCCAAACCACCTACCTACCTACCTACCTAAGTAACTCACCCAACCACCAACCAACCAACCAACCTACCTACCTACCTAACTACCCAAACCACCTCATACCTACCTAACTACCCAAACCACCTAACTACCTACCTACCTACCTAACAAACTAACTAACTACCTACCTCATCTCAGCCTGTCAAATCTAATAATAAATATAATAATAATATTATTTATAAAAAACAACAAGGGAGGTTGAAAATGCATGTTTAGTTAAGGCCAAATCTAAGTAGCATTCATTTATGTGCTAATTTTTTTTTTAATCAAAAAAGGGTGAAGATGAATGACTATGTTTACTTAATGTATAATTAAAGAGTTTCTATATTTTTATGCAGTTAATTAAAACATACCAAAGCAGCAGTGGAAGACGTGTAAGTTAAAACTAGACTACAAACTGAAAACCCAAACTTTAGCGCTCAATTAATAAAGATAAATTATATTATAATTCATAATATTTCACAAGATAAAGACACATTTGGCTGTAAGCAGTACTTGAATTGTCCAGTAGTACTGGTTATCTGTCCAATTCATTATTATGGCCCAGAGTAATAAAATGTCCTGTTCTCACAAGAGTTTAGTTAGTTTAGTGTCCACAGTTTTTTTTAATTGTTAAACAAGAGCAATATCTATTGGAAGTTTTTAAATATGTTTCACTAATGTTGAGTTAGCTTCACTGACTTCTTGCCACATTTGTGTCCTTCAGGAACAGCATAATAAAACCAAAATGAAATGAAAATGACAAAGTTTAAATCATCGCTGGAAATGTTAAGGATAATCTAAATATACAAGTTGGCAAAATGTGTAACATAAGTTTTAATATGGACTTAATATATAGGAGAGACACACATAAAGGTAGCACTGGCACTTATATATATATATATATATATATAAGTGCCATATATATTTCTCACTTCACTATGCTACATGTAAGCAAAGAAACTAACAAAACCAAATTACAAACAAGTAAATGACCTGAAATTACAAGTTAAATCCACTCTCAAGCATACAACAGGTGAATAGGAAGTGAAAAACCTGAGTCACAGATTTGACCAGAGTTGAATTAATTCTGCAGCGCCATCAGTGTAAAACAGAGAGCAATGGAGCCTGAGGCTGGAGCCAGAGACTATTGATGTGGTGTGAATGTCTGATGGTCTGACCTAACACGCACACACGCACACACACACACACGCACACACACACACACACACAGACACCCCGACATGTTAAATGTTAAAGTCGGAGCTTCATTAACTGCCTCCTGACTCTCACCATACTACCTTCTCACAAACAGCATTATGCCATTGATTATTTCTTTATTGCCTTTAGCTCTGCAGTGGAGTCACTGAAATGCAAAAAAACCGAAGTGAAAGAGTGAGTGAACGCTGAGGTGAACCTGGTGAGTCACCAGATCATGCATGCAGATCCTGACACAAAAAAGACATTCAGAACTTCACCTCTGTAACAAGGCAATTTGAAACAGCGACATCTCTTTGGTGCAATGCCACAATTTTGCCCCGAAGGTGGCGCTAGACAAGAGCTCTTGGGAAACCTAAACTGAGAAGGTCACAGTGTCGTAAAACTTTTAGGATTCACCCTGAGGGGATTGCAAACATCCAGAAGAGATTTAATCTATCTATCTCAACCCATCAAATCTATAAACATATATTATAATAACAATAATAAATAATCATAATAATAATAATATGAATATGAATTTGAATATGAATAAAAAAGGGTTTTCAGAGTGAAACTTAAACTTAATTATATTTAATCTATCTATAAACAAATATTGACAAAATAATATAATTTATAAAAAACATATTAAGGGAGGTTCAAAATGTATATTTAATCAAAGCCAAATCGAAGTTGCATTCATTTATTTGCTAATTTTTGTTAGCAGCTACCTTTAAATCAAAAATTTTAAATATACTATTGATTGATTTAATGGTTGATCATGCTCATGTTTTCATTTAATTACGTTTTGGCTGTGTTTTTACGTACACACACACACACACACACATATAATATAGGTATATTAATATTGAAAGGAATTATTGTAATTCTTCATATATTATATGAAGAGTTACAATAATCAATTTAATTTGGGCATTTGTAAACATGACTTATGTCTAGCTGTCCGTGTTTATTATCCGCTCACTCATTTCTTTGCTGTTTGTTGTGTTGCTGTGCACATCCACCTACAAATGTGTTATAAGTAATTCATGCAGTTGTTGTGAGCAGGCTGGACTGACACAGGAACAGCCCTTCAGCAAAGAAAAAAAAAAGTGAATGGCAAGCCTGTCGCTCTCAGCCAATCGGAGGAGCCCGTATGATTTGGGGGGCGGGTCTTTCGTGCCAGCAGGTTAGAGTGCGCGCTACCCTCAGACAACTTGATCCAGAATAACAGTAAATCAGACGGCAGCTCCTCCAGAGCAGCAGCAGCAGCAGCAGCAGTGAAATTGTAACCCTGTTGCAAGTATTTTTGGCCGCAGATAACCGAGTGAGCTCACTGCGGTCTATTTCTTCGGATAGACTCGAGAGTTGTTCAGGCAAGAGCAACGCAAAAGGAGCGTTTTTTCGGTCTCTTCTTACCCCCCTGCTATATCGCAATATTATATCACACACTGGAAATGTCCGAAAACAAGCCGAATGATGAGCCGAAGTTATCTACGACGGACAGGGTGGTGAAATGTAAGTGTTACTCTTCATGGCACACTGAGAAAGACACACTATCACACAGCTCTGAAGCAGCACAGGAGGACTTGACGGTCGTGGCAGCAGCAGCGGCAGCAGCAACAGTGAATGTAGTGGGGGGGTGGGGGGGGGGGGACTGTTTGCTGGCCACGGAGGGTGTTAGCCGAGCTGTGACAGCAGCAGCAGTAAACTAGGAAGTGAGGGTAACTTCAGTTTGTGGAGCATTTAGCACGAAATATGTCACATTGTGCCCATGAGGCGTCATATTGCCGCTTGTGTGAGCGCACACTGTTGTCAATAGCTGTGAATACATGCGGATACACTGCCATTTTCATTCATATAAATGTGTTTGTATACAGTGCACAGCTTCATAGTGTGCATGCAGATATTGCACAACCATCGCACTCGACCCAAGGGCGATTTACCCTCATTTTGCATGCACCACAAAGCATATTTTATTTATTCCCCCCTCCACCTGCAGCACATTTATACTACTGTATGTATTTTGTGTGTTTTATCTGTAGGTGTGTTCTTTTTTTTTTTGGGCTCATGCCATAAGGGCTGGTTCTTCCTGCCCTCCTGTGTTTGCAGGTCTGACATTCCACCTTTGCAGTCTACCATAAGAATGCAATAAAGATCATAATCAAGTCGACTTAGCCAGCAAGCACAGATTAGAGTCAATATAGCCTGCACACTTTCATACACCAGTTGAAGGCAGTTCTCCAACCTGAGTTCTCCCCGAATGCCTGTTTCTTTCCTTTCTTGAATACATGCACCGTCTTGTCACTCAAAATGAAATTTCTCACTGTGGAAGACTAAACGTAAAGCCTTTCCCTCCCCACTGCAACCATTATCCTCTCCAGCACCAGTACATCACAGACATATGATGCATGTGCTGTGATCCCAGTGAGCTCAAGCACCGGGAGGAATTGTTGAGTGGATTTTATTTTGGCTTAGTCGCTCAGGGTTGAAATGATTAGATCATCTCTCTGTGACCATTAGGATTGTGTTTAAAGAGGAGAAAAAGGTTCAAAAGAGCATGACTGGAATCACTGACTCTACACACCGCATTAAAGACAATCCTCGCTAAGCTCTATCACTAATATTGTGGTTCCATTTCATCGCTTTCTTAGGCTCGTGCTGTTTGAAAAGGGAAAAATCCTCATCAAATTATCTTGCCAATGTCTTCTCTGCAGCGAGTGCAGAGCTCAACATTCATGTTGTGGCTACATTTTTGTTCAAAAAATGAGGGTTGAGTGTTAAAAGGGGAGCCACAGCCTGTCTTGGGTGCTTTTGGAATGAATATTTCAAGAGATCGCCGCCCGCCCCCCCTCCCCCCTCCACCAACTTGAAGGCTAATGAAAAATAGATATGACAAGTACGGCTTTTTGAAGAGATTTAAGAAATATCAGCGGGAGACTTGTCCGGTCACGTTATATGGATCTGAGGCTGTTTATCATACGAGGAGATGCCATCACCTTGAACATCTCAAAGCTGTATTTTCCTCCTCCCTGCGCAATGGTCTTAATCAGATTAAAACGTATCGATTAGTCATTAGATGGGGCTGCCGGAGGAATCTGAGAGGCCACTCACTTTAAAACCTGAAGCTGATATCAACAGAGAATTTTCACTCATTATTCATCCATCAGAGTTTTGAGGAGTTTGGTGTTTTGGTAACGCATCACTATTGTGACAACATGAACGCTGTCTGTGTACAAAGCACCTCCCCAAATAACTGCAGGCTAAATGTGTGAACTAATGTGTTTTCAGCTGTCTTGTTTGCAAGGCATGGTGTCAAGGTGCCAGGACAACTTATCATAAGTGCTTTGCATGTTTTTCAAAAAGTTATTATTGTTGTAATGCACCTGCAAAACACTGTGTCAACTACTGTATGTTGATAATAGCTTCATTGGTTAGAGGTTTGTTTTTTTTCCAATTAAAACTCAATTAAAGTTCTCACATTATTTAGCTTCTTAAATAAATGTGAGAACATCATCATTTCCAGGTTTTGAAAACACACCTTCAACATTTACTGACATTTTATGTACCAAGCGATTAATCGGTTATGAAAAGAATCATTAGTTGCAGCCCTAATGGTAACTACTCATTGGGACTTATCAGCTGAAGCAGGAGCAGTCACACCATTTCCACCCTGACAGAAGTATATGAAAGTATATGAGGAATTTTCACAACAAGACCAATAAATGTAAAAACTGTAACTCCCGTTTGGGTTCTTGAATAGAATTATTGATCAGTATTTGACCCTGGCACACAGCTACCAGTTGAAGTTGAATAAGGATTCATCTTGATCAGAGTTGGTTGTCTTGGTTTTGTACCACAATTATTAACCATTTATGCCCGTTACTAGCCATGATGATTGACAGCTATTATGTTATTATTTTGATTGACAAGTTTATTTATCCCATTTTGCCCGTAAGCAATTATTTGTTTGTCAGCAATGAATTATTATGAAGTACCTTATATTTAAAGGGTATTAACTTATTAATGGATAATATAAGCAGTTCTATAATTGATTGTTTCAAATGATTGGCTAATACGTAGGACTGCAACAATTATTCGATTAATTGATTAGTAATTGATTAATTAGCAAATAATTTTGATAATTGATTTATCTGGAGTTTTTTCAGTAATTTTTTCAATAAAATGTCAGCTTCTTCAGTGTGAATATTTTCTGGTTTCTGTACTCCATATAAGAAAATAAATTATTTGGTTTGTTGACAAAAATAAGAAATTTGCAGGTTTGGTAAACACCAATCAACATTTCTCAATATTTTACGGACCAAACAAATACTTGATTAATCAAGAAAGTAATTGACAGATAAATTGATTATGCAAATAATAGTTAGTTGCAGCCCTATATTTAAAGGATGCATGATATTGTAATCAGCTGATATTGGCTTCAAAATGTGTACATTTTATTTATATTTATTTTTGCAAAATTTAGAAAGCTTATGTATGCAAAAAATGATGTTAATTTAACTACAGGAGAGACTAAATTACCTAACGAAAAAAAGGATATATCGGTATTGATTATCGGCTGATATATTGGATATTGGCAAAAAGTCAAACATCGTGCATGCCTACCAATATTTTTTAGTTCACTTTATTATCATTGTGCTCACATTTGTTGCATTTGTATCTTAAAGGTCCACTGTGTACAAGTTAGATCACACTATTTTAATTTGGCTAAAAAAATATTATAATTATTTGTGTACATTCATCTAATTGCATGAATTCTACCATGTTTTACAGTAGCCCACAATGGACAAACGAAACATATATTGAGTTTAAGTGGTAATGGCTGCATAGGTTTTCCAACAAACTGAGGAATATTCGGTTGCATCATGCAATTTCACAGATTGATGTTGCTAAATTTTACACACTGTAGATTTAGGGCAAGATATTGGATGAATATTGAAGTATTGCAGCTTAACTAACACTGTAGGATTGCATGTGAAAACTAAATTTGACAACCACTGCTTTCCAAAGTTTACCAAAAAAAAAGCTCAGTAATGATGATTTTCCATCACCAGCTGGGAAACAGGGCCTCCGAGCCCCTGATGGTGTTCCGGGTCCTTCTCCATGAGAGGGGATGGATAACATCTGACATTTGACTTTTGAGGAGAGGCCCCAATGCTCAGACAGGCATGGGTCGAGAGAGATGGTGGCGGTGACGGCGACGTAATGCCAGCCACTGATCCCTGGCCACTGATCCCAGCTGAGTCATTTATAGAACAGATTAAGTAATGCTTCATACTTTTACAGATACAGATTTTTGCCTTATGTGTTCCACATGCAGAGTAAACGTGCAGAGATATAATAGCATTTCCATTTATTATGAATTCTCCTTAAGCTGTAATGAATCTGAATAACATCTACTCATTGTCATAAGCGTTATTTACATGGGACTACAGTTGCTGTGGGAAAGATAAGTGATTCTTAAAAACTGCTGAGGCTGTTTGTGATTTTAATCCCGTGCCAGTCTGCTACTACGTGAATTTGTGTATTTGTGGAAGTACACTGTCATACTTTCTATGGAGTCAGACGTCCCCTGGTGTTAGTAAAACTGTGCAAAACAAGTTGTCAGTTATTTCATCCTCAATTTGTTTTTTTGGCAAGTGCTGTAATTTTTTTATTAAGCTTGATGGTAGACAGCAAATAGTGACACATGTTTGCTGCACTTGTGGAATGGAGACGACAGTCTACATGATCATGAACTGTATTTATGAATTTGAGGTTTATGTTTTTTTTGGGCAGTTGTAGTTGACTTAAGTTGGATGTCCAACAAATGCAAATATCCTCATGAAGATACTGAACAATGCTTTGGATAGAGCTGATCTGTGTGAGTTAACTGAGCTTTTGATCCACTCAAGGTCTTTAAAGTGAGACATTGAGAACAGCTATGTTGTTAATGGCTGTCAATGTCAATGGCTATCATGACATAGTCAAATCAATATTTCTGTAAGGCTGGGTAACATGGCTTATCAATAATATCTGGACTTGTTTAAGCTATATACGAGCTATATTGTCATATAAAGCTGCACACAGGTTGTTTCTCTGGACTCATGAAATATTTTCTTCTGAAATGTTTAAAAAAGTGAGTGACAAAACACTGTAAATACACTCTAAAATAAAAAAATATCTACTGTTTGTGATCTGTATTACATGATCAAATACACTTACCTTATCACCATGACTATTTCCAAAATTTAAGGCCATGTCATGATAGAGATATAATATCCATAAATTGCCCAGCCCTAGAGCTGTGATTAGTTATTGATGACTCTGTAGTGAATGTGTCGATGATACATTTTATTTATATAGCACTTTTCATCAACTCAAAGTCTCTTTACATTAAAAGCACAAGAATGAAAAAGACAAGGCTCTGTCTCCCCCGGTTTTGTGCTTGGTCCTGGGTGGTGGCTGTAGCAGGTTGGCTACCGGAGGCTGCGGGATGGTGTGTAGGGGTGTAGAAGTTAAGTGAGGTAAGAGGGGGCCTGGTTATCTAGGGCTTTGAAGGTGAGGAGAAGGACTTTGTGGGATGGGAAGCCAGTGCAGGTTCTGGAGGACAGGGGTGATGTGATGGGCGTGCAGAGTTCTCACGAGATATCACTCACTCACTCACTCACTCACTCATCTTCTACTGCTTTATCCTCCACATGAGGGTAGTGGGGGAAGCTGGTGCCAATCTCAGCTGACATACAGTAGGGCGGAGGAAAACCAGTCGCCAGTCCATCACAGGGCCACATAGAGACAACAACCATTCACTCTCACACCTATGGTCAATTTGAGTGTCCAGTTTGCCTCATCCCCAAATCTGTCAGTTTTTGGACTGGCGTTCACAGAACATGTCACTTGACTCTGCTCTGGAATTAGATTTGAATTTTGCTACTTTTTAGTCAGCGTGTTTGTCTTGCATAGCCGTGAAGGGAAGCTGTGCTGGTTCGATAATCTGTCGATTATTACATTTTTTTGTTTTCTATTAATCATTGAAAAATGTTGACCACTGTTTCCCAAATCTGGAAATGTCCTGTTTTGTCCACAAACCAAAATGTTCAGTTTGAATTATTTATTTGTTATATGGAGCAGCTTGTTTTAATAAAAAAAAGCCTCAAACCAATTAATCTTTTATCAAAACGCTTTGCGATTTATCATTGCAGCCCTAAAATGTAGGACATTTTTCATCTATATCTGGCACATGTAATCAGTTATAAAAAAAAAGAAGATCTGCAATATAATTCATAATATAAGTAATTAAGAGTTGTCCGTCAGCTAAATACACCTATCACCCACCAGCTACATCCTGTCCTCAGCATCTTTTGACAGTCAAAATGACCTGGACATGTTGCCCACAGCACAAATTGTGAGTGACAAGATGATGACCAAACATTGATCAAAACCTGTCATGTCCCTGCCTCGTCTTTGGCAGTTTCTGTTAACAATGTAGTTCACAGTGTCATCATCATCAATACTGTGACGTAGAGCCCTATGAAATCCATTTTATTCTTCTTTCCAAATTCCTTTTTGTTTTTCTTTTGTTTTTTTTACATATTTGACACATATATTACCAAAATGTGATTTAAAATGTAACTGAATGAAAACCAACAACATAATTAAAAATGAACTTATTTATGTATCACAACAATGCACTATTTTATCGTGTTTAGTCTAAAAACATGAATTTGTTAGTAACATTTGTAAGATTCCGCATCAATTGATTGTAATCGCTCAATTGTGTGATTCTGCCCTCATTTTCTGGGCCTAGGGATGACACACTCAGTCTGTGTTACATGCTCGGTACAGTTCGGTTTGGTACAGTATGTTACAGTTTGGGTCAGGCTTGCGTTTCAACTGAGAACAGTACCTGGTAGGTGGTGTGTAGATTGTGCCCAATGGCCGTGTAGTGCGATGTTGTACAGGTGCGACAACAGTAAAGCTGAAACGATGAATCGATGAATCGATTATTAATCGATTACTAAATCAATCGACAACTATTTTGATAATCGATTAATTGGTTTGAAGCTTTTTTCATGATTAAAACAAGATTTATGATTGCTTAAATGTGAATATTTTCTTTATTTTTTTGCTCTGGATAACAAAGAAATCATTAAACGTGAATCATTTTTGTTTGTGGACAAAACAAGACATTTGAGAACGTCATCATTTCCAGGTTTGACGAATACCGATCAACATTTTTTAGGTTTCCTGATATTTTATGGACCAAACGATTAATCGAGAAAGTAATCGACAGATTAATCAATTACGAAAATAATCGTTAGTTGCAGCTCTAGACAACAGTGACCCGCGGCATTGAACGCAACAACATTGGAGAACATCCAGAAGCTCTTTTCCTGCTTGGTTTGTGGCTGTTTGTTTAGGGGCCAGTTATTTTGGTACTAGTTCTAATGAAAATCGTTCTGTATGGTACCAAACCATTCCACTCGCTGGAAACACGGCTATAGTCTGAACCTAAGTGTTCACCTTTGTGACTCTTGATACTGTGGAGGAATTAGGCTCTGTGGTGGATTTAGGGCACAGCAAAGCAGTGGATTTGGACAGATTAAGCTCTATATAGGGGGATAAAGGGCGGCTCTACTCAGAGGTTGTAATCTGACTCCATGCATTAGCGGCTGGTTTTGCTAATTCATGTGAACAAATGGATGTTTGGTCTCAGTAAAGCTATACGGGGAGAGGAGAAAAACTGTTTACCTACCTTGGCATTTTTTGATTGACACTAAGCCTATGAGCACAGTCTCAGGATTTGCAAGCCATTGCAGTCAAAATCTGTACTAGTAGTACTCAGTACTTCCAAGGCTTTTTCATATGGTGCTTTAACATGCACCACATTCTCCTGAGGGCCAAATGGTAGAATTCCACTCTGTACCATAGATGATAATGTTGCACCAAAGCAAAAACAAAAAATAGCCTGTGTATAAACAAATCATCAGCATTTGCTATTTCATGCCTGGTAGACGCCAATACACAGTCCTTTTGTGAGCCACAGCGGCTAACAAAAGCCTTTTTGGGAAGAGATAGGAGCTGTGTGTCATTAGATCCCTACCCAGCACTCGGCGCAGCACAGTCACAAATCAATCAAAACACCATCTACAACACATGTAACTACACTTTGGGCACCAAGAACAGTGTGTGGGGGAGGAGAGGCTGCTGACCCAGTGATTGAGAGCAACTGGGTCGCTGGGTTGTATTAGAGGCCAAAAGAGTAAATTAATCTACTTTCTCAACTCAGCTTTCTCTCAGAGGGCACATTGTGCACGGAGAAAAGAAAAAAATAGAACATTCATGTGCACATTAGATACAATATGGGTCATTTCTTCTTCATTGAGAATTTTATCAAGAATATAGATGCAGAAAACAATCCGTAGTGGCCGTTGTTGCCAAAAGCTGGTCTCAAGGATTGTGAGTCACTGTGAAGTGAATGAGTAATTTGTGATAACTATGTATGTATTAGATTTTGTGAATCACAGCCATATCTGGAAACTATTAAGTTAAATTGTAAATTGATTAAACAAAAATTAAATATCTAAAATTAATAACAGCATATTCTTCCACATTATGAATCACAAAGAGTTAGATTTATGCATTAAAAACATTGTCAAACATTGGTTTGAATCCTCACCAGGTCAAAAGAAAAGGCTGGGGTGTCCCTGAACACCCGTTGCTCCTTATACTAGGAAGGTTCTTGTAGAGGATTAATAAATGGGGATTAATAAAGTAACAACAATTCAAAAAAATAGTGTTACTATTAGTTCTGGCTCTAAAAGAGGACAGTTTTCCTCATAACACTGTATCAAGCTTAACAACTTTTTTGTTCTAAATTCAAAGTAAACAGATAATTTGCCACACATTTCTACTTTTTTTTGTTTCTCAACCATGTCCACCTTGTGCTTGGTGTGTGTGTGTGGGAGTGGGTATATGCTGTGAGTATGTGAGTAAAAAGCAAATCAAAGTGGCTCAGCGTGACTGTGGATGAAGCTGTGGGCGTGAATTCAGGTTTTGAACAAGGATACCACTTCAGTTGAGTTATTATTCCACTCGGTCGGTCAGTTTTGACAACAGTGCCGGGGCATACATTTAAGCCAATGAATCTAGTAAAAGACATGATAGTAGGGCTACAACTATAATTGGCGGTTAATTTAGTACTGGAATAATAATATATTAATTGATTAATTGTCTCTGGCTTTTTGCAGTGATCTTACTGCGTGTGCGGTCAGCTGCAGCTGCAGCCTCAGAAATTGACCAGTGGAGTTAATTTGTCAAGTTAAAGTTAAGCGAGCCCCAAAAACGTTTGGGAGAGAATGGTGGAGGGTATTCTATCTTGAATTATTATCTTTAGTGCTAGTTTATCAAATACGTTATTCAACTTTAATATGCTTTTGTCTTGTTTATTTAAGGTTAGCTTTTATTTTCACATTTTATTCTATTGCATGTTTTTCTTTTTTAACAGACAGGATTGTTTGATTAACAATATTTCAGAAAATGGCAGATGAAGAAATATCCCACTTATGTAGTACTAGACTTACAGAGGCAGTTTCGTCAACTATCTCTGGGAGCTGGCAAATGAAGTAATAGTTGACCAGTAAGTGATCCAAGATCTTACACCTAAAACTCCTCATTTTGCAAATGAAAAAGATCTCCTTTATCTGATTCACTCCACATTTTAATGGATTCTAGAGTGTGTCATGCCTCTTTCTTCCATGACTTTTCCATGAAGTATTTTCATAGATTTTCTAGGAAAGTCTTTCCATGGACAGCCATCACGGTAAAGCTTCTGTGTGTCAAACTGTCAAAGCAGGAAATGTCAAAATAAAAGAGGAAATCCACAAAAACCAACAAGGAAAATAAGGACCAAAAAAATTAATAATCCAACAGTAGTAATTTAAAGACAAACATAAAACTTGGTGTTAATTGGATGTTAGGCCTCTGAATGTTGCTGCTGTATGACGGATGCAAAGACAGACAAACTCTCCTGTGTTGTGCCAAATGGTCGTTTGTATTTAAATATGGGCAAGTAAAGGAATAAAGCCATCTGTGTGCTGCCTGTAAATAGTAGATTAGCAAATCGAGAAAAGTCAGTGAAGGAGGGGGAGGGATGTGCTCATCTACTCACTGCACATATCAGGGGAATAACATCGGGGAAGGTGTGCAATATGTCATGGTAACACTCTGTAGTCGAAATTGCCTCCTCTTTGCTATCGCGTAGGCATCGCTACTTGTTGACGCCCACACACACACACATCATACCCGATGCTGTTCTTATGAAGACCTGATGAATATGCTGATTTGTTTTTTCATCTCCACCACATGAGCATGCATGTGTGTGTGTGCGTGTCAAGGAAAACACAGGAGATGCTAGAAGTATACAGCCTTTCTCTGACATTACAGGTGTCACAGATGAGTCAAACATGTGCTGCAAGGTCATGTTTACATCATATAACTACTGTACATCTCAAACAGTCGGTGTAACAGTGCTGCAACACCAAAATCAGAGAAGAAGACACTGAGTTTGCACTTAAGGCATGTGTCCTGTGTACAAACTTTTTTTTTTTTTTTTTTTTTTAAATAAGGCTTTATTCAAACAAGTATACATTACATTGTAAACAATCACAGAAACAGTGATGGAATGAAAAAAGCCATGGCGAACAAGAAAAAATATCGCCAAACACAAGAAAGTGTTAGACAACATCATTTTCCATCATTTTAAAGGCCTGGCATATGTACTACAGTGTTTAGAGCCATCATGTGGATGAAAACATTTTTAAAACTATAAAGAAAATGTTGCTAATCTGCTCATCTTCTGTTTCCTTGAGGATAGGGCCTTATTTTTCTGTGTACCAGCGTCTTCTGTTATTTCGGGGTTTAAAGTGGGGGACGGGAACTGGGCGCAAACAGTGCTCCAACAAAATGTATATAATATATAACAATCTGACTCCCAATCACATTATGAGTATAAGAGTCTGACTTTAGGAAACTCGTTTTTGCTTTGACTCACATGTAACTAAAAAATCCTATTTTAGTCAGACCAATACAATAACTCTTTTTTTTCAATGTCATGTAAACACATTGACTGTTTGACACTGATGAATGAACTGAGCAATTCTTGGCCATGTTTTAATCATGACTATAGATTTACATTCTTTTTCCCCAGCGTGTTTAAACAATGAATCGTAGCTATTGAAGTGTAGCTGTAGAACTAGATTTCTCAAACAATTCACTCGGGTTTTACTTCACTGTGTACCACTGCATTCCACTATAGGTTTATTTTGGCGGGAGTTTGGTTCGGCTGATCACTGAAGCATAGGCACCACCGGGAACAGCATTAGCCAACATGGCATCAGCACCACTGCAGTAGCCCAGTGATTCTCAGTCAGTGACGGGGGCTCGATCGCAGTTTGACAATTTTCAGGGCGTTTGCAACACTGGCCACTCTTCATCATAAGCCGGGAGACCAGTGAAGTGAAGAATGTGCGGGACTCGTATTGAGTATCATGTGCGATGCTTTTGCCAGTTGTTTGCTGCACTGTGAAAGAATGCAGTGCAGGATCAAACCCACTCCCTCGCCTTTTTATTTGCCACTTCATCTTTTCAGCTGCAGCTCGAGGAATGGATCCACTGCCTGACAGATTTTTATCAGATGAGGACAGAGAGAGGCCATGCTGTATTCACACGCTTCCATTTAATTAACAGATCAGTCAATATGTTTAATCAAGTGTTATGGATAAGCTTCATTAAAGTGACAGTGGGGAAAAGAAGCCACTTTGTGTGAGCCACTTTTCTTTTTTCTTTTTTATAATGGATGTGTTGGCATATTCATATAGTTTTTGTTACTTCACAGCTCCATTACATAAAATGACTTAATTGGGGAAAGTCCTAATTACAGTAAATTAGCAGTATATGCTGTGCTGTTTTTCTTCTGTTCACTCACTGCTGACTTGCTGCACAAAAAGACAACCCATAAGGGACTTATTCTTTCTTTTAGCTGTTGTTAGCTTACTAACTAGGGAACCCTGTGTGCGTGTGTGCGTGCATGCGAGAAAGAAACTCCAGCTATACAAATACAGCTGGAGGTGAGGCAAGGCCCAAGGTTTATTTACACTCACTCACATGCGTTAATTATAGAACACCTGGCTGAAAAAATTAACTCTTATTATTCCTCGTGTTGGTGGAAAATACACAATTTGAAAATGTGTATTTGGATTTCTTTTCAATATTGTGACAAGCTTGTGGCTTTTCTTTTTTTGTTGAAAAAATGAATTAAAGGATATGAATTAAAGATACTCACACCGGCTACAAAGCACACTTAGAATAACCTAAAGTCCACAAATGGAGAATGCAAATAAGAGGGGCTGGACTGAATATTTAGGATGTGTAATTGATATCACATGAGGACAGTTGGAAAAAATTCTTGCTCAATAAAAAAACACCTGGTAAATCTCAAACAGAAATTCTACTAAATTTATGTTGTGTTGGGTCGTAAAAGTTTTAAAAAGTGGGTCCCTGTCTACAAAGTTTGGGAAACACTGCTCTAATCCACATTTCAAGCATCTTCATCTTCTTTTTTTTAATGAATCTGGCAAGACGTTAGCATCAAGCTGGTTTTGTTTTGGCTCTGTGACAAACACTTACTCTGAAAAATGTCTCACACAAGACAACCAGGCAAAGAGGGGTTAAGTTTGGCCTGGAGCTAATGATGGAAGGCCACTCAGTCACTCCCGCCCACGTGGAGAGAAGAGGGAGGAGGAACGCTGCCTCGCCCACTCTCCCTCTCTTTCTCAAAACGCCCTCTGCAGAGGCTGACCACAGCCAGAGTCGTGAGGGAGATGTGTGAGTGTATTAGTGGGGAGTTCGGGGGTAGATGCACTGTGGATCTATTACTCTGCCTTTGCTGTTTTGTCTGTTGATTTGGGCCCTGGGGTCATCTCAAAAAAAGTCACATATCCTCACTAGCTGCTGACTCTCAGCTATGAATTTTCTCTGGGAATAGTCTGCTTGTAATTTCAAGGCTAATTGACACAAGAGTTTATTTGTGACAGGCTGTACTAGCTCACCACAAGACAGTCATGACCCCCCCCCCCTGAAAGTAAAGCCGATGTTGGCCTCCGCAGTTGTCGGGCCTGGGTGAGTGCGATCATAGTGAAAACTGATATCGCGTCAGTCTGAGCTCACAGTGTGTCTCCACCAGCCAGATTGTGGAGAGGTTAGTGTGTCCCATGGCTCAAATTGATTTTGTGCCTGTCCAAACACAGCCAGGGAGCCATACATTTCGATGACCAATCATTTAAGCCTTAATGCCATACCACTCCCTGTCGGACCATTAGCATCACAGCGAGGGCTCGTGAACTACTGTATCTTTTTGGCTGTCAAGTGGAGCCGCGTGCTTATGAATGGTTGCAGTTTGCTTTTATTGATTGCATGCAGAGAGAACCTGTTTCCCTGTTGACTCCAGCTCATGCATTGTTGTGCATGTCCATACATGTGTGTCTTCATATTCTTTTGACAGTGACTCATAAGAATGTCAAACGCAGGAGCCTCCTCTACCACTTATTTACATTTTAATCTGTATTCATTTAACTCCCTGAAACTGGATTTATACAATTCAGTGTTTCAACAAGCTAATCCCCACTCTGTGTGAACACCTGAGGCCAAAATGTGATCCATTGCTGGTTATTTATCACATTGTCACACCCAGGTAATACACATATACACACACACACACTCACCCATGCACACACAAACTATTGTTTTTTTTGGCAAAGATACAGTTTGTCAAAGATCAAGTTGTTGTTGTTATTCCTGTAGGGCTGCAACAAGCTACTATTTTCGTAATCGACTAGTCATTGGTTATTGAATCCTTTACTCAACTAATAGGAGAATAAATCATTACAGACATGCTCACACGATATGTGAGGTCGGCCTTGCAAATTCTACATGCTATATTTTTCTATTCCAAGACAATTGTGCCCCAGTTTACAAAGGACTATAAAGAAATGTTTGAGGAGTTTGGTGTGGAGGAACTTGACTGGCCCACACAGAGCCCTGTCCTCCCTGGGCCTGCATGGTGCTTCACAATCCAATATTTTTTCCAGTAATAAGTAAACCGATTTTCCAAAGAAATCACATTATGCCTGATTATTTTTCGTGAACATTTCGTGAGTGCCTTCCTCTCTCTTGAATCAGCTGTCGATAACTTGACTGATGAGAGGGAATGGTTGGGATGAAACAAGGCAAAAATATACAAATTTAGATCCAGAATGGGAGGAAGAGTTCATTCTTACATTAGTTAATGACATGTATATGTATGTTATGCCACCAAACTCAAGCAAACCAGTGTCAACGGTCCTGTTTCAGCTTTCAGCTTCAGTTCAGCTACTGTTCTTTGAGTAAAGGCCAAGATCTAATTAATATGCCAGTGTTTGCCTAAATTAAAGGCCTTGAGTGAGAAGTATTTTTTTTCTTCTCAATGCTGGCCAAGGTCAGGGATCTTGGGCTCAAAAAGGTTGGTGACCACTGCTTTCGTGCTAGCTCAGCCTTAACAGAAACTGGCATGGTTGTTGAGTGACACAGAAGCCCTCACTGGTGTACACTTACTGCTGTGAACACAGGTTTGTCCATGTCTGTGGCACACAGTCTCAAGAATACTAAAGGGTACCATGTTTTTGACAGCTCCACAGTTGCTTTAGTCAGCAGCACTGCTTTTTTTCCCCTGTCCTGTAAAAAAAGTGACACATACTGTGTGAGGCCGATTATTTTCTTTTTCACTGGCTCAACTGTTTTCTGTCTCCTTGTCATGTTCCCCTGTAGCCTCCCTCCAACAAACACATTTCTTGTCTTTTTCCTCCAGTTTTTTTTCTTTTGCTGTGGTTTTGCCATCCTTGGTTTCAACTGGTACTGCAGTGCTTCCTCTCAGCCACCGTCATTTCATTTGAGTATTTCTTTTCGTTCCACATGCTTGCTCATGCTGCTTTTTCAACTGTGTCAGGCCCATGTTGTGAGACCAAAACGCCCATAATGCATCAGGCCCATCTCCCTGTATAGACCGTAATTCGATCCCCCCTGGAGGAATGTGGCAAGCCCTGTGGACGGCCAAATTGAGGTACAAATCAGCCGGTCGGTTGGCAGATAATGTATCTCCAAGTGATTTTAATCCAAGACTAGGGCAGCAATTTCCGGAATGAAATCAATTCAGCTTTTTTCCCTCCAGCCCAGATTCGTGGTTATTTTCTGTCTCGAACGTTTCACGACAGCAACTTTGTCTGTTAATGGCTGTAAGCTGCATTAAACCTCTGTTGAGTACTGTCTGTTTTGAAGCTGGCAGTTAAAAGGGCAGGAACTTCTTTTTTAGTCGAACAGATGGTGTATACAGTGCAAAGCTATGCAGTTGCACAGTATTATGCTGTGCAGCAGTGCTGCTGAAAGTAAACATATTTGTGTTTGAGAGCTTGCAAACTTTAATACCTTTGGTAAACACTGCCAGTGTATTTGGTCGTGTTTGATTTTGTGTGTCTTTGTTTGCCTTTAGCGAAGGAAATGGCTAATATGAAGATTGATTACTGCTGTCCCTTAACTCTCTGTTTGTTTTGGACCATACGTGTATCCAAAAGCGTAGGTTATAGAACCCTGTGTATCTGGTTAATTTAAAAAAAGATATGTATATGCACTAGACAAATGCACTATATATGCACTAGACAAAAAAAGAGTCTAGGAGTCAAGACTTCCTTTGGGCAGTCAAGCTGTCAAGTAAACCTGTCTGGGTTGCGACTTTACTCACTGACCTGAACCTGAAGGACGCATTACCCTTGGTACCAGGCTTGTTTGGCTTGAGGGGATTGGGGACAAGACCTGCAGCCTGCCACTGCTTGACCCACACTACCCCCTAGCAGTACCTAGAGTCTTACACTGGCCCTTATTTAGCCTCCCCATCTTTGATTGGAACGGCGACTGTGGGAATGGCTTTTGAATGTGATGCTTTAACTGCTTTTAATCTCAGGGCTGGTAGTAAAGCCTGCACAGATGGTGCCTCCTGCGTAATACTCCGTTAGTGAATTTTAAAAGTGCTTTCTCTGCGATATGGAGGTCAGGCTGGCGGCGGAGAGGGATGATTTACTTTACAGTCACTTCTTTTGCCCAGATGGGTTGCATAATAGCTGCTACTTCAGAGGCTCTGTCACAGCTTCTGCTGATATATAGAGCTCCTCCAAGGAGCAGAGAATGGCAAGACAAGATGTGTGTGTGCGGTTATCTCTCACTTGCTGACTCAGAATTACTTTGGTCTATAGATAAATAATGCTTTGTTGCCCTCCCTCCGTCCCTCCTATCCCGGCCCATGCGTTTTTTTCTCTTTCTTGGCACTCATTTGCCCCTGCAGGCAGGAGAACCCACCACACCCATGCAGTTATGGCCTAGATACAGAGATGGGCTTGAGAGCTGGGTGTGGGCAAGGGGGAAAAGAAGCAATGGCAAAAGGCAGGGGACTCTTAGGGGTTTTGTTGTCTTGGCAAGAGGTAGCAGGAGGTGGCTGGCTGTGCCATCCCATTGCCTCACCACCTGTCTTTTGAAAATACACAGTCTGCCAGAAATGAAAATTCAACCAAGGATCTCTTGGACAAAAAATATTTGACACCAGAAAAATGATTTTTATGACATCAAATGTGTGTTTTTGTATTTGTTGAAATTAGATACTTTCGCTTTATTGATGCATTTGTTTATTTAAAACCAGTTCAATTTTGCTTGCCATTTCCAACCCTCCCTCGTCCTTTTGACACAGCATGGAGGAATGCCATTTCACATATGCGATGAGGCTATTCTTGTATGGTTGAGAGGGCTTGTCCAAGTCCAGAGATGATCCTGATAGTCGCTGTGTCGTATTCACACCAAGCAGGTAACCTTCTCCGTCCAGGTGGAGGAGGAGAAGGGGGTTAAGTAATCAAGAGGAATGTTATCTGCAGTTCAGAAGGTGTTTTATTTGGGTCAGTCTCAGGTCCAGTGTGCTCCGTTTACCAAGTGTGGACGCAAATATAGACTGGCCTCATCCCCTCTGTATGTGTGTAGTAATTGCATTCTAGAAATGCCAACATCTCAGCTGCCAACGAGCCCTCCTTGGGAGGTGTGATCACGCCTGTTGAGGCATATTATCTCCGAGGCAAGCTGTGAATGAGGACAGAAAACACTCAAGTCAGTTAAATTTCCTGAAACATTTTTCAATTAATTTGCGTGTCATATTTACATTAACAAAATCTCTAATCAGGCATTTGAGATGTGGAAGTGCAACCTCGGTCAAGACAAGCGGTGACCTCCTGTAACTGTAGAGCAAGAAGGATTCCCTAAACAGCTGCTTACATGTTGGTACCATAACATTAAAATTTTAGTATTATACTTCATTAGCAATACACATCTGCATACATGTCACAGATGTGTATGGCTTAGAACACACTTGTTGCTACTGTAAATAGTGCATAAATGTGCAGTGTCAATGTGTTGAAGCACGATGTCTTTTTGATTTGACTTTTCAGGCAGCTGAGGCCTTTTATAGATAGATATAACGCTAATGTCTTCAACAATTAGCAGCCTGACACACTTTGGCCAACTGATCACATTATATATTGCAAGTGATCAGATCCACATCTACATCTGTCCATATTGACATTGAAAGTCTTCCCTTTCTATAATTATGGGCCACACCATCGTCTTCTACGGTGTTGATCGTTTAACACACCTCCAATTACCTTCTGTCTCTCCAGTATCTATGCCGTTGAAGACAGAAGACACTTTGAAAACTTATATGAGTGACAGAGACGTTCAGATTTAAACGCATCTGTAAAAGTCTGATCAGAATAACATTTGAAACCATGTTTCATGGTTTGAATCAGCTTTTGGAAAAATCGGAATTCATGTGTTTTTTAGCTGTCCACACTGCCAAAAAATCAACTAGATACAATCTGGATATGCTTAAAAAAACCGATTTGGGCTACAGTCTCTTAAATTAATATTTATTGAACATATTTTAAATAATAATAATGTATAAACTTAATATAAGGTCTTATAAATAAGGTCTTTTGGATAAATAATGGAAGTTTTAGTGATTTCTTTTTAAGGCAAAATACAAAATCACAAAGCTTTATTTGACATAAATGCTTCATTAAGCACAGACTGTAACCATGTGGGTAATGTGTTTCTTCTTCATAAGAGTGGAATATTTGTTATACGGTCAAGATAATGAATGAATCAGCATAATGTGTTGTTAACAGCTTGGTAATTTGAAAAAATACTTAAAAACATTGCTATCGGACAAAAAAAAAAGTCGTATCTAGCTGTGCCTTAATTAATCCGTCAACCTGTCTTCATACTGTCATCACTGTATTGGGCCTTTCTGCTTGGAGTTTGCATGTTCTCCCCGTGTGTGCGTGGGTTTTTGCCCGGGTTCTCCGGATTCCTCCCATAGTCCTAAAACATGCAACATGGGGATTAGGTAAATTGGACACTCTAAATTGACCGTAGGTGTGACAGTGAGAGGGAATGCAATGGACTGCGAGCTGTCCAGGGTTTACCCACCGTGACCCTCGGAGGATAAAGCGGTAGAAAATGGATGGACAGATGTTTCATGCATCAGGCACTCCACTCACTGTGCCACCTACTGGCAGCAGGAAGTACGCCTTCAATGACAAACACTGTTTCATTCCCATAAAGCTTTCAGGTACTGGTCTGCATTTGCATTTGCTATGAAAAAACAAATTATCGGTGGTAGTGCCATATAATTACCATCACTTATATGCATGAGGGGTTTGAGGGCCCATTCAGTGCTTGCAACTAGTCATTCTTTTGGGTTTTATATGTTTAACTTATTTAACAACTGCAACACAAGCAAAGAATGTCCAGTGGATCTGTGTCATGTCCAGCTGTCTGTCTGCAAGTCACTGCACACTTACAGAACAAGCCACCAACAAGAACACTTTGTAAAGCAGCTGTCTGGACACTGGTGGACCTCTCCAGAGTGAGTGGGGGACATAGTTTTCCTGACAGACCCACTATATGACAGAGTCATTCTGTCAGTCCTTCCCAGTCAAAGCGCCACCTTGACACCACTCCCACAAAGGTGTTTTTGTGCCCGGGAAGGGCCAGGTTTGTGTCCAGATTGCAGATTGGAATCTGGACACCCAGCTGCCTGCCTAACTAGTTACACTTGACGACAGAACAAGACCTGCAACATATTATTATAAACACATGCTCTGCACAGCAGCTCAGTGGTCAGCTCAGCCCACATTGCTGCTGACGGCATGTGAATGATGGGAGATATGCTGAGTGAATGGGTGAATGGCAAAATTGTAGTGTAAAGCAGCTTGAGTGGTCATCAAGAGAAGTAGAAAAGTGCTTTATAGATACAGAAAACATTTAATACATGTTGTCTTGCATTGTTTAATTTTGTACAAGACAAAACTGTGTTGAAATAGCAGTCAGTTATTCAACAGTTTCAATGATTGACTGCTTGATTTGGCCTAAGGCTTCACACAGAAACAGGCCCTTTCCTAATGGATAGAAGTTTTCCGTGAACATGATATATTTAACAAAAAAAAAAAAATGTCTTCATCCACACAAACCCCCTATAAAAACCAACATTTTCTGACACTTGGTGAACTAATGAAGTACTTGATTAATCGAGAAAATTCTCACCAGACTAATGGAAAATAATAATAGAATAATCAGGGAATTTGTCCATCTGCCCTATTTTTGCAAAACAACAATGTAGCACATATGGCAGGTCTTTACGTGGCACTACAACCCTGCTGTACCAAAAACAGAGAAGATGGCGTTTGCAGAGAAGATGTTTACACAAACTTCTTTTTAAATTAAGCTTTATTCAAAAAAGTATACATTACAATGTATACAATGGTTCTGATTATGGACAGAAAATCATAAATCGAACAGACCAAACAATCTCCAAAACACAAGAAGAAGATGACGACAGCGACGAAGATAAGTGACAGTGAATGCCGGAACAAGAGATAGGGAAGAATGATATAATTTTTTTAGCGTTATGGGATTTCCCCACTCTGGGACCCATTCTTAAAAAAAAAAAAAAATTGTGGATAAAAAGCCAATACGATTTAAAAAAAAAAAAAAGAAAGCGGATTCACATAAGAAAGTTTAAGAGGAATACCATTTTGTTTTTATGCTTTTTTTTGTCCAGGTAGTACTCCTGAACTAACACTGAGGAATATGCAGATACGTATGGCCATAAAAACTGACATATTACAGGTTCTTGCATATGGCATACGACTCTGTCTTCCAGATCCTTTGAGCCTCCTCCATTGTTCCGTCTCTGCTCTGCTCTAAAGCTGATTACAGCGCCTTCTCTAATGAAAGCTAATCCTGTGTTACGGTATTGTGGAGGAGGAGGGGGATGCGGAGGGGTGGGCGGACTCAGCATGGCAAAGCTAGCAGGGAATGTCTTCTTCAGGGCTTGTCATTGAGGCTTTCAGAGGAAATGCCAGAGAGTGTTAACATCTCTGCAAACCTGGAAATGTGCAAGGTGTTTTACATAAAAGACTGAGGCTTTTTTGTGCCGGCCCGTTGGCTCTCAACACCTTACACACAGTCGTGCCCAAACTTGTAATGGCCTGTAATAATTCACTTTAACAGACCAGTCATTCATCAAAGCTTCCTATAGCAGCTGGAACGTACTGGTTAAATTTCTCCAATGTTGGCGCACTATTTATTGTGGAATTGCACCCAACTCCCTGTGACCACTGTCATTTTGATATGTGTACCTAAAAATATGTACTGTACAGTAAATTCTGAAGTATTATTGATGAAATCCTTTTTTGTCTGGAAATGCAATCTTGAAAGTTGTATCACTTTTCAGAGACACACTTGCATTGTGCACACTTGCATTTCTAGCTCGTAAAAACCTCTTATTTGGAGTTGATTTATTTTGATTTTGATTTATTTTCCCTTATAAAGTCCATTTCTTTATTAATGTGATAGACTGGCTTATCCTCTTGGACAGTACATAAAGGTTTGGTTGTGAAAATACCTTCTTTGGGAAAAACAAAGCAATTTTTTTTCGGAATTCACGACTTAATCAGTGTTGTCTTCTTGGCAAAATCTTAAATGTATGCACCCCATAACAGAAATGTATTTTTTTCCTGTACTTCATTTCAGAAACACAAAATTTCTAATGACACTTACAGAAATCAGTCACACGATAATGTGCTTGAGTTCGTCTGGAGTGTTTATAATAATTAAATCAAGCTGAGTTTTCTTAAAATAAAATTTGCTCAATTAATCCAGAAAATAATAACCAGATAATTCCATTATGGAAATAATAGTTAACCAGCAGCCCTATTGTGATTTATGACAAAAAGAAAAAATGTGATTAATTGTCCATCTGTCCCATTTCTACTTCTGCCATAAAACTATTTAGACCATGTTTGGGTCTTACAGTACTTTATGAAGCAAAGGCTCCTCATGTTGTCTTATGTGTCTTATGATCTGTAGAATGGCTGCTACGATAAATCAATTAATCAACTATTAATCGATAATAATTACTCATCAACTATTTTCATAATTTATTCATCTATTGAAGTTATTTTTTCAGCTTCTTTAGAGTGAATATTTTATGGTTTCTTTTCTCCATAAAACAAACAGAAAATCATTAAAACTGAATAAATGAAATGGTTTGTGGACAAAGTTAGACATTTGAGAACATTTGTCTATCAAACGACAAATAATGGACAGATTAGTCGATTATGAAAATAATCTTTAATTTCATCCCTAGTCTGTAATCTGCTGTGAGGATGTTTATGTGCAGGTGCATGTGTGACTGTGAGCCAGGGACTGGGTGTTTTTGATGGATTGAAAGATGATCATTCCACCACGATCTTTTTCTTCATCCAGCCTCTTGCTGCATTTTTATTTAATTGACTGATTTCTCTCTCTTTCTCTTTCTCTCGCTGACTCATGCACCTCCCCCCACTCTGGCCCCCAAATCACTTTAGCCATTTGCCAGCCGTGATTCAGGTCTCTGGCGGCCTCTCACTGTGTCATTGATCGGCTCGCCACGCGCCCAATCACCACCAGAAAACCAATGCAGGGACTTCCCTTTGAAAATGCCCCTCTAGCCCTCACATCATCATCACCCGCCTACTCTCATCCATCTATCCTTACATGCTAGGGCTGGGCAATATGGAAAAAATATTGTTATATAATATATAGGAGATATATGGGGATATTAAGCTGCACACAGGTTGTTTTCCTGGACTGAGGAAGTGGTCAAAGTTTTCTTTTGACCACTCACTCATGCTCATGCATAAAACAATCCTGTTGTATACCGTGAAGCTGTTACATGATACATTTTTGGTCATACTGCCCAGAACGATTTCAGAGAATAATAATAATTTCTTTGGCTTTTTAATGTAAAATGAAGGATATTCAAGGATATGTGTTAGAAACAATGACATCAACTATAAATATGGTCAAATTCACAAATACACACAAATAATTTGGCTTAAAATTAAAGAAAAGTTATTATGTGACTTTTTAAATATAATTTTGTCAATTCCATGGGGTTTTTAATATAAAAATGTTTTTTATAGTATTTACTGTATTGTACTAATCTATTCATTATAATAAATATGATGATTATCAATGCAACAGCCAGGAAAAGTCATCAGAGTTACCTTATCCCGATGGCAAAATCCAACATGTAAGCCCATAGCTTGTCTCATGTTACGACATAGATATTATATCCATATATTGCCCAGCCCTAATACATGCATACATTCATCCATCCATCCACTCAACCCATGACAACCACGCTTCAACTCTAACCTCACTTATTAATCAAGGTCTTAGTGAGAGTGCTGTCTGAGCAGCGGTGCATTTTGATCACCAGCTGTTGCTTTCTACTTTTCTCATCTAAAAAAAAAAAAAAATCTGTTGAGCCAACAGCAGGATTAACGTTTTGCCTGTCAGTCAGCCTCATGTTGCTGTCGCCAGTGTCTGTGAAACGCTGCTATGGGCTATATTCTGTCAGAGCTTGATGGCCTTTGATAGCCCTGACAGCAATGCAAGGGTGGATGCAGGTCTTGGGTGTAGTGTTGTCTTGTTTAGTGTGCGCGACCTGTCTATCTTAATAATGAGGATCTCTCGATGACTGACTGGCAGTGATGGGGAAGCTGCGGGTGTACAGTCAGCCATACATGTTATTACAGCCAACAGTTGTCAGATGCTCTATCACACTCTGTTGCTGTTTGGGTTCCACCAAACTGTAATGATGTATCCTTTTTTTTTAAAGCATGTACCGGTGGAATACGATAAGGCAGATTTCATCAAACCATCGCAGAGCAATAACATGCTGCTGGCGACTAATTTTTAAGCCAATATTTTGATGGATGAAAGATTTTCGACTGAGACTCCACAGTGCTGTTTCCCTGGCAACCGCTTTTATCTAATATCTCTCCTGCTTGTCAATGCGATGTAAAAGCTCATATCTCTGCAGTGGATGATGATAGTCAACAGCTCTTTAAAGTAACCGTAAGAGTCCGCTGTTAGCTTTAATCATGCTCATCAGGAATTCAATTGATTCTGAGACTGACCACAGGCCATAGACTAAGGTAGTTAGAGAAATGTATTATACTTTCAAAGCTTGTACTTTCTACATGCAAGTGCAATGCAGTCAAATGTTTGTTGCGTTTTATACTTGGAAATCCTTGGGTACCTCACGATTTTAATTTGATTGCAATAATTAAACCATTCTAAAGTGATGAGATAATTGCATCTTACTGAAGGGTGGGAATCACAGAGTACCTCACGTTACAATATGATACGTGATACATGGACCACGATACCAATAACATCACGATACAACAATTCTGTTATCATCAATACATTGCAGGACAATCATATAGCGATTCATCCCGTTATCTGTCTAATTGAATAAAACAAAAGTCTGTCAGTTAAGTGCAGGATTTTTTTATTCACAACATAGAGAACAAAATGTACTCTTACTCTTATTCTGCAAGTTTCCCTCATTCATTTGAGCAGTTCTGCCGTGAGTAGACATCAAGTAGCGGCGTTCGGTGAGTGATACTGGCAGGGACTGTTTACTTTAGAGCGCCTTGATTTTTCAATTAAAATGTTGATATTTGCCCTGGCAAATCGATTCCCCTATTGCATGAGGAAGGAAATTGATATTTTGTCCCACCCCTAATCTTACTGCATTTCAAATTGAGTGAAGATGTGCCACAAAAAAGTTCTGCAACATTAAACTGAGTTGAAAAAGTGTGCCAAAACGTCAAATATAACATGTCCTGTATAACTGTTTGGACCATTTAGACTGTCATTTATCCAGCACCTTATAGGGTATATTTTTCACTGAATTATACAGGAACATTTGTGCTCCAGTTGTAGTGGAGTATTGAACAAACAAAGACACATGTTTTAACTTTAACACTATTAATCTTATGGTAATAAATTCAGTAGTTTGAGGGCATTACTATTCTAAAACACAGTCTGGGTGCTATTTCCTTTTCCTGGACTAACCACAACGATACTCTTGACTTCCATTCCAACTTACTGCAATTTATTCACTGTCCTGCTATACTAATTTGAGAGGCTGGGGATGAATGGGGTAATTTGAAGGCATAATATAGTAATTTAAGGCCATGTATTATTAATGACGGGGAGCAAATTAAGCAGTACAAGATTACAAGTTCTTAAAAGGAATGATTGATAGTTTGTGTATGCAAATGATTCAATTTGCTCTCCTGAATACAATGATAAATTCAGTCATAATTGACAGTTCTGCACACTTTTGCATTCCTCCGCTCCCTCTGTTATTGTCTGTCACTGAAAGAAGGTGAGTGCTGTTGGCTCTGCTCTCCTTCCTGCCTTAACCACTGGAGTAACCACTCCATTCCCATACTGCACACAGATATAATCGGCCGACTCAAAAGCTCCAAGCTTCAAAGCCACACACCGCTAAGCGCTTCGGTCAGGGCCGGCTTCTATCCCTGCTAATGCATGGTAAAGAGGTTCATGCCAATTTCGAGGTGACCTTTGTACCGCTAGCCCGAAAGCCTTGAGGCCTTTTGAATCTGTTTTTTTCCCCTGACGTCCAGATGGCAGCCAGTGTTCTATAGCTTGACCATATGTGGTGAAATACTGGAAGAACAGTGTCGTTTTTTCCCCCTCCTTTGCTGTATTGGGTAATATTGTAATCGCCAGGTACATGGATACAGCTGCGACACCAGCTCAGTGACACAATCCAGCCTGTTAATACCTGCTTTTGCAGAATCTTGCAACAAGTTCCACGTGCTCAGTGATGTGCTTGGTGCTTTAAAGACCAGATTTTGAGAAGAAAATGAAATGGCTTCTCATCCAGGCAAGAGCTCATTTAGTTACTGATAATTGTTATGGATTAAATGATGAACAGCTGTCACCAGTTGACAATTTATTTATTTTACCATCCTTTCATTCAATGGGTTTTCTCGGTCATTTTGTGAGTATGATACTTTCTTTGGTGAGTGAAGTTTGTTTACACTTTTTTTAGAAGATGACTGCTTTTTTGAAATCTCACTTGTGATGTGAGCTTGGCAGTGAAGCTTTGCTGGTGTGACAATAATTATAATACACCTCTATGGACTGGAAATGATGATGTTCTCAAATGTCTTGTTTTGTCCACAAACCAAATGATTGACTTTTAATGATTAATTTGTTATCCAGAGCAAAGAAATTAAGAAAATATTCATATTTAAGAAGCTTAAACAATCAGAAATCATGTTTTAATCATGAAAAAAGCTTCAATTTTCAATTATCAAAATAGTTGTCGATTAATTTAGTAATCGATTAATAATCGATTCATCGAGTAATTGTTTCAGCTCTACTTGCAACTGGGAGTTATATTGTATTAATTGCATTTGAGAAATGCATCATTTCTATGTCTTTTTTTCTACTCACATCCTGTACAGCAGTTTTTTCGAACACATGAGTAAAAAAAGGATTATGAGGGCAATACAGATGGTGAGGGCACAGAGTGACTGAGTGGGTGGAGCTTTTGAAAATTCGAGGTGAGAAGGCGGCATTCGAAGGCTCCCTATGGTGGAAATTAATGCAACTCCGTAAACAAGCACCAAAGTTTGTCTTTCAAAATTTGGTTAAAGGCCGCAAGAGTCTCATTTTAAGTCACATGATACTGTAAGCGGAGCATTTGCCAGAGGTATTTTCAGTGAGCCGCATATTTGATTAGGCAAAGGTTTTATACTGGATACCCTTGCCGTGAGAATATGTATTATGCAATTTTTGCTACTGCAGAGCAAAATGGCTGGCGACGCGGCAGTTGGCAGTTTTTACGCGAATTCAAAGCCGACTGGTGGCATACTTTCCGCAATTTTGGTATTTTTACTGGCATCAATTTGATGTTTTTATGGTAAAACTGACTGCACATAGTGTAAAATAACGTAATTCGGTTCTGCTGTCGACATTAGGCTAGTGTTTTCTTTGCTTTTTTTTTTAGGTTAGTGTTTTCACTGTGTGAGGTCGGCCATATTACAAATAATTAATTACACTGTGATTATAGTGTGTCATTTGTTTCGGCTGCTGCAGCTCTTTGTTGTCAGCAAACAGCCATAGGATGTCAATCTTTTGCATTATGCATGCCGGATAATCAGCTTCTGAAGTGACTGTTGGTACTGTATTAATGAAGCAATAAAACTGCTGCCAGATGACATTTGAAGTTGCGGTGCGTCCTGTGTTTGTGACCACCTACAGAAACTCAGGCGGTCTGTTCATCCTGGACATCCTAAACATATCCCGGTCTAATTCAATGTCGTTATGTAATTTAATTAACAAACCTCGGCTATCATTGGAGAGTGAGTTGCACACTCACACTTGGTGTCCTACTCAACATATGTATCGTCCTTCATGCATGCAGCACAATAGGGCTGAACGCAATCTGAAACAAAGTTTGCAAATCGCAAAGGCTGCTATTTAATTGTTCTATGTTTTATGCAAATTAAAAAAAAAAAAAAATAATAATAATAATAATACTTCTTGCATTAGAATTAGGGATGGCACATTATCACTTCTTTTTTGTCTTTTTGACTTTGATTTGATTTTGGATTGTATCGGATTTTACGTTTTTATCTGGCTGATATCCGATCCAGTGACTTTGACCAGTATCGGACCGATACAGATACTGTGTTCGGCTCATCTCGAATAAGAATACACCTAAAGTGCAGTGTGTTGAATTCAGGGGCTCTATTAACAAAAAATAAAATATAATATTCCATATTATAATTTAATTAATTAAATATCACTTGAAAGTTAATAACTGAGGAATACTACGATACGTATTGGTATCGTCTCATCGGTACTGGTCAAAATCTCTGGGTTCATATCGTATATTGGATAGATAAAAATGTAAAATACAATATAATCCAAAATCCAAAAATCCTATTTAGATGTTTAGAGTCTGTGCAGAGTGAAGCATGGGATATGCTTCAATCTGCTGTAAACATGTAAATAAAATAATGGGCCATGTTCTGGGCTTCTTTATGAGAGAAGAAAATGTGTTACACAGTTGGAGAATTATGTCTTTAAAATATATTGAAATGGCCAGCACAAATGTGGTGTTAACACCTTCACAGATGAAAAGGTGTAAAATGCCTGAATTGGACTGATACCGGTATCTGTAGGTGCTCGAGTTTGTGGTAGTGGACACACAAAAGTGGTATCACAATACCACTCACACCCAGTGTATACTAACTGAAGGTGAATTTTAAGAAGTCACAATTAATTTGCAGTTGCAATACCTGTCAGAAAAATTGCAATTAGATAAGAAGTATTTCAGCCTCACGGCACACACATTGGCTGTTTTATTATAAAGGTGGAAATGTCTGAGTTGGATGGATTTTTCTTCCCTCACACATGCATGTACTGTTACACATAATCCTACATTTGTCAGTGGGGCAGTGGCAGAGAGTGTAGTTCTTCTTTTTCTTCGTGGGCTGCATATGGCAAATTAATACTGCTGCATGTCTTAACATACCATTTGATCAGATTGTGGATTTCCAGTTGATTCATTCAACAGAGATCTAGCTTGCGTCTTACCTTGCCTCAGGGTAAACAAAAAAACAGCACCATTATTTAAAAGGGAAACTGGATCAGGGTGTTGTTTGGTGTGTTAAAGGAAGAAGCATTGTGAATCAGTATCATGTGTTAGATCAGATGCTGCACTGCCTTTTGCATACAAACATATCATCACGCAGTCAGGTTTCTTCTGGTAGTTTGGTATGAACTGGCCTTTGTTGCACTCACATAGTTCTGGAGTCTTTGTTCTGACTCTGGTCCAGCTGAGATTTCCACTGGTCATGCTGAGTCTTAGGGGAGGAAAACTGCTAGTGTTGGCTTGTCTAGTGGAAGTGGGCGTAGGGTTGGACGCGGGCAGTGACATCCAGAGTCTCCTGCTGCATCATGCTCCGTCAAGCACTTTCTTGGGGATCAATTCACCATCTGATGGAAAGATGCTGTGCATCGCAGAATGTGCGTTTCTGGCTCTGGAATTGAAAGAATGCATCATTGGTTGTTACCTTTCTTGCCAAGCAGTCTGCTGTATCTGTGTGTGTGTGTGTTTTTTTTTTTTTTAAAGGATTTCATTTGTTGTGTCATTACCCACTCATTGGCCACAATCCCAGGCCAGCTCAGACAAATGCCCACTTCCTTTTTTTTAAGTAATTATTAGATAGCTGTGTAGGGCTGCAACTAATGACAATTACAATTACTTAATTAATTAATTGTTTGGTTGAAAAGTGTTGATTGATGATGTCTCAAATGTCTTGTTTTGACCACAAACCAAAATGATTCAGATGATTATAATTTCTTTGATTTCTTTGTTAAAGCGAGCAAATAAACATTTAAGAAGGTGAAAAATCCGAGAACCTGTCTAGATTATTATAAATAACAGCCGAACCAAAGTTGAATATCAAACGATATGACAATTAATTTAGTAATCAATTTATAATCGATTAATCCTTGTAAACAATGGAATTGAAAATTCCAATCATAACAATTTTGAATGAATGTTGCACATAAACATAACATAGCCAGTGTTTTGCTACAGGTATTGCTGTGCGGCACTATGGCTGTTAGTAGTGGCACTAATTGTAAGTAGTATCATTTAAAACAAATGAAGGATTTCTGATGCTTTATAACCACAAAGTACAGACATTTAATTGAAGTTTTTTTTTTTCACAGTTATCTGTGCATACTGCTGGGTTGTTGTTTTTTTTCCAGTTTTTACTCTGAGGTAGAGGGCACACAACTTTACGAAGACTGACCGGGTGAAGAAGGAAAATGATATTCACTTTTTTGCAAACATCTGAACTGCTGGATGAGGCCAGGCTCACAGTTGCACTCTGTGTTCTTCATTAAATGAAGCCAGGAGCCACTCAGTGAGCTCTGCAACAGTCTGTCTCACGTTCTCCAATTAAGCTGATCTGTCCAGCTCCATATGACTGCACACACCACCCGCTGTCTCGTTCCTCAGAGAGATTGCCTCAGCTCTGAACTACACCAACCTGAACATTTCAAGCTGCCTGATTTCCCACTGCTTCTCAGTAAATTCAGATGCACACCCAGCAGTGCACACTTTTCAAGAAAATCACACCTCAGTGTCTCCGGTAATCTGCTGAAATTATTCAATTCATGACTGCAGCTTGAATAAAGGTGGCTGCAAGGGGTTGATGATCTGAAACTTTGTGAGTGCAAAATTCAAATTTAATACTGTGTGATAATCCACTGTAGAAAGGAAATTGTCTAAACAAGGCTGTAAATCTTGCTGACCCTGACAGGATATTATACCTTATTAAATAAGGCTCAAGCTGATTTAGCATGTCAAATCTCAGAGAAATGATCACACCAAGTTAAAGCAACACAATGTAAGATTTCTACGGCTGTAAAGTCCCAGTCGACTGGTGGATTTATGAGTCGATAGGTTCTGACTCGACTAAAATTCTGACTAAAAATTGATTTCACACAATTTTCTTTGGTGAGCCAGAGATCTTGGAATTTACCCCCCACCGATTAGTCGAAATTTCAGGGCTTCAGTCAACCAAGAATGTCTTTGCTTGATTACAGCCCTAAATATTTCTTCCGTGAAATAGGAAACAGCATCGTTATTGGATTATCAAACATCAGTTTCCAAAAGAATGGCACCCCTGCCAAAGCCTGAGCAGGTCTGCATCACCTGCATTGGCACTATGGACCTTTGGGTTTTCAGGTTTGGAATGGTGTTTTTTTTGCATTTCCTTTAGGAGTGGTACCAAAAAAACCCAGCTCCTACCGTTCCATTTTTTGTCACCCTTCCCTTGGTTGTACCAGAGTAAATGGTGCAGTACAACCTGACAGGCTCTTACTGGTTCCACCCACGACAGTCAGCTGATTGGGCGACAGAAAAACGTCACTCCCTTTACAAGCAGTTGGTGTAAATATGCCATGGAAGTCGAGGCAAACGCCCTCAGTCTATTTTCATACAAAGCTTAACGTCTTGTAAAGACAAACAGCCACAAACTGAGCCTGAATAAAAAGAGCTGCTGGATGTCCCGCCGTATTCAATGCGTCTGCAGAATTATTCTTTATGGCTCATGTTTCAGTCCCAATAGTGTTTCCCAACTGTAGGGGGACCCTGAGAGCAAATCCTACATTGTGTTGCTTAAAATCAGATTTTTTTTTTCACTCTCTGGTGCTCTCACTTGCCATCTCTCCCTCTCTCTCTCTCTCTCTCTCATGCTAGACTCAAGGCTGCAGTGCACTTTCCTGCTTACATAACAGAAGGGAACACAGAGAAATGGTAAAATTAATGAAGGCAAAAAGTGACGGGCTAATGGAGACCGTTTTGGAGTTTGCCAGTTCCAGGCAGATTGCCTCGGGTCAGTTTATGCTCTCACAGCTGCATAAGCCCTGTATGAAACAGTGATTCACGGGGCTATTTACAGTATTCAACCACTTCTTTATGGGAATGTTTCAGATGCTGTTGTTTTAGAGGAAGGATGTTCAGGTTTTGCTGTTCTTTAACAATCAGTAGCTCATGTTTGGCTAATTACTGCACTGACTGAGAAAGATGAGAACCATTACATAAACCAGCATTTGACACGGCCATTAATCTTCCTTGTTCCTATAATTGAACACAACAGAAGTTTCCTTTACGAATTGAGGTGTTAATCCATGTTGTACTTTTTCCTTAGATTGGGACTTGCAGTTTTTTCGTCTGTCATGGGTGTCACGCCTTATTCTTTAGAATGTAGAACCTACAATTACAATGTGCCATGTAATGTTTTGGCAGAGGCTGGTGTTACTCTTGTTAATAGGGGGCTGTTAGAAATTCCACAAGGGGAAAGTTCATAGTGTTTCCATTGTCATGGCAGTAGGAAATGGAGGGATGATGTGTTGGGGCTGCCAGTGTGCCAACAACCACAGCTTCCATGCAAGTTAATTTCTTTTGAATAATGTTCTGCTTGGACTGGCGACCTGTCCAGGGTGTACCCCACCTTTCTCCATATGTCAACTGGGATTGGCTCTACCTCCCCCACTGCGAGCCTTATGTGGAGGATAAAGTGATAGAAAATGTGTGGATGAATGAATGAATAATGTTTGATGCTTTGTCACTTTCATTGGAGCAGATGTGGAGCTGTAAAAAGACGTGGGATTATGGGATTTGTTGTCGCGTTTGGCTGCCCGTGTGTATGTGGGGAGAGCTTCGACAGCAGGATGGGCAGCAAATAATAATTGTGACCCGATAGTGAGAAATACAAACAATAAAAAAATGTTGAAGAGATGAATAAAGCAGATGATTTCATTCAAAGGCAACCAAAATAAAACAGTCTGTTAACTTAAATCGATACATTTAATGGATTTCAAAGTGTTGGAAAAGTTATTTTTTGTGAATATAAGTTTCCCACTTAACAAAATATACAACATGAGATTTTAAGATATTTTAATGCAGAGATTAGTGGTGTCACAATCTCGATGATGAATCAAATACTTATCGAAACAACACCTTTTGAAAGCAAAGGTGGAACCGAGGATTTAACCACGCTAAAAATACAATAAATGTTCTAAATACCTCCGTAATGCCCATTTCTGACAGTTATACACTTTTACATTGTTGTTGGTTTTTTATTTTACGACAGCAGACTAAGCTGAACAGTCCAGTATTTAGTGATTTATAATGCTTTTGATCATTTGCTCAGTATTTGGGACATAGTCATGTTGCAAAATTATTCCCAAACGGTGGAAAATTGCCCCCCTCACAGATTCATATCAGTTCGTGGGTGTTCATTCAAACGTGTTATACATTTCATGGGTCAGCGTGACATAGTCGTTCAAGCACCAAGGCCTTGGCCTCAGGCTAGAGTTGCACAGCAGGTGCTCAGAGGAGGCCAACCTGGGGCCTGTGGTAACTCTATCTCAGATGGGAGTTTTGGAGTGCCCCAGATACCTGTGGCCAGACACTGGGTTTATATTGTTTCAGAAAATGCCCTGAAGCTCAGCTGAGCATTTATTTGATTTGAACCAACTTTGTGTTCAGAGTAGGGGTGGGCTACATGGATTTTGATGATAATGATAATGTCATCAAAATATGTGATTGTAATTGTCTGAGTTATAACTCACTAATTGTTGCTTGCAGATTATTTCAATTGATACAATGTAAAGGGGAAACAACTCTTGTTTATTTTTCTTTAAACTTAAGCATTCAAGTAAAAATTCAAAGATTTATAATTTAACTCATTGTAGAAACATTGAACTATGGGTAAATATTCAGAGGCTCCTCTTTTAAGGTAAATTGTGCAGCAAACAATCAAGAGCAAATAATAAAACAATTTCAAAGACTTAGTTGCAGGGGCTCCCTGTCACGAGGCTAACCAGTGTGGCAGGGAGGATGCCAGAGAGCGGTCATGTGATCACATCTATTAGGGTTATATGCAATGTCATTACTTAAGAATGTAATTTTGCACATCTTTAAAACAACAATCAGGATATTATCTTAGATATGCATGCAGAACAATTAATGAGTAACGATATGCAAGAGAGAGCAAATTACGTGATGCCTGTGAAATGTAAATTCCAAGATCTCTGGCTCACCAAAGAAAATTACAAAAACTGGCTTGCCCAAGATCCCAAGGACAATCACTTGGCCAGATGCAGAGCGTGCTGTAAATCTGTAAAAGTGGAAGCCATGGGTGAAGCAGCTCTTATAAGTTGCCCTCTTTAAATTTGATGGTCTTTGGTCTTCATATTTGAGAGAAATTGGTCCTGGAAAGTTCTTGAAATGTCCTTAAATTTGATGTCAACCAAGGTGTAGGAACCCTGGAAGAAGGACACGAGTGAGGGACCAGAAGGAGGCAGATTGATTCGCTGTGGTGCCTCCTGAAGGGAGAAGCTGAAAGAAGAAGAAGATTTATAACATACTCCTGTTACAGAGCTTTAACTACTGCAGCCTACATCCAAAATACTGTGTCACTAAGCACAGTGTGACACAAATAATAAAGCACAGGTCTAATTACCACCAATGTCACATTTAGGATGGATGGACAATAACATACACATACACAGCCACCAACTCAACAGTCTTTGCTGCTGTCTTACTGCACTTGTTACACCCATGTGCTATACACTCTGCAAGTGGATGTTAATTAAGAGCTTGTCTTGTTTTTCTTTTTTTCTTTTTCTTTTTTTTAACTCTTTAAAGCCTCTGAATTGGAAAAGTCCACAGAATGTGGTCTCTAATTGTGTTTCTTTTCTGTCAGTAAGTAATAAGCCTGTGAGGTGAAGGGTCAAAGAGACATATTAACACATGAGAGGCTTTTGCTTATGAGAAGGCCACTAAAATTCCCTCTATATAGTGGTTTCATTTCATATAGTGGAAATAGTAAAGTTCCTTTTCACTCATTTGATGTCAGCTTATATGGGCAAACATAATTTTTTAGATTCTTTTATATAATTTGATGTTGATATATATCACAGTACTATATAAATCAAATCAGTATTTCTGTAGACTAAAACATAGAAATATGCCAATTCTGATATGATCATGTACTCAAAAAGGACGGAGCAACATAACGAAGACGAGTTAGCTTAACGTTTTTATATGATATGTTTGTAGTCGAGCTGTGATATGCAAACTGTTGCTGGCAAACTTTGCATTTGACTTTTTTATCGCTATTTAGTTTTGTTAAATGCTGCCACACTGCCGATGTCTTTGACATTGATGTTAGAGGATGACTGACTGTAGCTCAACATTAAATAAACGTTCTAAATAGACGTTCTTTAATCTTTCTGTCTCCTGTGGGTTGGGCTAATCCAAAATACTGAAAAAATGGGGGTGTTCTCTTGAACAGGGGTGCTCTGAAAACACCCCCATTAGCACTTGGTACATTCCTCCAGATGAAATTAAATTAACCAAAGACTGTATGAAATTAACACGGCAACAAGTTGACTTATCAGAATTTGAGTTGAACCAGAACGTATCTACCAGTCGACCTAACTGATTCACAGGTCTCTGTGCCAAAGAGAACTCTGATATTATTTGACTCAAGACTTCATTGTAATCTTATGTAAGTAAATATGTGTCAGACTAAATATTATGTCTCTACATCTCTATTCACACACCAAAAACAGCAAGCTTTTGTAACTATAGCGACGGATACACATTAAACCCGGCAAGATAATACACTTGTGTTATTGAGACTTTGTCCTCGTTTTATGTTAATAAACGTGACGTCTCTCTTCTCTATTTTATAAAGTATAATCTATGAATATTGCCAAGCAAACCAGAAACTGTGTGGGTCTGTTACAAATGTTGGGAATTGAATGAGTCACAGATCATAGCAGCAATCTGGTAAATTATCTCAGAGGGAGGGCTGACTCCGTCTCCTGCTGAGAGTCACTCCCCTGGAAGGTACAAAGAACCTTGTTATCAAACGGCTTCGATGTAATGTGGAATTAAGAGTGTGTCCCCACAAGCCTTTTGTCAGTGTATATAAAAGCTCTGCAGACATGTTATCAGCTGTAATAATTACACTTTCCTCCTCTTCTTACTGTTGCAGCTGTCCCCTTCCCCCCCAGTCACCGGCTGACGGCTAAAGAGGTGTTTGACAGTGAGGGGAAGCCCAAAGTGGACGTGCTGAAAGCTCACCTAACCAAGGAGGGCCGTGTGGAGGAGGCGGTGGCTCTGAGGCTCATAGGAGAGGGTGCTGCAATCCTGCGCTCAGAGAAGAACTTGCTGGACATCGATGCTCCTGTCACAGGTCAGGAGAGATTTTCACAGGAGTTAATACAGAGAAATAGACTAATATAAAAATGAAAACATACCTAGGATTAGGGCTGCAACTAACGATTATTTTCATAATCGGTTAATCTGTCGATTAGTCGCTTCACCAATCAAGTAGTTGTTTAGCCCATACAATGTCAAAAATGTTGTTCCCCAAACCTCAAAATCATGATGTTCTCAAATGTTATGTTATCCAGTTTAAATAATTTATTTGTTATACAGAGCAAAAAAAAACCAGAAAATAATCACATTGAAGAAGCAAAAAATCTCAAATTGTCCAAATTTCTCAGGACAACAATAATAATAAAAAAGAATTGTCTCACACACCCAAGTTTGATCGATAGCAAACCCCGTTTCAAAATGCTCTTTGTGATTCACTGTATTCGTATTATAATTATTGATTGTGCTGCACTCAAACTTCTGTCGCGATCATTAGTGTGTCTGTATTTCAATCCACTGTAGGTTTACCAAAAGAATTAACAGTACACCAGTCCAAATCACAATTTAGATCACACTCTGCTTACTTAAAATAACTTGTGCTGCCCCATCTGTTTGTTTTATGTGTTAGGATATTTACTTGTAGACATGTGTTTGAATAGAAACAAATAGAGTGTGTTCTCCTCATGTGTGCGTGCATGCTGAATTTTCTTAATGAAATGAATCATTTAATGGGGTCCTACAGTTAGCCAATACCGTGTATGTTATATTAGGAACCACTCAACTTCAGTTCATCTAGTTTGGCTTGTTCCCACTCATTTGCATTGAAACGTCCTTTTAAAATGGAAAAGCTCGACGGAATATTTGTGATTAAAGAGTCACATTTACTATTAAGCACTGCAGTGAAACTGAAACATTTTCCCTCTTTAGTTTGTAGGATACACATTATTCATCCCTGCATCTGTGGTGGAATAGGCTCACTAATACATATGCTCAGATTCAATCCATTGTTTTGTCTTTCTTCCTGGTCAAGTGTCCCCCATTGTCCCTCTTGGACTGTTCCTCCATTAGACTTTCTGATGAGGTGTCTTTGATGTCGTCTTAATTAGAGGCAGAGACCTACTCAAAGGATCTATGGCAACCCATCATTTCCCAGATCAGCGGGATCATTCCCAAAACGTAGTCCAGAATGGACAGTGCTTATATTAGACAGGCTTCGCTCTTATTTGCATTCCCAATTGTACAATTTCTAACAAAAGCAAGGGTCTGCAACATTTACAGAGGTCCTTATGTTTAGAGAACATCACGTCCAGCTGTTAAAAAGAACAACAACAAAAAAAAAGATGAAAACAGGTTTGTATAATGATTTATGTGCTGCCTATGTCTTTGGGTTTGCGAATGTGTGTGAGATGAAAGGAATAATCGCTCCAAGTAGCTGTGCACCAAGCAAATAAATTCTACCTCAAATGGAAACTCTGCAAAAAGATCCTTCATTTTAAACCAAAACACCCCAATTGAATTTCAATTGCGAGATAGTGGTTCTATTTGTAAAAATCACACAGTAGGAAACTGTCCCCTTGATCACAGCAAAAACAACAACAACATAAACCTCTTTAAGTGACATTGTGTTAATTAGGGCTGCAACTATTGATTATTTTCATAATCGATCGTTTGGTCCATAAAATGGCTTAAAAGGTTGACAACTGTTGGATCAGTCTTTCCCAAAACCTGGAATTGACGATGTTCTCAAATGTCTTGTTTTGTGCACAAACCATACTATTTTATTATTTATTATTTTAATTGGTGTCTTTGTTATATGGAGCAAAGAAACCAGAACATTTAAGATGAACACATTTAAGAAGCTGAAAAATCACAGAAATGTAATAATAAACAATATTGTTGCAGCCCTATCACTAATTAGTATTTGCATACTCAATTATTAATTAGTTACTGAATTATTTTGTAATCGGTTTGATTGTTTGTTTTTTATTAAAATAAGTTTTCAGGTTTCATTTTTTTTCTAGTTTATTTGCTCCAAATAACAAAGAAATTGTGAAAACATTTTCAAATCATTTTTTTTTAGCAAGTATTAAAAAGTAATAGTTGCTGTTTCAAATACGACAATGCCGGCGCAGAAATGTGGAGTTGGACATGTGGGTTAGCTTAAGGTTAGGGTTAGGGTTAGGCCAGTAGTAGTTGTGGTTAAGGTTAGAGTTAAGCCTCCAGGAAATAAATATAAGTCAATGTAATGTCCTCCTGAAGTCATGGAAACCAGACTCTGTGTGTCCGCGTGCGTGTTTGTGTGCGTGTGTGTGCACATGAGCATGGCGACTTTTTTCCCTCCCACTCAACACCTGTGTCTCAACCCCACTCCCACCCAGTAGTCCTTGTCAACAAGGATTTCTCTGTTGCGTGTTCATGTGAACCTGCCGTGTCTCCCTTACTAACACGTTCACAGGCGCCAACCTTTGCTTCCCTCTGTCTGCCATGTATTTAACTTTTTGTTAAAAACGTTTTTCACTCTCAGGGACACTGCCCTCTCTCTCTGTCTCTCTCTGTCTCTCTCTGTTAGCACACCTCCAATGTGAGCTTGACACGGGGTCTGCAAATTAGTATGTAAATATTTATCTTCGATGCAAAGCACCATGACATGCCAGCTACCTCTATTTTCTTCCTGGTTGAGCCAGATGGCCAGGTGGGGTTTTCATGGAGGGAGGAAGGGAAGAGAAGGGTGTGTATGTGTGCGTGTTTGTGTGTGTGAGACGGAACAGTGCTGGCTTAGGACACTGAGTACAAGCTGCTCCTATGGCCTTCGCACAAGTCACCCACCAATAAAGCTCCTCCAGCCACATCACCAGGCAACAGCAAGCTTCTCCACTGCACATGCACTTGTTTGCAGTGTATGTACTCGGCCCCCGTTAGTGACTGGTGTGTAAAAAAACATGAAAACGTTTGATTTGAGGTGTTGAGGTACCTCCACAGTAGAATCTGGTATATTTTTATGAACACTTTTGCCTTAGCTGTTGGTGTTTTATTTAATTCTGCAACAACTACTACTATTTTGATCATCATTAACTCGTTTGAGTGATTTTTAATATAATTAACAAAATTTCACCTTTTTTCTCGCTTCTTAGATGTGAATATTTTCTGGTTTCTTTTCTTTATATAACAACTGCAACTAATTAATTTTGGTTTGTGGGCAAAACAATGTGAGAACATCGTCATTTGCAACAACTTACTGATTTATCGTGAAAATAATCGCCAGTTGCAGCCTGAGTATTGTTTTAATAGTGAGTCTAATGAAATAGTGATTTTTACTCTGAGGACATGTAAACACTTTGGGTGTAGAATTGATTAATTTTATTGTAACTAGGACCTTGATGATGCCATTTGTGTAAAGTGTCTTTACTCTGTGTATCATTACAAGGAGATCAAACCATCAGTTTTATGAAACAGTCTTATAGTGCACACTTATGCGGTTAAACACCAGACGTTAAATTGTTCAAGATTATGCAAATTTATGGCTGATATAACAGAATACTCTTTTTCTGTATTTCTTATTAGCCCTGGGATTTTTCGGCTTTCTAAATGAAATTGAAAATATTCTATGTTCCAATTAATATCTTTGGTTTGTGGACAGAGCGAGATATTTGAGAACATCATTATTTCCAGGTTTGGAAAACATTGACATTGATTGATTGACATTTTATGGACCAAACATGTTATGGTTTTATCAAGAAAATAAACTAAACATTAACCAGTTATAAAAAAATAATCATTTGATGCAAACCAATTAATCAATTATAGCAATCGTTGGTAGTCAATTAGTCTGTATCAGTAATCAATTAATAACCAATTAATCGTTGCCCAACAAAATAAACAATAGAGCCTAATATTTTTCATTTTGTGCATTATCATCATGGTTAGGGCTCTGCAATATATGCATATTATATCTGTATTGTGACATGAGAAAAGATATGGTCTTAGATTTTGAATATCATCATATCATGATAAGGTACTTGTGATGACTGGTTTTAGAATATGTTGCACTGCTAATCATATTTATTATACTGAAATACATTTGTGAAATACGCTAAATTATCTAAATCAAAAAATACATGGACTTGCCAAAATTAAAGTCATTTAATAACACTTATTTAATGTTAGGCCTAATTATTTGTGTTATACTAGAATTTGACCATATTTGTACTCCATTTTCTAACACACTTAAATGTCCGTTATTGGACATTAAAAAGCCAAAGAAATAAACCAGGTATTATCTGAGATGAAATACTGTAATAATTGTATTTTAGGATTGTGTAATTCAGATATTTTAATATAATTAGATTTTACAGTGTACAGTATTGTGGACTGTCATTCTTCTTTGAGAAGCACAAAAATCTCAAAAATGTTCATCTGTTTTCCAGAGAAACAGCTTTATATAGCTTATATATGTATATATATATACAGTATACTGTATATATATATATATATATATATATATATATGTATATATATATATATATACTTAGTTTGCTTAGATTACATCAAATTATTCCATTATGTTTATGAATTAAGAATTTCTATCCATAACAGAAACACATTTTGGTAGCAGCTCTTTTATTAAACAAATGTAAAGGGTCAATCATGGTTTATGTTATAACTTTGAAATTACGACTCGTGGTTTATTCATTCTGCCATGTTGTGTTGTATGTATTTTTACTTTTTAAGGAATTACCTTGTGTCAGAGTCACAAACTGTAGATTTGTACCATTGATAGCAGCTTCTTAAACATCCTATACAGATTCATGTTGACAGCAGACTATAAACTCCGCCCCCACCGTCTCTGCAGGATGTTATCTCTCAGAAAGAGAGCTATCATAAAACCTGTGGTATTGTTATGTAGTCTCAATCCAAACATGAGCTGGCACAGTCTGTATTGCCGTGTATTCCCCCCCCCCCCTCGCTCAACGAGCCCAATCTTTGGAGTGGCCTGTGTAGGTTCTGAAGCCAGGTTGTGTAATGCCCACCACCCACTCAGTAGCTGCTGCCCGCTGATATGCTGCTACTCAGGGAGATCACTGTAGCAGAGAAGCCGGAGATGGCCAGAACAAATTGTTTCTCACTCCAGATAATGTACACCCACCTGCTCTTCTTCTGTGGGCTTTGGTTCTCACCTCGTTTTTGTGTGTTGTGTGACAAGAGGGAGGGAGGCAGAGCGTGTCTGTAGGTGTACTCGAGCAGATTGTGTGTTTGCTGTAATAAAGCAGAGCCGTAAGATGGAGGAGTGAGCCACTGTAGCATTTCTGGTGGATTTGCATCAGCCATTGTCCTCTGACTACAACTCACAGAGATCATTACATCAGGTGTTTGGGTTTTTTCAGCAGTTGATTGAACTCTTGCAATCACGACTCTGTTTTCCTCACCAGCAAGTGACAGTTGTTCTAAAAGGTCAGCTGGAGGGTGCTGTCCTCCCACACAGTGTGTGCGCTTCAGGTGAAATTGTAGCCTCTCACTCCCTCACTGTACTCCTGGCCTCTGAAAATATGAACATATTCTTCATTTCCCTGAAGCTTTTCCCAATACATTTTTTCCACTATAATTATTTTGTTGTTGGTCATTCCTTCAGCCGAATGAAGGTTTTTCAGAACATTTTCCTCACAATAGTTGCTTTTCTTTGTTGCCACTGGTGATGTTCTCAGTGGTTCTTTATCAGGTCAGCCACAGCTTAGATTTGTTTTTGTGTGTGTTTACCTTTCAGTGATAGATACTGCCATTGTGATGTTTCCATAGCAATAACTAGCCTTTAGCCTCTCATATCCATCACCATGTAGAATGAATCTACAGAACTGCTTATTTCTGTTTAATTGCATCTCTAAATTGCAAAAAACATTTGCAATGTTCACAGTCTCTCCATATTCTGTTTTGTGCAAATATAACATGTTCTATTCAAGAATATTCACAACATAAAGTGCAAAATGAATTCAGCCAGTAGTGGCATTACATAGTTCCATAACAGGGTTCCCACCGGTCCTGAAAATCCTTGAAAGTTTGTGAATTAGAAAAATAGTTTTGAAGGAAATTTTAATGTTTCCGAAAGATGCCCTGAATCGACATGGTAATTGAAAGTGCTTGCATTTTGTGCAATAAATAATGGAAGCTGATATTTAGGTAAATGTCTTGTTTGTTACGGCACCACCTACTGTTTCATGCACCCTGCATTGCTTGATGTACGTCGACTAGTTCGATGCAGAACAAACGTTGAGTCGTAATTATTAGCTGTGTTATGAGCACTGCACACTGTCTGTCTCCATGCGGGAACCCTGTAAAAAAGCAATTTTGTTTTCTGTTTCATACCAAACAAAATGCTTCCAGTATGGCTAAAGGTTTTCACAATACACAGTACTCACGTTTAACAGTGCTTGCAGACGCTCTCTATTTTTATTGGTGAGCTTCGTTTCTTTGCTGCCATAGACACTAAATGCAAAATAGTCTCACACAGCAGATTTAAAAGATGCACCCTCGAACATTTTATTTTCTCCTCAACTCGCCAGTCTCTGCTGACATTAACACTCAACGTATCAGTTAATTTAGGAATGATTAATAATCGATAAGTCTGCCTATACCAAAAGATGTTTTGTACTGTATCATCCATGTTAAAGAAACACAAATCATAATAAAAAAAATACCAATCATTTGAATTGTGCTTGATATAAAATGATCATTACTCAGCATGTAATCATGTGCAATTTTAAAACGGATATTGCATGATTTGGCCCAAATGAGACACTTTCCTTTAGAAATTAAATCGGATGAAACACAAGAAGCACCAAGTCTTTCCTTCCTCACAGCTAGACACAAGTTAAAAATAAAGGGCTGTGCTGATTCTCTTAAGCCTTCCTAATTTCATATGAAAACAGTGATATTTACATTGTCAGGGTAAATTGAATGCATAATGCAACCTATTCATACATAGAAATATGAGGTTAACATTATCATAAGATCAGTTTCTGCTTCATCAGTATATAAACACTGTTTTTGTTTGTGTTCTTGCTACCAGAAAAACCTTTTTTGTTTTGTGTGTAGACTGGGCCTGATTGCAAGACTGATTAAGGACATCTTTTGAAATCGGACACAAATTGAAGTTGGTCCCCACTGTGGATTTAAACTGTTACACAGTGTGGGTTTAATAACAAAACAAATGGTAAAGCGTAGGATTACGATACAGTCAAGGAGAACTGGTTCTCAGAGCTGTCTCACGAGCCTCGTAACTGGAGATAATTGCTCTCCGACTCTGTCCTCCAGCTCCGACTAATTGGGTGTCTTCCTGACAGACTTTTTCACTGAATCGTCTTGTAATTCTTGCCGCTAGATACAGTTCATAAAGCTACAAACACCCAAGCAAGCAAAAGGAACGTGTGTCCTTTTCAAATTGGATTGCTATCAATTCACCCTGTCGTTAATCAGATAATTAGCTAATTGCTTGAAGAATAGATGAATTGCTTTGACAACTGATATGGATGCCAGGCTTTTTACTGATATCACTGCAGTACTGTTCATTGTGAATATTGCGGGTTGTTCAGTGCATGTTTTTTGTTTTATTTTATTATTATTATTACTATTACTATTATTATTATTAGTAGTAGTAGTAGTAGTACAAACTATTATTACTACAGCTCCCAGGTGAAGAAAGTGGCTCACAATGAAAAGGCTGATTGCTCCGGGAAGAGTTGCATGTCTGTTAGGGTTAAGTGTCATTCTGTTCACACTCAGTGTGGAGATTTAATTAGTCGCGGCTTGGTATTTGTTGAAACTAACCTTCAGTGATGGTGGGTCAATGCATCAAAGGTCATGGCTAAAACGTATACCATTTGACAGTCTGCAGCGTTCTCCACAGTCCATGTCAACCCCGTGCCTTAGAAATTACGAAGGTTGGCTGAAAAGTTCATAGGCTGAATAAAGGTAGAGTAATGCCAGAGCTTGGCATGCAATAAATTCAACCTTTTATGGTATTAGATACAATGTTACCTTGTAGATAAACCCACATTTGATAGCTAATTAAAAACTTTGAACATTAGTACAAGACATTTTGTGACTATGGACATAATTTTCATACATCTGCAGAAAAAGGGGTTAGCCGCTAAGGAAATTCATGTTGTCATGGTGGCTACAATAGGGAATTGTGCCCCAGCTTTATCAACTGTGTAGAAGTGGGCAGGTGTATTCAAGAGGGGTAGGGAGAGCTTTGCAAATTACCCATGGTCCGGACGTCCTGCCACAGCAATCACCCAAGAATACATCGATGGTGTTCACCACATGGTGATTGATGACAGATGTTTGACTGTTAATCCCATGAAGGAGTATATAGCATTCTGCACAAAGGACTTGCTGAAGATTTCATCTCAGTGGGTGCCACAACTTTTGACCCCCGATCAAAATCACAACAGACTGGTCATGTAGAAGAACTTGGCACGTTTTGAAGCAGATCAAGGACTATCAGGATGAGAGCTTCTATACCAGAGGGGTCCAAGAGCTGCAACACTGATTGAAGAAGTATGTAGAGTCTACATACTCTACATATGTAGAGTCTACATACTTCTTCAATCAGTGTTGCATTGTAGACTATAGGAGAGACTATGTTGAGAAATAAACCACATGGTCTTTTCAGCCCACCCTAGTAGGTACACCCCACACATTGACCAGCACTTTATTTTCAAACACACTTTTACTTTTAGCTAAAGTCAGTCAGTTATCATCTACCGCTTTATCCTCTGCCAGAGGGTCGCGGGGGGTGCTGTGCCAATCTCAGCTACATCGGGCGATAGGCGGGGTACACCCTGGACAGTTCGCCAGACCATCGCAGGGCCACACAGAGAGACAGACAAACAACCATTCACTCTCACACTCACTCCTATGGTCAATTTAGAGTGTCCAATTTACCTATCCCCACATTGCATGTTTTTGGACTGTGGGAGGAAGCCGGAGAACCCGGAGAGAACCCACGCACACACGGGGAGAACATGCAAACTCCATGCAGAAAGGCCCTTGTTCCAACCGGGGCTCAAACCCGGGTCTTCTCGCTGCAAGGCGAGAGTGCTAACCACTACACCACCGTGTGGCCCCTTTTAGCTAAAGTAATTATGGTAAATCCAGGCCTTTATAACACGTCTTCACAGCTCATGTACATTTGTCTGATCAAAAGCAACAGGACACTGCAACAACTGCAGTGCAGCAAATTAATAAAAGTTGTTTTCAAGCCAGGTTTTAACCCAGGCCAGCACAGAGACGAATATTTCAGTGTCAGTTCTGTCTGGCTTCTTGTGGAAGGGAACTGGCTTCAGGAAAAGGCTGCTTGGATGGTGGGCAATGAAATCCAGGGATCTCCTGGAGTTTTTCCAACTAATTTGGAACCAACATCCCAAGTAAAATACCATCAGAAACTCAGGAGTTTTAGTTTAATTAATTCAAAATAATGCAATTTGCAAATTGCTAAGGGTGCATACATTTTTTTTTCTATTTTTGATTGTTGTACTGTAGGTCAATTTATTCATTCATTCATTCATTATCTATCACTTTATCCCCCACATGAGGGGCTTAACCTCTGCATGTTTGTGGACTGTGGGAGGAAACAAGAGAATCCGGACAAAGCCCACGCACACATTGGTGAGAACAGGCGTCATAGGCCACTTCCCTGCTGCGTGGCCTATGTCAATTTAAAAAGTAAAAATTTGAATACGTACACATTTGGAGAAAAATCATATCTTTAGGTTTTAATCCTCGCATTACAGTTTGATTTAACAAAACATTTGTCGCAAATCAAATCAGAAAAACAATGTTTTCCCCAAATGTTTCAACCCTAATGGTCAACCATTGTGGGTTTTTCATTGGTTGTGCTGATTTTTAGAGAGCAGGGCAGCTGGTTTATACTGCCTGTATTATGGCGCTTTTATTTTTTGCAGCCAATGATGTAGGAGGCTTTAATTAGTGATGTTATGTAGCATTGCAGCTGTCTCATAATTATATATTTTTCATGTCAAAAATAGTATCCTGCTCTACTGACATTGGAAAAGGAAGAAAGACTTCAAAACACCATCATTGTGTCCATTAAAAGCATACTATTGTGTAGTTTGTCCCCCAATTTCAAGGAAGTTGATTAAACTACTCAAATTGGATCCACATCTGATGATGCAATTTATCAGTAATAAATAATTAGTTCCAGTGTATCGGACCCCCTCAAGCCAAACTTTAGCAACTTCTCGTTTCCTGTCAGCCAATGATGGTTAAGCAGCAAATCTCCTGTGGCCTCTGTTCTTCTTGTCTCCCCAGGGTGTAATAAAGTAAAGGGGTCACACAGGGTGACAGAAAACCAATTCAGGTAGATTGATTTGCGGTTGCTGATGTCTAATGTGGATCCATTCGCCACAGAAAACTCCCTTGACACCATTTAACAGCCGCCTGCTGTGCTGTTAGTCGGACTGGGAGATATGGGCCAAGAACATTTTCAAAATAAAAATAAAGTTATAATACAGTTACAGTTGGACTCCTAAAGTTTTGCTCCTCAGTCAAAGAAAAAAACACTTCATGGTGTTTTTAAAATGTAGAGTGGAGTCCAAACAATAAAAATCGTTCAATTCATCCATATTCTACCACTTTATTCTCCACACAAGGATGGCGGGGGGATGCTGTGCAAATCTCAGCTGAGATTGGCTGACAGTTTACCAGTCCATCACAGGGCCACATGTAGAGACAAGCAACCATTTAACTATCCACTCTCACACCTACAGGCAATTTAGAGTGTCCAATTTACCTAATCCCCATATTGCATGTTTTTGGACTGTTGGAGGAAGCCAGAGAAAACCCATGCGCACACACGAAAAACATGTGAACTCCATGCAGAAAGACCCTTGTTCCAACCAGGGCTCGAACCCAGGTCTTGCTGCAAAGGCAAGAGTGCTAACCTCTACACCAACTGTGTGGCTCAATTCAATTCAATTGAGTTTTATTTGTATAGCACCGAATAACAACATACATTTTCTCAAGGCACTGTACATAGACAACATCATTGAGAGCAGAGAACCAAGCACTAGACACTTAGGCAATTATGTATTGTTTCTAGGGTTGCATAATTCCAGGAATTCCTTTCCATGGGAATTAAGTTTTCAAAATTGAATTTTGGGAAATTAAAAATACTTGGTAAACAGTATAATACAGCCTAACCTTGGCTAAAACAATCAGATTTGATGTAAATTCATTGAATACCAATGCTATTCCCTAATCACAGGCACATATGATTTCTAAAAACCTGAACTATTGAAGCTATACTGTTGAGCTCATTGCACAAGTATATTGTTTTCAATGAAGGAATTGATTGTTCAGTTAACTAATTAAACGTTGTCAAAGTTCTACTCACAAATTAATCTGTGTCACGTTTTTTTAATTGTATCCTTCTACATGCATGTCGGCTCATGACAAAACAAAATGTTCATATTTGTATATGACACAGTTTCCTATGATTCCCATGGAAAGTTTCCAATTTGGAATATTCACAAAATTCTGGATCTAAAGTTCCTATGGAAGGTTTCTGGTTAATAAAGTTTCCGCCCCTTTACAACCATAGTTGTGTCTCACAATGTATATGCACAATGCTTAAACGCTGATTTTATATGTATTGAATCTTTGTTTTACTCATTAGATCCAGATTATTAAGTTATTGCCCAGGTCATAAAGTTATTGCCCAGTTCTATGTCAAGTGGTGTAGTTATGTACTTTTTAATTAGCTGTTCATAATTACCACATTTATAACCATATTAGCTTCATAGTGCATGTTTAGAAACGGATACCACTGACAGCTTTTCCAGCCAATTAACTTTTAGTCTATTTGGCAAATATAGGTGTGTGTTCACATTAAGTCTTACTAGCTAGTTAAAATGTCTGGTTGGTTGTAAAGAGGCAGAAAGAGGAAGTAGTAAAAAGGAAAGACGTCAAAAACCACAGTTTTTGTGATTTATTATCCCTTGACATAACAATTAGTTCATTCAATAGAATTATAGAAACAAAAGTATTAACCAGTATATTGTTGTCATCTGAATGGAATGGATTCAGGTGGGAAAAGCACTTGGGAATGTTCACCCCATGACACAAATTACCCTTGTTTAAATGTTTGGTTTTGCCTTTGAATAATTTCCAAGACTAAGCGTGAGTAGAGCTGTCGAGCAGCGGTTATTTATGCCTTTGCCTTTTCCAGTTACAAACAGGCACTTTTTGGAAAAACATGCCAAAAGAAAATGTATTAAATAAAGCTCATTGTGTAAACTGTCAGATAGAAAATATTGTTGTTCCCCTATAATTACAAATGGCCAATTAAATGGCTTTTTCCAGATTACAGTATGCAACGATGTTTGATCAGTGGTAGAGCGAGTCGTCTGTCAAATGGAAGGTTGTGATAGTAATGTCCTGCACATACTGTAGATGTGCTGTATGAATGGGCGTGAATGGTTGAGTGGTATTCATCAAGACTAGAAAAACACTATATAAACGCAGACAGACCATAACAACAACTTCTATAATCCATTATGACAGTAACTAAACCCCTAAACCACCTTTTTCAAGTGTAACCAGTGTATATGTGTATCTAGTACTTTTATTTGTCGATCCAGGTGCAAATCAGCTTCTACTGCCTCTCTCTGGTCAAACACCAGCTACTGCATTCAATCTTTTGGTTATTTTAGTCCAAGCTTGCATCACTAATTCACTCTTTCATACTTTTCTCTCCACCACGTGAAGCACAGTGCATCTCGTTAGACAGCCGGACCACATCCCCCTCACTGCTCCACTCTCTCTCACTCACTCAGCTCTCAGCCCACTTCTTGGTATTTTTCTAAATCAAGGCGGAGTCAGCTGCAGAAGATGAGGTTTAGTTACCCTGCAATGTAGATCAGACTCTGCACCTGATGGAAAATATGGAAACAAGCAAGAAGCTTCTGATTGCGTCAAAGATTCTTTCATCTGCTGTCACTCAGTAGTAAAAATAGCTGACAAACTGTATTTTTGTCCCCTCTCTGTGCTACATTGTAGTGTGCGGAGACATCCATGGGCAGTTCTTTGACCTGATGAAGCTGTTTGAAGTAGGAGGATCACCAGCCTCCACGCGCTACCTTTTCCTGGGGGACTATGTTGACAGAGGATATTTCAGTATTGAAGTGAGTCTCTCTGTGTGTTTGTTTGTGCTCTCACGAGGACCATTAAAAACGGGTGTGACATACACCGTGTGCCCGACTGAAGCTGTGTTTATTAATAGGCTTCTTTGAGCGTAGATCAAATGGGCCTGCAGGTAATAGACTTTTCTTATAACTTAGCCTGGATAGCAAAAAGTCACAGTGCATCTCAGTGTTTATGTGGAGAGAGAGAGGCACATGAAGCCCAATACATGTATTTAATCTGACACTTCATTTAGTCATCACCTTAAAGACTGTTTACATTTCCTGACATCATCTGAAAGATAGTACTTTCATGAATAAAACATATTTTAATGGAGTATGTGCGCTGCAACTGTCTTTAGATGGACGTTTTTTTCAAGCAGGAAATGTGCCACAAAAATGTACTGCATGAATGTTTTATTATAAGCAGAATTGCTTGTATCACTGCCACACTTTGAACTAGACAAACGTCTGACGTACTGTACACAGATGACAAGCTAACCCTTCCACTCTGCCTGTTTGTTTCTTCTTTGTTTCAGTGTGTGCTGTACTTGTGGGCCTTAAAGATCCTGTACCCCAAAACACTGTTTTTGCTTCGTGGGAATCATGAATGTAGACATTTAACAGAGTATTTCACATTTAAGCAGGAATGTAAGTAATGATGTTGTCTTTTTTTCTACCTTTGATCCTAATTGAGTATTTGCCTGTGAAGCACTGTACAGAGTGGAAGGAGAATTGAGTTATTCTTTGTAAAAAGCTGTTTATTATGCATCCAGCTCAGCCACTGACCTCAAACACTCACTTAAAAGTGCCCTCTGGCCTGGTACAGGATTTAGTTGGCTTTTTTTGATATTTACACACCTCAGAACTGTTTCTATTGGACTTGTATAGAGAAGGAAAAAAACACAAATGTGCTGTGAAATTGTGCTGTTATTAAAAGGTGTTTTAGGGAAGTTTTTGGCTCTTTGAAAAGCCTCCTGGTCCCAGACGAGCACACTGCCCCCAATGTATGAGAGCTGCGTTGTTTGACTTGGCCTGTTCTCCTTTCCCTTCCTTGTTTCCACCCCATGACAGGTAGAATTAAGTATTCAGAAAGGGTGTATGACGCATGTATGGACGCCTTCGACTGTCTTCCCCTGGCTGCACTTATGAACCAGCAGTTCCTATGTGTACACGGAGGACTGTCTCCAGAAATCACAAATCTTGATGACATCAGGAAAGTATGTCTGATTTGAAACCATTTTTTTTCTAACAATTATATGAATATACTGTTTGTTTTTGTGTGTGTAACTGTATTTCACATGTTGTGGGGGCCTACATCTGTTTACACATTTACATTATGTAGACTTGTCTTCCATATGGGGACAAAGAGCAAATCCCCATACATAAATTATTAGATTTTATGGTGTTAAGGTAAAGGTTAGGGTTTGTCCAGTAGTAGTTATGGTTAAGGTTAGAGTAAGTCTTTAGGAAATTAATGTAAGTCAGTGTAATGTCCTCTGAAATCATGCTGGAATATACAGCAGCTGGTGGCCATTAATAACTCCAGAAATTCAGTTTATTTGTTGAAAATTGAAACTTTCTGTCCACTTCATGTATTCTCTGCATTAATTCAAAGTTAATGAGCAAAGAAAATATTCATTTTAGCATGATGTGCTTTGAAATCAACCTTGGTTGCAGTGTGTGTGAAGCAACTCCCCCCCCCCAATCTGTCTCACATATTACTCAGGACTTGGACGTGGATACGCACTGGTCTGGTCGTCCCACTGATTAAAAAATGTTGAAGGATCCTGCTTTGAAACTAATTCAATCTTTCCAAATGGATTTTGTGGCTGCAATCAGAGGGCATACATAATAGAATTTTCTCTATTGACGTGTCCATCACGATACCCATCCAGTACATCCACAAGCTTTAGTTCGAGAGAGCCATCTTGGGCTGAAAGCAAAATCATTTATGTTCATTGCTCCAAGAATGGCAAAAAAGCATTGTAGGTACTGAAAGAGTAGTGCTGTCATCCATTAAATACCATCCATACAGGATCAGAATTGAACAGCACTTCAGTTGTGTTAGTTGAAGTCACTATTTATTGAGCAGGTGGAGCAGCAGCCACTGTAACTCTCACAAGCAAAATCAAATCCCACAGTGTTTTCTGTGCAGCTGCATGCAAGCAGCATGTGTAATGTTTCCAGTCCAACAGACTGATGAGAGTGCTCACATTTTCCTCCACAGCTAGACAGATTCAAAGAGCCACCGGCATACGGGCCGATGTGTGATCTGCTGTGGTCTGACCCCCTGGAGGACTTTGGAAACGAGAAGAGCCAAGAGCATTTCACACACAACACAGTGCGAGGGTGTTCCTACTTTTACAGGTGAGGATGCTGTCACTTTAACAATTAAAGCAGAACTTTCAGAGCACATGTTTTTTTACACCACAATAAACATCAATCCATCCGTCCATTGTCTACTGCTGCATCCTCACTGTCGTAAAAGCTCACTGTTGACACTCCCCCACCCCGCCCTCTCCAGGGCTTCAACAGAGCCGGTGCCATTATGAACATCTAAAATGTCGCTACTGCTGCCTTGATTTTATAGCCAGTACCTGGCTGGGGTGCGTGGTGTGTAGTGCCGCGAAGCAATTCATGTTTTATCGCAAGACTCAAAACTTCACCAAACCTCCTGCTTCTGAGGACTCTGCGTCTGCGGCCCTAAAGGTGCAAGGCTGGTTTTCAGCTAACAGACAGTAGGGTAAAAACCCTGCATAATTCTGCTTTAAAAAAGAAAAAAAATGTCTGCCAAGTCTGCCATCGACTTGATTTCTCTCTGCAGACACACCTGAAAACATCAGAATCTCCTAAAAAGGGGAAGCAATCACAAACCCCTGGCTCTTGAGGTGGACTTAATGTGATGATGACAGCAAAGCAACATCTTGCAGCTTTTGTATACATCCAACATGGTGACAACCAAAGAGCAGCTGTCTTTCAATTCTGCTTCCACTTTCAGCGACTTGCTCCACGGAGCTCCCCCGGGCAAAAGTCATTAGACGCCATTACAAGATAGCCATCACTCCTAGAAAACTACAACAAGCACGTTTGTTGACACGTTTTCTGTCGCTCTGCATACGTCATCTGGATCACTGGTCTGATTGGATGCAGGTCTATCCAATTGCATACAGAGGCATTTTTATCCATGTCCATTTGTCACGCCTGAAAGTGACATTTCACTACACTCTTTCCAGACTCATAGTCAATCTCACATGAGATTGAGATGCATCAGCCAGGCTAATGCAGATAAGTACACTGTTATTCATTGCTATTTGTTTGACAAGAGCATGATCTTAGCTTGTCTTCTCGTCTGGTGCGTTATGTAGGGAAAATAAATCAGCTGCTGATTAGTTCTGGCTGTATTTTTCGTGGAAACCTTATTACTTAAGTGATTTTCAATACAATGGACCTTTATCACAAAAGACTGTTTTGATATAAACACGGTTAATCATCAACAAATGTCGTAAAACAAAAACAAGAAAGTAGCCGTCATCTTGTCAGAGAGGTAATACATCAAGAAAGTCTACTTCCAGTTTTCCATTTCTCATCTTTTCATCCCTTGGATTCCTCCACTGCAAAGAGGAGATGGTCAGTTCTTAGAACATGTTGCACACTAGCGTCATCCCTAAGACTCCTCCGCCAGTATTTACGTAACCCACATTAGCTTGGAGTTGATGGAGCAGAGTGACTGAACAAACAGAGGAAATGCTGGGAGCAGGCAGCTCGCACTGTCACAGAATGTAATGAACTGGCACATTAGCACAAGGCACAGTCCTGTCTCTGAATGTTTTGGGTGCTCCCTCTGCTCATTACATCCTGAGCGATGCTTAGCCGGCCTGGTGTGCCTGGGGCAAACCAACAGAAATGTCCTGAGGCTCCAGATATGCGTTCCGTTTTCTGTTGTTGTTGTTTCTTTTTTTAGTAGCAGGTGTTTCCTAACTACTGACTTAATGGTATTTTAATGTCCATGTTAAGAAATGAACTCCCAGCACTGCTACTGCTTCTACTACTGCTGCTGCTACTGCTGCTGCTGCTGAGGATTTATTTGGATGTTTTTGTACATCTTTCCTTAGTTTACACTGTTGATACCACTAGTTCTGCACTGAAAGAATGTTTTGCCACTAATGTTACAACTGAGCAGAGGCCTAACTGAAACACTCCCCCCCCCCCACACACACACACACACACACTTGTTTTAACCTCAAACGACAGATGTTTGTGTTGCACCAACATCCTTGTTAACCTTCTGCCACTTGGACAGAATTCCAGCAGAGTCCTGTTTTCATCAGTCAGATGTTCACTAATTGGCATCACACTGGCCTCCAGGATTTATGAGACGGTTTAAGCCAGAATGAAAGAGTGCTGTTCCTCAACACCACTCCCCAGAAGCCATTAGCCCTCTTTGTGGTTTCAGTCTTGCAACCACCGATATATTCCCCTCAGGAATGCTTGTAACACTTTTACTAACACAACTCCTGCTTGAAATGACATGTTTCTTATACATATGTATGTGTTTTTTTCTAAACTGAGTAACAGGGTCAGTGCGCCATCTTATTTTTGTCATGCGCTCTTGTCCAAAATGCAGATTTAGCTCTGGATGCCGATATTTGGATATTCCCACTTGCTAGAAAATGCCTATGACTCCAAAAAAAACCTAAATCATTTATCTGTCCGTGTAAACACAAGAAGAACCAAGGATTTTGCAGGTTATTGGGGGCCGATATTTGGCATTTTGCCCATTATGGGCATCAGTATTTTATTTTAATGATCACCGATGTACATAAGTGTACTACTGTGGCTCCACTGCCATCTCTTCCTCAGGGCCATTTGCTATCTTGCCACTTAAGCTCAAATTTTTACTATGAATGCATATCGGTTCCAAATATCGGTATGGTATCGTTATTGGCCCTGAAAAATCAGTATCGGTCAACATTGACCAGATAGATAGATAGATAGAGATAGATAGATAGATAGATAGATAGATAGATAGATAGATAGATAGATAGATAGATAGAGAAAACAACAAACTGATTCTTCCCATTGATGATGATCTAAGCTAATCTTTATTTTAACATGTTGATGAATTTGTGTAACTATTGTCCAAGGAGCTCATTAACACCATGCCCTGTTGTAAGACAGATGGGAGATGCTCTGAACTCGAAATGCAAATTGCCAAAAAACAAATTAGGCCAAAATTTGGTTTGTCGAACCAATGGCTCCATATGGCACCAATCTGCATCTGCTGCAGGAAATCAAGTGCGAAAAAAGAAAGCAGTTATTCCAGATTTTGTTTTCTTCAATTAAAATAATACATATATATTTAATGATTTATTTTTCTTCTTTATCTCTCCCCAGCAGTTGTGTGTTCTCATCTCTACATGCACTATGATTGTTATTGGACCTTTTCTGACTCCTTCAATTTCAAATTAAAAGGATCTACCTTAAGCCAGCCAAATTAAAGTTGATTTATTTGAATAAGCCTTCATTACAGACCCCTCCCTGTGGACTTTATATTAAGTGATGCAATAAAGCCTCCACAACAGTCTCAGTGGCGTTATTGTGTTTTAAAAAGCAGGTGGACCAAAATCACCAAAAAACGTTTTGTTGTGTTGAGAAAAAAAAAAACCAATCCCATTGTTCTTTTGTTGATTTTTTTTAAAGCCAAAATGTATAGTTTGGTTTTGAATTGTTGTATGTGGGTGGTGTTCATTGTTGTGCTTTGATTTAGCAGAGGCGTTAAGCCAGAAGTTTAGTACAGAATCATCATCATCACATTTCTTCATCCAACCACAGAGGTTTTGGCGTGGTAGGGTTTGTTTATGCAGCGCGGTGCTGCTGTTTGTTTGGAGCGTCACCGAGCGGAACGACAACATGGGGAAGCAGATTACATTATAATTTAGCTGCCCTCAATTGATTTATCTATTGTGTGTCTCAGAAGAGACTGAAACACGTCCCAGAGTTCCATCCACTTTGCTGTGAAAGTGACTGTTATGTTAATCAGGCAGAGAGATGAAATGGCCAACGACGCCGGAGTTTTAGCCTCTGCTTTTGTTGAAGAATTCCTCCCACAATCACGGAGTGTTTCACATGTAATGCAAGCGTGTCACTCATTCATGGTGAGCTGTCACTCTACTCATCCCACGATTCATAAATCCTGACGTCCATGATTGGGCTTTCAAACATGTTTGTTGGTTCCAACATGTTAACACAGTTTTATTTAGATGAATTATCTGTGCATATTTGTAATATTAATTCAAGGAAACTGGGAGTTGAAGGCGTTGCTGGAGGATCAAAGGCTGCAGGATGGAAAACATGACTTATGTTGGACTGGACTTGGACTGTTTTTTGTTTTTTTTTTAGTTTCTGTGCTCACAGCCTGAACAGATCAACAGCAGCGTTCACTCACAAGGAATTGTTTTTTTTTTTTCCTGAAAGAAACAGTCTGCTGTGAATCATGTGTCATTCTGAACATTTCTTCTGTGCTTCATTCTAAAATGAAAAGCTTCATTACAGAAGGATAATGCAATCTTCAGCAGTTATTCAGATTAACAGTCATTACCCCTCTGCTTATGACAATTTATACAGGACTGCAACCTTTCATTCCTTGATTGGTTAATTATTTAACTAATTTTATACCTTGATTGATCAGTTAGAATGTTTTTTTAGACGTTTTCTTATTTTTTTTCCTCAGTTTCTTAAAAGTGAATATTTTCATTTTCTTTGCTCAATATTAAAAAAATCATATATATATATAAAAAAACATATATATATATATGTATTCATATACATATATATAAGAGCTCTACAGCTAATTGTCTGAGGCACAGCTGCATTCAAAACAAATGTACTTTGCACTGTATATTTACCGTTTCACGAGGCTTAATCAATAATGCCCATGACTTATTTAGACATTTCCATTGATCCTTTTTTCCCTGATCTGTGAGTAAACCTCATGTTTGTCTCATTTTTTTTTCAACAGCTACCCTGCAGTCTGTGACTTTCTACAACACAATAACTTATTATCTATCATCCGGGCCCATGAAGCACAGGATGCTGGGTGAGTGTTTGAAATTCTTCGCCTTTTTCCCCATCACACTGCCACACAGCAGAGTGATTCAGACCAGAGTATGAAATGAAAAGCTTCCCGTGTGTACTGGTTTTTTGAGAGCAGAGTCACTTTACTCTGAGAGAAGACGTGTAAATCCAAGAATATGAAACCAGCAGGAGGGATCAATTTGTCAGACTTCATGTGACTTGTGCAGATCTTGTCAACATCATTTATTTATTTGATTTTTTTGTAACGATGAGAATTTTTCACAGTAACAGCGCGCCTCGGAAAGCCTCTTTGAAATGTGTGGTTTTAAAAACATGCAGGTGGGTGGATGTGTCGAGCTGATCTCCCTCTAAGTGAGGTTGAGGTGGTGGGAGGCTCAGCGTGCAGTTGTTTACCCTTGCACTCCCACTACCTGGTCACATGGGACACTTGGCCATGTCTCAAATGAGGTTGCTGTCCCAAACCGACCACTGAAGTCCACAAATGTTATAATGATGTTTAGTTTTAGTTTTATTTTTCTCAACATCTGAGAATAAACAGTTGCTGCAAGATGTGGGGCAGAGAATAAATAATGCTAAAGAGTTAAGTGCCGAGTTTAACTTAGGCTTACTTTATTCAAACACAGCACAGACTGTGAGACTAAAGAAACAAGGTGTAGGTAGAATGAAAGATTTGTGGGTAAAATGTCTAATCACAGTGTTTATGACGTATTTTGCTCACTGCAGAATATCAACTACTGTTTTACAGCTAGGGCTGGGCAATATATCAATATTATATCTATATCGTGACATGAGACATGGATTTTATGAAGTATCTGTGATGACTTTTCCTGGTTTTGAAGGCTGTTGCATTGATAATCATCATATTTAGTATATTGCTTAAATTTGTGAAATACACTAAATTACATTCACTAATACATACATAACGATACATTTAACGATTTCATTGTATGCACACGTAAATATCTTTCATTTAACTTAAAAAAAAATAAATAAATAAAGGAGGTATTATCTGAAGTAAAAAGGTAATAAGTGTATTTTAAGATAATGTAATACACACAGAAACAGTAGATATTGTATTTAAAGTGTATTGACTAGAGAAACAATCCATGTGCAGCTTTATGTCTTGTACATATCGGGATATAGCCTACAAATATCCAGATATTATTTATAAGCCATATCAACCGGCCTTACAGACATATTGATTTCATTTATATTGTGATATACAGTACATCAATATCAAATGATAAAAAAAATATATTGCTCAGCCCTAAATCCAGCCTTTGCAGTGTGTTAATGTCGTTACAAATCCAGATCCATCTTTCAGCCCTAATAGCACAGTCCGGTTCGGATGTTCAGTTTGTTGGTTATCACGACTTCATCAGAGCACGTTTCACCTGTCACACAAGGATTTGCTCTCTGGAGGGTTGCCTCTCCCACCCTTGCTGATGCATCAGCTCATGGGACAAACACAGTGACAGTGAAAACAAGACGCTCCAGGAAAAACACTCTAGTGGTTAATCATATCCTTGGGAGTGAACACCAGTGAGTAACCCATGATTAAATGTTGTAATGTTTACTAATGCTTGCTTCTCATTTGGACATTTCCCCCAGATATCGCATGTACAGAAAGAGTCAGACCACTGGCTTCCCATCCCTTATCACCATCTTCTCTGCACCCAACTATTTAGATGTCTACAACAACAAAGGTAAGATGATAAAGTCATCCGTCATTATTAATCTACAGTGGTTTACCACAGTATCACAGCCACACCGTTGCCCTCACATCACCGTCACATTCACAGATACTGGTTCTGAGCTGTTGATCTCTGGTCTCAGGCAAAATATTATTACCTCCCAAAATGCCTTTTTCATTTCATATAAGGAAAATTATATTAATAGCATTGTGTGTGTGTTTCGCGTATTACTCATGTTGTCGGGACCTAAATCTGTTTACGCAGTCACATTATAGGTAAACAGATATAAATGATAACATTTTTAGCTAAAGGCATGTTGCATGGTTAAGATGTGGTTAGTAAATCAATATATTTTCCTCTGAAGTCACAGAAACCAGACTCTGTGTGGGTGTGTTGTTTTTGTATGTGCATCTTTGTGAGGACCAAAAAACATATTATCCCTAGAGAGAGTGAGTACATTTTGTGTAGGGCATTTTGGGGATGAAGACCTGGTTCTAGGGTTAGGGAATTCATTATGTCTATGAGTGTCTTCAGTAAGAATGCTGTGTGTTTTGTGTAAAGTTTATATTTAGTGTTTGATTAAAAAAAAAAAAAAAAGGATAATGGCTGATGAGGCCTTTCTTCATTTTTTGGTGTGTTAACAGTAGTAGTCATCACACTGAAGAGCGTGTGTAGCTCATTGGTATTCCACTGAAGATCTGCTCTACCCAATACCCATAATACAAAGTATAAAACTGACTGGAGTCAGTGTAATGCGGCGAGTGTCTGATCTGCTGTGAGATGAAATGGCTTGCTGCCACCACTTCACTTGGCACCCGGTGCTGCCCTATGCTGCACTACAGTGCCCACAAAACAAGATAGGCTGGGCTATGAGCTGTGAGTCAGCACTTTTCCCCCCTCGAGAACAGACAGTAGCTGTGGCTGTGGGGGCATGTTTGGTTGTTTTTTTGTTTTTTTTAAATTCCTCTCATAATGAAATGCCATAATGGAGCTTTATACTGCAGTGCTGCTGGTGTGAGCACATTATGCAAGTAAGCCAGGGCCATCTTTTTTTTCTGCAGTGGTCCATTTGCAGGTGTGTTTTCATCGATCTGAGATGAGGTGGCATGTGTTTGCTCCTTTTTCCTGCGAGCTGCTGTCACACCCTCCCTACTTGTGCAGTAAAGATAGTCAAGAAACAGAGAGCCGGCCGGTGTGTTCTCATTTGGTTCGCTGTTTATTATTAGGACCCCATTTGTTCCATGCCAACTAATCTTTCAAGGTCTTGCCGTCAACACAGAACAATACAAACAAACAAACAAACAAAGCGGTGTCATATGCATATTGTTTTTAGTTTTGGCAAGCAGTTGCCTGGGAAATCTGCTGCAACCTGTTGCACTGCAGTCAATAAAATGCCTTCCAGAGCAGGAGGAAAAAAGATTATTATGTTTGTTTTTAAGAACTGAGTTCATTAATCACACGCTTGCGTTTTACCGTATGGCAGCTGTAGTTCTCTCATTACTGCCTGCTTAAAATGAAAACATCATCTATTGCTGTGTTTCCATTATGGTACAGTTCAGTTTGGTACACATGGTACCGTTTGGAATGGTAAAGCTCTGGGGCAGGCTTGCGTTTTGACTGAAAACCTTCTATATAGAAGGTGGAGTGTGGGCTGTATCCGATGGTGTGACGTCGTACTGGTGCGACGTCAATGAGCGACATCAAACGCGACACAACAGAATAGAGCAGTGAGGACAACATGTACATGTACATGAGGGAGACTCAGCTATCTCCTCTCATAACAAATATATAGTTCACCATGAGAGCTGTCTCATAAATACCTGTGTACAAACAGACAGCGCCGCGCGCTCATCTGTGCGGTGTTCTCGTCCACGGGTAATAATGTAAATAAAAGAGGGCCACACTCATTCCACTCGATGGAAACAAACACACACACACACACACACACAGCTAACCAATAGAGGCCTATCAGTCCTGTTGATGCTCTTCTAATCAGTCATGTGGGTGGGGTTCACTGGGAGAAGCAAAGCCTCTGTAATGAATTGTTCTGCTCTCAGCTTCTTGCCTGAGCTCAGAGCCCACTGAGCATGCAGCCCTGTGATTGATGGCCAGTCGAGTGGGCACATATATTTTAAAAAAAGGAGGGAGGAGACATCAGCAGGTCCCATCAATCTGGTTCTGGGAGTTGGCCAGATGAGCCAATCGGATCTCTCCACATGAGGAGGAGAAAAAAGTGTATCTCCTCTCAGACATGAGGGGGGGGCGTAGGATATCAAAAAGGCAATCCTCCTCCACTTCAATAAATTTGAACTTGTAGCTGAGTCAGGATAATCCAACCCATGGTTCAAGATGCCACTCATCCCTCCCCTTTCTTTCTGTCGACTGTTGGTTTTGCTGTGAGCGTCAGGCGCTGACCAGCTGTCCGTCACAGCTCTGACCCCTGCACCCCCCTCAGTGAAATCAGAAAAGAGGCACACTTGTGTGGTTGGCATTAAATGAAAACGCCACAGCAGTGATTTAGCAGTTTGCACTGTTTGAGCTTTCCCCATTTCAAATCCTTAAGTAACTGCAGTGGAGAGGGGGGGCGGGAGGGGTTTGGCTATTTGGCAGTTGTTCACTTTGGAGATTGCTTTCAATTTTGTATTAATGGACTATTTTTCTGCTGCATCATTATTGACTGGTCCAAGCCAGCAGCCTTAGTCTTAATGGTTATGGTGCTGGAATGGACTGAAAGTGGAATCACTTTGAAGTTTCCAGTGCTGCTGATGCTTTATTTTTTAACTTCACCTCATAAACAGTGATTAGATGATTTAGGTTCATCGCACACCTGCTTAATCTTAGAATGACTGTTTCAGAAGGAGGAATGGGGGTAACACTTTTTTTTTTTTTTTTTTTTTTTAAACAAAAAAGAGGTATGCAGTGTGGCTAAAAGAAAGGGCCAGGACTTCAAGACACCCATGGTTCCCCATGGTCTCTATAATTCTCATTTTCTTGCTTGCTGTCTAGGGCTGCTTCGATTCATCGATTACTATGATAATCAAAGAATGCAATCATGGATTCATCGGTTTGAGTATGTTTTAATTATTAAAGCGGGTTATCTGATCTTTCAGCTTCTTAAATGTGACAATATTCTGTGTTCCTTGCTGAATAGTTTTGGTTTGTTAATGAAACATGTTCAACTTTTTGGACCAAACCACTAAGATAATCAACACATTCATTGATTCTGAAAATAAGCGTTAGTCGCAGCCTGATTGCTGTCATGTGGTGATTTGGTAGGTAGTAGAGATGGGATGATTTGACAAGATGAGAAATTAAGTGGTATGACTGGTTCTTGGGCCTGCTTCCACTGGACTGAACAGCAGGATGGACGTTAGGGCAGTGATGACACCGGCACAGCAGGGAATTCATTTTTTTCCCCCTTGTTGTGGATGCCAGTGAGAAGACTATCTCTGATTACAGATGCCCACCCATCTGTTACTACTCTCTGGTTATTTCTGGGCTTCCTTTCAGTGTTCTGTAAACATGGGCAACTAAAATAAGGCATCAAATAGGAAAAAAAGAAGATGAACTGTTATGGAACAAAAGGAGCACAGAGGTATTATCATTAACAGAAGAGCAGTACATTTGATCCTAATAGGCTGCACCAGAATATTATATTCAATAGTGTCACTAATGGAGCTTTTCCATGATACAGTTCTCGTACTACTTGGCTCGACTCGACTCGACTCAACTTTCTTAAACGGATCAAGGTGTATTTTTGTGGGCAGCAGCCATGTATGCTTGCTGTAGCACTCCACCGTGTTTGATTCTTGTGTCGGATGTCGACTCTTCCAGTGATGATACTCTGACCCATCAGTGGCCGCCAGTCTGTTGACGTCACATTTCAGTATCGGCTCAGCTCGTTTGGAACCTTGCCAGAGCAGGTACCAAAACAAGCACCAGGGACCAGGTACTGTCACTAACGGAAAAGCAAAAAAAAAAGTCGAGCTGAGTGGTGCTAGAACTGTAAAATGGAAAAGCGCCATAAGATCTAACATTGCAAGTATAAAGACTAAACCAATATCTGACGCCAAGAGAAGGTCGTCGGTAACTAGTGCTGTTTCCATGCTGTGATTTAAAGAGGAAAACAAATGACCATGGGATGTGAAAAAAGTGCAGGCTGAGTGAGATTTTCATTTCCGCAATACTCATCGATTGCGGAAGACAGGAATCTGATTACATTACAATCATTTCCTATCATGCAGTGTGTTAAACTGCCAGTTGCATTAGTTGATTGTTTTGGACATTATGACAGTGAATGGGGCACATCAAAAGGACTGCTCCATTGACTGTATTCTTGTAGAACAGTGGCAGAGTAGGGATGATGGTCCTCTCATTTCAAAATGGGAGCTCCTTTATTGTACCTTCATTTGTAAATACTCAATAAAACTTTGATTTAAAAGAAAAAGGAGAGCACCATGCTGCTGTAAATGTTATGTCGCTGTAGACGGACGTCCAATCTTCCGTGAAATTACACTGACAACATTCGCAACTATCTTCTGTCGGGTGTTTTCTGCCATTTGCCTTATTGTCACAGTCAGCGTACCTGAAAGTTCATCAGGTCAACATTTTTGGAGTGTATCCATGTGAGGCATTGGTGGCACTCAGTCCCCTATATGTCTGACATCAAATGGAAGTATGAACAGGTGTCAACATCTGTAGTGGAATAAACTCAAACAGAGAAATATAGTCAGCATGAAGCATCAGAGCAGGACAGTGGGAATCTCCCCCTGACCTTAAAGCAGATCTAACAGTCCCTGTTACCAGGGAAACTGGCTCAAGGCACTCCCTTATGAATAATTAATGAGCAGGCGTAGCCTGGCAATATCTGTGTTACCGTGGCAGCAGGCCTTGGCCTCAGCTACCCTGTTTAACGCCATCATTGGAGCAGCGGAGACATCTAGTGGCTGCCATGCAGTTTTTTAAAATTTAGCAGTTGGAGTTGAACAGAAATCACAGCTGGTTGCCACAAGGGCAGTGACCCACTCTGCTCGGTGTGAGAAATAACATTTTATATTAATGAGGGTTCAGGGAAGCAAAGTTCTGCTCCTCTCTTGCCTTAATCTGCATTTTTTTTTTTCCTGTAATAATCTGAAAAAAGAACGTCTGAACTGCTTGCACCCAGAGCTCAACAAACATGATTTGTGTTGCTCGGCGTGTCTCTGTTCCTTTAAAGGGAATCTGATTTTGAAGGAGCGATGGCAGGGGAGGTGACCTTTCCAACCCCCCCCCCCACCCACCCACCCTGCCTTTCTCCCTCTGGGATTCCATGACTGTATTCAATCAAGTGCCTTGACGGTGTTTATGCAGAATGTGATGTTTATGCAACGGCTGCCCACGCGTACAATCGCTTTCATACACGCCGACACACACATGCATAAACACCTACGGTGCGATCTGAGTGAGTGTCAGAATAACAATGTTTTTTTGTTGGACGGAGTGTTTTGCTGATATTGATAATAATGCCACATTAATTCTACACTCTATGAAGGCTCCCCCTGCACTGTTTGTGTTGGAGGATGTGTCTCCGAGCCACGAAGAGGTGACAGCAGTGGAATGCAATGCTTTTTAATACTTAAGGGAGCACTTGAATTGTATAGTTACTGCTCTCTATGCATTACCATGCCTCATCGATTCCACACACAGTCTCACATATACACTGTGAGGCAAACCCTGGCCTGGCTGGATGTTCTCTGACCCATTTAATGTTGCGGCCGAAGTTATTCTAACTGCTCGGGATGCCAGATTTGATGACTTGCTATTCCTGATCCTGAAAGGGGCCGAGGCAGGAAAGTCCCCCACAGTGACCCAGCCGCGGTGTCCGCTTTCCGCGGATCACTGGGCCATCAGGCGGTCCTCGTGTATGTGTGAGACTGGGGCCGCTATATACAGCAGGGATATATTTGTGTTTGGCGGCTCTCCTGATTTTCTCAACAACACCCGCGTTCACACACACACGCCTTAATCATGAGTGAGGTCACATGGGGGCATCCCGTGGTCACTATTTGGGAGGTGGTTTCCATGTTGGTGAGACCACCTGAGTGCATGTGATTATGGTAAGGTGTTGTAAAACATGAAGTGATATCCACAGACATAAATACATGTAATGTCCATGTGTCGCCCTGTGACATCTAAACACCAGCCAGTGCTGCTCTGTTGCTGTGTATTTTTTTTGTAAATTGATGCTTTAATGTTTCACAGCAGCTCAAAGCACCAGTCTTAACTGCTTCAATCACTTGAAGTTCCTTTTTTTAACACTTTTTAGAATCATTACAAATAGAACAGTGCAATGCAGTGACATTTAAATAACCAATTTAATAATAGAATAAAAGTGAATAAAAACAAACAAAAAAAGGTAAGTCCTGCCCTGACAAGATATAGAGTTCAGCAACAGCACGTTCTTAACATAAGTGATCAAAAGATTCCAACAATTTGACAGTAAAATGTTTCTGTTGAACCACGTGAAGAGATCTCATCTTCTCTCACTCCAAGATGGACATTGTAGCACACAAACCAGGAGGTTGGTGATGGGGCAGTGGTGTATTTAGGCTATTAAAGAGGTAAATAAATATTAAAAGTTACTCTGTATGAAATGTGTAAGTGTAGTGTCCTTCTAAATGCATAATATGTCAATTATGCTGCAAAGAGTCTCTTGATGAAAACAATAACAAAAGATCGAGGGGCTGTCCGTGTGAAAATTTGTTTTTTGTTTTAGGTTTTTAGTGGGGTTTTTTTTGTCATGTCGGCATTTTATCCACACGTTTGCATGAAAACAGCATTTTAGGGGCTCTTAAATAAAAAAAAGTTTGAAAATAGTCTTAGAGTGGGACTCATTCCCATATCGATATTTTAATTCCAAATTAAAATTAAATTAAAACAAATTAAGGCACTCTAAACTAAAAAGTTCCTGCCAGTTTCACTTGCCGGGCGTTGCTAAACTTGGACGGAGGTTTCCTGGTTAAAGAAGTGTTTTCAGTGGGATTATTGCGGAGAAAGCTACGTTAAGAGGTTCCACACCCACGTTCAATACATAGACTTTATGCACTTTGTTCTCTATGTTATCGTCAGATATCATGACGTAACGCTATATGATTGTCTTACAATATATGGATTATCACTGAATAGTTGTAACATGATATTATTGTTATCGTGGACCATGGATCTCATATCGTGACGTACCATGTGATTCCCACCCCTAGTTAGTCGTAGATCCAGTAATTAAAAGACAGACAATTAAAACAAATTGTCAGACAATTAAAACAAAAGACAACAAATTAATGTCCTTCCTCGTAGGCGGTTTGCCATGGAAGTTATTGCAGAGATGATCAAATATGGATTTGTTTTGAAAACATTTAGGTAGACTACTTAACTAAATATATAACATTAGTCTTGTCTTTATATTTTAATGCAAAAAATATTTATTTAATTTAATAAATTACATATTATCTCTTAAACTGCACTCTTAAGTATGGTCAAATATGCAACCTGACAGTATTGAAGTTTCCTTGTAAACATGTTTTATCTTCTTTATTGAACCCTCAAACAAAGGGAAGCTCTGGTTTTATGAGGTGTTCTGTGTTGGACTGTTTCATGGTTTGAGTTTTGTTTGATTTTTATTGTCACTGTGCAGTTGCCGGGCAACCAGATAGGCTCTCCAGCAAGTCACTGGAAGCTGTAGCTGTTCCTCCCTGTTTCCAGTCCGTTAGCTGGCTTTAGCTTCTTATTAGGTGGACAAATGTGATAAGAAATGGTGTCAATCTTGGGCCAATTAGAAGAAAATGTGTTTGCTTAATATATCAGAAAACAGGGTGAATAAGAAGATTTTCATATGGAGTAAATCACACAATTCCCCATGCTGAAGAGCATACTGCATATTCAAGTCAAGCACAATTATTGTGTTTTGCCTTATGTTAACGTAAATCTATCGATGGGTCAGCGGTCCTTAGTCGCTCAGAACAGAAATCCTACCCTTCTCCCCTGAAGTTGGCAGATTTAAAAACTGATCATGAAGAAAACAAATTGTATGAATTAGGTGAAATTGAGAATGAGTAACACTTTCTTCTGTATTGTCCTCACTATGATGATCTAAGAACACCTTTACAGAATGGGATGGTTTGTTAGTTTATTGTTGTGCGTGATTTGTTTAAATAATGTATATGTGTATATATATATATATATATATATATATATATATATATATATATATATATATATATATATATATATCCTAATTCTAGGATGGGTCAAATGCAGAGAAATGATTTCCCTAAGGGGATTAATAAAGTATAAGATTTAGATTTAGATACATTTCAGGCGCACTCTTTGTTTGGTCAGCATTTCTTGATGAAATTGCCTGGAAAGGGGAAGTATAGCGATGATGACTGTTGTAAGCTTTGCCCATCGTTGCCTTAGGTTCCTGTCTCTACCCACTCCCTCCACTCCCACTCAACAGAAATTGATGTTTTTAACGTTAACTAATGAAAAGTACTGGGGCTGAAAGAGGCCAAATGCTGAGCTGTGTGTTTCTGTGATGTTAGTCATGTATCCAATAGTGTAAATGACAGACATGATTCACCAACTGGGGGCAGTAATCAATACGCAGAGGAAATGTTCCAGCGTGGGTGAAAGTAGGATATAGATTTTGTTTTTCTCCGAAAATGTTGGTTGCCTTCCTGTTTGATGCATATGTGCATTTTCAAGCCTTAATTTACATACATTGGCCAGTCATTTTGCCTAAATGACTCCGTCTGACAGGAAGAGACTTGGACAAAGTCATTTTATTTGCTGCCATCACCTGGAATGTGACAACATCTTGACTTTTATCCAGGTTTCACTTTCGCTTTTGATGACAATCACAGTCTTTATTCATTTAATTTGTTATTGTAAAAAAACATAGATAAAAATCTTTCAACCACCAAGTACTCCCAGGAAACATTCAATCACGCAACTAAAGAGCAAAACGGCAGGTTTTATTTATTTCTTATCTTAATCTCATTTCCAGATCCGTTTTTCGATTGATTTCTCTCATATTCTTGGTTATTGGTAAGGTGGTGATAATACATAGTGTATAACTAAGTGCTTGGGAATTCTGATAAAGGATTTAACCTTAATTTGGTCTGATGAAGAGACCTGGTGAATGTCTCAGACTGTTAACGAGACCCAGTCTCCGTACAGGCCGTACGAGAAGAAGGAAGAGATAGTCACCCAAGACGACTGTGATTCTTTTTTTAATTAATTTAATATCATGAGCATTTTTATCAGTAAAGTAAAATTGGTGCAGTTCCTTGCAGGATGTCAGCACTGGGAGACATTTGAACTGTCTTTGTGTCTTTTTTTCCCAGCGGCAGTGCTGAAGTACGAGAACAACGTAATGAACATCCGACAGTTCAACTGCTCACCTCACCCTTACTGGCTGCCCAACTTCATGGATGTCTTCACCTGGTCCCTACCCTTTGTCGGTGAAAAGGGTGAGCAGCAGCAATGCAAACATATGGAACAGTAGAGAGGAACATGAGTTAGTTTGTAAGTCTGTCCTGGTCTCAAGAAATGTGGAAAATCCATTCATATTGGCTGTAGTATCAGATTTCTAAGTTATTTTTGTTTCCCAACGTCATGTGTCAAAAATCCATGTCACTTAATTTGATGCACTCCTTCCAGGAAGCCTGTTTTAGGTGTGACCCTTCTGCACAAGCCCTTCCCAGCACTGTTGTACAGTCACTGCAGGCAGCATGTGTGGATGTGTCATCCTGGTGAACCTGTGTCAGTCAGTCAATCAATTAATCAGTCAAACTTGATTTTTATACAAGGCAATGCAGCTCAAAGTGCTTCACAGGAAACACATGACATATGGCATTTAAAACAGTAAGTTGCTCAGAACATGAGGTAAAAAAGGGTAAAAGAACATTACATGGAGTTTGTGAATTAAAAAAAAAGAAAAAAAAGATTCCATGCAGAACAATGAGCGAGAAACATGACGCAAGATAATAATAATTAGCATAATAATTACCTGATGCACTTACTTGGCCAAATGCAAATCAATAAAATGGGATTAAATAGGAGACCTCAACCAACTAAATAATAATGTTATAATAATAAATAAAAAGGATATAATTAAAAGGCTGCTACCTGAAGACCTGAGGGTTCTTAACAGGTTCATACTTTTAAAGCCCATCTGAAAGAAAAGTGGTTCCAAGGCCATTAAGAGCCTTAATAACTAAGTCTTAAATCGATTGATTTTAAACGAAACCAGAAGCCAGCGTAATACAAGCATGAATTAATGTTTATTTTGATATATGATGTTTAAGTCTGTCTAACTAAGGTGTCATTCATGTTTAGGGCCTAAAAATGCATGAAAAACGTGTGAAAGAATCCAGAGGTGTTAACAAGGTGGAGTAGCACTCCTTTTGCAACCATATTTATCAGGCAACACAAACCAGGGAACTGCTGAGGTGACCAACATTGCTGCAGCCTCACTGAATGAATGAACATTTGACTAAGTAACAAAGATCAAAACAAAGACAATGGATTACCAGCGCTGTATTTCCCTCAGTGGTGTTACAGCTCAATGACTAATTCATTCATTCATTGTCTACTGTCTTATCCTCCACATGAGGGCCGTTGGTCGCTGGAGCTAATCCCAGTTCAAGATCAATGAGTGTGTGGGAAAAAGAAAAAACTTACTTTGTCTTGGTGCATCTTCTCCCTGGTTTACAGATTTTGGAGCTTGTTTGTGCGATGGAGGCTCAAAGTTAAGTCGACAAAGACCAGTTTGACCTACTTCATTGCTCTGACTATCAGAGGACACAATAAAAGTGCTTGCTGCTGTCCAAAAAAGTTGAGAGAACAGAACAGAACATTTTCCCTCCACTTAAGAACACTCATGTGTAAAGTGTAATGTGTTTTTTTTCCCTTGCAGTGACTGAGATGCTTGTGAACGTACTGAGCATCTGCTCCAATGATGAGCTGACCACTGATGAGGAGCTGGATGGTAAGCGCAGCATAACTGTTCTCACTGCAGTGACTTGTGGCTCTGCTAGAGGGAGCCCTCTGCTCATAGTTGTCAGAGACACACATACACACACACACACACTCTGTCCGAATCACACATGCACAAATATCATTCAATATTGATTATATCCCAAAATAAATCAAATCAATATTTCTGTAAGGCTGGGTTATACAGCTTATAGATAATATCTGGATATGTTTAGGCTTTATCCTGATATAGGAGAGATATGGGGATGTAAAGCTGCACACAAGTTGTTTCTCTGGACTCATGAAAAGATTTTTGTGCTTGTGACAATACACTCTAAAATAAAATGATCTGTATTACATGATGTTAAAATGCACTTATTACCGTTTTGCATTTCAGTTTTAATACTTGTTAATGTTAAATGAAGCATATTTATGTGTGCTAGAACCAATGAATGACTATAAATATGGTCAAATTCTGCTATAACACAAAGTAGGCTTAAAAACTTATTAAGTTAATATATTTTAGGTGATTCCATGTATTTTAATCAATATATAGTATTTAGTATATTTCACAGATGTATTCAATATAATAAATGATGATGATTATCAATGCAGCAGCCTTTGAAACCAAGAAAAGTCATCACAACTACCCTGTCATGATATGACGGTATTCAAAATCTTAAGTCATGATATAGATATATTATCATTATATTGCCCAGCACTAATTTGAATATGGCAACATCGTTCTTTCCTGCCCATCCCCACAGGTGCAACCTACATAGAAAGTCATACAGTAAACAGAAAAAAAAGATGTTTACAAGATCCAGTCATCCCGACTTTAAAGCTCATCGACAATGAGTTTGACTCTGCCTGCCCCACTCCTTCCTGCCGAAAGGGAAATGATCTCACCAGTCCTTCCTCCTCCTCCTCCTCCTCCTCGCTCTCTCTCTTTAAGTGTGTGAGGATATCACCTGATTTCAACCCTATGTCCCATTTTGACTCTAAAATTAGAATCAGGGGGGAATTGGGCGTGGTATGTTTGCTCCTTCAGAATTAAAATAACACTCAGGACAGAAAATAAGAGACAAGATTAAGAAAACACAATATTAGCAGCAGTTAAAATATATACATACACAAATAATGATAAGTGATTTGACATTCTAAGTTCCATGACAATAAATATAAATTAATGTGACCTCTGCGAATATACAGTCAATTGGTAAATATATAAAAAAGACAAAATCCATTGTTTTGAAATTACGTTTTGTCATTTTTAGTCATAGTATTTTTTTTAGAAAGGCATTTAAATAACCAATAAAAAAAAGAAATACATTGAATTTATGTGATTCAGACCACGTGTGTCATACATCCAGCTCGCCATATTGTTGTATTCGGCCAACGAGATCATTTGTGATGTCTTTCCTGCTCCTCCATTGACACACTTATCAAGTTATCTCCACTGTAAAAGGAATAAACTAATTAAGATTTAATGTGGACTTCAGAGAGCCAGAACCAGAGGGGGGGGGGGGGTTACAAAGAGGGCTCAGACTCTCATTTGTGTTTTGCTGCCTCTCTTTCAGCTTTATACCTCTGCTCTGAATTTCTGTTATTTTGTGACTACAACTTATGTGTATATAACTTAAAAACAGTGGTTTAATGTTGACACGTCTTTAATTTTTTATTTATTTTTTTCTCTACGTAAAACAACGTTTTTAATTTTGGCCCCATCTGTGATTGAGTTTGACGCCCCTGATTTAGACAGTTGCACAATTCATACAATATTCAAGCAAATAATAAGCTGTCTTTTAGCTTTTAACATCATCACTTTCCTCTGACTTGTTTCCTCTTTCCTCCTTTCTTTTTCTGTTTGGACTTTGGAGCCATCTCCACGTTTCATCTCCAAGTGTTTCTTTCATTTTCCCTGAGTTGACATTGGGATTGTTCTTCTCATCTGTCTCTCTCTCCTCTCTCAGTCTTCTTTTCTGTGCCCCATTCATCGTTTAACAATTATGGTTTTGTTACCCTGCTCTTTATCTGCTATTGTTTCCATGTTTCCATGAGTGATATTTTAAACTCTCACTACTTTCTCACACGATTTCTTTTGCATCTCTCTCTCTGTCTCTCATGCCGTGATGTTGTCACTACCTTGGTTTACCTCATCTAATTTCTCTTCTCTATGTTTTCCAGATTTCTGTGTTCATGGCATCGCTTTTTTTTCTTTTCCTTTACACTTGTGCTTTGTTGCCTCTTATTTCACCATGCGCCACCCCTGTCACTGCCTCCTCTTTCATTCTACAGCCATCCACTGATCTCTCTGTCCTTTCTCTTCTCTTCTCTTCTCTTCTGGGGGTGTTTTCATGAGAAGGACAGCTAATATATCCCCCTAAAAAAGGTACAAACACTAGCCACACCGATGTGTGCCGCAGTCGATTAGACTTTTGTCCAGTGCTTGTTCTCTGAACTAATGTCATCCTCTAACACTTCTACTCGGGCTACATCCATACATTCATTTTAAGAAGATGTTTAAATAAAAGCAATCTGCGTGTCAGCTCCATATCAGAAGTAATCTGCGTCTATACTAACACACCTAAAACTGTATACCACATGACCATTCCGGTGTAAACAGGAAGCTGTTTCAGAAAGTATTACTAATGAGAAACAACGAGAGTGAGAATAACACGCTGAAACCATGACAAGCTGAAACTGAAGGTTTCTGTCAGTCGAGTAGTGGCTGATAAGAACCAATCGGGAAGTAAAGACTGTTAACTTTGGTCCTTCCAGGAGTGGTTATAGATTTCTCTAAAACGGTGGACGATACAGCCAAAAACATTCTCACGATCATTTTAGAGTTAATTAGACAATCTGTTGGTAATTATTGCAAATGGTTTATTTAGGGATGGCAATAAACAGTTCACAATACGACTCAGCTGAAATGCTGTCGCTGATTTTTATTGACATTTTTACAGTCAATAAAATGTTTTACATAGAATTTTGTTTTGGATTGTTTTGTATGTTACATTTTTATCCATCCAATATCTGATCCAGTGATTTCGACTACTGTTGGACTAATACTGACACTGAGTATCATATCGGCCCAGCTCTAATAACTTAGTTAATCAGGGTTCTAACCTTTTTTTATGGACAGAAAAGACCAAACATTTCCCACATTTGAGGTAAAAAAACATTTTTTTATTTATATAGCCCAACATCTCAAACTCATTTTGCCTTGCGATTCACCGGGTACCTCACGATATGATACGCGATACATCGTCCACAATCCCAATAATATCATGAAACATTTTGTGGTAATGGAAAAATATATTGCAAGACAATCATATTGTGACACATCACAATATCTGTCGAACTAAAGAAAACAAAATATCCATGAAAAGTTCAAAGTGTAGCTTTCTCCGCCATTATCCTGCTCACTCTTCTTCATCCAGGTAACTTCTGCCCCAAAGTTTCCTTTATTTATATGAGCAGCATGAGTAAACAGCCAGTTTACTTTAGAGCCCCTTCATTTATGAATTAAAATATCGATATTTGCCTTGGTGTATCGATGTTTAAATTACACGAGGATGATATATCACCAAATCGATCTTTTGTTTGCTTGCTTTATAGACACCGACATACAGTAGGTGTCACAAAAACATGAAATTACAGGATAACAAGAATAGAGTCCTATAGTTCACAGAAATATCAAATGAAGAAAGCTTCAACAAAGCTAAAAGATGTATGCGATCAGTGTTTAGGGCATGCATATTTTGTACAGACATCTGACTGTCCTCTCTTCTCTTTACCCAACCTCTCAACCACACACCAACTTCATTTCCATCCTCCATACTCTCATATTTTTCCATACTGGCTCCCCAGGGCCTGCAAAATGTTATTCTGCAAAAGTCTCTCATTTAAACAAAGTTTTCTTTTCCAGTCCAGGAAAAATCCTGTTTGGGTCTCCGCCACCAAAACACAGTGCAGGAAAATGAATGTAGCGTGCGCTCATCATCAGACACGTCTGGGCAAGCAACAGGCTGTTTACAGATCATGTAACAAGGTTTAAAAAAGGACGACATGGGAAACACTCTGTGTCTAATTTTAAAGAACTAAAATGTGAAAACTATTACTGGTACAATAATAATAATAATAATAATAATAATAATAATCATCATACACATAGCATGAATGCACTGACTGCTGAAAATGACTCAGTTGTTGTGATGTGTGCAGACTATTAAGTATAAACTGAACTTCAGGCTTTAATAACCACATTGTGTTTGCATCGTGGTCTTCTGATGCACTTTTGGATTAAACTAATCGAAGTGCAACAAACATGAGAAGAAAGAAAACACAGATACATTGCAGGACAGGACTTTGGGTTTTGAGTACACGTTTCACCCTCTGTATGACCCTTTCAGGTGCCACGGCCTCTGCCCGTAAGGAGGTCATCCGCAACAAGATCCGTGCCATTGGGAAGATGGCCAGAGTATTCTCTGTGCTCAGGTGAGCTAACGTGTCCTGTGTAGTTTACCATCATCCTTCAACACGGTTGCGTTTGCCAAACACATGATTCAATATTAAGAGATGCACTTGTGAGTATTTGATATATTAACAATGGATCTAGAGATTTCATTACATATAACTGTGATTACAAACTATTACTGTCCAAGTTACAGGGTCAGACTGAAGGACCGTTCTGTGCTTCAGTCCATCCTAAAACTTTCAAATTCTATTCTGTTCTAAGTCTATTATTTGTGCGTCTGTTTTGTGTTGATGTAGTTGGTCAGTATTTCAGTGATTAAATCAGAGTTAGACTCTCCAAAGCTCTCACCTCTGAATATTTGACTGTACGTAGACGGTGTAGTGATATTTATTTTTTCCCACCACAGAGAGGAGAGTGAGAGCGTGCTGACACTGAAGGGACTGACTCCGACAGGCATGCTGCCGTGTGGAGTGCTGGCTGGTGGCAAAGAGAAGCTGCAGAATGGTAAGAATGCCGCTGTGTTCCCCTGAGACCCTTAGCTATGAACGCATTGTCTCTCACACACACACACACACACACACACACACACACTCACAAATTTAACAGCAGCGCACTGAATAAAGTGTTAGCTCAGCATTTAGGGAAAACCTTATCAACTTTTCCCATCTTTCCCATCTCTGGTCATCCTGGGATTTTATATTGCAACCTCAGATTAAAACTGTAAATATAAATATTTCTGACTGTTTTCTATACTGTATATTCAGTTTAATACCACTTAGCAATAGCAGCTGCTCTATGCAGTTTGTCTTCCACTTAAGAATCAATTAGGTGATTTTCTTTCCTGAATAAATCACAAAGCAATGTAGATCTTCATGCACAGCAGAATTTCTTTGTTCCTTTGTCCACTCAAATGTGTCTTGATGTCTGGCATTGATACACTGTCTTCCAGTCCCGTCTCTCTCTGTATACCACTGGTTTTTAATCTCAATTATTACCTGTATCTTTTTCTTTCTCCTTTCTCCCTAGAAACTGCAGGTATAATCGGTTGTGCAAGTATTCTGTTGATTTTATTGGTTCCTTTCTTTATGTTAAGACGAGTTTAGAGTTCAGTTCACCCTCTTATGTTGAACTCCAAACACTCCACCCAAATGAGTCTCAGCCAGCTGCTGTAGCGAGGAAGTAAAAGCTTTCTGGGGAAAGCTTTTACAAACACTTCAAATTCAGTCGCCCTCTTGACAGAAATGGACGCTTCTTTGTCCTAAATTGAGTGCTCATGAATCTGAGCAGTGCTCCGTCAGGACAGACGCAGGACTCTCTGTGATTCAAAGGATGAACTGGAATTGACACGGCCAACTGTGAATGAAAAGGGGGTCAGCTTGTCTGCCTTTCCATTCACAGAATGAAGCAGAAATCCAATTAATGTCCCTCTCCTCTCCCAGGTTCTCACAAAGCATCAGCTAGCACTTTAACGACCACACATGCCATTACACCACACACGTACGAGCCATTTTTAGCCTTTAAATGCCTATTAAATATCTATTAAAGCATTAAAAATGATGTAGTACACTGCAGTATAGTCATGGGAGGTAAAATAAAATGTTTTACAATCTCTGAACCTTTGGCACTGCACTTGTTCAGCTTGCTACGTGTTCAGTTGTGTGCCCCAACATCACGGTGTGTTTCAGCTACGGCAAATTAAGATGCTGTGAATCTTCATGTTTGGGGGGTTTTTTCAGCTGCTTACACGTGAATATGTTCTGGTTTCTTTGCTTCATTTAATGAAAGAAATCATTAAGACCGAATCATTTTGGTTCATCAACATCATCATTTTGACGTTTGAAAACCAACGGTCAACATTTTCTGGCATTTTATGGACCGAACAATCACTCGACTGAGTAAAGAATCGTTAGTTTTAGCCCCAGTTTCCTTTCACATTCAAAAGCTGTATACACAAATATTGATTGCACTTATCTGTCATTGACCGGTCCTGAGATTCTGTAACGTACGACTGTAGATGGTGCAGAGTTTTAGCAGTTAAGCCGTTCAGAAGCAGCTGAGAGTAAAGAGAACCCCACCGGAGGCAGAGTGATGTTCAGAGATTCCTGTTGCAACATTGGTAGAATCACATTGTTCCCTTCCATTAGTCAGACGCCAGTGTGCTTCTACTGTAATGTTGACTCCATTCATCATTCTGTTTCAACTCACACTGTTGCTTCCATGCCTTTTTTTTTGTAAATGTCCTTTCATCCTCGTGGCACAGTGTTTTCGTCATGTTGTTTAGCTGCTACTTTGCTGCCACCTTCTCATCTACGCAGTTGTACTTAATGTGTAACCATGGCGATGACTGTAGGAAATTGGTAAGTGGTTAAAACACCGTGGTTTTTCCCCCTCATTCTTTTGATATTTCATATCAAAATATGCTAATCTTGCTGTTCCAGATGCTGCTTCATGCTGCACACAACAGTTACACAGCTTTCTGTGTCCATGTCGCCTCGATTTCACATGAATAAATGAACCCACACTTACACATGGAGTCAGACATTTAGCTCTGCTTTCCAGTCGTGTGATTTCAAACTCCATGTGTGTTGTTCATGAGTGAAATAGCTAATATACTTCCCAGCATTACATCAATCATAACATCTGTCGTCAAATCCTCCATATGAGGTTCCTCATCGCCACAAATGTGTCACCTTTCCTCGACAGATCTGGAACTCATCAGAAAGCTTAGGCACATCCTTTCCCCTCACCCCCTTCACCCCCCCCACCCCCCATCTTGCCTTTGCTGACATCCATGTGTCCATTGTCGTAAAAATGTGGAGATGACGTTAACCTTTGTTGTCAGCATTGGCTGTCTTTGCTGCTCATTGACTTTGTTCCTGGGACAAAAATGAACTCTCCTGCTCACTTCTCTCATTCGTTTTGCAACCCCCCTCTTCTTCTCTTCAGCTACTATTGAAGCTATTGAGGCTGACGAAGGTAAATGGGTCTGGCTGCCCTCTTCTGTTGCTTTTAATAGCAATAGATAGGGGGCTCCACTGGGTTTTTCATCCATCTCGCTGGTGCTTGAATAGAGTGTGTTGGGTGTGTTGGGCTAACAGAACTGTGACATAGTGTTTGGGAACAGAGGGAAAAGAAGTAAGTAATTAGGAAATCCTGTGGTCACACGTGTTTTTAAAGGGGAATGGTTTTCAGGGCAGAGATTTCAGAATCACAGACACTGTGATTTTGAGTGAGTGCAAAGCAAATGCTACACTACATCTTAATCTTACCACAAACCCAAAAGCAAAAATAAACATGTCATCAAGAATGTATTCTACACTGTTGAGTCCTACTTTTAATTTTATAAGTAGATATAATTATTAATGAATCTCTTCATTGGAAAAACATGGCACTTTATACAACTGTATAATTTTATCAGATACTAGAAGTTGTGGCTCATCCCATCTCCTGCAGACCTTGTTTTTGAACGTGGAAGTAACTAAGGGTCCGACTTCCTGTTTATGTGCAGCACTTCCGGTATTCGTTTCCTCCGCGTATCTGTGAACGCGAGTCTGCCTTCTTGACAATGTTGTGCAACCACTCGTGATTATTAATAACAACTGTAAATGTCAGGTCAATTCCACAACAGTGTAATCTTATAGTGTGGGAGGATGACCTGAGGAAGTGGCCTGAGGATATTTTTAAATGATTCTGTGCTTTGAATAAATTCATTCAATGAAATAATAAATGAATAGTTTTAATGACACAACTATATCAACTTTTACATTTGTACGGCGCGTTGCATCCACATTCCCATGTTATTTGCAGCTGAAGATTAAAATCCCGTTTCCTTAAAAGCCTTTTGCTTAAACCAGCTGCTGTTGTATCAACCCCTGACTGCACACGATACCTGTTTTTTCCAGAAGCGGAAACCGGAAGTCTGTCACTTCTGACATTTATGTTTGTCCACCTCACACCAGACAAACATAAATGTCAGCTTACAACAATCAAATACTGGTCACTACTTTTATATATACAACTTACACAGACTTCCATCAGTAGATCCTGTCAGTATTTTTAATGGATTGCTGTCTAAAGTGTTCAGTTAAGTCACTCCACAGTGCAATGTTACTGTGGTTGATCAACTCTCCGAGGTAGTGTACCCGCCTGCTCTGCCCTCACACAATCCACTGAAGTCATGCTATGAAAGCTTATTCTGGCATTTCCCCTTTGGAACCATGGAAGCAGTTGTGCATTGTTGTTGCTGTCCTCTGAATATAATTACATGTAAGTCTACAGTTTGATCTGAATTGGTAGAGACCAACACTCCACTGGAGGCCTCGAAAATCCAAATTGGATTCTCCCGAAAAACAATCATTCATTATTGACACGTCCTTAGGCGCAAGAACAATCTCAACTGCGAGCTAAATAGTAGTTTGCTAGCTGCTATTTAGGTATAAAACTGTCTAGTACTTCCTCTTGAAGCCTCCGAGAGGACAGTCCATTGTAGTGTCGAGACATCTCTCTGTGCTTCTTCTCTCCATGTGGATCCTCTGTGGCTCTGCTGTGTCGTGTTCTTTTCTTCCCCCGTGAGCTGCTAATAACCTGTGTCTGACCTGTGCTATGCAGCAACACCACAACACCGATCATGCCCCTCACCACGCTCAATGATTCGTCCTCTAAAAACAATGCCCCCCCCCCCCCCCACCATCCTAGTGAAGGGTCATCTTCTTTTCCAGTCATAGATTTAATTACCATTATACCTTTATGAAAGGTGGAAGTAACCGAAAAGAATCACCTTTTTGTGCTTGGAGATTGGCTGAGATGAAACTTGATCAGGCTGAATATTACAATAGTTCTTCTAGTTAAAATACTAAATGTTTCCGATCAAATTGAATATGATTTTTAAGAGACAATATGAAAGCAGGTCAGTCTGATCTTTTCATTTCAGTGATTTAATCTTCCTGTCTTTGATTCCTCTTATAATTCCATTACTCTAATTAGTGTAATTTGATCCAGCCCAAGACCCCGTTCAGACCTGGTTTTAACATCCATCTTGACCCAGCCAGCATGTCCATGTGGGCCACATAAGGGTCCTGCCAATATGGGCCCCAGGCAAGTTTGTCTGTGGTCATGGACTTCCCCTGTGGAGCCCATGTTACTGAAACCATATGAGACCTCCATAATATGCCCACTTTGTACCCACTGTCCAGGCTACCTGGGTACTAAGTGGGTACAGAGTGGGCAAACACAGGTGGGACCACCATGAAAACCGTGGACAGACCTTCTTGGGACCCATATTGTCACCCTGAATATATTCCTTATGGGGCCCTCGTGGACATGCTGGCAGTGGAGTGATCTGATCATGAATGTGTCCTCGTATCTGATTACAGAAACCACATTTGGATGTGGTTTGAGGACGACAAACCGTAGCTGCATGAAGACGTTCCGTCTTTAGTAGAGATAAAAGACCGACTCATCATGTCAGATCAGTTTTATGACACTGACCAGCTCTCATATGTTCATTTATTTACAGAAACAACAGTGATCGCCCTAGGATTTTATTTTCTACACACACACACACACACATGTTGACAGCAGACACATCTGTAAATTACATTACATTACATGTCATTTAGCAGACGCTTTTATCCAAAGCGACTTACAATAAGAATAACAATCTGTAAAGTCATGCAATTTTCTTACAAACAGTTAAGATGTCACTTGAGTAAAAGGTGGGGACACCAGATTCAATCATATGTAGTCACATCCAGGACATATTTTAAATCCAGGTGTGAACAGTCCTATTTTACCCTGTCCCACTGCAATCAGATCCCTGAGGTCAGATGTTAACACCAGGTGTGGGCGCGTCCCAGACCACCATGTGACCTCCACCCCTCATAACCCTCCAATGAAAACCTTTAATTGCTGCATGCTCCAAGCAGACTAAACAAGTCGTTAGCACCCCAAGTACCTTTGTAGTGTCCTTGTACGTGAGCTCAGTCTCAACATGGTTCTAGTTTGTGGAAGTGAAGTATTTTCTTTTCCTCCCTTGTTCTTGTTTTTTCTCTCTGTTACGTCTCTTTGATCATTCTCCTTCTTCCCCTTTTTTGTCGTTCAAAGCTGTGATGTGATGGGGTAATGTGGATGTTATGTGGGGTCCTCAGGTGTTCTGAAATGTGCCCGAGTCAAGGTTTTGTTTTCTTTCCTTTTTTTTGGTAACTTTTAACATTTCATATAGTCCATTATATGTTTTAGTTTGACAAAGTACCAGATTACCATTTCATCTTTTTACAGATATTCAATACCCCATGGATTGATGGCACAGTGAAAACCTGTTGACCCTGTTGCCAGGAGGGCCTTGCATAGATTTAAAAGCATTATTTAATCGTTTTGTGTTTTCTTTTCTGTCAAGTTACGTTATGTTGAATCTGATAAATGTGTGTTTAATGTGTGGTCACTTCATGAAAATGAGCTGCGTCCTTTATACTGATTGTCCAGCTACTGCTAAACCACTAAACATTCCAAATGTTGACTATTGATCATAAATAACACATTTCAACAAATATATATGTCGAGCTCTGAAGACTTCGGCTTTATGAGTAGTGCAGATTCATGACAGGGCTCTGGAATGTCACGTGACTCAGTTTACTCACAGTGTCGTGTTGGATGGAAAATGTACTGAAAGATTAACAGCATTAGTGCTGCTTTCAACAGTTTAGAGTTCATAAAGCACATTAAATCCACAGAGATCAAGCAAAAAATAAACACAGAACCTGATGGACAGAATATATCTGATGCTAAGAATATCCTCGGGTATGGAAACAGCTGCAGCGGACATTATTCCAGACCTGCAGACCTCCAGTAAAATGTTCTCCCATGAGTCTGTACCCAACTGTTTCATCATCCTGCCTCACAACATCTATCCACCATCTTCAGCCAGTCAAGAGACAAGTTTCCTAGGGCTGCAACTAACAATTATTTTGATAATCGGTTCATCTGTCCATTATTTTTCCGATTCATCGATTATTAATCTGATAAAATTAACTTACTACGAACTTACTGTGAATCTCCTTCACCCATGGCTCCAACCTGCTTCCTCTTCAGGGGCTCATGCAGCGATGTTGTGCTGCCGTGCACATTTTGCACCTAACGGCGTTTAATGGAAAGTGCTCCACATACTTTTGACGACGTACATTTTTCCTTCTGCTAAACCCTCTCAAACGCTTCTTCCAGGATCACGTGAGCTACACAAGGGGTGTTATCCAGCTTACTGGTGCTTACTGCCCCAGCAACTGTACGTGTAATGACGTAGACCCAACGAATCGATTATCAAATTAGATGCCAACTATTTTAATTATCGATTTTAATAAATTGAATATATATGCCGTTAAATATCTCTGTTTACGTGAACAGAGTTGTTCCCTGCCAAAACGCTGTTGCCTTAGTCGCATGGCGTCAGCTAACGGAGCTCTACAGACTTCCCTGCGTACAATTAAATAAGAAGATTCTCCTCCTCTATATGACACTTCAAGGTAAAAAGTACCTTTACTCCACCCTGCCAAGAACTATTGAACAATTAATTACAATTGACTACGAGAATTTTCAAAGATCCCAGCAGAGGCATCATGTGTAGATTTTAGACGTGTGCATGGACCGGATCTAAAAATGGATGTAGTCCCTCCACTTGCAAAACAAAATGTACAAACATCTCCTGCAACCAGGCACCTACTGGGTGACACCAGCTGTCAATCACACTTGTGTGTCCACTTGTGGATTTGTCTCTAAATGGAAACATCATTTACAAAATGGACATCCATTAACTCTTCTTCACTAACGTTATGAATCCAGTGAGAAGTAGAAGCTCATTTTCCCATAAACGTCCATTCAACCCGTTCATATTGCAACCAGTGGAGTCGCCCCCTGGTGGCCAACTGCCACTACCTTTCTACTTCTTGGCTTCACTTTTCAAACCAGAGGAATACGTTCATTTTCATATACAGTCTACGTGTCCTTTCGAGTACAATTGTTTAATGCTGTAGAAAATCGTAGATGCTTGAGCTGAAAGGAAAAGAGGAAGCCCACAGAGAAGGTTCATAGATGTCGTGGAGGAGGACATGAGGACAGTGGGTGTAACAGAAGAGGACACAAGATGGAGGCAGATGATCCACTAAGAAGGGATCATCATCAAGCACATTAATCGTATTTTCTAGTGTAAAAGTTATTTGACAGCACTTACTAAGAGGCGGAGCTTGTCTCGCTCTTTTTTTGGCTAAGATAAAATCTTTTTTGCTATAATTTAGCACCGAAACAAAGAGAATGAAAAAGATCTTGTCATCTAACAGCCGCTGCAATAAGAGTTAAGCGTTTGTCTAACTATTCCTTTAAAGCAATGTCTCTATGGATTAGCATCATGCATTCATCACTAGTGTCACTAGGGCCCTCACTTCCTCAGTTGTCATGGAGAACAGGTGCTCTGTGTCGTCACTGTCTCAGTGAAAGTATTTCATGTAAACAGTTCCATGAACTAAGATCAAACCACAGACAAACACGAAAAAGAGAGGTGTGGATGAATGTGAGCAAGTGTGACCCCCCCCACCCACATTCATGTAATCTTAGTCTAATCCCTCCCTCTTAAAAATCACTCCTGAATTTTCTCTCCCCCTTCCCCTCTTTTTTTTTTTTTTTTTTTTTTTTTTTTTACCTTTTCCTTGCATCTCCACAGCCATCAAGGGCTTCTCGCCCCAGCACAAGATCACTAGCTTCGCGGAGGCGAAGGGCCTGGACCGCATCAACGAGCGCATGCCGCCGCGGCGAGACGCCCTGCCCTCCGACGCCAGCCTCAACTCCCTCAACAAAGCGCTGTCCTCGGAGACCAACGGCACAGACGCCAAGGGGAGCACCAGCAGCAGTGGCGGCAGCAACATCCAGTGAAGGCCAGCAACAGCGGACGCCACCTTGGCCGACGGGGAGGCCCCGTCCCCTGCCTCATCTCGGCCCACCGTCACGGCATGAACGATGCAAAGGGTGAAGGGGTGGGGGAGGGGGACAGTTGTAGTGTGAAGGGGGGGAGGGGACATCTCACTTGCTAGTCTTTGGTTATGCCTTCAAAAAAAATTAGCTCCTAGTCCAATCTGCTAAGTTATTGGCGGTTCACATTTCTGTACGCTCAGGCCGTTATTGTGCTTGATGCTGCACCACACCACAGTATGACAGAGGGAACGGAAGAAGGACAGAGAGCGATAGACACACATGCATCCTTAAAGGTTGATTTATTTTATTTTATTTTTATTTCTTGGAAGACCCTTGCTCATTTACACACCGGAAATGGAACGTCGTGTAACTTCTTACTAACTATTGTACGTTTACAAAAATACAGCACTAAAAAAAAAAAAGAGGACGGAACATGAGATGATGTTTTTAACATATAAGGGTGTACAAACTAAATAAGGACTATTTATTGATGACGTTTTTTTTGCTACTCTTATAAAATAGCTCTGAAATGAATTAGGCAGTCTTAAAAAAAAAAAGAATGTTGCAATGTTGTCAAAATGCCAAATCATGGAACGTTTTATGGTTTTTTTTGTACATATTATGCTTACCTCAGGTTCTTTTGGTGTGTGCTTTGACCTGATTTTATTTCTGTATAATGGCTAAATAACTTGGTAATGAATACCTATTTTCTTGAGTTTCATAACTGGAATTTACATTTATCTATCTATCATTTGCAAATATGTTTATTTTTTGTCTCTTATTTGGAAGGGCGAGGGCGGGCGGGGGCGGGGGCAGATTTATCGTGGCTTGCTGGAATTGAGTGTTAATTTTTCCTCTTTTTAAGTATTGCGAACAAAGTGAAAATAGAGAACTTATATTGTGTAAAAAAAAAAAAAAAGAGAGTACAATAAACTTAAAAGTGTCTGCCTATGCATGTTTTCTAAAAATCAAACAAAGGAAATAGTAAATCCGAACACCTCGGCTGTGGAGGCCTGTTTTGAAATATATCGCGCTTTAGTGAACATATACTGGAAAACGTATACCTGCATACTTTCAATTAACACCATGATGCTCTATGCCTTCAACTTCTTTTTTGTAATTGAAGCATTTAACGATCCAAGACGGATGAGAAATCATGTTTTTAACCTGCGCTTGTAAGTACACACAGTCCAATTACGCATGTTTGACAATTCTTGTGAGGTGTGTGGTTACATGTGGAACTCAAAAATGCATGATTTAGCTGTTTGTGACATATTAACAGGTGAAAATCACTTTGGTTGGGGTTTTTTTTTGTTCAACGTGCCACAGAGCGTGTCATTTGACCATGATTACCATTATTATTATTTGGAACTCTGCTTTGTATATGGGTTATAGGTTTGATACTGCTCAATACTTTAAGATAAAACAAAACAAACCACGTACGTCGATCTTTTTTAAGAACTGCTTTAAGTGCCCAAGTAATTCACTACACAACATGAAGCCTTGCTTTTGTAATTTAACTCCAGAACTGTTGGCAGATGAGGCATGCACTTGCAACTATGAAAAGTATTTTATATAACTGTTCAATAAAAATGTGCATGAATTTCAACTTGAAATGGACCCGTCTCTTTCACCTCTGTATCTGTGTGTTGTTGTATGTGTTTCTTTGTGAGGCGTATTAAACATAGGGAGTGGGGACATTTTGTCTGGTCCTCACAACGTTTAAGGGCTTTCTGGGACTTAAGGGTCCCAGAAAGTTTTAGGGTCAGGGTTAATTGTTTTTAGGGTCAGGGTTAGGCATTTAGTTGGGATGGTTACGGTTAGGGTATGAGCAGAGGTGGAAGGAGTACTGAAGTATTCTCAAGTAAGAGTACCACTATTTAGTTAAAAATTTTACTTATGTACAAGTGAAAGTACTCTAGTCTAAAACTATACTCAAGTTAAGTAAAAAATAAGGTTTCTTGTGTCGTGCAAAAAGGACAAGGGTACACAAATCTCACATTAATTAATTGTTTTTAATTAAAGGCAAACCTTTACAAATTAAAGTGCTGACAAAATAAATCATGTAAACACATGTCAAAATAGGTCAAAGGTCACAAATGCTTTAACTTTCTCACTCACTCAGGGACGTTAATGAGCACCAATTCACCTGTCCTCATCATTTTATTCAGGCCAGCATTTGGAGTAAATGTAATTCATTACTTTCCACCTCTGGGTTAGGAGCTAAGGAATGTATCAGTGTCCTCAGCGAACACTGAGAACAAGATGTGCGATAATGTGTGTTTGGACTTCTAACAAAACCTTTAAGAAACCTTTAAACCAAAGGAAGTGAGGAAATGTTGGCTGGTCTTCACACACACTGGCATTGACACCAGTAGTCCTCATGGAGACCAAAACCTGGTCTTATGAGGCAGAACATCCTTTCAAAGGGGAACTGGTTCAGTATCAACTGGTTATGGTTAAGGTGAAGGATAATGCTTTGTTTAGACTGTCCAAATAAATGGATGTTGACGCATGGTCTCAACAACAGTAGCTGCGTAAACCTGTGTGTGTGTGTGTGTGTGTTTGTGTTTCCGGTATTACTTATGTTGTGGGGACTTTATTCACACAAACATATTATGGGGACTTATCTGCTTCATGGGGACAAAACAAGTCCCTATAATTGACATTATTAAATTCTAAGGTGAAGACATGTTGTATTTATATTTATGTGCAAACCATCAGCTACTGTAGCATGTACATACTGTAGCATGTACGTAGCATTGTAGCATGTACATACTGTAGCAGGCTGGAGTTGTACTATGGTAACCTGCGTTGTCCTTATCAAATAAACTGTATAAGTACAATAAATAAATAAATAAATAATAGACAGCAAGAGAAAAAAAACCTACAGTATGAAGCACAAGGACATAAACACTGACCTTGTGTTCCTGGTATTACTCATATTGGTGGGACCTAAATCTGTTTACACAGTCATATTATGACACAGGTGTCCTGCATATGTGGCCCGCTACTTAATATCATCTTATAACGAAAACATGACCCATGACCTTCTCCCTCTAATCAGGCCACACATTATACATATATATATATGTGTATATATATATACTGTCTATAAGCTTGTGTAGCGTTTTACCTAATTTTAGTCTGTGTTTGGATTTATTTTTGCATCATAAATATGTTTATGTATTTCAGTATACAATATTCTAATCAAAACAAACACTTTTACTTTAGAAATTATGTGAAATATCATGATGGAAAAGTATGTATTATATTCTTAAGATCATATTGCCCACCCCCTACTGAATATTTATTTTTTTGTTTTTTTTTTTACTTTCTTCTCTAGATCAGCCCCCTTTTAAAATGTAAAATGTAAACGTTTTAAACTGACCTACAGTTCCGCATTGTTGGGCTTGATTTTTGTGTCGGACGTCTCTCTCGAAACACGCCATAGATGTTCATTGGCCCCCCAGATCATTTGAATTTGAGACCCCTGGGGGACTTGGCCTCGTCATGGGGACAAACTGAAAGCAAATCCCCATAATGTAATTTATTACATTTTAAGGTGAAGACGTTCTGTATGATTAGCAAGAGGTTAGGGTTAAGGTTGCATTGTACGAGCTGACTTTTTGAGATGGCTGTTTTTTTCTCCATTGTTTGCCATTGTGATCGTTGGCCACTGCGAGGATGGAAAATTGTTCTCTGGCAGTTTTACAGCAAAAGTGTTTCCTCTTCTTCGACCTCAGTGACTTCTTTGATTAAACTTCTGAGACAAAGCCAAGTGCGCACACGTTTACCTGCATGTACACAGAAGAGCCAGAGCTGCACAGGCTTCCTGTTTACACACATTTTTACTGAATTTACTTTCCTCTTTCTTAACTCCAGTCTCTTTAGGGCATTATGACATCTGATTTGTTGACACTGACTGGTTTACTCTCCAAATAAATGCAAAATTAACATGTACAAGAAGCAACTTCATGCATAGAAGCAGTCCAGACTTTCTTGTCTTCACTGTCAGTTGCATCTTTCTTTGTTTTCTAGCAGCAAAAATAGGAAGAGAAATAAATCATGTGGTGTTTTATTTATTTTATTTTGGAAGGGTGGGTTAACAGTGGCTTCATTTTTGGAGGAGCAAGGTCTGAAAAGTGAGACTTAAAGTGACTTTTTGATGATTTATTTATTTAACCAGGGATAGAAACTAGTTGAGATTAAAGATCTCTTTTTTTTGTCCTGGCCAAGACAGGCAGCACATACAGATACAACCACTCAAGTCTACAGCATACACAACAACACTATTTTATTTTTCTATACCAGTGTGTGAAGTATATGTGAGGAAGAGGAGGATGATGAGAGAGCAAATGATCTTATTGGGGATAAATCTGCCTCCTGTCAATTTACACTCGGCCTATTATAGCTCAATATTTTCTCAGGTGGTACTTGGAATAAAAAGTTTGAGAACCACTGACCTCTTAAAATGTATGTGATGATGATATAAAATCACACAGTAAATGATTCAATAAAATCAATAACATGCATTTGGACTTATGTTTCTGCCACCAATTCAATTAAAAACAAGTGCAGGTTTTTCAGTTTCAGACAGTCCTGTAGTGAGTTCCAGGAAGAAGGAGCTGCGTATTTAAATGCCTTTTTTTCCCCTAAGTGTGTTTATTTTTCTAAAATAATCAAATATTTTCTTCTTACTATGAAAAACTCTCATGAGTCAAACAGAAGTGGAATGAAGTCTGAGCCCCAGGGTGATATTTGTGTGTGTGTGTGTGTGTGTGTGTGCGCGCGCGTTTCCTGTTTTTCAGTGGAAACCTCTGAGTCATTGCTGTTCCTTTCACTTATTATTCCAATCTTTATCATGTAACTTGTCTTTCTTCACTTTGTTTTACTATATTTACAGTGTATTGACTTTCTTCTAATTGACAGAGTGATCAATAACTGAAATGTTGGTGTTGTTTTTCCCCTGTCCTCTGGACAAGTCTCCTCCCAACTGGTCGGTTGTGATAAGTGATGGGAGTTGACGATGCATTCAAACACGACCACTTTACGCCAGGAAGGGGAGCCAGTGTATTTCCTTCTCCGTCTTTATTGAAAGGTTGTGCCAAAGTAAGCAGCAGCAGGACAGCCGAGGCTTGGACACTTCAGTCTGGAGTCTGAGGGGCGAAGAATCATCATGAAGACGACCGAGCTGCTTGTGTTCCTTCTGTTCGCGTCCCTTCAAGTCTTCACACCAGGTGAGGAAACTTTTCAAACTGCTTTTTGCCTGTTTGAAGTGTTTGTTTCAGCCATTTTCAATGTATAATTACTACGAAAAGAGTAATTTTCTTTTAGCTTCCCTTATGTGTCAATAAAACAAAGCTTAACTTACTGTGTAATTAAATCAGAAATATTTCCACATTTTTTGGTGTTTTCTATTCTATTCCACCGTCGCAAGAAACTAAGAGTATTTATTTTTGTTTGTTTTGAATAATGTGCAGCAGAAATCATTCAGCTTGAGTGTGTTGGACTTTTTTTTACATTACATTACATTACATGTCATTTAGCAGACGCTTTTATCCAAAGCGACTTACAATAAGTGCATGATTGTTTGATAGTTTTGGTTTTGGTACGTGCAAAGACAACTCAAACTTGGAACGTGCAGTCAGAGAGTATTTCTGTTTATCCAGACTGAGATTAGATTGTGTGTGTGTCCACGCCTTCAATTGTGCTCCACTTTTATCAAACCAGACATTTGGGAAAAGGATGCATATTTAGTCAAAAGGGAAGAAAGAGAACGTATTTGTTTTATTGTTAGTATTTAACATTTGGAGGATATCTATGCTGACGTGACACATCAGGCTTTCTTGGTTGAAAATAAAAAGGTGGCTTTTGGTTTGTTTGTTTTCCTTTAATTTGTTCCGTGCTGGGCAGATAGGTGATCTCACAGCAGATAGCGAGTATTGTCCTGAGACTGAAACGTCCCAGAATACCAGCAGTTACTCATAAACATGTCGAGGAAACACCCTCACTCTCACCACTGCTGCCCCCAAAATCAATCCACAAACATTAATGTAAAGATCATTCCTTTTTAAATCTTTGTGGGGTTTTTTTTTTTTATTACATTTTACAGTTTCATCAGAAAACGCAACAAGTGATGTCCTGGTCAATGTGACTTCAAAGACACCAGGTGAGCACGTGTTTAATAAACTTCAGGAACGTGAACATGTCTATTTTGAGAGAGGATTAAGATTTTAAAATGTTCCGCAAATTAATATAAGACAAGTTCTGAAATGAAATAATGAGTAAAGAATTTGTGATTAGAGATGTCATTCAGATGTGACTGTTATTTTTAACATTTAAGACTTCAGAAACTTGACTTAAAACTCCTCCCAAAATACTCAGTTGGACTTCAAACGTTGAAATGACCTTGGATTTGATCTGACATACACAAATCATAACTTGGACTCATTTCAAATAACCCATGTCTTCCCTTGTAACTGAAATACCCGACTTATCAAATGACATTAAAGGACATGAGACCTCGCTCCACTAGGACATCCGCTTTCCCCCTGTTGAAGGATTATGAATGCAGACAGAGCTGCATGTAGTCGGAATAATAAAAGGCAAAAAAAAAGAGAAAACACTTCGCCGACTGCTCTGCTGTGAGATTTGTGAAACGGGATCTCGGCTGACAGCAGTGAAGACAGGAAGCTGTGCTGTTCAGGTCAGGGAGACAACAATAGTGTGTGTGTGTGTGTGTGTGGGGGGGACAGGATGCAGCTTCACACTGCTGTGGTGCTTCGAGATGAGGATGTCAACCTCCTCTTCCTCCTCCTCCACCTTTATTTTGACTTTACATCCCCCAGTCTGACACTTGTCTGACATCGGCCTTTAAAGCTGTGCCAAGCTGATCCCCCACCCCCCCACCCTCACCCACAATATATTTATTCCCTTCTTTTTTTAAACTACACACACTCACCTTCACTTTACACCAAAATAAAAGAGGATGTACAAATAAGTACAAAATTGAAACAGTGCCTGCGTCTTGGTGCCGGCCCTATGCAGTTTGGCGCCCTATAGGCGAGATTAAAGATATTCTGCATAGTATTAAATAGTTACAGTTAAAACACTGTTACTTTACAGATCATTTAAATTTGACATGGCTGAACTTCCATACAGGAATAAATCTTTAAAACTGTAGTATTTAAACAAAGTGGTTTTTGGCTGGAATTTACCTTCTCCATTCATACCTATAAGGAAATGTTTCCACGATTCTTGTTGCAATATCAAGTAGAGCCCAGATTTCCATCTTTCATGATACCCACAGTTTTCTGACTGAGTACAAGTACCATTACTTAAACTTGAGTACTTGCCAATACTGAGTACTTGATAATACCATTACAGCAAAAAATATATATATTGAAAAAAAAATGTTATTTGCCTCACTTTAACTGTGCAAAATTAAAAGAACATATTGACTTGAATTTGATTGTAATTCATAATACTTCATATTTAGTGTTTAGTTACTTTAGTTGTCATCACTTATCTTAAAGTATTTTCCAACTGCTTAGTCATTGAGACACATCCGCTTATTGCTTATTCTCTATTAGAAGACAGGAGTTATGTACATATAGTGTATCTCCAACCACACTGACGCACGCACACGATGACGTCACAACCCTCCGCAGTCAACACACACACACACATTTCCATTTGATTACAATGACTCCCCAGTGGAAAACAAAATGACATTGTTGGCAGCTCATAATAAATAATAATATAAATACAATACACGTCTGTCAGCTGACAACTGTCGTCGCTGCGTCCTTCACAGGTAACAGCACCAAAACGTCTGAACAGGTGACTACACTGCAAGCATCAAGGATAACAACACCAGGTGAGTGCAGGGACCTGCATGGATTAGCAACACGTGTATCAATACAGAGAAACAAGTTGCTCCTTCCAATAACAGTTCCATCACCATCATCTTGTACAATGGTTTTGAATTTTCCTTCTTTGTTCTCCAGTTTCAACTGAACCTCCAGTGTTGACCACATCTTCAGTCACAGGAGGACCTACAAATTTTCCACCTTTAGAAACCACCGTTGAAAACCGTTAGACTCCCTTCAAATTCACTTTACACTGGTCAACAGATTTGTTTGAAGATGCATGATGAATGAGTGCTGCAGAGGAATTTGTTGTACATATCATTTTACTTCCATGACTTCAGAAAAGTATGACTTGAGTACCGTTGTTAGTGACACTTGAAGTAATAAAGTGCTTGATGTTCATCCATTTTTTTAGGGGTCAACAATGTCACGCAAGAGGTGCAAGCAAGAAGCCATCGCGACCACAACCAAGGCAACCGATCTGTGACAACAGAGATTCCAGGTATGAAATCATGTGTATCATGGATAATTATTCAACATAAAGATAGTTCTTTTAAGTCGGATCACCAATTTGATTTGATACACTCACCTATTTTGTTTTCTTTTGTGTTTTAGCACATACTCCGCCTGTAAACCAAAGCAACGCCAACGCCAACGCCAACGCCACGCTCCCCCCTCAGCCAGGTAGAGTTCAGAATCTCTGCCCGAGCTTGAACCATGTCTGTGTGCTTAAGGTCTGGACTGAGAGCGCTAAAAAGTCACCTGCACTCTCTCTCTCTCTCTCTCTCTCTCTCTCTCTCTCTCTCTCTCTCTCGTCTCCTCTGTGATGCGTTCACTGATGCTCGTAAAAATCCGCTCGCTCACTTACTCTCGCTCTCGTCTCTGGCTTTCTCCAAATATTGGTTACATTGGTTATAACGAATTATAAAATGTAGTAGATCTCGACGGACTAGAAACCTTAAAAGTAGAAATCTTGATTTATAAAAAAGGTGGGCGCCACATCTGGTCCAGGTAATATGTCGCAAACGTCAGTAAAATGTAGTCAAATCTCTGGGGGGCTTTGTCGGCATTAGAGTCAATGTAGTGTAACTTATAAATGTAGTGTCAAATTATTAATACAATGTTATTATTGTGTCTGCAGGCATGAGCACATCTGCCCCCAAACAAACATCTGCCCCCAAACAAACATCTGCCCCCAAAAACACATCTGCCCCCAAAAACACATCTGCCCCCAAAAACACATCTGCCCCAGGTAAAGTCGTCATTGTTACACTTAATTATTATTGTTATTATTATTATTGTTATTTCTTATTCTTTTTGTTTACATGAGCATGTAACCCTGATTACTACGCCTACTTTTTACTGGTATTAATTGTTGATTTGAATGAATTAGGCGTGCAAGTCAAACCAAAAGGTGCTGGAGAGAAGGGGGCTGGTAAGTTATGGCCTACTTCACATTTGTACACATCAAACTGCCAATTGAAGCTTGTGTTTCAGTCAATGAATGTATTGTTTTTGAAAGGTTCTCAGAAAGGGAGTGAGGGTGATTTGTCCGTTGCCAAATCAGGTGAGCTTTAATTTCTGCTTTGTCGATACTGTCGTGCTAACAAGAGGCTCACTTGTTTGCACTGCATTCAAAGTGTATTCTTTGAAGACATATCATGCTTTACATGTTAAGTGACTGTTATTTATTTCATATATCTGACGTTGTTACTTGTTAATGGTGAGAGTTCTCTCTCATGTTTCTCTCCAGACAAAAGGCTGTGGTGGATTCTGCTGCCTGCTCTCCTCGTTGCAGCTGCTGCTGCCATTTTCTTCAAATTTAAAAGCAAGAAGATCAACGACCACACAGGTACGTGTTAGAGTAGATCGTACGGCCATGTGATATGATACTGTATATGGAATCTATGTCAGGATATAAAGTATTTACTGCCAACATTTAAGTGGATTACCTGGACAGCAATATTCTCAGAATAATCTATTTATGACGGATTAAAGGTCTGAAAAGTTCTGCTGTTATACACTTAATTACATTATGTCGATTTATATGTGTTGTATAATCAGATTATAACGTACCTATCACCAAAGTCATGTATGTATATACATATGTGTGTGTGTGTGTATGATTGTGAAATCCTTCTCTCCATTTCTATTTAACAGAAACCCTTGACACCGGAACTGAGAAGTAAGTCTGAGCCTTTTATTATAATATGAAAAACCTTATTTTAAAGGCTTGTAAACGAGTGAATCCTCCATCTGTCTGTCCCACAGCGCATCTTTCCAGAGCAGACCTGAAAGCAGCAAAGATGGTGTCATGCTCCTCAGGGTGAAGTCATCGGGCGGAGAAGAACATGGTGAGCTGCTTTCCCGTCTCTTTCCCGCGAGAGTTCCTTCCAGGGTCCTTCTGTTTGTGCATTCTTCCATCGCTCGCTGAAGCTGTGTCTCCAGGCACAGATTCAGTTCAGGGAAGTGGCAGGCTTTTAATATCTCATTGTGCAGCATGGGTAACGGAAGGCGTTTCCTGTCATTTTGGGCCCTCCGCCCTCAAACAAGCAGCAGGGCTAGAAAGATAGTGACTTCCTAACACAAACACAGATTATTCTGGACAGGAGCTATTGTGTGGCCAGTAAATGTCAGTGTGGAGCAGACGCTGCCGAGGCGTGTGCGTGTTTGTTGCTGAGGGTGGATGCACGCGCACATCCACGCACATCCACGCACAAAACACAACGTTTCACTAAACGTGGCCACTAAACCACTACCTTCCTTCCCTAATACAATCAGGCCTGGATGACTTTCCCAGGGAAATGCAGTCATTCTGTCGGAATTTGACTGAGGGAAGAAATAAAAAAAGTGCACAGCTCACTGGGTTTATTTGGACTGCAGCTTTAACATCAAAGGATTTCATGCTTGAAAGCTTTCCCCAGCAAAGAAATCGCATTTTTACTGATTAAAAGTATCTTAAATAGCAAATCAAATCTGATCATTTCCCATCTTTAATTAAAACCTTTTAACGCCGAGCAGGCGACACGTTTGCGCAAGCGCACTTTGCATTAATGCAACTACACAAACAGGACATTTTCTGGCCCTTTTATGATTAAAATAAACCAAAACATTGTGAGGCTTTAAGGTTTTAAAGGGTTAAATAGGTTTGACCATTTTGTTGATCCTTTTTTTTTAATTATAAAGAAAGGAAGGAAAAACAGGAAGAATGCAATACGACAAATTAAACAAGTTAGGCCATTTATTCTCAATGAAACAGAGATATATAAGCAAATATAACTATAAAAACAAATAAATAGTATTGTATACAGTTTATACGCTGTTATACAGCGTAACAAAAACAGATTGTTACTGAACACGTCAGGGTTTGGAGTGACTTTGACACAGACACTGACCAACAACTTTAATTATTATCTTGATAATCATATTTGCCCAGTTGCAAGTGTTTAGCTGAAACCAGCTGCAGATACTGTTGATTTTCTAGGGGGCACTGTGGAGCCATTTCTCCATGCACAGTCCTCACTTCTGTGAGCATGTGGCCATCTGTTGGCTCTCCCGACCAATTCTTTGTCATTTTTACCACTATTTGAGTTTGCACCGTTGCCATGGTAACATCATTTTAGGTTTTATCATGATAATTCACCACCAATAACATACAATGTGTTTTTAGTGATCACCAATTCTCATGTGAGAGCAACAGATGTACTTTTCTGACACCACCAGGGGGCGGTATTTTTCTAAAATTGAACATTTCCACATTGACATCTTCAGGCTCCGACTATAATCAATCAAAGCAAGTGTGCTTCATAGACATCAGAATTTGATGAAAAAAGCAGTTTGATCCCATCAAGAGCTTATCTCTCTTACAAGGGCGACTTGGCCCAAGAGGTCAGTAACACACGTATATAATAAATCATAATAAATACAAGTTCAAAAACACAGAATAAAAACTAATAAACTAAAATAGACAGTTACAAAGTGCAGACGAAAAGCAACACAAAGTCATTTCTAATGAGTTTAGGAGAATGTTGCTGTTTGATTATCAAAATTTACCAAATGAAATCCAAAAAGCAACAATCTGGTGAATTTATATGATCTTTTTAAATAAAGGGTTGGTCTTTTTGTCTTCTAATATAGAGTGTGTCAGTTTTACCACTGTTGTTTTAATGAATACTCTGTTGTGTGTTTCAGCTGCAGCAAGATAAAAATAAAAGGAGGGCAGTGACATCAAGATTGATCAGTGGATTCGTCACGACTTCCCCCCCGTGCTGATCTCACGGAGGAACTATTGAGATGTTTGATATTTCTTCTTTCAAATTCAGTGAAACGTTGTGTTTTCTGTGAAGCAGAAAAAGCATTGAACAGTGTTTTTTTACTGAATGACTTCTGTATGTGTGTTTACAGAGCCAGCCCAAGGCATAAGCCAACTAAGCGGCCAATAGTGTGTGTGGAAAAAAACATAAACATTTGAACATATTAAAGAAATGTAGATATCTTTAGATATCTAAATAGTGTTGATCTTAAGTTATTTGGTTTTATTTTGGAGTTATAGGTTGCTCATTTAGTGCACATTTGCACATCTGTTAGTATCACCACTCTATAATTTAATTTAATACGAGGCCACATTTAGGGGGATTTTACTGCCCCTTCTAGGGTTTAAAAAACAATAGTGTTTGGTGTAAATAACTCAGCTATACTTAATGCAATTTATATATCAATAATAGTAAAGCACCAGCTACTCTTAATTGATGCGGGGGGTGAACACAAAATTAAATTCCTCTTAGATTGCCATAAAGGCTTGGGCCGGCCCTGTGTGTGTATGTGTGACTGTGATTGTCAAACTCAGAGAGAGAGAGAGAGAGAGTGAACTTATACATAAACACTTAAGACATGAAACTGCAAACCTCCTTACCTACATTTTCTTAAACTGTGCACTGACCTCACATCATCACACATTTGGTGTAGCGACTGTTCTTATATTATTATGTTTTTATGTTTGTGTACATGTGTTTGAGTTAGGGTTAGGGAATGCATCATGTCAATGATGTGTCCTCACGAGGTTATAAAAACAAGTGTGAGTGTGTCATTCAATAGCCCCAAACAGACAACTGCACAACAACAACACCACACATTCACCATCAGTTTTGTATTTCACTAAGAAGAGTTTTGCAGTAGTGGAAGTAACTTTAATGTTTGTTAATATGAATATGTCAATTCAGAACGCTGTATTTTAAGACACTGGAACGACTTTATGGCTGGATTTTTCTCTCAATGCTACAGATTACATAATAAATGCATCTTTGCTTATTTATTAAGTTTGATATGATATTTTATTTGTACAATTGTTTAGTTTTCGTTAACTAAACAATAAGCAACATTAATTTGACATATTGACAGCAGTGATGGTGTCTGTCAGGGGTCTCAAACTCAAACGAGCTGGGCTGCCGCGCGGGTTCAAGTCAAAAATTGTCAGACGTTTTGGGAAAAAGCAACTGTTCAGTCGGGGTGGGCTTAAAATTATATCACAATATTCCATCATGAGTTTTAAAAATCTTGTAAATTTACGACTTTATTCTCTGTCTGTGATTGTTTTTTTTGTTTTTTTCTCAATGTGGCCCTAATACTCATGTCATACATTATGACTTGATATCAGTTGGATAGTGAACAAGTTTGAGACTTCTGGTTTCTATAATTTCATTTACATTACAGTTATTATACATTTGTAGGCTTTTATTATCATTATCTCACTGAATGCATTCACTGCCACTTAAGAGTGGAAAAAAAATATACCCGTCTTTTGTCTTTTTTTCTTGTAAATTATGTCTGCCAGTTCAAAGATTCACCACCAGAGGGAGCAAGTGGACAACAAAAGGCGTCGGTCACCTTGGCTACAGTTTGAAAGCTGGTGTTTATTGTTCACAGAGGAGTGAGATATGGTCAACCAGTGTGAAAGTCTCTCTGTGTAGCTGCTTGATCATTGTATTCATGTATATTTATGCTTACTGGCCACTTCATTAGACACAGAGGTCAACTAATCTGTCCGTTCTCCTTTGACCTCTGGCATCAACAGGGCATTTTCACGCAGGATACTGACACTCACAGCATATTTTCTCTTTTCTGGACAACTTTTTTGCTTTGTGGATGAAAACATATTAATACTCAGACCAGAAAGTCACTTAAATCACATCAAAGGCTTTTTTTTTCCTTATAAAATTGAAATTTCTTCCACTTTATTAAGAATTACACAAGAACCTTGGAAAGAATCTGACCTACATTCTGAATGGACTCTCTCTCCCACACACACACAGTGTTTTTCCACACTTGCTCCATTTGTGGCCTTTGAAAGTTGACACTGTGTCACAGCTTCGACTGTGGGCAGAGGGACAGTGAGTCGGTTGGCCGTGGGCCGATCACACTTCAGTATAAAGCCCTACCAGCTGTGGCATCGGCCGAGTGACAGAAAGTGGTGCCAGCGTTCTGTCTTTCAGCTCCACAGTGTTGAATCTGCCTATGTGGGCCAACATACCCTCATCTACACTCACGATAGAACCTTTTTTCAGTAGAAAGGTCACAAGCCAGCAACTTTGCGCTTTATTAAAAAAAGAAAATATGTTAGTAGATTGAGTAGATGATGCAAGACAAGCAGGGATATTTTTTCCATGTGCAACCAACTCTCTTTTTGCAACTCAGCAAAAAGGCTCCTGTTACATTTCACCGGACAGAGGCAGTGGGTGCAACAGGCAGCACGTTCCACGTGCCAGCCCAGTCAACCAGGCATCTCTGACAAGGCATAACAGGAGGTTCTTCTGAAGTGATATGGATTAGTAACCTGAAACACAACAGCTTTTGCTGCATTCGGAGAAGCATGGAGCTACTTCACAGGCAGACTACAAACAGGGAGTGAAGGTCACAAGCAGTGGTGCCTCCAATTACCACTCTCTGCTCTGTTATCTTTTAAGGTCATGCCAGGAGGAAGATTGTCTGAACTTTTTGCTCAACAATTGAAATTCCGCTAAAATACATCTTTATGAAACTCTGACCTGTGCAACAGGAGCACAGAGAGCCACAGTGTGAGGCTGCATGACATAAAGGCAGATATAAAGCAGAATTCAGAAGCGTGGGAAACATCTTAAGCAGGAAAAACAACAAGTGGATTGATCTTGCAGAGATCTGACAGTTGCTGTAAACACAATGGAGTCTCCCGAGGTTTGAATTACAGAGTAATTCCATGCAAAGGCTCAGGGATCATTAAGTTTCTCTGTCTGTCAGTTTGATGTAAGAGCACACTGCAAAAAAATACAAATAAAAACAACTCAAAAGATAATGGGCTCCCAGATCTATACATACATTGCATTGTTTACATATAGTTTAACCTAACTTTCTTATTGCAGCTCATGGTTTCAGTCTCCAAAGTCTTCACTTTTGTGTTTGCCTTCACGTCATGATGTGAAGTTTCCCAAACTGTTTTTATTTTTATGGGGGAGTAATGGCTCACACTGTTGCCTTACAGCAAAAAGGCTCAGGTTCGCGACCTCGTCTGTTTCTGTATAGAATTTGCATATTTTTCCTGTGTGAATGTGAGAGTGAATAGTAGTTTGTCTCTTTATGTTGAACCTAAAGTGACCTATCCAAGGTGTGACCCCCCCTTTCACCCTATGTCATGTGGAGGATAAAGCAGTAGATAATTAATGAATGAATTCATCTGCTGCTATTGTATCACTAGTACATTTTAGCGTCACTCAGGTGACCTCCAGACGGCACATGTGATTCTAAACAGGTGATGATTCTCTTCCCTGCTTGTTAAGTTTATATGATTCTGTGTAAAATAGGATGCTTTCTCAGCAACTACTCTGACCTCATTTCTTCACATTTAGGTCAAAAAGTCATTAAAAACCAGTGTATACGTCAAATCACATACTACACAATAGACATGTTATTTTTTGACAAAAATAATACAGTGTTGTTTCCTTTGAACTTGTGCAACATGACACTTTCCATATAATGTGCAATAATATATTCATTATTAAATGCAATTAATACTACAAGTGCAATAGTTTATTCACCATTATTTTCAATGTAACTTTTCCAATATTGTGTAATGTTCATTTGACTTAAGTACCTGACAGTGTATTTGTCAGGTACACTGTAGATTCTGTTGACTTTTACTGTATCCTACTCACTCACATTGATATTGTTTCATTTGCTGTTTGGAAAAAACGCAGAAACAAATAATAAATAAATAAATAAATAAATAAAGTCTGATTCAGATTCTGAGATGATGTGTTCCATATCAAATAACCCAAATACAAACAAGTTGTTAATTATCACCTTTAAAAAAGACATTCATTTACCAGCCTGCATCCACAAAAGAAGCAACACCAGCTGAAGCATGTGACTTCTTTATGAGGCAGATCTAGTTCTCAACATGTGACTGGAGGAGGTGACTCTCTCTCTCTCTCTCTCTCTCTCTCTCTCTCTCTCTCTCTCTCTCTCTTTTCCACTGGATTCCATTACACTTGGGCCAGCACAGCTGCTGTGGGTGAGTGGAGCAGATCCAGTTACTGGGAGAAGATCTCTGTTGAGACGATGTTTGATGAGGGATAAACTGCTGACCAGCTGAACAACCTGCCAAATATGCACACACATACTGATAAAAGTACAGTATAGTGAGACAGTAAAAATGGGGCTTCCTTCATCCTCATATTAAAGATAAAGCAGAAAACGCTCGCTGCACGAGCTCTACCGCCAGTCAGCCGTTACGATACTCGGGGACTACTTAATTCTTACTTTATATATTATAAGACTTGGTCATGTTGAAAAAGAGGATAAAGGTTATCCTCCTGTAACCCCGCAGTTTTTATGATGTCCACAAGTGGTTTTGGGATTTGTGTGTGTGTTTTGTTGATTGTTGATGTTTGTTTTGTGTTTCTGTTGATGCCTGTGTTTTGGCACTCTGCAGATCATTTTTCTTTTGCAGCGCGCTTCTCACATTGCATTTGTTTGTTAGTTTGTTTTCGTTTGTGTTTTTGAATCTGCAGCTCGTTTCTCCTTCTGAATGTGTTTTGGGTCGATGCAGTGTGTTTGCCCCTTCGGCCACTGTATTAAATACAATTTGTGTCTGACCGTAAGATAATTGCATTGTATAAGACATAGCATAAGCATGTTTGTTACGTGTATAATCGCAGTACAATAAAGATCGTATGTACTGAGGGCAAGGACCTTGCTTTATGGAGACCCCCATCTTGTGCTGCCATGTCTCTACTCCCAAAGCATTTTGCAGAGATAGCTTATTATGCAAAAGAAGAAAATAGTTACAACCTTTCTGGCATGCAAAGGCCACCATAGTTCCCCATGCTCTCTTTGTTACAGTCCACAGTTTCACAAATGTTTACACACTGGACCTTTAATGATATATAACATATGATACATATTATATAAAACATTGTTTGAAAAGTGTCTTCGGCAGGGAACCTACCAATTTTAATGAAATGTTGATGTTTATCATGTCAAAGAAAATCTCTAGATAATGCCCAGTCTGTGGTAGCAACAACAAAACTCTCTGCAAGGATTGGTCAAATATTTTATTTGAGGCACTATTTTACAGCCAATCAGAGAAAAGCTGAGTCGCTGTGATTGGTCAAACCCTCAGGTCAGCTGAGGGAGAGGAAGGTATAAATACTCCCCAGGAGTGAGTCTGGTGCAGTGTGTTTGTGTGCCGGTGTATATGTATGTCTAAGTGTGGGAGGCAGAAACAGTGTGTGTATGTGTGGGTGTGTGTGGGGGAGCACGTGTGAAAGTATTTATGATAAGTTCTCTTTTTCCTTTAAATAATATTTAAGGTAAGTTGTTTAATGGTATTTTGTGGCGGGTTTAAACATTGTTTCAGTTTGAGACGATGGTTAACGAACCACCTGTGTCTCATTGAGCTTAATTGACAAGCCGTTGTATGACGACGCTAATGTGTCGCTTTATTTCCAGGCAGCTGCGCTAATACACACACAAACTCTCTTGGACAAAGCAAACACTGCCACCATGGTTGCCACAAGCACCCTAAAGACCAAAAGCAGCGAATTTCGTATTTCGGACTTGGTTGACCGAAGATATGACCAAGCTTGCATAGAGAAAGGTAAACGTCCAGGTTTTCTTTTCTCTTTTCAAACGTTTTCTTTTGTCTGTCAAGCTAACTTGCTAGTCTCTGCAGACTTCCAATTGTGTGCTTGTTTACCACTGTGGTGCATGCTGCAGCAGTGGAGCGGGGAGGAGGGAGGAGTGATGGGCAAGTCAACACAGGATGAAGTCATCCTTTTAGCAGCCTGTCTGCACTGCACACATGAGGCAATGAGTAGCTGTCTACAGTATATGCATCCGTTTAAAGTCTGTTGAAGTCATTTTTTAACTATCATACTGTTAAGCACTTAGTGCAAATGTGGAATTAAAATCCAGAGAGGTCTAGATGAAAAAACGTCTCATACAAAGGTTTGGATTGTCTCATTAATAGCAATATGATTCATATGTTCAGCAGACAACTGACTGAAATGCAACGCGCAGTAGGCAATATGGTATTGTAACAATCTTGAACTGGATTAAAATCATTGTAATAAATAATCCCCTTTGTTAAATCTAAATTAGGGATGCATGATCGACACAAAATCAGTATTGCCAGATACTGGTTTTAAAATGTATTACAGGGTATCTGCAAACACGTCAAGATCTGCTGATATGACTAACACTAGGCTAAGTAAGCTGCTTATGTGTATTTATTTTGCTGTATAAATAAATGTATATCTACATCTCCTGCAGCAATTGTGTTAATTTTACTACAGAAGAGCCTAAATGAAGCAGGTCTTCGTAATAGGAAGGTTTAACATAAAGCACTTGGATCATGTTTATAAATGAGCATGTATGTAATGAAAATAACTAATTTTAAAGAATTAAGGGTGTCGTTTCCCTTAATTAGACTCTCAATTGGAATTGGGTACTCTGGTCAGGTGTATCCTGACCTTTTGACCTGGCAGGGATTTGAACTGGCAACCCTCTACTTGTAAACCCAAGTAAGAAATGAGGGTACTGCACCACATGCATTATATTCAGTTCATATACAGGCTATTTTATCAGTTTTCCTGAGCCTGGATGAGAATCGAAAGCAGCTCTTCCTCAGGCTGGTACCTATTCAGACTCGTCAACTAAATGTATTACACTCTACAGCAAATTTAATAGCAGTGCCTCACATGAAGGGACACCAGGCTTGACACTTGGCCACCTGGGAACCTGAGGCAGCATCACAGTGTACTGCTTTTCATATACCTGCATCAAATGTCATGCTCATAGGTAAGCACAGCGTTCTAAATGGTTGCACAAATTAGATTTATGAAGCAGCGTAGTAGTCTGAGCATATATCATGACAAAATCTTAACCATATAACTGTTAAATGTCCGGTTTTCTCACTCCCTTTCCCAAGCATGTCACAACTGCAGTGATCATTATCCTTCCACACACACGGCCGTTTCCTCTACATTATTTTGCTAATGCATCAGATTTGTGTGGTTGGTGGTAAAGTGGTGGACAATGAAATAAAGAGGCTTATTCTAAGGTTATGAAAATTTTTTTTTTTTTTATACAAGTTGATTATACACTTGTGTAGTATGTTCAATAAACCCTTCTAAATTTTTCACACTGGGCCTTTTAAACCCTGCACCTACAGTGTGCGTTTTGTTTGAATAAGAGAACAGACGTTGTTACTGTAATGTACGACTTGCATTGTTTCCTCAGAACTGGACTTCTGGGATCACTGCTTAGCCGAGCCCCAGAGGAACGTAGACGTTGCCGAGGACAGAACCTGTCAACAGCTGGCCAAGATGTTTGAGAACTGCCTGTCACGAGCCAAGAAGACGACGCTTCACTGCTCCTCTGTGCTGGTACCAGAGAAGCTGACCCGGAGAATAGCCCGCGAAGTCCTGCGACTGGCGTCCTGCGAGCCCTGTGGCCTGCGCGGCTGTGTCCTCTACGTCCACCTGGAGTGGGACAAGGGCTGCAAGCGGCTGGAGCGCATCGTGTACGATGCCACCGTGGTGCCCACATTTGAGTTGACTCTTGTGTTCAAACAGGATAGCACGGCCTGGCCCAGTTTACGGGACTTCCTCTTTATGGGAACCTGCTTTGCCCCGACTTTTAGACACGTACTTAAACTGAGTCCAGGTTTCCGGCTCGTCAAGAAGAAGCTCTACTCCTCCTCGGCTGGTACCGTGGTAGAGGAGTGCTGAACTATGGTAGGGATTAGAACTATGGTAGGGATTAGAATGGGATATTGAGTTTCCTGTGGGTAAATGCACTTCTGCCCAAATGTAACTGACACCATCAGTGGTGTCGTCTTTTCTACAGTGTTTTTTGTACAATCAGTTCAGCTGTTAGTAGCCAGTCAGTCTGTAACTTGGGGGTTTGTGGCAAAAAGTTTGTTTATAAATGAGGCTGATAGTTCTGCATTTAGCTTCACTGTAAATTTTTATCAACGTTGTAACATCCTGGATGCTTTTTTTCTCAGTCGTTTATTTCTCAAACACCATTTTAAATCGTACATTTTGCTGATGAATGTAAAACTGTTCACATCAACGTGTTGAGAGGGACATGCTATGGGTACACGTTTGGTAGACACTAGCCACTTTATTGATGCATTTGAGTGTTTACAGATGCATTGAATTAGTTCAGCAATGCAAACACACCTAGCCTTTGAATAGGAGACTGAAATGTCTAGTTTTTTGGGGGCCATATGTAGTTGTTTAATGCTGTATTTTGGCCTATGGATGTTAAGACTTGATGTCTTGTGGAAATACTGCTGTCTTGGTGTGGGCTTCTCGCACTAAGGAAATGTGGATGCCTTAAATGCCACGTCCTTTTTTTCCTCACTGTATGTTCTGTTATATGTGTTTTATTGCTTTTTTTTAATTTTATAACTCCTCCCCCAGATGCACCTTTTCAATGCAGAAACTTTATAGATTATTAAAAGGACGGATCACCACAATGTAAAAGTGTATTTTTTTTTATGTAATCTATCTGGGTTCTGCAAAGAAATTATTGAATGTCCCGCTAGTTTTTTTTCATTGAAATTCCCCATTATTTTTCAAACTTTTTTTGATGCCTATTGAACTTTCTTAATGTTGAAGGAAAACACTGTCTTGTCTATTAGACAATAAAAAATTGAAACCTTAAGTTGCATTTGTGGCCCTTGTATGTGAATACTCTTAAGTCTGAATAATTGCTGGCTCAGCACCTGCAGTGCTCAGTGCAGGCTCTTTTATAAAGAGGACAAAAGCCACAGCAAGTTGGCTGCCAGAATGTGACTCATCCTGACTAAAGTGAAAAGATCGGACCATGTGATCACTAACTATAGAACAACAGAAACCATCTGAAATATGGGGTTACTTACAATTATGGAAACTGAAATTGGAGCAGTCACCTGAGGCTTTATGCAATAGCAGAACTTTTCAAGTATGGTTGCTTTTTCGCCTTTTTCTCCATGGAGCTCCCTACAGATTCATTCAAAGTACATGTTTTTACAACACCACTGTAAACATCCATCCATCCACTACTGCTTTATCCTCACAAAACTCACAGCTGATCCTCCCCCCCACCTTTCCCTCTCCATGTGCATTTGTTTTCATTGGCAAACAAGCTGTGGAGCCATGTCCATGCCAGCCAGCATCAGTTTTGCATGCTTCTGTCTTTTTCAATTCTCGCCATTCAAGAAAAAAGCCGGTCCGATGTTGACTTGTGCGTGGCCCCTCGCTCAGTTAGGCGGTCGTTTCCTCTTCTTTGCTTCCGACAACGGTTTTCTCTGCTTCTTTTTCGCAAGCTCTGCATTGAAATCTAAAATAAAGCTATCGCTGCCCTGATCTTATAGCCTAGTACCTGGTCAATATTGTACATGAGTAGCAGCTTGTACACATGCACTGCCTTAGCTCTGTATTTAAGCACATCAGCTGCTTGTTGTGTGAACCTGCAGAGTTTGTGTGACATTTCACACTCTCTTTAACGGAGGCGTCTCCATAGAGACTCCAGGAACCTCCGTTTGTGAACTGTGCTAATGAGAGTCGGATGAATCCAAAAGACTTTTGACACATGCGTGGGACATTTGTAGTGATGACATTTGTGCTGCAGTTCAGAACAAGGTTAGAGGCTAAAGAAAACAGGCCACTGACACATGATTATATTTGTTTAACTTTTATTACCATTGACACAGTCTGCCATTCTTGCCCAAAGTGACGTCGTGGTCACATAGGAGTAATGACAGGAGCCTGTGTTCTGCTGTAAAGCTGCATCACTGTCATGGTGAGGGGACAAAGCACCAGTGATCATTTACCCAGTGACACATGATAACAGCGTGGCTGATCCCTTTGCCTTGTTACACTAAACTGGGCCTGCAATACATGTTTGAGCCCATAAATGTATACAACACTATGTTATATTCTGTGTCTGTGCCAACTCATTGAATTACCATATCATTACAGTGCACTGTAAACTATACTGAATATCAAGAACATTCACAAGCAGAGGTAATCCTAGACTCTTCACCATCCCTCCCCACCCTCATCACTTGTACACTCTAGGACCAGCTTTTGGGGGATGTCTGCATGACGCAATGTCCAATTTAAATGTGAATATAAATGCAAGTGTTGTGCTGTGATGTAATTATGTGCTGTATCATATATATGGATATATAAGGATATTTTGATGTATAATCTTTTAGAATGTAATTTTATGTGCACACAAAAGGGCTGGTTTTTGATCATCTGTTAATCTGTTTAGTTGCCATGGTGAAATAAAAGATTGATAGCAATCTCTTTACAGCCAGAAACAACCATCTTACCTTTCATTGAAAACTTAAAATAAAGGCAGCAGCCTATCAGGGTAATATGAACAAATGGACAGAGATATGGATGCTAAAGGATCCAGACTGCTGAACAAACATCTATTGTTAGCTAGAATTGTAATTGGATCAATGAGAGATTTAGAGTTTTTTCTATGGAAAGACTGAGTGCCAAATTTCAGGGAAAACTTTATGCATATTTGGCGACCTCTGATGGATTACTTGCCTAAAGGTCTAAGCCGGGTCATAGTGAGGAGAAAGGCCACACTGGATTAGAAGTGCTAAACATGTTATTTAATATGTGCAATATACTATTTGATTTATTTTTGTTTTTAATCATTGGGTTTTGTTGTATTGATTTTTAAAATTAGTTTCTATTCCTCTATATTTCTGCTTGTTTGCCCACCCTGGCTCAAACTACTGCTATGCCCTTCATGAATGTTTACATGAGAACTGGAATGAATGCTCAGAAAATAAGTCAAATCTGATTCATAAAAATACATAAATAAACTGTGGTTCCAATGGGGGACAACTTTTTCTTGGCCATGACCGGGTACTTCTTGGAGCGTTGTCCTCCCGGTTAGGTTTGCCAGGTGATCAGTGGAGATTGAGAAGGTCACCACTCCTTGCACTGCTATCACTTTTCTCATCTAACTCTCAGCAAGACACCAAACTAGAATATAATAGTCAAACTATTCCTTTAAAAAAAACAGTATTTGATTTCTTCCAGGCCACTATACAGTATCTTGTGTGTGTTTGTAAATGAGGCCTGTTAAGTGACATTAACACTATAATGGATCCTTGTTTGTTCGTGCTCAAAGAAAGACAGTGGAGGGACACACATGGCTCGAGCCTCATGGAAAAATACTGAAGGTCTTTTCATGCTGCTGCAGCCACATAATCTGAGCTGCACTGTACGGACTTGGCAGCTCATTCGCTCGAAGCTCGTCCATCTGTCGGTGGTTGTGGAGATCTTTATTTTCAGTATGGTTTTAATGACTGTACCGTTATACCTGTAGCAGATCAATCATACATGCACATACTGTATAGCCATTATTAGCGTACACATGTTTACTATATCTTTGTGTTACTTCTCCATCCCAATGGGGTGTCCCAGTCACTGGATAAGCCTGTTTGTTCCCGAGGGATGAGCTGGGAATCATTTCACATTTCCTTCCTGACCCACACAACTGCCCCCTTTTTCTGGGAAGGTGGAAATCTGATGAAGTTGGCCCTGCATGTCACACTGGGACTGGATTCATCTGATGAACTGTTTATCTCTCCCTCGAGTCTTTCCAGTATAACCTACATAAACAACATACATTGCAGTCTAATCTACTTCCCCTGCAGTATCAGTCAGTCAGTCAGTCATCATCTACCGCTTTATCCTCCACCAGAGGGTCGCGGGGGGTGCTGTGCTACATCGGGCGATAGGCGGGGTACACCCTGGACAGTTCGCCAGTCCATCGCAGGGCCACATACAGAGACAGACAAACAACCATTCACTCTCACACTCACTCCTATGGTCAATTTAGAGTGTTCAATTTACCTATCCCCACATTGCATGTTTTTGGACTGTGGGAGGAAGCCGGAGTACCCGGAGAGAACCCACGTACACATGGGGAGAACATGCAAACTCCATGCAGAAAGGCCCTTGTTCGAGCCAACCGGGGCTCGAACCCGGGTCTTCTCGCTGCAAGGCGAGAGTGCTAACCACTACATTACCGTGTGGCCCCCTGCAGTATCATCTTTCAAAAATATTATTTATTATATAATATATAATTGTAACAGAATAGTTACAGCAACATATATAAGAAACAACACAATTTTCAAAAATAGTCCAATTGAGTTAAAAAAAAAAAGCTTATGTAAATAGTCCTGGCAGTCAGTTATATTTCTGCTCATTTTTTCATATTTGCTGTTTATTTCTAAACAGAAAATCAATTTTCTTTAATAGTTTAATGTTGATATCTATAAAATTAGGTACAGGTTGTTTGAGATATATGTTGGGTGACTTGCTGTTATTTTATTATGACAGTATCCTCTTCTCTTAATGTTGATTTACAACATTTTCCCAGCCAATTCTATCCAAATGGATTGTAATTGTGTATTTAACTTTTAATATCAATCTATTGTGGTTTAATCTACAATACAAAGTAAAATGGATATAAATAGATACAGAACCAGGTCCTTGTTTAAACATTCACTGTTCTCATTGGCACTGGTTAGTGTGCAGAAATTGTCTTTACAATGGTAAATTCACACTGGTAAAAAGTGGGCCTCAAGCGAAAGATTTTGTTTGATGAAGGCACCATCACTACATCACTATTACAGTCCAGATAGTTTCATGTGAAAGATGGCAGACTGACTGCATATACATTTTCATTTTTGGTTTTAGTGGTCATGAACCACCAATGAATCAAAACAGTGACTCTTAAAGGACACTTTAGAGAATGATATTTCCATCCTGACTCGACTGGACTCAGCTTGGTAAACAAGAGCTTGCTGTTTTCCTCTTTACTGACGTTGCATCACATGGTTTTGAGCGTATTGAAATTCAAGTCTATCACACACTCCTGCATTCCGTAACCATCTTGTTGCCACTGTAGCTGGTGGAGCTGTGGCAATGTTGGTGAGTGGAATGTGCAGTCTACTTTGCAGTGCTGAAGGCTGTGTGACAGCAGTAAACACACACTGACAGGGACCATACACTGCCCTTAAATGTCATCAGGTGTCAGACTTAATCCAACAGAGGGAAAACAAGGAAGTGGTTAGGACATTGTAAAATGTCATTACAGTTTCAATATCAATATTAATGTTATCATGCGTGCACATGGTGTACACGGTAGTGCAGTGGCTAGCGCTGTTTCCTCACAGCAGGATGGTCACTGGTTTGAATCCCTTGGAGTGTGCATGTTCTCCCTGTGTGTGCATGGGTTTTTTCAGTTTCCTCCCACAGTCCAAAAACATGCAGCGGTTATTTGGACACAGTGAATGGTTGTTTGTCTCTGTGCATTGGCCCTGTGAAGGACTGGTGACCTGTCCAGGGTGTACCCTGCCTTATGTCAGCTGGGACCCTTATGTGGAGGAGAAATCTGTGCACATTGAATGAAAGAATGAATGAATGCTTGCAAATTAAACAAAAATGAGCACGGTTGGATACATTTATGCAGATTTATCACATTCTGGCCTGCTTGTATCTGCTTGTATCTGATGACTGGCAAAAGCTTGACTGTAGACTCTTGGTTTTGTTAAGAGATCATCATTGTTTATGTACTTATGTACACATTCATTCATTCATTATCTACTGCTGCTTGTCATCTACATGAGGGTTGCGTGGCCGCTGCAGCAAACACAAACAGCATAGCAACATCTCAAAATATCTGTACTGAAAAATAAGTGCATCATGTGCCTGTTCGGGATATGTTGTTTCAATAAACAGCAGTTGTAATGGTTTATTTTAGATCTTCATCCACTTTCTGCCCGAACCAGTTCTGAGTAAAGGTAAAAATGGTCCGTATTTATATAGTGCTTTTCTAGTCTCGATGACTACTCACCCATTCACATCCATTCACTCACACTTTCATATAGTGCAGCTATGTGTAGCGCATTTTGTGTCACACATCTTACATAACCATTCACACGCTGCTGGCACAGCCGTTAGGAGCAACGTGGGGTTATGTGTCTTGCCCAAGGACACATAGACTAGCAGAGCCAGAAATTGAACCCAGAACCTTCCGTCGTCCGTCAGTATTGTATGTAAAACCAAAAGTGTAGGTTGAAAGTTGCTTGAGCCCTTAGATGGCAAAGAAACACACAGAAGCGAACAACCATTCACTCTCACACCACACTCTTAGTTGCAAAGCAGGTCTGTAACTGCAACAGAGCTAGCTAATGGGCCGTCGTGTGGCCCCTGCTTAGTGCACAGTATGTGCATAATTGTTTTTCCAATGACTTCCGGTCTCTCGTACGTCATTTAATTTGGCAATTTGGTAAACACAATTCAATATGGCTGCATTCAAATGCACAGAGGTTACTGTTACCCTGGTCATTTTATGTCTCCCTCTTGGGCAGGTGTCCATAAAACATCCTTCGCTTTACGAGCTCCTAAACAACTTGATATTTGAAAGGCCATCGGTCATCTAAATACGGTGTTAAGTGGTTTGTGAGCCCATGATTTACTATTGATCACTGCATTTGGTCACAGATAGCTCACAGTGCTGGTACAGGTAATACCTTGGCAATAACACGATGTACCATTTTTTCTGTGCCATCCAAGGGGCTCCAGCTAGTTTGACCTCCACTTTTGGTTTTATATACAATACTGACAACTTCTTGGTGCGATCACATTACATAAACCCATGTGAGATGCTGTAGTTGGAGCAGATAGTGGATTCAGATCTGAAATAACCCATTTGGGATATTAATGAAACTAAATACCCCAAACAGACACATGATGTGCATATGTAATAGCAATGATTCCTTAAAAGTATGGATATTTTGAGATGTTGCTATGCTGTTTGCTATTTGTGTGAATGGAGTGTTAAGTGAAGTGTCACTACCATGTTTATCTGGCTGGCTGGTGTGTGTGTGTGACCTTGGTCAGGAGCTGCCTGTGGAAGGGTTGGAGCTGACCACTCCTCCATCACTAATGCCTGCTGGCTTCAAACATGGACTCTCTGGCAGCTGACCCATGAGTGCTGTCTCAGTTTTAACCTTTTATGGTGGGGAAAGGTCACTGCCCCTGCTGGCAAAAGCTCCTCCATCACAAGGGTCCTCACGTCGTAGTAGTCATCTGATTCTTCTTTTTGTGAATTGCACAAGAAGCATTCCTTGAATTCATACCTCACTGAGCTTCTTTAATTGATAGGTATTTTCATGTGTTACTGTAGGAGCTATTTGTTATGCTATTTGGTATGTAAACGTTGGTTTTGTTGCCTATCTGGCCTGTATATAAAAACAGAGAGGCAGAAAACTTAATAGTCTTCAACTCTAATCTGACTAAAACAAATGCGACCTCCTGAGATGACAAACAAGTGCTCACTGTAGCATCAAGTAAGTTACAGTATCTCCAAGCACCATATACAGTATGTTATAACATTGCCTAAAATCACAAAAGTGACAAAAACAAACTAAGTGGCTGCCTGGGGCGCCCTGATCACCAGGTGGCCCCCATTATCCTGTTTAAAAATGAACACATCAAAGAATTCTTGATGTCTTTAGGTATACAGTATGTACATATGTAAATAGTGTTTATATCTGTTCCAACATTTTAGAATAAAAGCCATTAATGTGGTTTACTTGTTTACAAACACAATGTATGTTATAGTTTGTTAACAGTGGTTTTCTGTAAATTAAACTATAATTAATGTTATATGTGTTTAATTTGTATCAATAGTCAAACACAGGCTACTCAAAAGTAGCCTGGATATAAAATCTAAAAATTAAATATTACAACTAAAAGTAGCCTCCTGTCTAAAATGGACTATGCAATGATGAACCTGTATTTACTGCAACTGCACGGCAAACTGTTATTTCAAAAAGAAAAGAAACAGATGATGGAAATATGACTACACTAGTGTAAGGACAAGAAATGATAACAGAATAAGCCACCCCCCACATATTTTTCAAGTTATTTCATTTCAAATGTTAAGAGGTTATTATGTCCAGTTTTATTGTATATGTATTGTTCTGTGTAGCAGTGTAGCTCAAAAATAGTATCTGTGCTCCAGTTTCTGTGATGAGAAGCAGCACATACAGACAGGTGCGGTTTCTCCTTTAGGCCACAAGGTGGAGTATCCGCTAAAGTCAGCACTGCTCAGGAGTGTGTATGGTTCCATACATAAATTGTAATATAAATATAAATTTATATTACAATTTTTTTTCAGCATGAGAAATACAATGTATGGTAGGAGTGTGGGACAAAAGACCGAAAAGCGTGAGACTTGAGAGCCCTGCATAGTTTTTTGTTATTTTTAGTTTTCATTTGGTTAGTGTTAGGTTTTACATTTTGATTATCAGTATTTACTTGTAGCCTACTATCTTTACACTTCTTTACTACATTTGATGTTAATTGAAGTGCTTGTTTTGTTGCGCATATTTTCATATTTTTGTTATTTAATATGACCTATCAACTAATTAATCAATCAAACTTTATAGCACTTGTCATACAAAGCAAATAATTCAACTCAAAGTGCTTCATAGGATAAAACCACACAATCATCTCTGGTTCTATGTATTGAAAACATTAATGGAAAATAGAAGTGAGGAAATGCGATAATGCTAATCACAAAAAGCTGCGAGGGAAAACACTTAATATACTAAAACAGGAGGTAAAAGAAGGCAAAAGAAAAACTTAAATAGTAACAGATCAAATGAAACGATAAGTAAATCAGTACATAGCTTCTTTTAAATTCAATGATTTACTTACTTACATGTATGTAAGTAAGTAAATCATTGAATTTAAAAGCTGTAGGTTAAAAAGGTTTTTTAAAAAAAATATTAACATAGTGTGGGCATCACACATTATTGATGTCAGATGACTGGTAAAGGACCAGAATGTACCTGGGCCTATATTGTTTTTTATTGCATGCTAAAACAAACTACTCTGTTCATATTCTGTGTCTTGTGGATTGAATGTTCACCTGGATCACACAGAAACTAAGGTTGATGATGTTATAATACAATTATGAAAACCATTGTTGTTCTGATATTTTCCCACAGGATAACAACAAATTTCAGAACAAGTTCTGGACATTTGCACTCATATACACAGAGGAAACAGAAATAACAGGCATACATTTACAAAAATGAACAGCAAGGATTATTCCACAGTGTATTCTCTACCGTCTATTTTAAAAACGGATTTGTAATTGGCCTAATTAGCCTAATAAGAGAAGACCAATACTCAAGATGAGTTCATCGTTGCTGATTTAATTACAGCCTGAGTGTGTGGGACTGGTGAAGTGGCCACAATCCCTTTCTCACCTCACACTTCATTATAATTAATCTAAATACAGAGCCTCTGTCTGGATTCCATTCACTTGATTTAAATTCAAAGTGTCCTTTCCTTACATAAGACCTGGATGAGATGAAATCACCTGTGCTGTATCATCTGTATTTTACGTTTAGATTCTAACCCTAAATCAGGGTTAGAGGTTTTTTTTCTTATTTGTGCTGCTCTAATTCAACAATTTGTTACTCGGCTCATGTGGTGGATAATGGGTTCATATTTTTCATTATACAGATAAAAAAGACACTGATTTACGTGTATATGATCTTGATTCCCATTCTCTGTATGTTTTTTGAGTGTTTTTGACACTGGCAACAAATGTCAGTCACAGTGTGATTACAGGATTAAATTGAATTACTGCTCTAAATGGTTGCTGTTAAAATGGTCATACATGTTATTAAACTGAGTATTGGGTAACATGTGGGTGTATTTCTTATATAATGGTTGCATTATGTACAAGTTTAATGAGACTAAATACAATTTATGTGAAAGAGTGATATGTGTTATGTTTGAGATTAATGCTTTGACCCCAGATGATTGGATTCAAAGGTATCCTACTGCCATCTAGTGGCGAAAGATAATTGCATTTTCTGGTGGTGAAGTGTAAGCTCTCTCTGATCTGGCAATCAGCAGAGCTGTTACTAGGGTCTCTGGGGGCCCTGGGCAAAAGGGGAACCTCCTTGCGTTTTCCTCTGTAGTATACAAACAACCTGGTGACCATGCTGTAGGGCTGTGTCAGTTATAGGCAATTGCCTAATGAATAGAAGCTGCAGTTGCTTCCTTTGCTGACTGTGTGGCAACAGAGAGGAGTCACCAATCATGCTAATATTTTTTTTATAGCTTTTATATCTACAAACATGTTTCTTTCTTTTTAAAAAAACAAAACAAAAAAAAAACAAGAAACATTTTGATTGATTTGTGAATGTGCCATTTTGCTAGTATTAAAATCAAGTTAATAAGGTAATAATGTTTGTTTTTGTTGAAGGGTAAGAAGGAAGCCAAATAATACATTTACATATGAAAGAGTAAAAGGTGCTGACTTCTTAAGTCACAACCAAAATAAAGTGAGAGATTGGCAGAATGAACAGTCCACATGGATTTCACTTCCTTCACCAGTGGTATAAGGTCCAGGTCTTTGTCCAGTTCAGGTTTAAAACCAGCTTGTTCCTGTAAAAGGCAGTATTTGGGACACAGATGACATCTTTTTGGAACAAAGCACAAATCTCACAATAACATGTCGGTTTTTATATTTGAAACATATGGTCACAATAGGATCCAACCAATCATGCTGACTATATTACGTTTGAACCAAACTTGAACTAAAAGTATGAAAAAATGTGCATTTTAAACAGAAAACGCAGTTTGGAATTGGAAATGTAGTGTATCTAATCTGCCTTGCTCAGATGAAAGGCAGTTGAAATTCCCCACTACAGATCAAAGCTACAAGGATGGATGATCTCCATTAACTTATGGGGGAAACACCAGGAAAGGAAGGAGTAATGTAAGAAATTTTTTCAGGTTTCTGAATTTTTGTAACAATTTTTTCTTGATTATGCGCAGAGATGAAGGAGAAATATTAAGAATTGCTCACAAACATGGGGGCCTTCACAACACTCCTCAGCCCTCAAGCTCTAAAGAAAAGAAATTAAAAGTTAAAAGGATAAAAGCACCCAGTAGAGAAAGAAGGGCGACAAATAAACTCCATAGGAGAAGAAGCACAACATGGAAGATTAAGGAGAAGTGGGATAATTGCACCTAAATGCTTATTACAGCAAATAAGAGGAACTATTTCATTTAACAAAGGATTTCAAAAGAATCCACTGAATCTGTAAGCATCATCTTAGGTAGATCACTCACTGTTGAACTCGTCATGTTCTGGTTTTGGTTATTGTGGTCTTCTTCTGTGGGGGTTTAACTGCATCCATGACCACAACACTGCAGAAAATGGCTTCCATCTGATCAATAAGCAGTTATTGGTCATAACTGTTTTGCAGAAAAATCTGAATGATTTAAAAAAAACAACAACATTGATCTAATATGCTCGTCCCTGCTTTTATTTTGAAAAGAAAAAACTCCAGGAAAAGTAACTTTGGGTTACTTTACACTGGTTGCTATGACAACATAAGCACGGGGAGACGCTGAGAAGCCACATCTCCAGTTTGTTTCTATATTTTTTGTCTAATGTCATTGATTTGTGTTCTTTTTTTAAAAAAAAAGTGTAGAATCATCAGTGAGTAAAAATGCCACCGAAAGGTGCCAAAAAGGGCTCATCTAAAAAACCCAACGCAGCGGGAGCCACGGTTGTTACCAAGAATTGGGATGCGGATCTCATCAATGCACCGTTTGAAGAGGTTTGTTATCTCACTGCACTCTTCAAATACTAGACTACACACATCTGTAACTCACTTCTTCCTAGTTAAGATAAACATTTCGTATCTTCACAACTTGAATTCAATGTGACGTCATTTATCCAAGAAAGTGACTTATAATATTTTGATTTTTTTTGTATTCAAATTACATTTATCTTTTAACACACAAAGATATTATTAAATGACATAATTAAAACCGTTGTAAAACTGTTTCCGGTCTCGTGGCGCCACCGGGGGAGAGAAACCTCTGGGGGCTACGCACTTCATTTAAACAACACCTGTAGCTTTCTTCCAGCTGTTTACCTGTGGTTTTTATTTCAACTTAGACCCGCCAGTGTTTACTTACCTGTACTAATAGGAGACCATGTACAACTCTTGGTGTTGACTTTCATTTCGCCGTGTTGTCTCCAGGAGTCATGGCGCGCCTGTGTGTCTTTGGTTGTTGGGGAAAGTCCTGAAGATGAGGAGCTGCTCCAGCCATTAGCCGAGGCTGTGCAGCGACCACTACGCAAACTCTTCTCCGCGTTGACCTGGGACGACACACTCGCTAAGGTATTCTTTGTATTGTTCAAATTGTTCAAAGTGAGACATTTAGCCCCACTCAGTGATATTTGTATTTAACCTATCCCTTATTATAAACCAGTGAACATACACAAACTGGGCGCAGCAGTTTGTGAGGGACCTACAACCCAGTTCCTTTTCTCTTGGCCACAGGCTGTCAAGTACAGTGTCACAGTGAACCAGCATGTATGTATCTATTAATTGAGGAAGCCAAATGGACCTTAACTATCATTCATTTGATGATTTACACTGCCGTGTATGTACTGTAAGCTGTGCTTCTGCGACCTGTCAACATGGGTGCAGTGCAAAAGACACATTGCTGACATCATGAATATGTTGCTTAATAATTCATTCATCATCCACTGATCGACTTAACAGCAAAACAACAACAGTGTGGATGCAACTCTAACCTCTATTGTTGTGTATTTGTCATGTCTGTCCAGGTTCATGATCTGGGGAATCCCAAAACAAAAACCAAACATGATGAGGGTCCCATGTTCCATGAGGTAAGACCAGGATGCCTTATGGTATAATATAGCAGAGAGTCTCTATTTCAAACATTCTTATTGAGCAATAATTCCATAAAACGTTAAAACAGTTATAACAGTGCTCGTTCTTGCAATTAGGGGAGAAAGTAGATATTCAAATCCAGGCAGACAGATAGATAGATACATCTTTAACATTGATAAAGATTTTAATGTCCATGTTAGTTTATTGATTGGTAATGTTAAAGTGTTCCCCCCACCCGTTTGTCATTACATTAGATAATAATTAAATATAAGATTAGATAAAGATAATAATTAAAGTATAGTGTGTAGCCTCATATTTATGTGCTATAGGGCAGCATATCAGTGTCTGAAAACAAACTTTATTTGTGCTATATATATTTATATGTAGGTTACAGAGTCTGCTAAGCTGCTGCTGGATGCAGAAGAGGCAATTCCCTGTGACCTGATAGCGAAATTACTGAAGTTCCAGCTCCTTCAAATCAAAGCCATTGATCAGCAGAGGAGGTTGGCTGAGCAGGTGTGTGTCCCTATATACATGTATATACATATATGTATATATGTGATCTATTGTATGTGTGATTTTGTAACAGCCTTGAACATGCCTTGAACATGTGAAAAGTGAATTTTACTCCTGTAACCTTAACACAAAAGTTCATGCCAACCATTGTATTTACTTGTTACTTGTTACTTTGTAGTATCTTACTAGGACAAAGCTAAACATGTTTATCTTAAAATGTGCAAAACTTGCCTGGGCGGGTTTATTTTACAATTAAGGCTAACAATTTCCCAGAAACAAGGCTTATTTTACTTTTTAGTTTTTTTGCAGTGTGGCTATGGTGTGGCTTGAGCCAATAAGTGAAAGGGGTTAATTGTATTTTCCTTTGAGGAAATCTTTTAGTGCAGTTCTGTGTCATTTGTGTCCTCTTCTGTTTCAGGCAGAGGACGAGGATCTCAATCTGCCTACTGCCACCAAGGCCTCTGACAAAAAGCGAAAGACTCCGCCTCTACAGTCATCCAAGAAAACGAAGCTGAAACGCAGGGATGAGGCTGAGCCTCCTAATTTCAAAGGTGAAATATACTATACTATATAAATAGTAAATAAAACAACTGTTAATTGGCTATGTACTGTAATTCAAGGCAGCAAGTGAGGAAGTGAACCAGCATATGCTCCCTGAAACTGAGGAAACTAAATGGAACTCAGTCACCCTTAATGCATTTTTTTTTTTTTACACCTGTGATTTTCCTACTGCGACCTGTCAAAATGGCTGTATTGTAGCGTAATAAGTAAAGGAAAACATGTACAAAACATTGAGTTTTACGGTATGTAAATGTTATTTTTTTTTTTGGTAAATGTATATTGTTTTGTGTTTGTCTGTATGTGAACACAGCTGATGAACCAGAAGATGGTCCTGAGCACTACATCCTGGTGCTGGGCTTTCACCAGCCTCACCTGATTAGGATCCTGGACGCCATCGGTGTACACGTAACGAATGTCATCAAACTGTGTTCAGAGCACGGGAAAACTTGTGAGGTGCAGCAGGAGCAACACGCCTCTGAGGACAATAAGCAGCCGAGCAACCAGAGCACATCTAGTGCAGGTGAAGGACTAACTTGTTCTCATCCCGAGAGTGTCGTATACCAATGCTCTGTCATGTCCTTCTGCATCACCCTACAGATGCACAAGGTATCCTTCCACGTCTGAAAGAGATGCACCTGGCTCTCAATTGACTCCAATGTAAACCCACTGGTGGCACATTTAGATGCCTAGGGCAGAGCAGCGGTCAAATAAAAGTATGAGATTATGTTTAGGGACGAGGATAGGACTAAGGGGGGTTAGAATAAAGGCCATTTATACTCTATATTCATCTGTTTTACGTCCATCCATCCCATACATTATCTCCGTCTCTACCCTACATACTACCCTACTGTGCATCTTGCTTTGTTATGGACATTACGCAATACTTCTAGAGGGCAGTGCCAAGTTGCAGGCATCAACAAACATGGTGACCATTGAAGAGGTCATTTTATTGTGCTCAATCTGTCAAAATAGACAGAAACATAAGCGGACCACTGTAAGATGTCCCATATAGTTCGATGTTATTCCACACCATCTTACAGAGATGCTCTTTGAAACTTTCTACCATTTCCGCCGTCCATCATCGTAAGCTCTGTTGCGACATGCAACAGAGCGGATGAAATTAATGCAAAGTATGGATGAAAGGCTCCGCCTGTTTCTGCCTTTTGCCCATCTTTTGAGTATAAATGGGCCTTTAGTGGATATTCACTGTTGGCTTACACTCAGACAGACTTTTATTTTCATTAATATCATCTACGTGACCAAGCTCACAGTGACGTTAAAGTATGGATAGACACTCAGGGCAGCTGGGGGCGTCTCAGACGTGGAAGGATCTGAGTGGCAGCATATGATGCTCTCTGAATGAGAACAGACTGGAAGGACTGTCTGTATTTGTGTGTTTATATAAAGAGAGAGAGAGAGAGACAAACACACAGGGAGAGAGACACACACACAAGGAGATAAAGAGAAAGACAACACAGAAAATACTGGTGGACACTGAAAGTGCACAAACGTACACAAGTCAGGGAGGGCAAGAGAGAACACAAACTCACATAGAGAGAAGGAGGGAGAGAGAAACAGTGTCTGCACACACACAGAGGGAGAGAGAGAAACAGCATGTGCTAAGAGTGTCTACGTACATACATACCTACTATACACTGATGACACTATTATATACACGCATAAACATATATATACTATATAGCAAGGGTGAGCTCAGCATGGCGAGGGAGCGGAGCGTTTGAAAATTTGAGGTAAAAATGCTGAGGCTTTTTGAAGGACCATTATGGTGACTCATAAAGTAAAGCAAGTAACTCAAAATGGGCAAGTTACATTAAACAACTCTGTATTACAGAAAACATGGGTAGCAGCTGGGGTTACACATTAACAAGAAACATCTTTTTTGGCAAGAACAATATAATTAGGCATGCACCGAAATGAAAACTGTCGGCTGAAACTGAAAATCAGGACACACTTAGCTGAAAACCGAAAGAAATGATTATGCCAATTCTGTACCATTGTGTTTTTTAATCTAATTTTGTTGTTATGGCTGGGACCGTGTGCACTTATCTCACTAAAGTCAAGGCATTGCAATTATAGTATATTATATTATAGAGTGTGCCCCTCATCTGGTGCAGACCGAAGGGCCTTTTTTATTCTGAGCACTGCTCCTGCACTGTGGCAAGTTTCGCTTTTCCGCAAAGAGACTTTCCACCGTGTACTCACATCTTGTTAGAACCGTTTTATTGGTCTTCCAAACTGATCTTGGACAGACTCTGTAAGCGGGTATAGACAGGCGCGTGCTGGCCGCAGTTTTTGCATGCATCATCACAACATTGTTTCGGTGGTTTTGTTTTGGTGATAAAAGTCTTTCGCTGAATTTTCGGTGCATCCCTAAATATAACATCTTTATCGGCAAAACAATATAACCGTAATAATGATTTCGTATTTGATAGTGTCCTTGTTCCCCAGTTTAGAAAAAACCCTGATATATATACTGTGTATATATATATGTGTATATATGTATATATTAATATTAATAAATAATTCTCATAAATCACAGACTCAGCCAGTGAGAGGGAGGCTGCACCTGCCAGGACACTGGATCTCTTCTGGTCTGGTCTAAGACCTGTTCTGTTAAGCGCTCCATTGGAGTCAGAGCTGCACAATTTGGCTCAGCTCTGCTACACTGTCCCTGATCTCCAACCTCCATCGAACTCAAATGACCCTGACTGCCCGGTAATATATACAGTATATATGTTTTTTAAATTATTTATTTACTATCATAAAACCTGTCCCCTGCAGTTTAAATGTTTTGTTTCCTTTTGCTATTTTCATTATTCTGATGCTGTGTTTTTCTCAATATCTGTGCCTCACTATTAGGAATGGAACGAAATAACATTTTCCCGCCATGACCAGAATAATTGCCATTTGCGACTGAAAAAATATGTTTAAATATATATATTTTTAGATTCTTAAACTTAAACAGGCTTTGCCTTATGGCAGAAGTATAGAGTTAAGAAAAATAAAGATCCTAATAGGTCATGATGAAAGATTCAGCTACTCATTGTTGGCACCTTAGAAAACAAGGCAATCAGATTTTTCGGAGGGCTGCGGTGCTGGAATTGACGTACTGAGGGCCGGCTGCCAATGAAAAGCCAGAGCCGGCAACTATTCCCCAAGCTAGAAGTCCTGAAGTTTTCACTACAGTAGAGGATTTTGAAAGAAATCTCAGGAAAGTGGAAGAGACGGCTTCTAAGTATGTCACGTACAAGAAACAACTAAATTTCGGGGAAAAGAGCACCTTGGGGTTTAGGGTTAGGCATGGAGAAGAAGTGAGGTTAGGGCCAAGATGACCTGGTAAGGCCATATAACAAGTAAAAAAATGTCACGGTAAAGGCTATATTTCGTAGGCGTCGACGGCTATATTATTAGAAGAAAAATCAGTCGGAACAAGGCCTTTCTACACGGAAACCTACTCACTGTGTGTGAGTAGGTTTTCTCCAGGTTCTCCGGTTTCCTCCCACAGTCCAAAAACATGCAGATTTGGGGATTAGGTAAATTGGACACTTTAAATTGACCATAGGTGTGAGAGTGAATGGCCCTGTGATGGAATGGTGAACCCCGACCTATCGCCCTATGTCAGCTGAGATTGGTACAGAACGACCCACGACCCCCATGTGGAGCATAAAGTGGTAGAAGATGGATGGAATATTGTTGATTGTTCCATTGCTACTTACTGTACATTCAACTGTACGCTGCCTTTGATATATATATATATATATACTGTATATATATATTGTTATCTGTGTGTGGTATTACAGTGTGTCCAGCTGGAGTTGGGAAGCCGAATCTTTGACGGCATTGCCAGGCTCATCTATGACGGTGTGGACTGGCGCCAGCAGCATCAGCACTTTCTAGACAGCATCAATCTCATCCATATACCCTCTGTTGCTGTGTTGGATATTCAGCCCTCAGAGGTACACACACTCACACGCCAATCAGCAATTTGTTATTCACAGGGCTATGGAAGACGAAACCTGACTTATGTATGTATAAATAAATAAATAAATAAATAAATGTATAAATAAATACAGAAATAAATAAATAAATGAATACATAAATACATAAATAAATGCATAAATAAATGAATGAATAAATAAATACAGAAATAAATAATTTCTGTTCACCTACGTTTATTTATTTCTGTGTCCATATGCTAATGATGTAGGAGGTCCTAACCTGAGTCAACACCATGATTGGTTACAGGAGTGCATTTATTTATTATTGGAGTATTTATTCATACATTTATTTATTTATTTATTTCTGTATTTATTTATTTATATATACATTTATGCATTTATTTATACATAAGTCAGGTTTCGTCCTCCATACAGGGCATGCTGACCTCTTTAATTCAGAGCATTATTGTGTTATGTCATACTCAATGCTACCACTGTATGTCTGTACACGGACACTACTACTTTAGAAAAAAACCTGCTAGCAGAGGATGGTTTCGATCCATCGACCTCTGGGTTATGGGCCCAGCACGCTTCCGCTGCGCCACTCTGCTCATGGTTCACCACATTTCCATTCAAAAAAGAATGCTGGAATTCCACTCTGTCATTGTCAGAGTTTGCAGGGAGTCCTGTTGTTTGTTGTAGTTCTCCCTGCAGATCAGTCTATTTCCAGAATTTTTTGTTAAAATTACAATTAATTGATCTGTTGATTAACTAAGCAAACAAGAAACTTTGTATATATTTGCTTATAAAAAAATGCAGCTACTCACACTCAGTATGTATTTATTTTGATTGCAGAAAGGCTGCCTTCTGCAACCAAAACTATTTCTGGGCTACAAATCAAATCCTGCACAGGCCGGCCAGCTGCCAATAGTTGTAGAGGATTTTAGCATTATTTGGAGCAAAGCTCCAATTTCGAATCCCACCTCACCCAAATGTAACTTCCTGAATTTTGTTCATAATACCTTTCAGCAATGTGTGTTTATACTTCAAGGACAGTACATTTACTACTTCATTTATTGATATTAAATGTTAATATAATAATACTGCCTTTACATGCTGGTTTTGGCTAAGATTGAACTGAACCTATATAATAACAACAATGATAAACTTATTTCTGTAGCATATCGAATGAATAAAGTAACACAATGTTTTAAGCCTGTAATCAAGAAAAAATGTTGACATAGTTCACTATACAAATGAAATACTAGTTTCTAAATATTATGCTCCAGTTTGACTTATGATGGACCGATATTAAGGCACAAGGTAGTTTTTTGTAGAGATATGTACATCTTATTAACATGTGGATATAAAACATTTGACAATTTTTTATTATTATTATAAACCCTCTCAAGGAAATACAGCCACAGCAGTGTTGGCACGAATACTTTATTTGAAAACAAAACTAAATTATAAATATAAAAACAGATACTAATTACATAAATATACAGTAAATACTACTACAAACATAAAGCCTATACATTATTGCTTGAATTCATTTGAATTAATTTATTTAAATATCTACTTCGTCTTCTCTGCAGCACATCTGATGTATCTGCCTCATAAAAGTCAGACTGTTGAAACCCCCCCCCCCCCCAGGTCATAGGTCATCTCCCTAACCAAGCCCTGTGTCTTGTACCGGGAAAACCCTTTTGCAGGGCAGTAGATATACTTCCCTGTTACATCAGGGAACCAGGCATGAATATGAGGGCTGTCGGGCCCCTGCTTTACAGGCTGGCGACAGAACCTGCACAAATGCTGACTTCCTCTTTAAAGGGTTACGTACAGCATGTGACCCTGGCCACAGACCCAACGCATCGAGCTCATTCCTCATCCATATGTTCTGCTGATGGGATCAGTTCTACTGGGCATAGCAGAGCTGTAAAACACATAACACACTATGACATACAGTAAACACAACAAGAGTAAAGAGATCTGGGTATAAAAAGTTTGATTCAGTTATTTGCCAAATAAATAACAATAGCATTTTTAGTTTTTAACAAGTTTTGCACTGTATATACAATACTGTAACACCAATTATATAGATAATAGATGGATAGATAGATATCACTGTAACATCTATGACTCATATTTAAATAATAGTAAATAACAACGTTCATGTTTCTGGACACTGTCAACAATATCACCTGACAAACCTGGAACCAGTTGATATAAAACAGTCTTCATACATCTGAATAAAAAGCATTAATTCATGATTTGAACAAAAAAGCTTCCACTTACTTTGAAAAGCTCAAAAAGTTCGAAAAATATGTCGAGGAACGTGAAAAAGACACTGTCCTCTGTTACTCTGCTGCTGCTGTGCCACCACTCAGAAGAGACCGTCTTTTTACTGTTAAGCCAAGCGGGAAACAGCGCCCCCTAAAACCTATTTGTGGTCAAAAGTATATTACATCCGTAATGGTTTAGCATTACCATAGAGAATGAATGCGAAACGTGTTAGGGCCGTTTAGCTAAAGACCTGTCGATTCAAGAAGCTGCTTGTTGCATGAAGCACAGCACCACAAGCTTTGCTAACCTGGCTGTGTAGTATTTACTATATTAAAAGGTATGACTTAACCATGTATGTGTGTTTCTCTTGTCAGGGTGTGTCGACCCGTTTATCCGTGACTCTAAACTCAAAGAGGATTGCGGTTCAAGGTTGGGGAGTAATCTTTCTCTGTACTTTGGGAAAATGCTGGTGTTTGTAATTTAAAAACTAGGCTGACATGCTTGTCAGCCTCTTTGTTTTCTTCCTTTCTCTCTTTACTGAGACTGAGCTGCCTCATCTCTCTGCAGATGTGGACATGCGTTATTACAGCTACCTACTGAACCTGGTTCCACCTGAGGCTTGCTCAGTTCCCCTTATTTTGGACTGTATGCTACAGCAGGTATGTTTGTGCGTGTACACGTTTGTCTGACCAAGATGTTTATCATTTATTATGTTTATGTTTATATTTGCTGCTGTGACACTGTAAATGTCCCCACTCAGGGAATGTGTGCATATATATTTTGTGTTAGGATAAAGTCTTATAAAGTCTTAAAAAATTATTTATAAGCTTGACTGAAATATTGATTTGATTTATATTGTGATATATGCCAGTATCGACTTTCATAAAAAAGTATTTTGTGATAAGATAAGATAATAACAACCTCTTTGGGAGCGGTGATTAAAACCTGATATCTCCTTCTTGTGAATCTGTCTTCAGGTGGTGATTTCCACAGAAAGGTTGGACCAAACGCAGTCTCGTGTAGCTTGGAGAACCAAGTCTCACAGTGGTCCCTGGTTAGACCCTCAGTTGGCCGCCTTCATGCTGCAGAACTTCCTGCCCCTGGTGCACACAAGCGATCAGAGGAGCAGAATGTTAAACAGCTTAGTCAGTGTTGTGCAGAGAGAGGAAGACAAAAAGGTACAGTAAAAACATGTGTGTGTACATACACAGTATCAAAACATGACACGGCAATTTTACTATATATGAAGCATTGGTGGTTCAGTGGTAGAATTCTCGCCTGCCACGCGGGAGGCCCGGGTTCGATTCCCGGCCAATGCAACACATGCTTTTTAGACGGGGAGTGGAGGGTTGGTCTACTGATGACCAGATGAAAGCCGGTTTCATATTTCAGGCTTTCGGCTAGAACACGAGACAGAAGAAAGGCACAATAGCTGCTCCCCCTCCTCCCTCTGCTCCGTCATGGTGGGAGGGAATGCTTTCTCTTCAGCACACAAACTGAAGCGGCGGTGGTTGTGATGTGAAGTGGCAGGAGCTTGGTAGCGTGTACGGGAAGCATATAATGGGAACTCATTCTCCTCTTTCTTTGCTGCTTATTTACTCCCCAGTCATTTTTAAAATGTTTATGAAGACATAATGTGAAACAGGAAACATTCAATATATTGTAAGGATTAAATTGAGATGAACATTGAAAAAAAAGATAAGAACTGGATTCCTAAAACCTCAGCATGTAACACAAAAGATAATGTATATATTTATTATAAATATGTTGAAAGCCTTTTTGAAAAATTTGGGGGGGTGGGGGGGATATATTAATATTATTATTATTATTGTCAGGGAAAGTGTGTTTTATTTTATTCCAGAGAATTAAATGCAACACAGTAAATTTTAGCTGATCCATAAATACTTACAATACACAGTATGTCCAGCAGATGGTGCTATAATCACAATTATAGAAAAAAGTATTATCACTTTTGATGATGATTATGACACAAACTGGATTTACAGGCACAACAAAGTACCGTATTTTCTGGACTATATGTCGCACCAGAGTATTATTGTCAAAAAATACGTCATGAAGAGGAAAAAAACATCTTTCTAAGTCACATTTATTTTTAAAACATTTATTTCATAAGAATCCAGAAACAAACATAAATCTGGAAAGACTACTCAGTTAGCCTACACAATAGCCTGACGAACATAGGCTAAAATTATTAACGTAACAGGTTAACATTAACGTTAACGTGGCAGTTTCTGACACATCTTGGTCCGTGCTCTGATTGACAGGTGGTTGCGTTGCATGAAGCAATAGCAAATCATTTATTTTCATCTCCTTGGCACGTAACTGCACCGTTGATAAGCCCCAAGAACCCATTTGTGGACTCGTTCCTCCAGCTCTGGCCATCGCGCTTTCAGGCTGTGATTATCCTTCTTTGATTTTTTCATAGAAGTAAGAGTTACCTCTGCTTTCCCCAGTCCCTGACAAGTTTTTCACTCACTCCAAACTTTCTTTCTGCTGCTTGATTACTGTTTTCGGCTGCATACCTTATAATTTGCAGTTTAAATTCTGCAGTATTCGTCGCTTCTAAATATAGGTCGCATGGCCAGCCAAACTAAACTAAAAAAGCGTGACTTATAGTCCGGAAAATACAGTACCTGTTTATTGGAACTGTAAAACTCAGTGAAGATTTCATTAACCTGTCCAGATTTTACAAGCTCAAGCACTGCATATAATGAAATAATTTGTTAATTTGTTAATTCTTTTCTGTGTTAGGGACTAGTGAACAGGTTTGGAGCAGAGGAGACTCAAAGCAATGCTGATCTTCCTTTGGTCATCAGACACCATGATGAGAGGGCATTGCGCTTGAGGGACGTCAGTGTATGTTGATTTTTTTTCTGTTTCCATATTAAAAACTGATATTACTGTTTTGTTAAAATAATCTCATCAATATTTTTCATAATCTTTTCATTCTTGATTAATCTGGCGATTATTGTCAGTACTAATCAATCACTTGTTTGGTCCACAAAATGTCAGAAAATGTTTATCTGTGTTTACCAAGCCTTGAAATAGAATTAAGAAACCAAAATGAATCAACATTAATGATTTCTTTGTTACATGCACCAAAGACATTAGAAAATATTCACATTTAAGAGGTTGAATACCACTGAAACAGTTGAATTGCTTCCAATTTGAATTTGTCACAAGAGTTGTCTGTAGGACTTAGTAATGGCTCCACACATGTGTTTGTCAAGTGTGTTTACTTGTCTTCCTCAAAGGCTGTTCAGGGTTTTGATCCAACACAAGTGGAGTCGTCCATAATGAAGCTGTCTCCAGTTTGGGAGATGATCCAGTCTGCTGCTCATCCAAGAAAGAGCCTCTCTACCTGGATGTCCATCAAACAGCATTTGCAACATGACAGCAAACATGGTCAGTCCACCTCAGTTAAATTTATCCTTTGCTGGTTGTTAAGTTTGTACCAACTAAATGCTTTTTGGCTATATCTATCCAATAAATAAATTACCATACATGTACATGGATCCATTTCACACAATATACTAATTTTTGCCCCATATAGCTGACATCCCGCAACCATGATAATGCCATTTTTGCAGGCAACAACATTGTTCACGTACATAGACATATATAATGGATTACAACATACATATAGTGAACATTACTGTATTTTAAGACACAGTGACATTAAATGGTCACTACAGTTTTGCCAACCAGCAACTGTGATGCCATTTTCAGTGTCCTTACCGACTTCAACCTAAATATCTGGTTTATTTTACATGCTTTCATGTGAAGTTTAAACATTCTCTGGAGTAGAATGAGGGAAAGTTTAACAGAAAGTTGAAGATGTAATGCTGCAGGTATAATGTCAACTGCAGCTATACTCGTGAAAAACACCATATATTCACGCTGTCTGGTTCTGTGATTTTTCCCGCTTGATCTCTGCAGATTTAAAGTGTATTTGGAACCCGTTTGAAAGGGGCACCGGTGCTGTTCATTTTTCAAACTGAGTCACGTGACGTCTGAAGCTCTATACAATCCATTAGATAGAGAGAAGAAAAAAAACTACACAAAACTAACAGTACTCTAAGTCTAATTTATAATCTCTGATTATTTTACATTTTAATTATGTTTTGGAACTCCACAGTGACATACACAATTTTAATTAACCAAATCTGAAATACATCTATAAGGGAGAAGGCTTTTATTCTTAATTTGAAAAAGTATTTCCAATTATTTTGACTACAAATTTGAAGGTGTAGGACTTGAAATGAATACTTATAGGAAGATGTTGTTCAGTCATGTCAGGGCCTGAGGTGGAGCGTCTGTTTCATCAAAGTGTGTTTGAGGCTATGACATTGACAAGGCTGGACCAGAATGGTGAACTACCGACTGCTGCACGAACACTGGAAACACTGGAGCCAACACAGCAGCAGAAACCCACCATAATCCCTTGGGACAACCCTCTGTTATATGCTAAAGTGCAGCTTCACAACCCACAGAATAAAGGTTTGTTGATTGATTCATTTACTCTGCTGATGTAGTTGTCCTGCATACAGGAAATTGCAAGTCACTTCTCAATCAATGAACCAATCTTTATTTATATCGCAGTTTTTAAACATAAAATGCAACACAAAGTGCTTGACATAACCCCACCATCCCATCAGTCACCTACTGTAGATACATTCACACATCTTGATAGATACAATTTAGACAAAGGAGTAACACTATGATATAAAAAAAGATGTAGAAAATTAATCGGATAAAATAATTAAATCAATAAATGAAACAGTTAGATAAAATACAATACTAAAACAAATACATAAATAAATGCCTATTAAATAGCATAAACACACTAAAATATAACTAAACTAAATAGGAATTCAATTGAAGGTATCATCACTCTGTTCTAAGGCTGAAACAATTATTTGATTAATCGATTATATTAGATGACTAAATTAATGTTTTCAAGTTTTTCAGCTTCTTTAATGCAAATATGTTCTGGTTTATAACAAAAAAATATAACAAAGAAATTACTTGAAACTGAATCAGGAAAACATTTGAGAACATAATTTCCAGGTTTTCTGACATTTTATGGACAGAACGATTACTCGATTAATCGAGAAGATAATCCACAGATGAATCGATAATGAAAATAATCTTTAGTTGCAGCCATACTCTGCCCCCACAGTCCCTCACAGTTGTAGCCCATAATAAGAAAAAGAAGCCTCACTGTAGGTCTCTGTTGTGACTTTTGGAAACATTTGGCGTATTTCCACCGGCTCTACTCTACTCGCCACGCCACGGTTTAAGTAGCGTTTCCACTAGCATAGTTAGCTAAGTTAGCATAGGTACTATTTTTAGTACCTGCTCTGGCGAGGTTCCAAAAGCATGCTGAGTAGGTACTATGCGATGATTGGTCAGACTGCCGGCCACTGACTGCCAGAGTGCCGTCACAGGAAGAGACGGCCGACCCAAAATCAAGCAGAACAGTGCCAAACTGTAGATCGGTTAAAACTACTTGACAATCCTAAAACGTGGGTTAATCTGCAACAACTACCAGGAGTCTGGTGTAAAGTCACTAATCACTCGTGTGTGTGTTGCGTATAAAACGGAGTCACCGCAGTTTCACGCAGCCGTGCAGCGATGACTCCGCCCACGTTGAGTAGGTACTTTTTATTGTAGTAGAGATGCAACCTAATCGTACCATGTCGTGGCGAAGCGAGTAGAGCCGGTTAAACTTTAACCTAACAGCCCTCAAGAAGGCTGAAAGGGTATTCTGGCTGAAAGATGAGAAGGAACAAGACCATTATAAGCTTTAAAAACAAAAACAAAAAAACTGTTTTAAAATGAATGAACAGAATCAATTACATTTATTCTGAAGCATAGAGGGAGCCAGTGCAGGGACTTTCTGGTCCTCAACTTACGTGCATCAGTGTTTTGTAACAGCTGAAATGATCTGATTTAAGAAAGCTGAGTGCAATCACATCTCTGAGCTGTACATCTGACAGTATCTCATTTGTATTTCAGCATTTCTCACAGAGGAACCTGGTAATGCAGAGGTATTGTTAACATCTTTGTACCATTATCACATTTCTGTAGACTGTAATGAGAAAGCTCTTGTTCTGTTTTCCGCCCACTATTGTTTCATGTTTCGTTTTGTTTTTCCTCCACAAGTTCAGTGAGAGAATAAGTTGTGATGTGGAGCTGTCAGACATCCAGCGCTATCGGCTGAGATCTCTGCATGACTGGTATTATGCTGAACACCACAGTGTTTCTGTCTTTCCACAGGTGATCTTTTGTTTTCTTTGTCACTCTCTAATAATTTATTTTTCAGTAAACATTTCTAAGAACAAGCCAGACATGGGTTCACAAGAAGAAAAGAACAAATTAAAACATTTCACACTAAACTAAATCCAGACACTTAACGACTGAACACTTCACCCACCCTTCATCTTGTAAGCAGTTCATTTAGTCTAATTTAGACTTTTGTATGGGTCTCTGCTTTAGACCTTAGAATATAAATCAGTGTATCACGTATAACGAGTCACTGATCCAGGCTTGGAGGATCACATTTCAAGCAGTTCCTTGTAACTACCTTTTGCATGAAAGTATCAAAAATTCTGAGAAGATAGTTGGAAACATGGCACCAGGTATCACACCCAGGGCACAATCTTGGTAATCTTGAAACCAAATATAGCCACAAGAATTTTAAGGACTCTATCCCACTTGTGTATTTTCAATGTGAGGTGTCATAAAAACCAGATTAGGTTCTTCCATCCAAGAGTCCCGGTTGGAACAAGGGCGTTTCTGCATGGAGTTTGTATGTTCTCCCTGTGTGTGCGTGGGTTTTCTCCGTGTTCTCTGGCTTCCTCCCACAGTCCAAAAACATGCAATATGGGGATTAGGTAAATTGGTCCCTCTAAATTGACCATAAGTATGAATGTGAGAGTGAATGGTTGTTTGTCTCTATGTGTGGCCCTGTGATGGACTGGCAAACTGTCCAGGGTGTACCCCGCCTATCGCTCTATGTCAGCTGAGATTGGCACAGCACCCCCCTGAGGATAAAGCAGCAGATATTGAATGGATGGATGTTTGGTCCATAAAATGTCAGAAAAGGTTGAAAAATGTTGATCGGTATTTACCAAACCTGGAAATGATGATGTTCTTGAATGTCTCGTTTGTCCACAAACCAATATGATTCAGTTCTAATGATATATTTGTCATATGGAGCAAAGAAACCAGAAAATATTCTCACCCAAGAAACTGAAAAAAACAGAAATCTTGTTTTAATTATTGAAAAAACACTGGATGACCAAAATTGTTGATTTAGAAGAATCGTATTCAATTACTTTTCCCATTTGAAGTTGACTTAATTAACTGAATTCAATGTAACTCTTTTAAGTCCACAAATTGTTATTTTTGTCTGAATTACCTTCTCAAGGGGGCTTTTAGTGTGAAATGCAAGTACAATGTGTCAAAGAAAAGCCAATCACTTTTGTATTCAGGGAAATGTCATTAATAACATTTTGTCTGGATTCAAACCCCCAACTTCACCCTTATTTTTTATAATTTCACTTAATTTTTGTATTACTTAACTAAGATGGCAGCCCATGGATGAGTGGAAGGGAAATGAGCTTGTAACCAGATTCAAATCCCCGCCAGGTCAAGGGTTGGGATACCCCTGAGCAAGGTTCCCAATGCTCATGATTCATTGTTACTCGAACACTCGAGTTACTTGTTACTTGACCCCAGCCCCGGGTGCCACATCCAATGTACTCCTAGTACCTCTAGAAAGGGAGAAGCCAAAAGAAAATAACCAAAATAAATAAGGTTAACTTAAATCAGATTTAGGTGTGATTGTTATACGTGTGTTAATTTTTTTCTGCATAGGTACTCCAGGTAGCCTCGGAAGAATACCTGTGCCTCGACACCTTCAGAGGAAGCCTCAACAACGTCCTGTACATTTTTTGCCACAGTCCCACACGTTCTGATCACCAGTGCAAGGAGTTCTGGGATGTGGCCCTTCACACTGATGTCAAGTTCAGGTCAGAATTAATATTTTGTTGTCCTGTGATGATGTTTTTTGTATGTAAGAATGCAGAAGAACAACAACTCTGTTATCTTTTTGATAGGACATATCTGGAAAATGTAGCTGATACTATTTTGGACTGGACAAGAGAGGAGGAGTCAAAGAGAATGGCATTGCAGCTTCTCAGTGCTGAGTCTCCAAAGGGTGCTGTAGCTGTCAACTGAAGAATCTGATCATGAGAGTGTGCTTAATAACCTTTATTTACAAATATGATATTTGATTTCTTCCTGAATTAGATGAAAACTCGGAATCTACAGATGATGAGGACTCTTTGGATCCATTCATCAGGAAGGACTCCCTGAAAGTCAGCACCAATCAACATCTAACACATACATACTCACTTGTAATAATCACACAAAAAACGAGGAAGGCTCCTGGAGATGCAAAGAGATGGTATATGTCAGGCCTATTCAGGTAGCGGCCAACTGGCCAGATATGGCACACGCTCTTAAATGAAGCTGACTTTATGATAAGTCTCTAGAGCAATTGAGTCTCAATAGCTCTCATCTGATTTGGGTCTGTACGTCATGTGACGCATGCAACAAGTGTCACTCACGCCTTCATGGGCGGGACAGGTCAGAGACACTTGCGTTACTGGAACTGCGCATGCAACAAGTCACTCACGCCTTCATGGGCGGGACAGGTCAGAGACACTTACGTTACTGGAACTGAACTGACAAAGTGTATTGTGATGTCATTCGCCAAGGTAAAGCAATGCAGAGTTGACTTCGTCAGTTCCAGAAAGAATCGACAAAGAAATTTTTATTTACTTAACCAGCAAGTACAAGCACCAAACCGATGTGTTTAATGTGCAATGCATTTCTGTACTAAAAGAGTTGCATTAACTTAAAGAGCACAAGTCAAATCATGGCTCTTTTTGTGCCAGTTTTCCCGAGGGCAGGGAGAAGTTGGGGAGGAACATCCTGGCAAGAGTAGGTTTATTTATGAGACTGTTGAAGATACTTTAGGTTGGGCCCAAAAACTCACCAGCTATTTTCCCTTTTGGCACACCCACTTCTGAAGTTGTATATCCCTGGTATATGTTTTAACAGTCACTTAAATGTCAAGCAGAATACGCACCCTCATTTGTTCTTTACATTACATCTGTCCCATGTGAGTGCAGCACACCAAGAGGAAAGAAAAAATAACATTGTTCTAGTTTAACTCCCAAACTCCCACAAAAAGAAACTAACAGTCCAAAAAAAAAAATGAAGTGCTTCACAAAGTTCTTCAGAAAGTAAAGCAAAATGGCTGCTAACAGGTTGGAGTATGACTGATAACACAAAGAAGTTTATTCAATTTGACAGAATAAACTTCCTTCCCTCAGTCAGGGCAAAAGTTACGTACTGCAGATTTAAGACTTTCAATTCAAAAAACTCAAACTCGGCTTGGTTGTTTATTATTTCCAAAAAAATGGAATGTGGCCATATTGACTTCTTTAAATATGCCATGCTCAATCACTCTCTCTCACACTTTCACTGCATTTTGTTTGCATGTTACAGGCCTGGAAGTTGGAGCAGGAGCGGCTAAAGGAGGAGGAGGAGGCCAAGAAATCAAAAAAGGTGAAGATGCCAAAAGGCAAGCCACCGAAGGAGGAGACTAAAAGTAATAAAAATTTGACTGGTAGCAGGAAGAACAGACCAGAGTCGGCAGACAGCTCAGGGGAGAAGCTCACTGAGCTCACTACTACTTCGGTGCCCCCTTTACACAAAACCTATGGCCAGCTTGAGACACAGGAGCACTGCAGTGTGAGTGCACTTATACACACACACACACACACAGAGAAAAATGTGTATCAGATGCTTTTGTTTGCAAAAGAAAATAAAAAGTAGGACATAGATATTAGACCATTGGTTATGTTTATTTAAAACCAACACATCTTTTTTGTGTGTTTTTGGTGTGGATTTGTAGGGCTTCACAGGTTACAGCATGAATGGGATGATGATCCATGTGTCAGGTCGTCTCCAGTACCTGTTCCCTTCAGATGGAGGGAAAATCACTGTGGAAAATATCAACTACGTTGAAGGTACAGAGACAAACCTGGAGGCTTGTGGGACAGCTGGAGCCAGTCCCAGCTGACATAGGGGGAAAGGTCGGGTCACACTGTGGACAGGTCACCACTCAGTTGCAGGGTTAACACACACATGAATGAATGAACAACCTTTCTGTATGTAGTTTGAATATTACTTAAAATGAAGGTTTTAGAAGGTTTTGCTACTCTCTGGACACAAACACAGAGTACCCCGCCTTTCGCACCTATGTCAGCTGGGATTGCTCCAGTGGCCCTATGACCCTCATGTGCAAGATAAAGCAGTAGAAAATGAATCAATGAGCACAAACTGCCTCAACTTAACTCTGATTAGGTCTGCGCAATTTCTTTAAAAAATGTCATCACAATGTACTTTTTTTACATTATTTGATATCAGTATAGTATATCACAATGTACATCAAAAAATATTTCTGTAAGGCTGTATGGCTTATAAATAATATCACAATGTTAAGAAAAGTTAAAAAGTTAAAAAAATATATAATTATCTATTCCATGTATTTTTTTTATCAATATATAATATTTGGTGTATTTTGCCAATTTGTTCCAAATAATAAATATTATAATTATCAATGCAGCAGTCTTTAAAAACAGTAAAGTCATCACAGATACCTGCTTACGATATGACGATATCCAAAATCTTAGACCATATCTCACGATATACAGTAGATAAAATATCGATATACTGCCCAGCCCTACTTCTGATTAGTATGTGCAAACTACGTGTTCACGTCTATGTCGCAAAAACATGTTCTGTAAATGCTATCACAGGCAAAAAAAATTATTCCCATACTTGTTTTTGCATTTGAATATAAAATGGCCCAATGAAGCCAACGCACATTGACACTTCGTGGAAGTGTTTTGAATTCATCAGTGTAAGAAGTTTTCAATTTGTATTTGGTTTTGAGAGATTGTGCCACACGTTCTGGAAATGTGTCTAAACTAAGTGAAAAAAGTTTTCAGGCTGTACATTCATTTGCTGAATGAAGAACAGTGACACTGTAAGTTGATCATCGCTTAGGGTGATTCTTTACTTGCACACATGAATTCTCTGTTCGCTGTTTTCATTTCCAGGCTCCAGGCTAATGAAAGTGGCAGTGAAGAAGGATGGACATCATTTCTTCACACACATCATCAGAGATGTTTATCCTTCACAGTCATATGATAAAGAGGCTGATTACAAAAAGGAATGCTGTAAGTGTAGTTTTAACATTCCTTTAATCCCAATATGCAACATTTTAATGTTATTTTCTTAGATAATTTGTTTTAAATAAGACCGTGTGACCTGTGAATGTGTGTATGTGTATATTTTGCAGTGTCAGCGAATATGGCAGTGAGGAGAGTGAAGCTGGGCTCCCTGTCAGCTTTGCTAAACAATGGAATTCACCTCTCGTACAGTTTCTATGGTCCCACAGGAGAACATATAGGTGCTACACTTAAAGGACTTTCAGCCTATGTGAAATTAGATAAGATTAGATTTTGTTGTTTTCATATTTCAAAATTATCTTCCATATTGAAATAGTCTTTAAGTCATAACTGATGAATGTAATAATATACATATGTGTGTGTGTGTATATGTATATATATATATACATATATATGTACATACAGTATATACAGATGTTGTTAATCAGAACTGCAACTAACAGTTATTTTCATAATTGATAAATCTGCCATTTTTTTTCTTGAGTAATCCATTGTTTTGAAAACTTTGATTGGTGTTTCCCAAACCTCTCATGTCTTCTTTTGTCCACAAACCAAAATGAATGTGTTTTAATAATGTCTTTGTTATGTGGAGCACAGAAACCAGGAAATAATCACATTCATGAAGCTCAAAAACCAGAGCGTTGTTTGCAGCCCCATTGCTAATGCTAATACACTGAGATTTTTTGCGTTTCAGATATTTTTTTAACTATGTTTGGATTGGACAAAGTTGGATCTTTTTCACCGTGCAGAAATTGTTAACAGTGTTTTTGCGTTTGGTGATGCTCCAGAGCGTATACCGGAAACTGAAGTGGCCATCACAAGAGCCACCACCGATGTCACCAACTCTCCTTCCTCCTCAACCCATCAGTCCAGGGCATCAGACACAGACTCAGCCAGCCTGAGTGGAACTCAGGACTCCCAGGTTTGGCATGGATACACAAAAGACCATAAACAACATGACAGTGTTTGCTATTGACAGTGTAAAATTGTACTATTTGTAGCCTCAGGTGTGTGAAAGCCAGTCAGGATCCTCACCGGAACCATTCAACAGTCTCAGCCTGTCTCTTCCCAACGGCCTCCTCTTGCAGTTTCGAAGAGAGGACACTCAAGGTCAGTGAATACCTCGTGAGAAATGTACTAGAGGTGTGTGTTTGCTCACATTCTTACATTGTTACTTTGAGTCAAGTATACAAATCGACTGATCCAGAATTTTTTATTTTCATTATGAGGACATAACGAGATTTTGCATTGACATCCGACTTAAAAAACTAACAATAACAAAAGCAATAATAAGACACAACAAAATATAAAACACAACAAAATATAAAACCTCAAGTAAGTGAGTGAGGTTTTTAAATATAAGACATAAGACTTCAAGTAAGAACGGAATGTAATGATACTCTTAAATGACTGCAGTACCTGTATATCACAGAACTAATCAACAGAGAAACTTAACTCTGTTTAAGCACTCATATCGGCCCCTGCGACGCCCATCTTTGCGTTTTGGGAGCCATAAAAATAAAAAATAAAAAATTCTGACAAAATAAATGAGTATCTTTATTATTAGCTGCAGGGTGTAACTTTTGATTATTTTTTTTATTCTACCTCTGGTCTTTGATTAAACTAAGCCAGACTACTCTCATTTTAAGATTGAGTATGAGTCTGGAAAGGGTGTAGTTACCTCCCACTTTAAAGAGGCGTGACCAAGGGACATAGATAAAATGCCTCTGTACACAATTGATTGACCCACAACCAATCAGACCAATGATCTGGATGATGTATGCAGAGCATACTCTTTCTCATCACATTAACCCTCTAGCGTACCAGGGGTTTGTGATTGGTCCCCTTTTTTAGGGGATTCTGTATTTGGTCAAAACAGCGTCTTTGCCAGACGTGTCTGCAGAGCAAACTTGAACCTGGCTGGGTTCAACCAGACTATGTGTGCTGTGTCCCCATATCTGAAAACGGGCTGTGTCAAACAATACTTTCAGACCTGACCTGACTGAGTTTGTGTGCATATCTGACAATGGTTAGTATTTAAAGGTCATTTGTTTGTATGTTACATTACATTACATTACATTACATGTCATTTGGCAGATGCTTTTATCCAAAGCGACTTAGTATGTAAAAGTTAATTTTAAATATACCTGTTCAGAGGATCTTGCTGCTCTACATGTACAAAAGAGTCTTGCAGCAAATGAGAAGTTATCACATAATTTATGTGCACTGGTGTTTCCACAGAAGAGCAGGGTATCCTGGTGAGACAGAGCTTTCCTCTACATGGTACAATAGAGGTGAAGCGGCTTCAGGACACGGTCCTCACCAAGGAAATGTCCCGCAATGTCACCAGCCAGGGAACTGTGATCCGTTACATGAGAGACAAGTCTGCAGAGGTACAAACTGACTCATTGGAAAAAATACTAACACATGTACAACTGGTGAAGGGTTTACCAGTAACCAGGGGTACTAAATTACTTACAGTTGTGCTCAATGATAACACAAAAACCTTTCTTCCACTCATGGTTAATGGTTGGGTGAAGCTGTTTATTGGCAAACAACTGTGTTTTCTCTTTTTAAATCAAAATCACAAAAGAAAGTACCCAAATGACCCTGATCAAAAGTTTACATACCCCAGTGACTTTGACCTGATAACATGCACAAAAGTTGACACAAACAGGTTTGAATGGTTAATCAAGGTTCCAATCCTCACCTGTGACCTGTTTGTTTGTAATAAGTGTGTGTGTATAAAAGGTCAGTGAGTTTCTGGGCTTCTGACAGACCATTGCATCTTTCATCCAGTGCTGCACAGACGTTTCTGGATTCTGAGTCATGGGGAAAGCAAAAGAATTGTCAAAGGATCTGCGAGAAAAGGTTATTGAACTGCATAAAACAGGAAAGGGGTATAAAAAGATATCCAAGGAATTGAGAATGCCAATCAGCATTGTTCAAACGCTGATTAAGAAGTGGAAAATGAGGGATTCTGTTGAAACCAAACCACGGTCAGGTAGACCTGCAAAGATTTCAGCCACAACTGCCAGGAAAATTGTTCGAGATGCAAAGAAAAATCCACAAATAACTTCAGCTGAAATACAGGACTCTCTGAAAAATTGTGGTGTGGCTGTTTCAAGATGCACAATAAGGAGGCACTTGAAGAAAAATAGGCTGCATGGTCGAGTCGCCAGAAGAAAGACATTTCTGCGCAAATGTCACAAAGTATCCCGCTTACATTACGTCAAACAGCACAGAGACAAGCCTCAAAACTTCTGGAACAAAGTCATTTGGAGTGATGAGACCAAAATTGAACTTTTTGGCCACAACCATAGAAGTTACATTTGGAGAGGAGTCAACAAGGCCTATGATGAAAGGAACACCATTCCTACTGTGAAACACGGAGGTGGATCACAGTAGGAATGGTGTGTTATCATTCATATTCTCTGAAGAATGGCCAAGAAATCATAAATTCTCCCAGGGTATGTAAACTTATGAGCACAACTGTATTTTAATCATTTAATCAGTTTGAATTTTCTTTTATAATTAAAACTGTTCTGATAATCAATTCGAGCCCCGGTCCAAAAACATGCAATATGGGGATTAGGTAAACTGGTCACTCTGAACTGACCAATTTACCTAGTCCCCATATTGCATGTATGTACAACCATTCACCACTCACATTCAACCTACGGTCAATTTAGAGTCTATTAATTCAGTTTAGTGGTGAATGGCTGTTTGTCTCTGTATGTGGCCCTGCTACGGACTGGCGAACTGTCCAGGGCATGACCCCGCCTATCGCCCTAAATCATCTGAGATTGGCACAGCACCCCCTGTGATCCTTTTTTAATAGGTAAAAGGTTCTCTGTTTTTGTCTTTGCTCCATATAACACAGGAATCATTAAAACTGAATAATCTTGGTCAAATGTTGATCATTTTGAGGTTTGAAAAACACAGGCCAATTTTTTTCAACATTTTCGAACATTTTATGGAACAGACGATTACTCGATTTCTCGATTGTTGTACAGTTTGACTTAAAATTATACCACATGCACTTAATGGCACAGATGCATACAGCATAAGCCTTATATTTGTGTGCTGCAGATGCTGTTTGCTGATGGAGCGGTCAGTTTCAGTCAGGATGGCGCTCCAACCGAGGAGGACAACACAAATGAAGGTAAGGAAAAATCGTACGATTTCCCATCCTACTGTGAGGATAATTTATTCATCAGTTTATTCTTATTGTTTTACACTTGCTGTAGGGTGACGCATAAAAATAATAATGAAAAAAATAACAAAAAAAATGCAACATCAACCCATGAACCGTCTGCATTACCTTGTCTCTGCAGTCTGTTCCTGTGGTATTCGATATTCCAAATTTTTACATTGACATGTATACATGGTTCTATTTCCATCACTACTGCTCCTTTTGAATTCATATCTATGAATCAGCTGCTCCATTACATATGCCACACAATATTTTCAGCCACTCAACTTGTATTGATAATTCTGTCTTGTACCATCTTTTTGTGATGGCTTTATTGCAAGCTGCTGACAACAAAATTTTGTCTTCTCTTGACACAGCCTGTCATATTACCAAAATAAGAACAGTGAAGGTAAAAGTTATCAATACTAAACATACATTTTCACATTTAAGAATGTACAATAAATAACATATTGACTATTAAGATTATAAATAAAAAGTATATACACTATCTATGTCCTCGGTGCATTTTAACAGGACATAACGAAAAGAAGCGAAAGAATGACTCTCATTCACTGCTCCATTTGCAGGCAAAAAATGCGCTTCTAATTTTGGGGCTTAAATTTTTAAATTTTTTTAAATTTGTCCTACTGTATTTTATCAAAATAAGTAATGATGTATATGATATTTGTCATATATCTAACCATTTGACCTCAGAAATATTCACACCTATATAAGGTTGTGTTTTCTTTTATCTCCATTAGTTGCTGGTATAGTGTAGATATCAATGACATTTTTTTGAGAACATTAAGATAGTCAAGTTTGAGGTGGTTTGGTCACATGCAGTGGAGGAAAAGTGATTATATTGGACAAAAGGACAAGTGGAATACATGTATGTATGTATGTTGTGATTTGGTGCTATAAAAAGAAAATGCAATTTGATTCAATTTGAATGTTAGGTACTTCGTTACAGAAAAGTGCTATTTAATAATTATTATAATGTTATTATTATTTCGAACGACAAACATTGTTACAACATCTTTCTTTGTGTCTTTTGTATGTCTGTACAGAGCAGAACATAGAGAGTAATTGGAAAAGGTGTTGGATTACTACATATACCTCTGGATCTCGCGTCTGCACTGTGGGGTCCATACACAAACGCATACGCGCCCCCCGTCTTCTCACCTACAAGGTTGTAGACCCCATCACACATGAGGTAAGAGGTGCAGTGCTACTCCTCACATTACACAGGCATCATTTTATTTTAGTATCATACAGGAACAAGTTACAGTTACACTCGCTTTTGGGTTGGATAAAAATGGTTTACAGCAATTTCCTGTTCTGCAGCATACAAAGACTAGTCCAGTGTTTCCCAACCCTGGTCCTCAGGGTAACTGCCCTGCGTGTTTGAGATGTTGCCCTGCTGCAACACCTGATTCAGATGAACAGCTCGTCAACAAGCTCTGCAGAAGCCTGATAACGAGCTGTTCATCTGAATCAGGTGTATTGGAGCGAGCAACATCTCAAACATGCAGGGCAGTGATCCCTGAGGACCAGGATTGGGAAACACTGGACTAGTGCATATTACAATACAGAGCAAAAACACAAACAAACAATCAACAAAGTACAAAGCAACAAAACAAAAAAGAGATGTTCCGTGACTCTGTTTGCTCATAGCACAATGTTGGTTAGAAAAGCTGGTTTCAAAGTTTGTGCACTTTAAATCCACAGAGAGCGAGCAAAAAAATAATCACAGAAACTGACAGATTGAATATATCTGATCCTTACAATACCCTCTGGGTGCAGGTATAGGAGTATAGAAACAGCCACAGTGGACATTATTCCTGACCTCTAGCATTACATCTTCAACATTCTGATAAACTTTCTGTCATTCTACTCCAGAGAACACTTACACCTCACAATAGAAGCATGTAAAATAAAGAAGATATTTAAGTTAATTTGCGTTGGAGTCTGTAAAGATGCTGAAGACCAGATTCACAGATTCCTGTTCGGCATTTAGGACCATCACTGTAAGTTACATTTCCCTTAAATTTACATCTAACTACCGAGAAGCTGTGAATCTGGATGAAAACTTCAGTGTCACAAATAAATGAAAGTACCTGATGTGAAGTGATAACTCTATAAGCAGAATAGTCAAGGACTATGGCAAGGCAGAACAGAGGACACAAAGGCAGGATTCAGAACACGATTCAGTCAGTAACAGAGTTTATTTCCAGGCAGATGTTCAGTACACGGGAGGTCAATCAGATCCGGCAGAGGTACAAAAACGTCAGGCAAAAAGGCAAGGTCGAAAAAAGGCAGGCTAGGTTCAAAACACGAAAAGACTATGGCTATGGCAGACAGGAACCTGAAACAGAGACAGGGGTGAGTGATCACAAAATAAACCGGAAGACAAGACATGGAACATTAAGGGAAAAAGCAAAGACACTTACCTGAAGTGACAAATCATGACAAGAATCCATTGCCATCACTTTGTCTTCTAAGCTCACTTTCAGTGTGTTTTATAACAGTGAGTCACCTCTGCTGTCCTCAGGATCTTTGGTGATCCAGTAAAAATGTTCTCCCGTTAGCCTTTCCCCGACTCACAACATCTATCCACCATCTTCACTTTTTATGAAAACAGCTGGTGAAGAAACGAGTTGCCTAACATATTGGCAGGTATTTATGCTTCTGGTTATGTATATGTCTATGGATGTGAACAGCTTCATTCCCTGCCAAAAATGGTGTTACCTTAGTTGGGAGCCACGTCAGCTACTGGAGCTCTATACACAGTACTACAAAGAAGAAGGTCAAAAATAGTTTAGATGGAAAATCACATTTAAGACTAAGACTATAAATAAAACTGTCTATATAAGTGTGATGAAGAAGTAGTTGCTTTAACAAAGTAAGGGATATAAATCAGGTGAACAGATATTGACACAATAATTCTGATAATATGTATCAATTGATGTGAACCCTATCTGTGGATAGAGATGCTGATTTGCCCCCATTCTGAAATCACCTGATGCTTTTTATTGCTGACATCTCTGTTTGTGTTCTGTTGTTGTGTCAGGTGATGCTGAGCCGGGAGGATATGGTGGTTACTGTCCACAATAAAGATGGATCTCTAAGTGTGGAACACGCAGATGGAACCAGGATCACCACTTTCCACCAAGAAAGAACATCAAACACAGGTGGCTAACAGTCGTCTTCACTTTGCTTACATCGACACACAACCACAACAACTCTTACCGCTTACGTTTTACATTTCTGTATATTATATTTTATTTTGTATTTTGTAAATGTGATGTTTTCTTTGTAATCTGCTGAACTTGTTTCTGTTCATGTGAAACCTACTGCATGTCTGTCCATCCTGGGAGAAGGATCCCTCCTCTGTAGCTCTTCCTGAGGTTTCTCCCATTTTTCAGAGGGTGTCACTTGCTATAAAGTAGACTATAAAGTCCTTTGTTATATAAATACAATTGACTTGACTTGACAGCCCCTACACTTCCAAATGGATTTAAAAAATGTTTTTTAATAAAATGCTGTATATTTTTACCAGTGTCTCTGTCTGTTACCTTTCCAGAGGAGCAGGGTGAGAGTGGGATTTTTAAAGCCACATCTGAATCTGACTCTGTGCCCATCACGCGCTGTGCAGACAGCATCGACGAGAACAGGAACATCCAGGAAGCTTGTGACAGTGGAAACAAGCAAAGCTGGGACAGTGCAGAGAGAGTGGGTGGCAAAGAGGATGCTGATTCGAACTTGAGTGCGTGTGAGGATGTTTTCAATGCGTCGTGTAAGGATGGTGACGAGAGCGTGTCTAAAGGTAGTGTGTCAACCAAAGAACGAGTGGTGTTGGTGGAGAAGGAGGGCTATGCCACCGTGGTGATGTATCCAGAGCGACATATGGCTCATGTCTTTTTGGCTGATGGAACTGTCATCACTGGGGACAACCAAGGAGTCTATCAGGTGAGGGATTTATTAAAGTTTAATTCACTTCATTAGTTTATTTATTGTCCTAGGCTTTATTGTCCTAGGCTTTATCCTCCACATGAGGGTTGCAGGGCCACTGGAGCCAATCCCAGCTGACACAGGGAAAAAGGCGGGGTACACCCTGGACAGGTAGCCAGTCCATCACAGGGCAAACATTCAGAGACAAAAAACCATCCACTCTCAGTGAATTTAGAGTGTCCAATAAACCTCTGCATGTTTTTGGACTGTGGGAGGAAACCAGAGAACCTGGTGAAAACCCAAAAAATAGATTGAAATGGTTAAAGCAAATGTGTTGTTAACAGCTTTACAGTTTAAAAGGTCTAATATGACTGTATCGGACTGATATCGGTATTGGCAGATACTCTTTTTGATAGTTTGTGATAATGGTATCATATCAGACATGAAAGAGTGGTTATGTGCCATCCCTACTTACATGAGCACAATTACCATGTTATTTAACATTGTTAATAGGGTTAACATCACATGGGAAATAAGTCCTCAGCTTTAAGACATCTTAACTAAAAACAGTAATTTACTGTCAATTAAAGCTTTAGCTTTCTAGACCCTTAAATAATATATGAATGAATAACTTCATTAACCTGAACAACTTTAATAAAGGCTTTATTAAAACATGAATTAACTATTAGTTAATGCTTACAACAGCATCAAGTAATTGTAAATAATGTACCCCTTTTGTAAAATGTAAATTATATTTTTGATAGAAAGGGGTCATTTATACTATTGTGTGTATTAAGTAGTGTCAATCCTAATATGAAAGGCAAAAAAAAGTAAACAGAAGTAAAGTATCTCCCACATTATCTGTTTATTTGTGTTTTTGTTTGCTTATGCTTCCAAGGTACTTCCATCCAGTGTGGGGTTCCTGCAGATCCAGAGTGACGGGAAGTGCGTGTACTCCACTGACACACTCGTAAGCCCCAGTCTTAAGGATGATTCTCCCATAAACCAACCAGGAATCTACACCATGAGTCACACAGACAGTGTGGCCTGTGATGTTACAGACCCCGATGGAAACCACTTTCAGGTTGGTTGTAAGTTTTATAAGTGGGTATCATTTTAAATAAACAGTTAACTGGTTTCCATTCAAATGTATTACAAATGGCAAAGAAAATGTGTGTGTCCACCAGTATTTGGCGTTAATTCAACAGAATGAGCAGTGAGTGGTACCAAGTAGCTGTTGACACATGGTGGCATCGTTTTGCTGCTTTCCATCAGTTTCTGTAGTAATATTTCAGAATCAGAATTAGAACACTTTATTAATTCCCACAAGGAAATTGGATGTGTTGCATTTGAGTAAGATTAAGAAAACACAATATTAGCAGCAGATAAAATATATACCTTTACATTAAATATAAAGACGACTTTTTAAATGATATTATAACAATAAATATGACTGAATAATAAATAGAATGTTTGAATATAACATACAGAGACAGTTTAAATTGAATTATGAATTTTTGTTCTTGAATGCACAAACTGAACATGAATATTAGTACCCAGGCAGATTGAGTGTGAAGGACACTGCAAAACTAACATGAAATTTGCCTATGTGTTGAAGGTGATGGAGGATGGGCAGATATCAGTGCTAAATGTCAGTACCGCTCCAAGCACAGAGAAACAGTACGATGAGGATGATAATCAGGAGAAGGAGGTGGAGAACAAAGAAGTGGCTTCCAGGCTTCCTGTAAAACATTGTTCCAGGTGGGCTTCCATACAAATGTGCTATAACTTAGGTCATATTTACATTAGGGATAAGCTTTATGTCGCACAAATCAGCAAAAGAAAACAGCTTCACAGTTGAAAAAGTCCTAAATGAGTCTATTGGACTGTGCCATCCCTAATTTACACGATACTGAAGCTTTCACTGTTGAAGAATCTACAGCTAAACTCAAGCAAATCCACACTCTTGAAACTTTCACTGTCACATTTCCACCCGCCGCTGACTAAAAACACATTTCTTCCGACTCTACCTCGACTAAGACGATAACGATGACGACAAAAAAAAAAAAAAAAAAAAACCTATACATCGCACTTACGACTAGCACTTCATAGTTTGGTTTACTTGAAGCTCTTACTTACTTCTAGCTCTTATTTGTACCCAAATGTTTAAATGCACTTATTGTAAGTCGCTTTGGATAAAAGCGTCTGCTAAATGACATGTAATGTAATGTAATGTAAAAGCTTAAAATCTTGACTTCCAGACTGTTTCTGGTTCACGAGGACGGCTCAGGTACTGAACTGTTGAGCTCTCAGGTTGTTGAGGAGCTGCTCTACCAGGCGTATTCTGACCCTACCATAGCAGTGCTGAGGGAACCACTGCCAGACACACAAGGTGCACTGTTCAAGAATACCACATTTAAGTTAAAAACCTAATACAGTTCCAGTGAATAAGTTGTTAATTAATTAAATTAATAGAATGTTGAAATGCATCTTTGTATTTGTGCTTGTGCCTGTTCTAGATGAATTTGGTATTACCATCCTGAAGCCCCTTCAGCAGAGTATATGGTCCCAATGGTTACTAGAGAAACAGAACCCTGACATCACCCCTCCCAACCTCAGGAACCGCACCTGGCATGACTTCCCCGATGTAGAGGTGCTAGCACAAATAAACATATTGAACCTTTACACACAGGTAAACAACTCACACCTCCCTGAATGTTGTGTTTTGTGTACTCTCAGAAGAAGAACCCAGGTCCTGTATTTGGCACCAACCTCGGAAGAGGTCTGAATGTGGGAGAGAGGCCGTGGGAGTCTGCAGCACAGCTGCAGTCTGTCAGGGGCTGCCCTAAAGTCCTGGAGATGAGGGAACTACACCAGCACAGACCATTTACCAAGAGACTCAAAAAGACAATAGACACACGGCTGAAGGTAGTAGTTATCACTTCATCCTACCTCCACAGCAATAGTTGTGCCCTTTAAAACTTCTAGCTAGGATTTTTTTGTGCGGAAATATTTGCTGTTTTTGTGAAGTCCACTTTTATCAGGTGTAAACCACTTCATCTTCACTATTCGCTTTTGAAAAACAGTTGCCCGGGGTCTGTAAAGTCGTTAAATATAGCGACAAAGTCACCATGTTTGCTGTATGATAACTTTTATTTTCTTTCTTTCTTTTACTTTCTTTCCCCTGGCTTGGTTCGCTCTTCTCCGTTTGTGGTGTAGAATTACAGCGCTTGGCATATGTACTACAGCATTTTGAGTCATTATGGGTTTGTGTGGATAGATACATTTCCTGAAACAATGCTGTGTTTATGTTAACCTTTTCAAAATGGTAAAGAAAAAGATTGTTTACAATTAGTTCCATTTCTGTGTGGATAGACTGCTGCAACTTGGTGTCAGATTTCACGACCAAACTGTGCCCCCTCACTGCTCCACGCTCTCCTTCACATTAGGTCTCAGCCCACTTCTTGGCATTTTTCAAAATCTGGCATTGGGCGGAACCAGTTTCAGAAGAGGGCTACAGTTTAGCTACACTTTAAAACTGTGGTGCATATCTTTTATACCTAAAAAAAAAAAAAAATAGTCTGTTAGATCCCTACCATTGTCAAATGAGTTCACACAATTGTGACTAAGCCTATCAGCTGTTTCTGTGTTTCTAAGTATAGCAGTGTTGAGATCATATGTCACACAGGAAGTGATTAATTTTACATAAAGACAGACTGAGGTACCAACAGCAGCAGACGTGAATTCTACAGTCGTTCAGCAGTTAGACTGGATGGACAGAGGTTGTTTGCAGATGAATGATACAGCATAGAAATCATGTTGCATTTGCAGTTTGTGACGACCAAACAGAGGCACGAAATGACATCAACAACATCAATCATCAAAAGTTACAAACTGCAGCTTTAAGTCTGTTAACAATTACCAACCACTTCAAAATGATCTACCTTTCACAAGATTGTAACAAATGTTCAAATGTGATTGTAGGGATACATAGAGAGTTTGATGGAGAGAGAGCGGCGATCAGAAGAAATAAAGGTCAAAGACCCTCGAACTCGCGAAGAGAGTGACCATGCTGCTGATCTGCTCAGTCTGGTCCTGGTCAGTATGGAAAAGCAAACACACACATGCAAGCACGCGCAAACAAACAATTAATGAATGATGTACTTTGAAGTCTTTTGCAGAGGAAGAGGACATTAATCTGTCCTGCGACAAGAAGACACCAGGTACGTCACTCTGGTTTTTGTAAATAATCTCACTTATATAGTTTCCAAAGATTGCCATCACTGGACCTATTGTGCAATCAGACTGTTCATGCTTTTGATCATAAATGTAATTATTTATTATCAAAATTTGCTTGTTGACTAGAAGTGATCTTATTTGTTTGACATAATTAGTGTCTTCTGTGTGTCTCCACAGCGGACATTGGCAGTCTGTATGGCCAAGGTCTTGAAGCCAAAGCTGACCATTCAGATTCTTCAGGAAACATAGCCACACTCATCAGTGACAGGTAAAAGAGATATTAAAATGTATTGCATGCATCGATGTTTAAACTTTAAAAATAACCTTTTATATGCCCTCTCTTATGCAGTTTTTGGACTCAAAGACATGCACAATACAGGTAACGAATTTCTCCTTCTGAATGATTATCCATTTTATTTTATTAAAAAAGTGGTTGCATTTTTCCTTGTCAACACTCTCACAACACAGAAAAAATAATTCTCACCTTCATGAGTAACCATATTTTTTATGGATTTTTTATCAACACACTAACACAACAAAATAAAATAAAAAACAATCAACCACTCTGCTTGGAAATAAATATACCTACAGACAGATGGCTCAGGAATTATGTATTGACATTAAAGTAGGTTAAATGTAGTTACTGTGGATATATCACCTTTCCAATCTATGTAAGTCCTCTAGTAAATATAGTTATATCCAGTCCAATAAAAGATAAAGGGCTCCCATATTTTACAAAAACAACATCCTTATCATGCAACATAAAGTTCAAACAATATAACAATACATAATCAGTTATGAAATTGTGTTTATCCGTTATACAATACAGGATACATTTTCTTGCACAGAAATGTACCATTTTGCACAGGTTCTTATTGGATTTTTTTTAGAAATACAACAATTTGATATCCCAAGTAGCATGTGCCACAGAGTGATGGATAGAGTCTTATTTAGAGTCTTGTCCCCACAATATACCAGAAGGTCTGTATCGTCCTGCAAGTCCAGAGGCAATGAGTAAGACTGCCCAGGGTATTAACAGAAATTAATTATACTACCCATAAGTATGTGTGTGCAGGTGTATATTTGCTTTAAGATAAATACAAATTGATGCTTTTCGTAGCCTCAGAATAAGCCTTCAGGCAATGGTTGCCATGTTTTTATAAACCAGCCTGAGCACATGTTTTGTGTTTTTAAGTGCAAGCTCAGTGTACAAACAATGTTTCTCAGTCATCCAGGTCAAACAAAGAGAACAACATCCCTCCTGGTGTGCAAAGGCCAATGTAGTTCCTTTGGTACACCTGCATTCCCACCATAGGATGTCACTAATTCTCCCTCACTGGACCCTTAAGGCCCCGTTTTTATGTATAAAGCTTCGGTAGTTGGCGTCACACAGCCAAGGTAAAGAACTTGACACTATTCACCTCCATAGATGTATATACTAGACAGTGGTTATCAAACTGTATAGTGGAGAGAGAGATAAGGTGACTTATTGTTTAATTTATAATTGTTTTTTGTCACCAGTTTAATTTTCTACACACTCCTATCCAAATTCCTCAGCTCCACTCTGATCACAAACCCTGGTATATACATTAGAACAGTATTTCTGTTCTAATTTCTGTACCACCAGAGGAAGGTCACCACAGTTTGAGAACCGTGGTACCAGACAACACATGGATCACGCAGTATGTCTGTTTTCATCATAAAAGTGAACATTTTGAAGTGGATCCCCACAGATCCAGAGAGACAGTGGAGGGGAATCACTGCTATGAAACATGCTCACAAAGAGCAGAAGAAAACAGAGCGATGAGAAACCATGAACAACAGATTTCGTGTTTTAGATAGTTGGCACATCAATATTAACACAGCAATTATTTACATTAAATGTACCCTTCCAATCCTATCTTTAGCCAGTAGACTCCTCAGGTGAATGTTTGTCACAAAGCCAGATTGCGTCCATTTGTTTTCCTCCAGGCTCTCAATAACGTTTAGTGACTCTCTGGAGTTAGATGAAGGGAAGTTAATCAGGGCGTTGAAGATGTCAGGATACTGCAAGACTGGAATAATGTCCTCTTCAGGCATTACAAGGACCAGACATATTCAGTCTGTCAAGTTTTGCAATATATTGGGCGATCTCTGTGGATTTAAAGTGTGCAGTGAGTCACGTGATATCTGAAGCTCTATCGCTGCCGCTGTGTTTCTCCTCTAAAGGTATCATTTGGAACAGCATCTACTAAAACTACTACACTGTTACCACTGACAGAGGGTTGCAGTGTAGATAATGAACAAAAGAGTATGGATATTCCATATGTACAAAATGACCCTATTAGTCATGGATTCGTCAGAAATCATGTTTATTTCAGACAGGAGCTGTGTGAGGAGAAGGCCTGCAGAGAAGCTCTGAGGAGGAGGAGTGTTGTTCCTTATTTCCACACAGAAAATATCCCATTGCATCAGGTACTACAATTTAATATGCTATATGTACTGAATTATACTTTCCTAAACTACTGAGGTGGCATAGTTATGTTCAAATTCATTATTGCATGGGAAATACATGAGAAACGGCATTGACACAGCTGTTTTTCAGACTCTATCTGCAGATATCCACACCATCTCTAAATCAGACAATGCAGAGGCATTCGTGAAAGATGCTCCACATGAGAACAGTAAATCATTTTAAGCGATTGAAAAAACATCAATTGTAGATTTGATTATCATGTATTCTCTATATTATATTATTATATTTTTATAATAAAGTATATATTATATAAACTTGTGTTTGTCACTGCAGCACCACGGCCGTTAAACCCAACACCGTCTCAATCAGCAAGGTAAGAATGAAAAGGATATTATGATCTGTATGAGGTTTTTCCAGTGTCATAGAGACAAAGCTGTTGATATTTATCCTATACATTTTTTGTTTAACTGATGTCGTTGTGACATGTATTTGTTTTTTTTTTCTCAGCCATGGAGCAGGAAGTGACAGGATGCCTGACAAGAGACCCATTAACCCCACACCTCAGTCTGATGGTTTGCTCCTTCTTATTTTCCTGATTACGTTGAAGACTTCCGCAACACCATGCCAGAATATTCTCAGATTAGCTAAAAGAACAGTGTGTACGAACAGTATATTCAATCAAGAAACAACACTGAATGTTGCTGGGACATTTGGAGGGCACAATTTGAATTTTGTTTAAAGCATCATCTGGCGAAAGAATACATTAAACTTGTCCCATTTCTAAATCGTACAAAGGGGTATTTTGCTCCTGAGCCCCAAGATTGTATGAGATGAGGGGTATTTTTTTTGCAATATTTCCAACTTCAATGTGATGATAGAACACTTCAAAAGGAAGATGATGGAATGACCATGTCCTTGTGTTTTTGTGTGGCAGGTGAAAGCAGCCTGCGGATTTTGTCTAGGCCGTATAAGTCAGTCCAGGTGGACGTGACTGGAAAGCCGAGGAAGTCTAAAGTCAGACTACCAGCCTCCATCCTCTGCTCCAAACCCTGCAGTGTTCCAAATAAGCAGGTACAAAGTTAGACGTGCATTTAGAAACAAATGACCTGTAGAATTTTCGTACATGTCTGCATTATACAGATAACTTGGTAAAAATATATTTCTATACTCTTTTAAAACTGTTTTCTTATAAGACCCAAGATATTTATTTCCTATGAAGTCTTTAAGTGGCTTCAAGGATGGTGATTTGTTACATATAAAAAGAGCAGTTTAACTATGTGTCAGCTGCACACTCTGTGACTATTTTTATTTTGAATAAAAATTCCCAGAAATTATAAAAAAAAGTATCAGTGCTGCAATTTGTAGACAGTCCCTGCTCCCTCACAGCAAGCTGGTCATAGAGGACAAGTCATTTAGATGAAAACAAGGTTTTGTACCAAATTTTCCACCTTACTCAAGGTGAAAATCACAAAACAACAATAACATGTTTACCATGATGGTTATTTCTTACTGTATGAATAAAGTTATTATAAACAGATGTCACCTACCAGGCTCCGTAGATTCTGCATTTTTATTTCATGAATAAAAATGCCCAGCCCTCCCAAAATAATCCAACTGCAGTGAAACATTTTAATTCATTACAAAAGTTAGAGATTATTTTACTGCTTGCTTTTGAACAAAGAAGTCTGCCTCGCCCAGGCCTGACAAATAAAATCTGCTCCCACAATGTTTCCTGTCCTGAAGCACAACTCAAGTTTTTCATAATCATCTAACTAAAAGAAACCTGCATGCATAAAGAACATTTTACTGTTATTATTATTATTATTATTATTACCATTATTATTTATTCCAGTTCCTCACAGTGGAAGAGCCAGTGAGAAGGAAGTGTCGAATGGTTTCTCTGATGGATCCAAAAGTGGTAATGAGGGGCTTCCAGCTCCTCCCATCCAGTGTGGACTTTGGCACGGTGCAGGAGGGCACCAACTCCACCATTATTGTGCTGATGAGGAATGTGGGGGTTGACACCTGCAGGTATGGATGGATGATGATCTAGGCCAGATCATCATTTATGTGCTCCTTTTTTGTTTTTTTTACGAAATTGTGTGATTTTAATTCATCTTGTTGTAAAGTGTCCTTGAGTGACCTGAAAGGCGCTTTTAAATTAAATGTATTATTATTATTATTATTGTTCCCAAACTTTGTATATGGAGACCCACATTTTAAAGGTGGCAAAAAAAACAAACTCCCGTGACCAATCTGTGGGTCCCGACCCAGTCTTTGGGAACCACTGATGTACACAGTATTCTTAGGAATAAGTGAGTAATTAAATGCACAGACAATTAAGATTTTGCATCTGTCTCTCTGTGCCAGGTTCCATGTAAAACAGCCTCGGGCTGCGACAGGCCTCCGCGTCATCTACAATCCTGGCCCTGTAAGTTTGATTTTCAGATTCTTTTAAAGGCTTAAATGCACAAAATGTCTTCATATCATCAGTACTGTTCAGTAGGCCTTGTTGTTTCAGCATCATTTAATGACTATCTGTTTTTTTGTCTCTTTGTTACAACCAGAAAGTACAGGAACTATGTAGATGAAAATTACAAAAAAGTCCTCTCTAAGCACATCTCAAACTTAAATTTTACTGCTGTTTTTTTTTTTTACTTGTCTTGCCGTTTACTGGAGTAATCTTCTGTTAAATTGCACCAGGCTTCTTTCAGCACTTCAGCAGTTCTGCTTTACACTTAGATATTAGTTATTCTATTAAGTATTTCTCTGTCCAGATGATCCAACACTGCCCCTATTATATTCAGATCAGTCATGGACTAGCCAAGGCCAGTCCATGACTGTCAGTGTTTTATCAGCTGTTTTTCACTCCAAATATCAGGCGTTTTCTAAAAGAAATACCAGAAATTTCTCTATAACAGCTTGATCATAAAATATTGAATGTCGAGTTTGTTTGCTGATTTTGCTGATTTCCAAGAGTGGCCTTCTGGTAAATGTCTCGTTACATTCTGTAAGCCGAAAATGTTCTGTTGTTTAATACTGTATACACATTTCCTGTATTTTCTTGTATTATTCTATCGACGAGATTGATACATTATTATATATGGTAGGGCTGGGCAATGTATGGATATTATATCTACAGTATATTATGACGAGTAATGGCACAATACCACTTTTTCGTGATACTGATATCTCAAACTCGAGTATCTGCCGACACCGATATCAGTACAATACAGTCATTTTAGACATTTTAAACAACATATTTGTGCCATTTCATGTTATTTCAAACACATAAATCTCCAACTGTGTAATAAATACTCTTCTCCCATAAAGCAGAAATAAACAGCCCACAACATGACTCAGCTAAAATGCTATTGCTGGTTTGTATTGACTGTGCATAGTGTAGCATGAGATATGTAGGATTTTTGGATATCATATCGCCTCATTCCTGTAACATGAGACAAGATATGCTCTTAGATTTTTGGATCTCGTCATATAGTGACAAGGTATCTATGATAACTTTTCCTGGTTTTGAAGGCTGTTGCATTGATAATCACGATATTTATTATACGAAAAGTCAATAATTATTTGTGTTATAGCAGAATATGTCCATATTTATAGTTTATTTCATTCTTTCTAACGCTGACATTAAAAAGCCAAAGAAATGTAGCAGGTATTATCTGAATGAAAACTGTGTTTTAAACATGTAATAGAAATCATAAACAGTAGATATTTTATTTTAGAGTGTATTTACAGTATATTGTCTCTCTCCTTTGAGAAGCACAAACAACTCATGAGTCCAGAGAAAAAGTCTGTGTGCAGCTCTATATCCCCATATACAGTATCGCAATATAGTATCCCTAAAAGTATCCAGATATTATTTTTTTCTCATATCGCCCAGCCCTAATATTTGGTTATTATAGCAGTACAAAAAAAGCAAATCTAGTGGTGACCTAAAACTTCTACACAGTTCTTCACATTCAAACGTATACTTGACATCTGAATTGATATTTCATATTTGTCCAGGTTCCTGCCGGTCTGTATGTGGAACTGCAGGTTCAGCTGTTCGCCATGTGCTCAGCTGAAACAGGAGAGGAAGAGCGGAAAAAACACATCTCCCATGATATTGTCATCCACACTGAGACTGACATCATCTACTTGCCTGTCACTGCTCATATCCTTTGAATGCCTCAAGTAATGCTTTACTTTGAAAGATGCTTTTCTTTTCATTTGGCATCAACCAAATCAGCTGTCATTCATCCTGCGCTGTTCTTAATTATCCATTTGAAAATACTATTTTTTCTATCACACCTGGATCCAATATGACAAACCGTTTTATTAGCTTCAACAAACAGTTGTTGAAGCTAATACTGTGTTTTTTTTTGTTTTTTTGTTTTGTTTTTAAGGTGTGTGCAGGACACGACGTTTGACCAATATAGTTTGGATTGATGTGCCTGTGTCCAATGTGGCCAAATTTAAAGTGGAAAAAATGACAAAACATTACTTCTCCTTCAAACACAATTTGTGCTGGTTTAAAATGTACTGCCTGTGGATAATATCCCAGCTGAAATGTTTTGATTTAAAAATGTGGCCTGCCTTATGTCATAAATATGATAAAACTCTGTTACTCATGTAAGTGAAGATAAATGCAGATGACTTGAAATTGGTCCTTAATTAGTTTCACTCATTGTTCCTGAGAGGTTGTATGACATTTGGCTCAAGGACCACAGCGGTACAAACAAAAAGAAAAGCTCCAGGATACTTGAACTTCCCTCTGCTTCATCGGCCACTCGGGGAGGAGCCAGGCAAAAAAAAGGGTTGGTGTCTGAAAATCTAAAATAAAAACTGAAATTTCACATATTTGAGAAGGGAGAGTGTCAGCATTACTGAAGCTGTTTTTGCTCACACATTTGCAGGAAATTACAATAATGCCGCGAGTCGATGAGGAGTACACAGGATCATCATCGTCACTCTGATTGAAAGTGATGGGCGAGTGATCTGGAAATAGTCACGAGCTGTAAGCTGAAAATGAAGCACAGAACATGACCAAATCAATCCCAACTGTCAGTCACATGCACAGGATTTAAAACGACAGTATATCAACCACAAAATGGTAGAATTAAGAATCACCTTGACAGTTTTGTATGTTGTGTCAAATTATGAAAATGCGTACATCCTGTAATGCTGCAAAACCTTGCTAACCTAATTTAAAATTGTCTACTGACTTTGAGTCACACTTGAACGTTGTGATATAAAAATTCACACTTTAATTAAACTCATTAAGGTAATGCTTTGTCAGTCTTTCTTTTTGGCTTACCTCACCATTTGTTACTGCCCAACACTGGTCTTCATCACATGGATGTCATACCACATGCTTGTGTGACAAAAGGAAGTATTTGAATGGATTTTGATGTTTTCTTCAAAAATGTGTACTCCTAGTGCCGGTGTTGTACCCTAAAGTGATTGTCTGCGTGTACAGCCTGTCAACGCATATGGCTACAGCTGTCATTCTAGAGGACTGGGTGAGGTATAATCTGACAAATATTACCCTCATGAATGAAATCAAGTGATTTTGAGGCAGGAACAACATTTAGGTCACAAAGAGCTGCAATCACTTTTTGGTGGAAGTGGAAATGTACTCATGGCTTGTATTTTGGGCACAACACTGGTCCCCAGCCCGGATAATGGGAAGGGTGTGCCAAGAAGGGCATCTGGCATTAAAAATAAAACTGTTTCAGGCCCCATAAAGGCTCGGGCCGCCCCTGGACGGTGCTGTTGAAGGTTTTAATGATAGAAACAAGCTGTGTGGCCATTTTAATTTGGCAGCATATGCACGCACGCACGCACGCCTCTGACTGTGCGTGCCAGTCTGTGGCAGACAGGGTATCTGTGTGCGTGCGTGCGCTCAGGTGAATAGATGGGGGGTGGGGTTGTTGGTATATGACGTTAGCGGAGTTACCAGCGCAAGGTGCCGCCACCAGCTCACTTAATCAGCTCATAGTTTTCCCCCCACGTTTCTTTTTCGATGCTCGGTGTTTATTGTCTTTCATCGACGTCAAATGTATTTTGAGCGCGCCCTTTATTTGTGCAGCAACGAGACCCTTGGCTGTCGGTCACGCGCACACACGTGCACAGACGCACGCGCGCTTGTTCGTCGCTCCAGAATCAAGAGAGGAGGCAGCAGCAGCAGCTGAGGAGGAGAAGCGGCTGGTCAGAGACGGCAGACGGACGGGCTTTGACTTTGGGGACATTGGGGACGTTTTGCTGGAGGAGCCAGTGAAGCGGAGGATGGAGCAGCACTGAGAAGAGAGGGTAAAGCCAAGGTGGCACCGCGAGTAGATGATGCTCATTTGCCGCAGGCCCCATCATCGTGAAATCGGATACGGACTTGCGGCGGATGGGGTGACGGAGCTCGCTGCTCCGCCGGGGAGGTCCCTGCCTGCGGACGGTACCGGGGTGGGAGCTGCCTGGTTCTAAAAGGAAGGAAGGAGTGGCAAGTGGGGAAAATGCAGACGGAGGAGGAGACGGCCACCGCGGAAGAGCCCATTTTGGAGGAAGGGTCAGGACGAGAGCAGGTGAGGAAGGACATTTGTTTGGAAACACCGTGTTTCTCCATCGTGCGTGTTTGTTTGCGTAAAGTTGCCCTTATTTACCCTTTATAAGGACAAACCCTCTCTTTGTATGCCATTGCTGGTGGTTTCTAAACAATATACATCATATACAACTCACTGTGTACTGTGTGTACTCTGCTCTTTTATTGAAATCACGTTTCTTTTCCCCTCGTCAGTCCGTCATGTCTTTTCAAGAGCAAGGACACAGAGCAGGACCTTGGCGTTAGTATGAATGAAGGTGATGCTGTCTCTCTCTCTGTGTGTGTGTGTGTGTGTGTGTATTGTGTAAAACAGATGAGGAGAGAAGAATGTGTGTGTTCTTGTATGTGTCAAAAAAAACAACTTCTAAACCATAGGGAGTGAGGACATCTTGGAAAAGTGAGGACATTTTGTCTGGTCCTCACAACTATAAAAAGCTTTTGGGGCTTCAGACCAGGATCTAGGGTTAGGGTTAGAATTAGGTCTAGATCTAGGTTAGCGTTAGGCATGTAGTTGTGATGGTTAAGGTTAGGGTGAATGCTTTAAGTGTTTTTTACCTCTCCATGACCTTTTCTAACGTAAACACTGACCTTGTCGGGACCACTATGAGATTTGAATTGTGTTTAGGTTTAGGTTAAGCTTTGGGTAAGATGTCCAAAGGAATGGAAGTCTTTGCTAATCTTAAAATGATTAGAAATACAAGAATGTATGTGTGTATTTTCTTTTTAATCAATGTGAGGTCCAAAGAGCATAAAAACCTATCTTTGTGGGGACATTTTGCCTGGCCCCTGCAACTTTAAAAGGCTTGTTCATGGTAAAGACCTTGTTTTTAACTAAAATGTGTCCTCACTAAGATATAAACGCGTGTTTCGCTCATGTTGTGGGGACCTAAATCAGTCTACACACATTATGGATACTTGTCCCCATAACGTGTTATTATATTCTCACGTGAATACATGTTGCATGGTTAGGTTATGGTTATGTTAGACCAGTAGTAGTGATGGTTAAGGTTAGAGTAAGTCTCCAGGAAATTAATGTAAGTCATAAAAGTCTGAAATCATACAAAAATAGACTCTGTGTGTTTGTGTGTTTCTTACCTATTTGGAACCTCTTCTGGCATAAACACTGAAACCAAAACCTGGTCCTAATGAGTCAGAATCTCATTACTGAGGAGCTGGTTAGATATATGACTAACATTTTGAATTGTGTTTAGGTTAAGGTTAGGGTTAGGCATTAACTGGTTATGGTTAATTTTAGGGATAATGTGCAAACCTGTGTGTATTTGTAGAAGAGCCACAGTCTTGGTGTGATATGTGTGCCAATGCTTTGCAATGTGTCACACACTACAGGATGACATCACAGCTCAGTCACACGCCCACCTTTCTGCCCAAAATAAGAAATAAACCCACTGACACACACAGAATGTAAATGGTGAGCACATAGCGAAACCTCCAACTGGCATAGTTATTTGTTTACATCAGCGTATTCCATTCAATTACCTGGTAGGATATTAGGATACTGACCTGCCAATCAAGTCTTCTGCCTGGCTGAGTATTTCTAATTGTGATTATTCTGACAGGTATTGCGTTTTGAGTTGCGATGTCATTATTCAAAGTCGGTTGCAGTTCCTTGGGGATCAGTGGTAGAGCGAGTCGTCTTTCAACTGGAAGGTTGTTGGTTCAATTCCCGGCTCTGCTAGTCTACATGCCGATGAGACCTTGAGCAAGACATTTAACAACACGTTGCTCTTGATGGTTAGACCGGCTGTATGAATGTGTGGGGTAATGGCAACACAGCTTTGAGACTAGAATACAGACCATTTTCTCTAACAGATTCCAAACATGACTCAGCATTACCACATGACACCATTAAAACATTAAAGGACCAGTGTGTAGGATTGCATCAAACTCAATCCCATGTTAGACACTGGGGCTCCATGGAACAGAGACCTGCTGTGTAATATACAAGCTCAATAATAAGATAATGAAACAACAATTATTTGTCATGCCATAGTATATGAATGAAAACAGAATTATGAATCTTATATTAAATTTCTGTTTTCTGTTGTTTGATCCACGGTAGATTTTTAAATTATTTAAATGCAAGGTTGAGAACCTTAAAAGTATTCAATTGTTTAAAAAGAAACAGAACATAGAAAATCCAACTATATAAATGAATCTTCAGTCTATGCATTTTAGATATTTGTTACATTTTATTTTAAAACCTCAACCACCTTTGTTGCATTTTAGAATTGCTCAGCCCTATTTATGTCCATGTCCACTGTCCAACACCTCTGATGAAGTTTCTTTGCTCTTTTCCTTAACAATCTGCAACTGAATAAATTTTCATCATTGATTAATCAGATGATCATTTTTTTTCTATCTATTAGTTGTTTGGTCCATAAATTGTCATACAAATATCAGACTGAAACCCAGGAATGATGCTGTGTTATATGGAGCAAAGTAACCAGAAAAATCACAAAAAAACATTCAAATTGATTAATCAATTACTGAAATAGTTTGTAATACTGCTGTGATAAATTCATAATTAAATATGATTATAGTTTTCTCTCTCTCTCACACACACACACACACACACAATATAATTATTTATTAAAACACATCACCATCATAATGCAAACCAAGATATAGAGAGCAGCTGTGATAAAGGTCATATTTCATAAACCATTTGCCAAGAAACAAAAACATAATCATGGATAATTAAGAATAAAGCCAGTTTTTCACTAGCATGGATAATTAATCATTTTCAAATGGAAATTGCAATTTGAAACAAGGCAATTAGCAGATGAATCACTGAACTGTTCTAGTTAAGACTTAGAAGTGAGATTGCTCCATTCTAGTTAAAAAAAAATGCTACATACATACTGCACGTATAAATGTTGCATTAGAACAGTAGTTCATATTGGTGGTATGTTCATGTGGCAGCAATCCATCTTGTTTTAAATGTTTAACAAAGTTAATATTGGAAGATTTAGACTAAGACTCAAATGGCAACGTGTATACATTCTTTATTTTGACATTCGACCCAAATAGTACAACGCTAATTCTCACCATGTATTTCATGTACTTCGTTTGCTCAGATAAGTGCTCGTTATCATGAGAAAGGTCAAATCTAAATAACTAGTTTAGAGACTGGTTTGTTCCAAATATTATTGTTGAATTTTCATCCTAGACTCAATGCATACGCTGTATATCAGTACTATCTACAGAATATTATATATGTATACATATATATGTATATATGTATACATACAGTATACATATGTATGTATATATGTGTGTGTATATATAAACAGTATATATGTATGTATATATGTATATGTGTGTATGTTAAGACCGTAATTAACCTGAATAACATTACATCATTGAAAGTTGAGTTAAAACACTAATTAACAGTTATTAAGTGCTTATTGCAATGACAATAAAGGTGAATCTGAATCTGTATTTACAGTATTTACTGTTAATTAATGTACCCTTGTTGTTAAGGCCCTGGTATACTACCCAATGCACTTCGTGCAGCCCAGCTTTGTGCAAGCACAAACGGAATTTTCGCCCCTCCGGTGAGTATTAAGCCCCGCTCACCAAGCTGAAAAAAACATTTCGACAACAGAAGAAGTAGTCGCCAAATAGAGTCATCCGAGCCACGACCTGGCGACCCTCGAACCGGCTGACACCACGACTCCCCTGCCCGACGGACCTTTCAGCTGTCCGAAGGAGCTGTAGCATTCTCTTATTCTTTTGTAGGAATGCGTTCTATTCCCGCCGTCCAAACTTGTGCCGCCACCCGATGGTGAAGTCTGATACTACCGGACCCCAACATGTGCATGAGTACTGTATACCAGGGTCCACGATATGCGACGCAACACATGACACAACACGTGACGCGACGCATGTGCAGGGAAGTATACCAGGGCAGTATTACCGACATGACTATTAAAACTAAACTTCGGTAAGAATTACATTTTTGCCTGAATGTAATTTAAAACCTTCAGGACTTGATATGTGAGGCCTGTTAAACCCCGCCTGCTTTCCTCTTTCCTCTGCCACTCTCCTGTGGTTTTATTCATGCGTACAGTGCAGTCAGTGCAATGTCATGCAGTGGATTCAGTCTGCACTTCTTCTCTGACTCCATTACCCTCCAGTCTTCCCCTCATGGGCTACTTCCTGTTTTGTATTTTCCTGTCAGGGAGTCTACAACATCATCCTCCCATCACTCTCTCTCTCTCTCAACTGTATGAACTTTGCCTTGCATTGGTGTCCATGTGCGTGTACAATCACATAGACAGTGTTTTAAATGGATTATTTGCATGATTTACAATGCAGTTTTTGAGTTTTGGACCATATTTCCATGGATGTATGGTACATTAACCAAAGTCTAGAACTTTCCATGAGTTCCTTCACTGGATGACAAAATAGATTTCTGCTCAGGCATGTGTGGGAGAGAGAGGTGGGGGGGGATGAGTGTTGTTAAAAAAAAAGAAATACATTGAATGGAAAGAGAATCAGGACATCTGTCAGTGATGGAAGAGAAAAATTGTGAGTTCAGACAACAATCATTTTTATGTAGAAATGTGTAATTTAAAGATTAATGCTCTTTATTTCCCTTTATTTATGGATTTGTGACACAGTTGTGGCTGCTAATGATTATTTTCATAACTGCTTAATCCGCCGCTTAAATGGTCAGACAATATTGATTGCTAATGTTGTTTCTCAAACCTAGAAAGGATGATGTCCTCAAAATGACAGGCTGCGGTAAAAGAACAAGAGTGTGTAACATAGGCCTGAACAATTAACCGAAATTTTATCGAAATCGCAATACAACTTACTCAATATTTGTTCAAGCCAAAATGTGTGTCAAAATATCGTTTTAGATGAATTATTACGCATTATCTTATTCTGCAGAAGGTCACTGCTGAACTATTATGTCAAACCTGAAACACTTGCTCTAAATTAACTAACCAAGTTAATGTCTGTTGTAAATCTGTCTCTATGCTGACTCTAAAGCATAAAGCAAACTGCTGTGTCCTTCTACAGGTTACTCTACATCAGGGATGGCACCATACCTCGTTTTCATACTGATACCGATATCACAACCTCAAGTATCTGCCGATACCAGTATCAGTCTGATACAGTCATTTTACACCTTTTTAACTACAACTAAGCTGTTAACAAAACATTTGTGCTGAGTCATTTCAAGCTGATTTGAAGACATAATTCTCCAACTGTGTCGCAAATGTTCTTCTCCCATAAAGAAGAAATAAACACCCCACAACATCAGCTAAATGTTTGACCAGTATCGTCAAAAGAGTGTTGTATTGATTTATCCCTACTCTACATTGGGACAGCAGCAGGTATTTTAGCAGTGCTGACTCGAGTCTGTGTGTCGGCACTGCCGTTGTTGAGGGCGGGTACTTCTGCAGTTACAAAACAAATCAACGATTAGACTAAAACATTGAAATATGCCAATTCTGATATGTTGATATATTCAAAACGGACGGAGCAACTTAACACAGACAAGTAACCTTACCGTTTTTATATGATATGCCACGTTTGTCGTCAAGCTGTGATATACAAACTGCATTCGACTTTTTTCCCGCCGTCTATTTTTGTAAAATGCTGCCACATTGCCGATGTCTTTGACATGGATATTAGAGGAGGACTGACTGTAGCCTAAAATGAAACACTCAAAATTAAATAAAACCTTATTGGGCTAATCCAAAATAGTGAAAACAAGGGGGGTGTTCCCTGAAGACATGCTGCTATCACCTGTGAACCGGGGGTGCTCTGAAAACACCCCCATTAGCACTAGGTACTTTCCTCCTGATGAAAATAACCATAGACTGTAGAGCTGCAACTAATAATTATTTTCATAATCGATGAATCATTTGGTCCATAAAATATCAGAAAACCTGGAAATGATGATGTTCTCAAATGTCTTGTTTTGTCCACAAACCAAAATTATTAACTTTTAATGATTTATTTGTTATCCAGAAGCTTAAAGGGGACATATTACGCAAAATCAACTTTTTAACCATTTTAATACTTATATTTGGGACTCTGGGGGCCCTACCAGTCACCAAAGTGTGGAAAAAGAATACTCCGTCATGTTTTCGTGGTTCCCCTTAGTGTAAGTATAGGCGATAAAACACTCGATGTTGAATTCCCTGCGCTTATGACGTCAGAATGCGCAGAGGTGCTGCACTCTCTGTGAAAATCAGCTGATCGCCACTGCTGATCGCCAGCGGCGAGCCACCTAAACGGCCGCTGTATGCGACTGATCGCCAGCTCCGGTGCAGACCGGTGACTATGCTCCGGAGACCTCGCCACCGCGGCACCGCTGATCGCCAGTGGCGAGCGCCTAAACGGCCGCTGTATGCGTTTAGGCAGCTCGCCGCTCGCCGCTGGCGATCAGCAGTGCCGCGGTGGCGATCAGCGGTGACGAGGTCTCCGGAACATAGTCACCGGTCTGATACAGTAACATACAGCGCCAGCTTATGCAGCTCGCCGTGCGCCGCTGGCGATCAGTGGTGCTGTTCCTAAGTGTTTTTAACTGATTAACAATTCGGCACTGTTCGGCTCGATCCTGATGTAGAACGTCTCTTCCTGTGACGGCACTCTGGCTGTTTTCTGCGCACGCTGCCATGTTGATATTGTCAGAGAACTAGTGGAGGGAGGGGGAGACGAATAGAGCTGTAAAGCGCTGTAACGAGGACAAATCAGAAACCCCCTGGAAGAAGTGGGTGTGTGTTTGCCTGTGTCTCATTTGCATGTAAAGGGACCATGCACGAAAACCGAGCATTCTGAAAGGGGCGGGCTTAGCAGGGTTATTGAACTGCTATGATGCTTCATCCTTATGGTATTTTGACAAAGGCATGTCACTGACAAGTTCATTAGGACACCAGGGAACTATTTTAATGGGGGAAATAGGGTATAATATGTCCCCTTTAAGAAGCTTAAACAATCGGAAATCTTGTTTTAATCATGAAAAAAGCTTTGAACCGATTATTAAAATAGTTGTCGATAATTTAGTAATCGATTAATAATCGATTCATTGAGTAATTGTTTCAGCTCTAATAGACTGTATCAAATGAACACGGCAAAAAAATCGACCAATCAGAATTTTGGTCGAGCCAGAACTTGTTGACTAGGAGTTTACAGCCCTAGTTTGGTGCTGTTTATTCTACCGCCTTTAACATTTTAAGTTAACTATTTATATGCAATGCACAGTGGGGTGTACGGAAAAGTACTACAAACCCAAATAAACGATTCATCAGTACTCAAGTCGATATTTGAGCTGGCTCTCAGTTGCGGTGGTCTCGTTGCTATAACTACCACTATCAGTAGTTGTAAACGTAACCAAACGGCACCACCAGAGAAACGCTAGACTACTTTTTTTTTAATGAAAGCACACCATTATTTGCCAAGATTTAGTCATTATTTATACATGTTGTATTATGAGTGTTGCAAGTTCAGATTTTTGCCAAATGTCCCTTTACAGGCTACGTAGAGGTCTGACTGATTTGACAGATTTATCTTTTTGGCATATATAAAAATGCTATTCACACAAACAGGAGTCATTTAATATTCTTCTATTAAAGCCCTGCCTTTTACGGTAAAAAAAAAAATCATTATTTTAATCAGTAGGAAACTTGTTGCCATAATTACCACCAATCAGTAGTTGTAAACGTCACCAGCGGCGAGCTGCTCGAATTTGCATTGACACAGTCTAGTGTTTTAGTGACAGCACACCTTTATTTGCCATTATTTATTTTAGTATTATTAGTATCGCAGTTTCTCATTTCTGGAGAAAAAACTGGAGTCCTGTCGTATGTTTCTACGAAAGATTTACAGTTAACATTTGTCACCATTTGTATCTACAGTAGTAACTAATATGAATTTACTACTGCACTCAGTGATATTTAATATATTGACTGCAGACCTGCACATTACCTGCTGAAAATTGCTATAATTGGATGATTTCTCTCAATTGAACACACACACACACACACAAATGAAGTGTAATGGAGTAATGTCGAGGAGGATACGATGACACATTTTATTTCACTCCATCATCAAGTGCTAACGATTTATTTGTTGTTCCAGCGCAGGTAGTGGAAACCAGACTTCCTAAATGACCCTCTGGTTGTTGTTGAAATGACACATCATTTTTTTTAACACTGCACTGCAGGCATCAACGGCACATTCTCCTCTTCTCCTCGCTCTCTCACTTCATTTGCCACCCACATGCTTAGTTTGCTAATTATAGCTGCTCTAGTCACACCTAGCACTCTGAATCAGGATGAGCAGCAGAGACACAGTGGGAGAGAAATACATCTTTGCTACCAGATCCTTTAATCCAGGCTGGGATTTGTACAAATTACTGTTATATTTAATCCATTACAGACAGTTTACAGACTTGCTTGGTTTATTAGATGTCTTCATCCAGAGAGATAATCCAAACATCCATGTTCTCCCGCTTTATCCTCCACATAAGGGTCGTGAGGGGGCACTGTGCCAATCTCAGCTGACATAGGGTGACATACTCTCACATGCACACCTATGGTCAATAAAGGCAAACCAATAAAAACTAATTCAAACTAATTGTTTTGCATGGGTAGCACTGCTGGGAAAAGTGTAATATAATCATGACCTTAAAGAACTGAAAGTGTGAAGTTATTTTCATTTGGCAGAAATGTTGTATGTGTAACGCTTGTTTGTATGGTTGTTTTTTATTACCCCTGAATGAGCCTTTTATATTTATATCAGGAGCAGGGTCAGGTCTATGGAGGTCGCCATTCTGACAAACGGGTTGTGATGCTAACTGAAGGCTACATATTTTCTACAACACGTTTGTAGGGAAAGGGTGAAGTGAGAGATGCTGTATTTGGCTGCAACATGCAACTTCACCAATACATTTTTCAAGATTTTTCACACTTTCAATTTAAATAAAATACATTTTTACCCATATGAAGTGACTAAAAGCATCACAAGACAGCAAAAGAATGCTACAAGACCAGACTATAGCTTAGTCCGTATGTTTACATGCACAGTTTAATTGAGCTAAGGCCTTTACTGGTGTTTATTGAATCAGTTTCCTGTTGATGTTTACTTGAAAGAAAACGAACATGTGAACGGTGAGATGAACGGTGAGATGGATCGGGCTGTGGTTCTGTATGTTTTGCACCTGCTGTACATGTTAATTAGATGGACCATTAACAGTACTGCAGTTTACACTTCAGACCGGAGAGGAAACGTTGGTCTGGAAACGCCAAGTCTGACTCCAGTGCAGGAGTAATCGGACAATGGATCACATTATACAGGTATGTTAGTCCGACTAAGACGAGCTTGATTTTAGTCGGACTAACGTGTTTACGTGACGATTAAGAAAACCAAAGTGTTGTCTTAATCTGACTAAAATCTTTTAACATGCATGTAAACGCACTTGAGTGATTGAAATCAGAGACACTGACAGACTAATAAAGAAGTGTCAGTAGATGCAGGACATAACAACAAGGGCTCTAAGAAAAATATCTATACACTAAACCAGTGTTTCCTTTTCTGTATGTGGACCCACTTATTAAAGAGGCCATAGCCCGGAGGTGCCAATTAACGCTGCGTTGTGTGTGTGTGTGTGTGTGTGGGTGTGTATCTGTGTCATTACCTTGTTTATGAAGCCCTAAAAGTCCATAACAATCGGTTCAGCCACTGCTGGGAGCAAAGGGTTTGATTGTTTTCCTGAGCTCTACGAAGCGGCAAGGCACTTCTGTTGACTAGTTACGTCACTGGCAAATCTCACCACTCCTGTAAACAGCAGCGCCTCCTCGTCCGGGCACTAGAGTCCGGGCACATCCGGTGACGTACTTTCAACCGTAGAAGAAGAATAACTACTCTCGTTGTAGCTGCTGAGCGTATCGGTTGAGAACATGTCGAAAAAAGCTTCAGAGAGTGTTTGCTCTGTTCTGGGTTGTGATAAACAATACAGACGCTCCACAAGCTCCCCGCCAGCGTCAGTGATGAGACATTTACATCGTCTCGTTTGCAGCGACTAGGAGGTTTTTAAACCTTAAAAATTATTTCCTGTTTGAAGTACACCTCCATGGACCATGCTATGGCCTCTTTAAAGCTGGCGAAGAACCTCCAGCGACCCAGCAGTGGGTGCCCAACCCAGTCTTTGGAAACATTTGCACCAGAAACAATTACTCAATTAGTGTATTGTTTAGTGATTACTAAATTAATTGTATAACTATTTTCATAATCGAGTGTTTTAAAAAAATTAAAACGTGATTTATATACATCATATATATATATATATATGATGTGTATATATATATATATACATGTGTGTGTGTATATATATATATATATATATATATATATATATACATATGATATTTTCAAAATGTTCTGGACCAAGCAATTATTCAATTAACATTAACATGAGATTTCATGGTACGATTTTTTATTGCTTCTTAAAATTGCTGTATTGATATTAGAAATATTCTTATCAGTTTCTTTGTGTTGTATTTAAGCCGACTACTAGTTGGCAGCCAGCTTTTAGCCATTTCACTCCCAATCCCTCCTCTCACTAGAAAAACAAAACTAATGTTCAATCAAACTAATGTTCAACGAGACAACTAATCGATGAAAGAGAAAATAATTGAATGATTAATCGATTATGAAATTGAATGAAATATTTTTTCATTTAAGAAAAAAAAGAAAGAAAAGAGGACAGTTCTAATAAGACAAACTGTCCTGTCTCTGCTCTCCTGGCAGACGCTGCCTGTAAGAAATGAAAGTAGACACCATCCAGACTAGGTCATATAGATTTCTTTTCATAATGATGTCAAGGAGACTGAGCTCTCTCTTTGGTCTCATCCTGCCTGACAAAAGAGCTGAGGTTGAACCAAGGGTCCTGACACAACCAAAAATCACTGGAAGAAGTGCTGTGCACCAGGGATGAAAGTATCCTTTAGATTTGCTCGATGGGGGCTTTATATAATAATGTTGGTTTTCATGAGGACATATAGGCAACAATCATGCCATATCAAAAAGAAAAAATCACTAGGATGATGTTTTTAAGTCTTTTGTGATGTTATTTCAAAAGTATTTATAATTTACTTTTACAATCAAACCTGTTGTAGGATCAGAGATTAGATCAATTTAGTTATTACAGTGGCGAGTCACCTTTGAACTGGAAGGTTGTGGGTTCATTGGGCAACACACTTCTGTGTTACTTGTGAAGGCAACATGTGAATGGGTATGAAAGATGTGTGATAGAAACTGTACTTGTCATCGATGAGCGCTATGAATGGGTGAATGGCAAAAACTGTGGTGTGTCTTAGGCGTTCATCATGGCAGAGCCAACAAAAAAGAAGCAGGGGGAGTTGGATGCGGCACGGACATGGCCGGCTCCATTGAGGGGGGTCCGGGGGGGTTGTGTGCTTCTCCGTATCCTGGATCCAGCCTGGATCATTTCTCGACGCACTCCCCACATCCAAGTAATGATTTTTATGACGAGGCTCGAGTACAGTCACGATGAAGTGTGGTGCTGTTTGCAGTGTTACCAACCATGCTGCTAGACTCCCGAACCGTATTAAAGAGACCGCCGAAGACCGCTAGATCCTTTAGCTCGGCATTAGCTTTTTGCGGCAACAACACATTAAACCACGGGACTTTGTCTGTGTTGAAGAACGGCACTATATTCACAGCACTGCAGGATGATACACAGCCTCTCTTATTATTGTGCGGCTCTCACAATAAGAGGAATAACTCATATAGTGCAGGGTGACAGAGATATTCACCTGCGGCACACATTACTTCCTTCATCGGCACAACCCTACTCCAAAACTAGGAGGAGCTCCGTAGAGAAAAAGGCAAAAAAGCGACCAGACTTTGGAGAAACCCTGGAAGTACCCAAATAGAACATACAAAGTATCATTATAACATTTGATAAACTTTCCCTGCAAATGATTTAAAATGCCCCTGAAACATATTTAACTATGGCCAAGAAAAAAAGCCCCTTCCGTGCACTAAATGAGGATAACCTGGTGTCAATGAAGATGCTGGTGGAAGCTTTATTTGCTTGTGACTTGCATTACGCACTCAGATTTCTGTTGATGTTGCCATTTGCTGATGCTGCATGTGTGTGTGGCTCACACTGCCGCTCCTAAACCAATTTAGTCGCGAAAGAAGCATCTCACTCGTACTGTCAAATGATAATTTGCATTTAGTACACTACGCTCCTGTCTGCGGAAAGATTTGCTGCTCTGAGAACAGCAGTTGCAGTGTTTTGTTTTTATTATTATTACTATTATTCTTCTTTTGGCAACTTAAATCTGCAGAAGGTATAGAGGAAAAGCGGGGGGAGGAAGTGGACTGTAGCCAGCAGTAGAAAATGAGGGTGGCAGACAGGGAGGGAGGTCAGGAGAAGGACGAAAGAGACGTGTATACCTTCACTCATGCCATCTCTTCAGTCCTCCCTCCGTCTCGTCCTCTCTCTCATTTCATGCTTGCATTCATGAAAAGTTCATGATCATCTCTCGTCTCTCTCCTCCTTCTCCGTGCTACACTTTTATCCCCCAATCAATCCACTTAGAGACTGACTCTCAGAGAGGATGTCACGGTGGAGACATGGGGGTGAGGAGGAAGGGGAGAAGAGGCTGAGGATGGGAGGGGAGAGTAACTGCTTAGCGGGTGGGAAGGGAAGATTTGGGAAAGTGTGTAAGATTATGAAAGGAAAAATAAGGAGAAAGAACATGGTAGATAGAAATATAGAGAACACAGACAATGATTCATATATTAATAATTGATAATCGTACTGTTGGTGTGGAATCCATTTTAGACGTGCCAGGACAAGTGTGCATTTAGATGGGTCTGGCTCTGGGATGGGGAGGGCGGAGTGATTTGCAGAGACTAATAAACTGCAGGTGCCCTTCACTTTTTCCTCTCAGTGCTTGCCCTTGTCTTGCAGTCATAAAACACGAGTGTGTGTGTGTGTGTGTGTGTGTGCGTGCGCTGCAGCCAGCCACTGTGGCTGCATTGTGTTGGACAATGGGGGAGATGAGAGGGGTGAGAAGGAGAGAGTGATAAAGAGAGAGTATGTGGGGGGTGATGGATAGATGGATGGGTGGAGGGAGGAAGGGATTTGCTGACAGGACACAGGCAGAGTTGGAGTTGAGGACACTGGTGTCATGTCATCCCATCACCTTTTTGTGTCTTGTTGCTCTTTCGCTGTGTCACATTCAGCATGAGGCACAAGACAACAACAGATATGGCAGAGGTAGACTGATTTAAAAACTTCAAATGTCAACGGTTGTATTTCCGAATCCGAAATACTTCATTGCTTTCCTACTCCAACCAAGAACAGAACTAAAGATATTAACTAAGGTAATCATATAGTCCATGGGTGGAATTGAAGCCGGGTCACTGCAACAGCGCGCCAAATGTTTTTTGTTCTTTGTGGGGAGGTTATGTATTTTATGTTTTAGGTTTAAGAGACAGACAGAGGCAGCAGTTACTTGGGTTTGTAAAATGAGGAATACAATACTTGTGTGTGTCATTTGCTATTATTAAGCTCTTATATTTTATCAGATGTCAGAAAAAAAGAAGAAAACTTCTGGGTTACGATGCGATACTACACGCTTGTACGCTTGTTGTTATTCCACGCTTCGATCGAACAGTAGCCAAGAACACGACACGTTACAACAAGGAAATTGGCACGGCACTGACACTGACTCAAACATTTTTTTAGCATAATTTTGCGTGTCGGCCGCAAATCATATCATGCGCTAGCTAGAACCCTGCATACCTGTATTTATGACACATTATACTGAAGCCTTTTTTTCTTTTGGAACCACCCCTCTGCTCTCTCTCTCTCTCTCCATCACTCACTCACTCATGCACAAAGATCATTTGCAGCAGCAATCATAACGCTGCTGATGTTGGAGTGGAGTCATTTAGCTTGAGAAGAGTCCAGAAGCACTGGTCTCATCTAAATTATTCACACATACTCCACTGGCAGCTTTACAATTCTGAGAATGTGCATGTAGAGAGAGGAGACGGGCACAATCGACCATCTATGTATGTCTGTGTGTCTATATGGTGTATGTCTGTGTGTGTGTGTGTGCGTATTTGTTGCCTCTTTAGGACCTTTTCTGACATAAACACTGACCTTGTCAGAAAAAGTTGGAAATGAGAAAATTTTTGGGAAAGTGAGGACATTGTCTGGACCTCACAACTTAAATAGTGCTTTTGGGTGGTTAAGACCTGGTTTTAGGCTTAGGATTAGGAATTTAGTTGTTATGGTTAAAGGTGGAACCTCGTAGTGTTTCACGTGGTTCCATAGTGTAATGGTTAGCACTCTGGACTCTGAATCCAGTGATCGTGTTCATATCTCGGTGAAATCTTCTTCGGGCAGCCTGTGGTCAAACGGAAAGGGAACTTGGCTTGTAAGTGGAGGGTTGCCAGAGTTCCCACCAGGACAAAAAAAGGGCTGTACCCAACCCCCATTGCTTCCTGGTGGCTGTCTGCTGCTCCTAATTCTTTCTAGTAGAGGATAGGTTAAATGCAGAGAAGGAATTTCCCCCTTTAGGACTTATTTATTTAGGGAATACATTTGCTGTGACACGTTTTTGACAACGTTGGGACGATGAATCCACACTCAGAGGGTGCAGCCTTGACTTTTGGGACACAGCTATGTCTATAAGTGTCCTCAATAAGAATGTTGCCCGAGGCTGTGGGTGTGTTTCAGTTTTAAGATAAATACCGTAACATGTAATCTGTTAAGGTTAAGTAAGAAGTACTGACTCCATTATGGAAATGAATGTAACGTCCTATGAAGTCAGAGACATGACTATACAGTATATGTGTGTGGGTTCAAGTGTACTGTAATATGATGTGTGAGTCAAAAGTGCACTTAGAGAAGCATGTACTCTGTGTTTGTGTGTGTGTGTGTGTGTGTGAGAGAGAGATATGCAGCACTTATCCTATGATGGCTCGTTGATGGGCATAGCATGGTATAATGTATTCCTTAGGTGAAGACCTCAGCTCTCACACACATGGTCTGAAATATGACCCAAACAGGAAGATGATTATGATTATTAAAAACTCATGTGTGGGGTGGGGTTATGGAGGCTCTCCTGGCTCATCGGCTGCTTCCTCAACATATATTTCCCATCAACACCACGTTTGTACTCATATTCATTTGTTAGTCAGCATTGCTTGATTTGTTGTAGTCTTGACTGTGAGATCATCACAGAATCTTCTGTCTCCGTTCAAACTGGTTCATTTGACACTGCAGTGATCGCATTTATTTTACGGCTTAAAGCAGAAACTAGGATGTTTTTGATCATAAAAACAAGTTAATGTTTGTAAGTAGACCTCCATAACTCACATACCATTCTACTCGCCCTTTAGAATAAAATAAATATAAAAGTAAAACGAGGAAGCAGTCAACAGCACAAACCAAGCTGAGATGGTTCATGACTCATTAGATAGTTGTTTTTATACCAAGTACCACCTGAGAAAATATTGAGCTCTTGTCATAACATCATTATCGTGTTATAATACAGTGGTGTAAATAGGGTCAGCTACGGATTTTTCACAAAAGGCAAATTTATTCCCAATAAGATAATTTGCTCTGTCATCATCCTCCTCTTCCTCACTTATGGCCCTTTTCCAATATGGTCCCAGTTTGCCTCGCCTCGCCTTAGGTTGCATAAAAAAGTACCTACTCAATGTGGGCGGAGTCATAACTGCATGGCTACGTGAAACTGTGGTGACTTTGGCTCCACTCTGATCACATACCCTGGTATATACAGTTGAACAGTATTGCAGATTTTCCTCCAACTACCACCAGAGGAAGCATAAATATACAGCATAATAGCTTCTGACATTTTGGACAACACCTTAATGTATTATGATAGCATGGCTGCTCGTAATTGTTCTAAGTTGTTTTTCCAAATTCATCTAACCAAAGTTTTACAATGTTGTCGAGAGGCCTTTTTTTTAATTGCCTGATTTTGAAAAATGCCAAGAAGTGGGCTGAAAGCTGAGTGAGGGAGAGGAAGAGGGAGGGAAGGAAGGAGTGCAGAGCAGGGGGGTGCGTGGCCTGGTAGTGAAATCTGTAACCAAGTTGCAGCTCATTTTTAAAAAACGGGGAGGAGTCTGGTACGACAAGCCTTGTGCTGATAAGAGAGTTATGAAAGACTCTGTTACAAGAACTCCCTTGCACTGTCATGTCTGACTGTTGTTCTGCCTGTCCCTGCACTGTTGAATGTAGCACCAACTGATCGTGCTGTAACGCTGTTTCGCTTCACTATGTACAGTGTATATGGATGAAATGACAATATAAACCCACTTGTCTTGATTGGCACCTGGACCAGCAATCATTACTAGACACACATATACACTGGATCCGGGGACGCCAGAAAAAATCTGGGAACGCCCCTAAACCACAGAAAAAAGTGGTTTAGGGCATTAGTTACAAACGTTTTGGGTGATTGCCTGTTCTCTTCTCTTTCTCGCTGTCCCCTGCAGCAGCGGCCACTCCAACAGTCTCTGGCCTCCTCCCTGTGTCGGGAGTCCCACTGGAAGTGCCTCCTCCTGACTCTCCTCATGTACGGCTGCTTCGCCACGCTTGCCTGGTGTGCTCTCTGTCGGGTTCCCGTCCTCGGCTCCTCCTCCATACCTCTCGGTGCCGATGACGACGCGACCTCGGCAGCCTACTACAACGACATCCTGCACCTGGAGAGTCCATGCTCCAGTGGTTACGTCTACATCCCCCTGGCCTTCCTGGCCATGCTGTATGTGGTTTACCTGGTGGAGTGTTGGCACTGCTTCTCCAAGACGGCCATGTTGGCTCATGCTGAATTCCAGGTACCTGTCAAAAGTAGTTTTAGCATTTAGCATGGTGACCTGGTTGCTGTTTCTATTGAGTGGAACAGTTTGGTTTGGTACAGTATGATGCATTTTTTTTGCTTTCCATTAGGAATAGTATTAAAATAAATGTAAAATGGTATGGTAAGGTCTAGCTCCACCCATGACAGTCTGCTGATTGGGCTACAGAAAAACGTCACTCCCTTGTGATCGGTGTAAATTTCCCATGGAAGTTGAGACTTGACGTCCTGTTGAGACAAACTGTCGGGCACAGTCAAAATACAAACCTCAGGGCTAAGGGCTTTACCATTCCTGCTCCAACACACCTGATTCAAATGAAAGTCCAGTCACATACAGCTAACTACAGAAGGCATCATTATAATGTTTTTGCAGAGCTTGATGACGAGCTGACCATTTGAATCAAGTGTGTTGGAGCCAGAGCCTATCCTGGGTCCCAGGACCAGGATTGAGAAACCTTAGCCCAGAATATTTGTGCAGCATGTCTATGACTTTGACCAAGTCATTGTTCCTTAATATGTAACATTTCTGCCTTCAAATATTGTTGTTATATACTTTGCAGTGTCTCCATACAACAATTGCCATGATTCCCCACTGCTTCCCAATGTCATTGAACTGCGTCCTTTGTTGTTGTTTTGATTGAGAGACCAATGACACAAATTACTTTCAGTGCTTGCAACTCTTTGTTTGTTATGATCGTGTCAACAGAGTAAGGATAAACAAAAATGTCCCCTTTTTTTGTGGAGAGGACACGGTTTTAAACTAAATTTCTCCCCAAGGGTGGTAAAACATAATAACACGTGCACTCATGTGATGAAAATAAGATGACCAGTGTCTGCTCTTTCTATTATTCAGAGGACATTACTCCAAATGAACTGCTCTTGGTAAATCTGCCTTATTTTCAATTTTAAGTCCAAACTGTCAGAGACACATACTGTACGTCGTGAACAGAAAATTAAAAGCAAATCAGGACCTGTTTTCACCTGTATTTTTTATTATTAACAGATACAAGTGTCTATAAGACAATTGTTTTTATTATCTGCTCCATGTCAACACATTAGTGACAGTATTTGAGACAAATAAGTTAATTAATTTGATTATTTTATTATTTCACTGACGCAGGAAGTGTACGAGCGTGTGCAGAGGCTTCAGCAGGCCACGCCCTGTATTTGGTGGAAGGCCATCAGCTACCATTACGTGAGGAGGACGAGACAGGTGACGAGATATCGCAATGGAGATGCGTACACGACCACACAGGTGAGGGAAACTCATCACACACTGACTTCTAATATTACTTTTAGAATGACTTGCAAATTCAGCCTCCTTTTATTAAATTTTTTATTTCTATTTTATTCCACCTATTATTTTTTATAATGTTGTTATGGTTTATCATATCCTTTATTGCTTATTTATTTGTTTGTTTGTTTATTTATTTATATATTTATTTACTATTTACTTACTCTCGTACTGATTAACTCATCTATTTAATTTATTAGTATTTTAGTCTCCAGTGGCTCTTTGAGCGTTCCATGATGGCGTTTCCTCACTTAACTTCCTTTCCTCACTTCCTTCTCTTCCTCATTACTGTGTAAATGCATTATACCAGCCATGTGTCGACGGTTGTAGGGTGAAGGTGGTGGGTTGTTATAGAGCCGTGGTATATCAGTGGATAAGTGAGTCATCTTTCAAGTTGAAGATTGTGGATTTGATTCCCAGCTCCACTAGTCTACATGCCAATGTGTCCTTGGGCGAAACACTGAACCCCATGTTGCTCCAGACAGCTTTGTGTGTTATAAAAGATGAGTGCAAATGGGCAAATAGATGTACTGTACCAAAGAGTGAATGTCAAAAACTATAGTGCAAGTCAATACTAGTTGCAATGTCTTGTGCAAAAAGTACTTTATAAATAAAGTTTCTTTATTTATTCATTGTCTGATTGATTGAGTATTGATTGATTGATGCTGCTGAAGCAGATGCATTTTAAAATAGCTTCCCTATAACTAGAGTCTTTCTTCCTCCAAACTCCCATGTGTTCTATCTCATCTGCTTTATCTCTTCTCCTCTTCCTCTTCCTCTCAGGTCTACCACGAACGGGTCAACACTCACGCCTCCAGTTCAGAGTTCGACTACGCCCGTTACGGTGTCAAAGACGTGTCAAAGGAGCTGCTGGACTTGCAGGTTCACCCTGCAGTCCGCCTCCGTTTCACCAAGTGTTTCAGGTGAGACGCCACAACTGACAAAAGACAATGTTGGTCTTATGATGATAATTATTATTGTTATTATGGATGGAGGATTAACGCGGCCTTAACTGACATTTGTGCTCTTTAGCTTCTCCAGCGCACGTGCAGAAGCTGCCTACCTCACCCAGGTAATATATAGTTAATATTGTTAATTTCATCCTGTTTGTATAATCCACACAAGAAAAAATCAGTGTAACATAAGGACAAATGTGAAAGGAGTTTCCTCCTTTTGTCAAATGCACAGTTAAAACAGCAGTTTCCCCCTGCACAACACAAAAGTAAGAGGAAGTAAAAACAATAAAAACCTTGGATAGAAAGAAAAAAGGGCATAGTTTATTAGACCTCTGAGACATGATTTTGTCAAGAGAGTGAATTGAAGGAACATCCACTTCTTATTTATTTATTCCTTTGGGATTCCAATTTGTGGCACTTTATTTTTTAAGTTGTTCCATCATGTCAAGTCATGCAGACTTCAGAGCCTTTATTCTGAAAGAATAGAAAAAAATCTCTTCAATATGCCATTTTGTTCAATATTGAATAATGTAGTTTAGAAAAAAAAGGTTTAGTAGAAAAAAAACGACAAAAACTATGTTTTGGGCTGTTATTTAATATATTATCCTTCATTGCTTACTTTAAAAAAACCTGATATATTTAATTTCATATGTTACTATTTAAGTTGTATCATTATTATTGTTGTTATTACTACATTCTTTTACCTCCTGTTTCTAGTATATTAGTTTTGAGTTTCCCGAGTTTTCCCTTGTGGCTGTTGTGAGTTCTATGATAGCGTTTCCTCACTTCCTTCTCTTCCTCAGTTATTTACTTCTGCTTTTCCTCTCTTCTTCACTTCTCAACTGAGATGGTTGTTGGATTTGGAGTTGCATTGCCTTGTATTAAAAGTGCTGTATCAATAAAGTTAGATTTGATGATTATTCTTACTTATCTAATGTGCTCAATGTGTTCTCTGTAATCCCAAAGCGAGCACGTTTCTTCGGGGAGAATGAAGGGCTTGACGACTACATGGAGGCCAGGGAGGGAATGCACTTGAAGAATGTGGACTTCCGTGAACACATCCTGGCGTTCCCAGATCCTGCTCATCAGCCTTGGTTTTCCCGACATAAAGTCTTCTGGCTAGCTTCGGCCTTCCTCTTGTCATGGCCGCTGCGGGTCGTGTCAGAATTTCGCACGGCGTACGTCCACTACCATGTGGAGAAGCTCTTCGGTGAGGATGAGGATACGGGAGGCGGAGGAGGTGGTGGAGGACCGGGTGTTGGGAGGGGGGATGGGACTGAAGGTGGAACTGAGAATGGAATCCATCCGGGAGGTATTACCATTGGGATTGGTCTGAATGGGACAAGTTACAGGGCAATTTCTCGGGTCAACACAGTGGACATGACAGAATTGGAGTGGCACATCCGCTGTAACCAACAGATGGTCCCAAGCTACTCTGAAGCCCTGCTTATGGACTTGGACATAAGTGGGGGGACAAACCTCACTGCATCTACCCCAATCTCTGGGCCCCCAGGCAACACCCCCAATCACGTGACCAACCCACCTCCTCTTGCTCTGCCTGTGGTGTTCAACTCAGCTTACCTCCTCCAGAGCTGTCCTCGATGCCGGAGGACAACATCCAGCTCCAGTCTTCCTTCCAGACTAAGAGCCCCCATGGGAACCACAGCCCTCCTGAACGCCACTGTGGCAGGGATCAGGGCAGCAGCGCCAGTAGGTGGAGGTATAGGAGGAAGGCTGGTGCTCAGTAGAAGTGGATTCTCACTCGGGAGGCTGGGAGGAGGACGCCAGAGCAGCCTGTTTCATTCAAGGAGCATCGGTGGAGGGCTGGGAGGAAGCAGGGAAGATGGAGGAGGAAGTGTGGGGGGAGGGGGAGGAGGAGGAGGAGGTGGGATTGGCAGCGGTGGTGGGGGAAGCGGAGGATTCCTGGGGTTAGGTTCGAGACAGGACAACGAGGAGACGAGAGGAGTGCTCGAAGGAGAAGGGGATGACGATGAAGAAGAGGAGCAGGAGGCGGAGTTGAGGATTGAGGACCGGGGAAGAGGAGGCAGAGAGAGGGACGAAGAGGTTGAACCGGAGAACAGAGGGGGAGGTGAGGTGAGGGAGAGCGGGAGGGACCGTCCCCCATCCTACGAGGACGCATTCTTCTTTCCCGTCCTGATCATACATGGAGAGGAGAGCTGCCATGCTGGAGACGACATGTGACAAACAGAGACATCAACACGCTGAAGGGAAGAAAATAAGTGTGGACAGAGGCTGAGGGTTGATGAAAGAGACTGAGCAGAAAGAGAAGAGTGGAAGGCAATTGAGATATGATAGACCTAGAACGAATGAAATGAGAACTCAAAGAGAGAGTTTGCTTCACAGCACACCAACCACAGAGAGGGTTGATGGATTCAGGCAAAACAAATCATCAGATGTGAGACCGGCTCTGTGCTAGGAAAGAGGGAAGGTGATAGAGTAGGAAGGTAAAAAGGAATGATCATGAACGAGGTTAAGAGAAGCAGAAAAAGAGCAACAGTGAGAGGGATTTGAGCAGAGTGTAAAAGTCAGAGGAGATGGATGCTGATAGAGATAAGATACTCCATCTAAGAAAATAAGGGAGTGCTTCAGCTAAGCAGAGTGTGTGTGTGTGAGAGAGAGAGAGAGAGAGAGAGAGAAGATGACAAATCAGATCTTTGGAAAAAATGGAAAGACTAAAAACTAGTCTAGTTCCAGATATATCTATGCAAGAACATGAGTGGGAGGAGCGACTAAAGATAGCAACAGGAGGGAAGTGGAGACGGTCCAAACTGGATGAGTGGTTGTGGGTATTTAAAAAAAAAAACAAGTCGAGGAATAAGGTATTTTAAAGTTTCAGTTTTGCTAAAATATGAATAGATAAAAGCAGATATGGGTTATGGGAACATATGGGTTGTTTGATTTATTTCATATAAAGGAGGAAACAGGTGATTGTAAGGATGACAGAATGCACTGCAGAGAATTAGATACAATGACATGCTGTCGCCAGGTTAACTGTAAAAAAGAGCAAGGGAGGAGAGTAGAAAATGTAAAAAATACCATAATAAGTACATCATAAATTAGAGAAGACTCTACTGACGATGGATTACACCAGATTACACAAAATCTTCTTTTCAGTTTGTCATTATGTGACATAAATGAATGCAATGTCTTGAAATCTTCCAAAAGTTCACCCCGAGAGGAGGAGGAAATAAAGATACACAGAAAAAAAACAGCAACTCTTACATTCAAGTGAATCAGGAAAAGCCAAATAACATTGAAGCAGTTCCCTTTTTTCTCTAAGACTTCACACCACACCTGAGCGGGAACCATAACATTGTCTGCGCCAACGAAAGAGGAGTATCATTGATTTCCGTCCTCGCCATCATGCTCGTCGCTTTACCATTAGCTTCCCCACCACTCTCTGTCCATTACTGATGTGGAGCTGATTGAAAAAAAAAGATTACATAAAAAGGGGAGTGACTGCTTCCTCCTCTTCTCAGCTTCCCACTGCTCTCCTCCATTGTATCACCTTCTCTCTTCTTCTCCTTCCTTCATTCCAAGTTACACGTGCAGAGGTGAAATTCTCTGTTTTATTTCTTAGTAGAAAAACATCCACTGCACCCCGAACGTGAGAAAGTCTCGTGCCAGAATAGTTAACACTGCTTCTGTCATTAACTTCCCCTTGTCTTCCTCCTCCATCAACTTCAGCTTATCCCTTCTTTATAAAGTGGTGGATATGTGATACGGTTCTTCCAGCTACTGATCACATTTCGTCTCCACTTACTTCACCGTCTGAGCGCTCCCTCCACAAAACATTTCCCTGACCTTTCAGTAACTTAGGATTCTGATAGAAAGAGATAAAAACCAAACTGGCTTTACAGCCATTATTGACTTTGGGCAAAGGTTGCTGATAGAGGATTTCCATACACAATTAACAGTAAAAAATTATTATTATCACCACTTATGCCTGTGTAGATTTAGTGTAGTTGTACTCAAAGAAAGGACAAAATAATAAATAAAATAACCAGAAAAGCCCTCCTCCATTATCAATGCACTACATAACACAGTATGTGTTTGAGCTTAAAAAAAAAATGTGTTGAACTGCATGAGGGACAAACTGGTGAGCTCAGCCGCTATTCTCAATTTAAATAATTTAAATACGAGTAGAAAAAAACAAAATGAATAATAACGGTTTACAGAACCTACAATATGTGATCAGAAGGATGAAAAATGCCACGCTGCTACCTCCTCCTCTTGAATCATCCACAGCTGTCCTCACTCTTGAATGTGTATCCCGGCATAGAGACGCATGTAACTTATTAAAAGCAGGTCCTAAGAAATAGCTGTGTGGCAAAACGCAGTGATCCAACACAAATGTAGACATTTTAGATGCATCTAGGATATAGGGATGGCTCGATACCACTTTCGATACCGCCAATATCACAAACGCCTGTATCCGTCTAGGGCTGCACGATATTAGCAAAATCATGCGACGTACAAATAAAAAGACAGCTGTTTAGAGACGGAGAAAACACACGCCGATCTGAGATCGTTGATATTAATGATCATGCAAAAGTTAACAAGCGAGGCGTGTTCAGGCGGTTGTTTGCAATTTGTGCATCGCGCGTGACGATAGAGTTACAATATACCGTGCAGCCCTGTATCTGTCCATCACTTGAGACCCTTTTTAACTATAAAGCTGTTAACAACACATTTGTGCAAGCCATCCCAACATAATTCTGCAACTGTGTAACACATATTCTTCTCCCATGAAGAAGAAATAAACAGCCCACAACATGACCCAGCTATTTACATTTATAGAGGATTTTTGGATTGTATCTGTCCGATATCCGATCCAGATTATTATCGGACCAATACTGATTCTGAGTATGGTATCGGCTCATCCCTAATCTAGACAAGGGCATGGGTAGGAATCCATGTCTTCTTATTTGGTATGTTTTCATGGAGAGGAAACTGGCACAGACAACACAACAACCATCAGTGCTTTGACGCTTGTAAAGCACACTAAACCTGCTCGTAGTTAGATATATGAACATTGAACGGTGTCTGCAGCCACTCTGGATGTTGGAAGAGTCTCCCTCTTTCTCTATCTGCGTTCTTTGGACACAAGTACGAAAACAAGCACAGTGAAAGAGTAAAGGTTTCCTGAAAATGGAGCAGAAACGACGCCTCTTAACAGTTTACACACCGGTGATGGAGACAACGAACACACACGTATGTAACAAGAAACATCTGACCTGGATTCAGCAGTGACAGCAGTGAATGTCCTCTCAGTGAAACTTTGTGAAGAACAAGTAGAGCACGAGTGCTGACCTGGTTTGGTGTACGACACACACACACACACACACACACACACATGGACTTCATACACTGATTTTGGCTGACGGACCTTCGGTGGCTGAACTGGGCACAAAGAACGACAACGTTCATGGAGGAAAGACTGTCAGAGCAAATAAACAACATGAAGGACGCAGAGTGGAGAACTGGGAAAAAAAGGACAAAATAAAGCGACAGAAAGGGAGAAAGACACTAAATGTGAGATTAAGGGACAATTATTTTTACACCTACTCATTCTCTCAATCTCATGACTTCCGTTAACACTAAGAAGCACTGAACACACCTCTGTGTTAATATTTATTTCAACATTTACAGTTGTTCTGTTCATTGATTTTGTTGAATTGTAATATTGTAGCAGAGGTCTCAAACTCGCGGCTCGTGGGCCACATACTGCCCACCAATTGATTGAATGTGGCCTGCCATCAGTTTTTGCTATTTATTGATTGATTTAAACCAGTGGTTCTCAAACGTTTTATACCAAGTGCTGCCTGAGAAAATATGGAGCTCTCAAAGTAACACCATCATCACCACTGTTAAAATACAGTGGTGTAAATAGGCCGAGCAAAGTCAGCCAGGACTTTATTCCCAATAAGATCATTTGCTCTCTCCCCTTCCTCCTCTTCCTCACATATACTTCACTGGTATAGCCTAATTAGATGAAGATGGAGCACAGATAAAGTGACTCTAATTGTTATTTTTTAATTCATTAGTATTTTTTGGTTATTTGTTTCATTTTCCTCAGCTCCACTCACATAGCCTGGTATATACAGTACAACAGCATTTCAGATTTTCCTCCAATCATAGTTTGAGAACCATGGATTTTAATCATATATATGTTCATATATATCAAAACAATCACTTATTTTGAATGTCACAAATATTGTAAAAAAAAAAAAAAAATTTCACTTATTAACTGGCTCCCTCCTGGCCAGACTAGACATTGGCCCCCAGGTCATTTGAGTTTGAGACCCCTGTGTTATGGCTTGAAATGTCTGGTTCACTATGTGATTTGTTTACAGTTAGCAGGTAAAAGTAATATTGCGAGTACTGAACTTCCACTTTTAAGATCACTACAAAACAAGATATAAATATTACACAAAAAACAAAGTCGAATCTGCAATTTGCTACGTTTATATTCATGTGGTGTCTTTGTCAGCCTCAGAATCTCATGTCTTTTTTTTTTACATTTTCATTCCATTTGTTTTGTAAAAATGGACAAAGGCTTTTAGCTTTTTAGAGAGTTTGCAACAGTTCTGAAATGCTAAAGGTGCCTTTTTCTGACTCAAGTTGTTTTTATTTCGTATTTTATTTATATTCATTTATATCAGACATGCATATTTGGCTCATATGTGTTGTCGGTGTTATATAATCTCCACAGAGTGTGTGTCGGAAGAGTGTCCTCAGCCTGCTTTGAGTGTGCCAAGACAACTTTGTGCCCCACAATGTCTTACACAGTGTGCTTGCATGTGAAGCCACAGCAGTATAGTAGCCATTGTAACTGGTTTTTTTTTGTTTGGAATAGATCCATATGGCCCCACACATCACATGTTTACACACACACACACACACACAGTGTCCTGCTGTGTTGCCTTTGCATCCAGCTTTGTTTGCCTCAGGATTTCATTTGATGCTGCATTTCTGTGTCAACGTCATTTTTTTTTTTTACACACCATCCCATCGACATGCCAAAGCAAAAAAAAATAAAAATAAAATAAACATGCACATGGAGATGGAGATGGGAAGCAGGTACAGTACAGGTGAAGTGCACAATAGTATGACAGAATGTGTTTAAACACTTGCATCAAGATGATGGAGGGTGGATTTACTCAGGAGCAAAAAGTCATAGACACCTGTCATGTATTTGCAAAATAGACAGTATTGTCTGTTACAACTGTATGTGATTTATTTTCTGCAGTTCATGTGTAAATTCACCCAGATTGTCTATATAGTTATTCCAGGAATGTACTTTTTATTTGGTCCACTAGGTGGCAGAAAGGCCCAATTTATTGTGACAACAGGGTGTTTGAAGACTGAGACAGCTGCTGTCCTGCTCTGTGTGTGCCGTGCGCTGAGACTTCAATATGTTTCACATCTGTCCACAGTATGTGGTGTCAAACTAGATTATCAGTCATCTGATAAAAGAGTCACACTTAACATCACACCACAGTAACAATATGGTGATCATTTTCTAACAGGAGGGTTTTTAAAAAAAAAAAAAAAAGGTAAAACCACATTTATATTTAAGTAAATGCTTGCTCCTAACAGAAGGCAGGATGACTATCGACATCATAATGTGATAAATATTCATTTTATTCACTAACATTTTCACTTGACAGTATTACACTGAGAGTAGCTTGAAGTAATTCTCATTAACAAACGATTACTTGGATATCACTTTGGAAATAATCTAGTATTGTCATATTAGAGTAGATTTGATTTTTTAGCAGGGTTGGGAGCAGACAGTATTACACTATGATATAAAATATATAGAAATGCAAAAAATAAAAAAGTACAATAACATACATATATACAGTATAGATAATGTCATATAATATATTTTTTATTGCACAATTGCCATTGTTAATGCTGAGCTGAAAATTGCATTAGAAATAAGATGGCATTGCAATGACATTTCCTCCATTTTACAACATTATTATTACCATATTGTTACTGTAAAGTCATGTAAAGTGTTGCCACCACGTTCAACATCAACACAGTAAGTGGTGTCACTTGATGTGATGTGCGTTTCACCTTTTCACCGGTATTGCAGAGCAGTAGAGCTGGACTTGTACATATGTTGCTAAGCAGCTTTTCTAAACTTATATCCACGAGTAATGGGCGCTTCAGTCATTCAAATCAAAACACTTTTATTTGCAATTAGCATTTTGTGACTCAGCCTCTATTACATTGTTTGTTTCCTGGCAGTGTTGCTCTTTTTGACACAATCTACAAATAAACTCATGGAGGTGAAGGGGATTTTTTTTTTATGCTCCTGCACTCTTGTAGCCAGTATTTTTATTTTTATTTATTTTTTTAATCAACGTCATCACTTGACTATCTTATAAAATGCTCTCTCGCGCAACTATGACAAATGTATTGTTGTCAACGCTGTTACTGTTTCTCTCGTGGTCATGGGGTCGAGTCGAGTCGTCATACCGAGTTTGTCAAACACTGTAAAAAAAAAAAAAAAAAAATGTCTAGCATTGGTTTGACTTGAAATCACATGAATTCCAGCTGCATTTTCTGTTTTCTTGGTTCTCACTAAAAGTCAATAGGTAAAAAAAACTAGTGCTTTCAGACTTTGGTGTGAATTTCCTCAAAAGGGAAAGCAAGACATTTGTGTTCTTCGCCACAGACTTCACGTTTTTTAGTAATAGTTTTACATTACTATGTTTGAGTAACGAGCAGATGCGTAACCCTGATGTGACATGTCATCACCTGTAGGTGTAGTAGACACCAAAGACTACAAACGTAGTACTAAAATGAGTATTGTATGTAAAAACATAAAAGGTTACGCAATACATCGGTGTGTCATTACAGACGCACAGATGTAGATATTCGGTGAACGGGTCAAAGCTAATTATAATGATAAGGCTTATCGTTGCCCACAAAGAAAATGTGATCAGATTTAGTGTCAGAGATGCAATAACTTATAATCAGGTAATAGCTTACTTTAAGGTCCAGTGTGTAAGAAATATAATTCTAAATGATAAGGCTGCAGATTGAAAGAGGGGGGGGGGGGGGAGTTCCTCTGCTCGCCCATCCTTTTCCAAGGACGTCCTGGACCTATGATGGCCTTCACATGCCAGAAATGGCTGATGATGTTTTTCATAGTGAGCTTCTAAATGCCAAATGCACACTATTGCTAGTTTGTCCATTTGGGCTGCTGTAGCAAGGCCCTTATATTAAGTGCATATAAAAGGCTCATTCAGAGGCTACGAAAACCAAGCAATTTTTTTTGTACTTATGGACAGCATATTGAATTTCATCATTTCAACATCATTATGCTTACACACTGGACCTTAAAACAACCAGATGTTTAGATCACAAAACAGCAGGAGCTGATCATATATCATATTTCAAGATATTCATTCATTTCTTCATTTATTTGCTGTATATAGAATGCCGCTGGATTACCTGTGAGCTGTCAAACTAATGAATCGCTAACCACAGTGTAGTTGTTATGTACATGCAGCCTCTATAGAGTCCCAACGATAATGTCACATACATGTCACATTATTGTCCCACACAGTGATGTGTGAAGCCAGGAATGGGCTTTCTGTTCTGTTCAAGCACTGTCAAAGCAACATGTCCTCCGTATTTAAGCTATAATATGTAACTGATAATGAGATTGTCAATATCACACCAGATTAAAGCTGTTGTCTCGGGTTTAGGTACTGTAATCTGAGTGTATGACGACAGAGATGGTAATGGAGCTGGTGGCAATAACACTGTTAACTGATCCTGGCGATGATGATGACAATTAATTATCATGGAAGATACAAATAAAGTCTATCTGCTTGGTATACCAGAGTTTGGTCTTGTGGGATTCCTTCTGCTTTTCCACCTTATTTATTGAGTTTTTAATGACACGTTGTTTATTTTAATTTCAATTTTTATGTCACAATATTTTAAGATGTCGAGGATAGACGCACAAAACTTAATTTCAGCGTGTGTCACAAAGTAAAACAAATCAAGGACCCAATTGCCGGTTACAAAAATGAACAATTCAAGTCTTAAATAATACAAACTTAACAAAAAAGTAAAACACGAATAGAAAAACTTTGAAACACAGGTAACAAGACTGGGAAACAGATGGAAAAACTTAGCAACAACATAAACCAAAAGAAAGTGGCATGAAACAAATAAATCAAGCCACAATTCATTTTAACAAGCATGCAATGAAACATATAGTTGTTTATAGATAATACTCTGTTATAATGTTTCTATAAGAGCATATCTTGTGATGTAGATAATCTCACAGCACGCTTAAAATACTCAATTCTTCTTCTTTTCCTATCGGCTGCTCCCTTCAGGGGTCGCCACAGCGGATCAACCTCCTCCATCTCACCCTGTTCTCTGTATCCCCCTCTCTCACACAACTAACTTCATGTCCTCTTTCACTACATCCATAAACCTTCTCTTTGGTCTTCCTCTGGACCTCCTGCCTGGCAGTTCCAACCCCAGTATCCTTCTACCAATATACTCACTATCCCTCCTCTGTACATGACCAAACCATCTCATTCTGGCCTCTCTGACCTTATCTCCAAAACATCTCACATGTGCTGTTCCTCTGATTGACTCATTCCTGATCCTATCCATCTTTGTCACTCCCAAAGAGAACCTCAACATCTAAGTCTCTGCTACCTCCAGCTCTGCTTCCTGTCTTTTCCTCAGTGCCACTGTCTCTAGACCATACAGCATCGCTGGTCTCACCACTGTCTTGTATATCTTTCCTTTCATTCTGGCTGATACTCTTTTATCACACATTACCCCTGAAACGTTTCTCCACCCATTCCAACCAGCTTGAACACGTTTCTTCACCTCTTTTCCACAATCTCCACTGCTCTAGACTGTTGACCCTAAATAATTCAAATCCTCCACCTTCTTTATCTCTACTCCCTGTAGCCTCATGGTTCCACTTGGGTTCCTCTCATTCACACACATATATTCTGTCTTGCTGCGACTAACCTTCATTCCTCTCCTTTCTAGAGCATATCTCCACCTCTCGAGCTTTTCCTCCACCTGGTCTCTGCTCTCACCACAGATCACAATGTCATCTGCAAACATCATAATCCATGGAGATTCCTGTCTAACCTCATCTGTCAGTCTGTCCATCACCACCGCAAACAAGAAGGGACTCAGAGCTGAACCCTGATGTAGTCCCACCTCCACCTTGAACTTCTCTGTCACACCTACAGCACACCTCACCGCTGTCTCACAGTTGGCATACATGTCCTGCACCAGTCTAACATACTTCTCTGCCACACCAGACTTCCTCATACAGTACCATAGTTCCTCTCTCGGCACCCTGTCATAGGCTTTTTCCAGATCTACAAAGGCACAATGCAGCTCTTAAAGCAAATACTGCATCTGTAGTAGTCTTTCTAGGCATGAATCATAGTGTTGCTCACAAATGCTGACTTCTGCTCTCAGTCTAGTTTCCACTACTCTTTCCCATAACTTCATTGTATGGCTCATCAACTTTATTCCTCTATAGTTACTGCAATTCTGAACATCTCCCTTATTATTAAAATACTCAATTCTAATTTCTCAAATTCAGATTTCTTACAGCTGTAGTGTGCAACTTTCAAATGTAATCAAATGTCTGAAATAACAGCCAAGGTAAAAGAAACTGTGACAGCATTGCATTAAACATGGGGAAGATTGATGACTGCAAAAAGCTGGTGGAGAAGATGACCGTAAGTTTGACCAAGTTGTCTAAGGAGAACAAAACCTTGAGAGAAACAACATTGGAGCATGAAAGATGTAAAAGATGTTGGAATTTAAGGATCAATGGATTGAAAGAGAGAGGGAGAGAACATAAGAGACAAAAAAAGGCACAGAAATACATTAAATGAAAAATCACAGAATAAAAGCAGCCAGTAGTCCAGTTTCCTGGTATTAGTCAGGACTCTGGTAGCAGCATTCTGGACCAGTCGCAGTTGCCTGATTGATTTTTTGTTAAGACCTGTGAAGACACAATTGCAATAATCTAGTCTGCTGAAAATGAAAGAATGAACACATTTTTCTGTGTCTTGATTGGACAGAAAAGCCTTGATTCTTGCAATATTCTTCAGGTGGAAATAGGCAGACTTACTAATAACTTTTAGTTGGTTGTTAAAATTCAAGTCAAGTCAAGTCAATAATTACACCAAGATTTCTGGCTTGATTTTCAATGACATGGAGTCAAGGTGAGCACTGACCTTTGACCTTTCATTTGACCAATCACTTCTATCTTGTCTGCATTGAGCTGGAGAAAGTTCTGGCACATCCACTCATTGATATGATGAGTGGAAGCTTATCTAGTCACGCCCCCATTACCCACCGAATACATATATTCATCATACAATACATAATTTCATCAGACTTTTTCTTTTTTTTTCTTTTTCCCTTGACATTTTGACAATAACATGTTTCAGCATCAGGCAGAACTCAGAGATGCCAATCAATGACAGTCATCACTTTGGAACTGAATCTATTCACAAGGTCACAAGGGTGAATAATGCGCAGGTGTTATCATTAATGTCTTTCCATCACCCCTCCGTCACCTTTGTTAGGGTTACCAGGCCTGGTCATTTTAAAAGGTAACACAGTAATGATCAGAGAGCGTAACATCGCTCACCACACCTTCAGAGATATGAAAGGTAGGTAGGTAACCTTTATAAAATCTATAAATCAATTAAATCATTACCTGAACAAATCTGTCCTGGTCCAAAACTATGAACCATAGATTTTGATTGTATGAACGGAACTTTAAAACTAAAATGGCTCCTCAGAGAACAATAGTCAGCAACAGTAGGTATGAGAAAAACTGACCCATTTATAATAACCAATGGTTTACACACATTTTAACCTTCAACATAAGAATATTCAAATTCTTGCCATGTTTATTTCATACAGTCTATGGTTAATTTCATCAGGAGGAAAGTACCAAGTGCTCATGGGGGTGTTTTCAGAGCACCCGTGTTTCACAGGTAACAGCGTGTCTTCAGAGAACACCCCTCTTGTTTTCAGTATTTTGGATTAGCCCAACCCACTCAGGGTGAGTGACTCGTCCTGCAGGTAGCTGAACCCGGAGCCCCGGAGACGAATTTAGCTCCGTGTTTGGAGCTTCAGGACACATTTAAAACACAGAAAGCTCTTGGCATGGCTGGTTTTTGGGGTGTAATTAACAAACGGAGGCGGTTGAAAGTCGAGAGGTGGCGCTGGTTTATGAAATAATGTTGTTTTAGCAGTATGCCTCAGGATGAGCTAGGTTAAAGAAAAATGTTTAACCTCTGAAATAGCAGTAGCACACACGCTGTTGTTGTGATCATGTGGGCTCTACATGCATCCAACACAACTGTTGCTGCTGGAGCGGAATGGACTGCTTATTCCAAAACTTATATTAGAGATTTGAGAGGTAGTCCGATATAATCCGATACTCGTTTTTTGGCTGATATCGGATCCGGACATTCCTAAAAATTAATCCCTGCATTACAAAGGAATGGAAGGACAAACTATATAGTCAGTTTCATGTTAGACAGGAATGGAGACTCATCAAAAAAACTGAATTCTTCTGTTATCTTTTGTTCCCCAAAACTAATGTGATTCATTTTGAATTTATTAATGGTATTTATCCTCTCAGATTCAACTTTGAAAGTAATGTATGTTCTTTCTGCAACTCACAAATAGAATCGGCAAAACACATTTTCCTCACTTGTAATCACACCCGAAGATTCTGGAACCAGTTGACAGAATGGTTGAATCAAAAGAATGTATCTGTTGAATTTAGATCACAAGCTGATGTAATGTATGGAGTAAAGATAGATAAGAAACGAGGAAATCGGTCAATTAATACTATCCTCAAAATGGCAAAGTTCTACATTCAAAAATCCAGTCTCCAACCATCTTTATTGCTTTCTATAAACCATTTAATTGGTGCTATAAATCATATATATTGATTAAGTGGCAAGAGTAGCTCAGTGGTAGAGTGAGTTGTTTTTCAAAGGTTGGGGGTTTGATTCCCGGCTCCTCTAGTCTACATGCTGATGTGTCCCTGTGGCAAGACACTTAACCCCATGTTGCTCCTGACGGCTGTGCTGTTTAGTAAATGGTAATTTTTTGGGATTGATTTGTTTCAAATCAGTTCAGTATGTCTGCTCAACACATGCCTGCACACAGATTACAATGTGCCTTGTTGGTTGTGCATTTACTTGTTTGTACAAAAAAACATAAATGAGATCCTGATGCATATGTTGAAAGATAACTGGTGTCAGAAGTAATACATTAAGCTCCAGTAGAAACTATTCCAATCATACATACTGTATATACGATAATGCCTCTTGAAGAAAATCAGTAAACCAATCATTTGTTTTATTTTATATTGGAGAGTAGGAATTAAAGTGAGTAGTAAAGGCCATGTAAAGTGCAAGTGGGCTGATGAGTGCGTTTTTAGCTCAAGTCGGACAAGTTAGTCTTAGTCAGTTAATTGGAAATATTACGCTACACAAACACACAACTTTTCTCTGTCTATTAAACTAATCTGCATCACACTGGATCTCTTTAACAGCTGTTGTGTTTGTTTCAGTAATGATCATGGCCCCGGTAATGTCGTCATTTTCATTGACTCATCAGTCTCTGGTTGCTCCACTGTACATAAAATATTCATAAAAGTTGCTTTAACAAATATCTGCGCCATTCTCAGGCTGACAGGCCGTACATGTTTTCTGCAGAGTGGCTTTGTGTTTATGCGTTTGGAGAATTTTTATCACATTAAACTGATCTGACATGGATTGTGTTTTGTGCATTTGTTTGCCACATTTATTATTCAGTAATTTGGGAAGAAGCCAAGTTCAAAGCACCATTCTGCTGCATTGATTAGATTAGTTCCTGTGTCAGCTGTTTATCATCTGATATAAAGATATTGAGATTTTTTTTTTCTCCACACACTATTGGCTGCAGGGGGCCCCAAGCAGCTTAGTTCACTTATGTATTGGGGCATAAGCGAACATATGTAAATAAAGGGTTCCTTAAATGGGGATGACCTAACTTTTCTCTGGACACGGGGTTATATTGGGTGGGGGTTGGGGGTGAGCATGTTTAATATATTGACCTCTAGTGAAAAGGGTTCCACAAAAAACTAACAAAACAAAACAACATTTGCTCTAAATACAGTATTTTATTTTGATACTTTTGTTAGTTGGGTATTTGATATTTTATTTTTAAATGATTTTGGTGTATTTTTGCATGTCAGTGGGGTTGACAGCAGAGGGCAGCAAAGCATTTTGTATCATTAAACAGCTTTTTAAGCCAAGATCAGAGGCAGTTCAAACTTTTTCTCCCATGGTCCCTCACTCTTCTTACCCACACTACACTTGTTGTATCAGTCAGGAACAGTGATTAATGGATGGTAATAAAACTGATCAGATCAGTGCTCGAAATGCCTTTTTTTTACCTTACATATTATCACTTATCACTATATGTACAGTATATGTGTTTTTTTGTGATGTTTCCATTCCACAGCTGGATCAGAAGACTATAATGGCTCCTGCCTATATTGTGTCTAATCAATTACTCCAGTCTTCTACTAAATTATTCAGTAATTTGGCTCCCTGATTGTATTTGAGCTGTCTTCCTGTCACCCAACATGGCAACATCATAAATAGACTTTTAGCCCCAAGTATAGCTGGCACTGATATCAGGACATGTTTGCTTGCATCTGTTTCCCCTCCCTTCACTGCTATCAGCTGCTGCCAGGGTTGATAGTCTGTCTGAGGCTTGATGTTCCTCCACAGATCTGGCTTTGTTGTGTCTGCAGTGCGTATAGCTACTGGCTGCACCTGCAGCTATTTGTCCATCTTCTTCCCTTGGACTGAGAGGAGCAGAGGGAGGAAGAAATGGATCCTGCTCCCAGTCGGAAACAGGGGTGAAGCCTCCTGGATTGGATTTATGGCAGAAAAACAGCAGGATGAAAAAACAATAGTGATGAAAAACAGGATTTCAAGACACAGGCACTATTTCAGTATCCAGGTTTCAAAATAATACATAAGCATAAACTCAGAGGATGCACCACAAGAATCAGAAATTTCTTAAAAAAACTCAAATGTCCTTCAATAGGGATGCACAATGTTACTGGCATGATCAGATGGATGATGGTGATATACACTCACAAGTATGACAAATATTATGTTAATTACACAGAGAGACTAAATGACAGTTAAACACATGGAATATTTATACATATTGGTTTTCGAGTGCCCAAGCACTCCCAGTATATTGGCATATCTGATATCGGCAAAAAGTCCAATATCGTGCATTTATAGTTTCTACTTATTCATTGTCATTTTCTTTTGATAAGATTAGACCGGCCCCGGATAAGCGGAGGATGATGATGATGATGATGATGATGATGATGATGAAGATTAGATAAGAAAGTATTCCCCACAATATGGAAATGTACATTGTCACTGCAGCAAGGACAGTAAAGGTAATGCATAATAAACATGCTTTTCCACATGAATGAATGAACATAGAAAGGTAATTAATATTACAAAAATAGAATAGACTATACAGTAAATAGTTTGAGATTAATATTTCACAACAGCCTTTTCTCTTCTGTTAAATGTTAAATTATTCAGATGAGCTGTGGGGGGGGGGAATATCACATTGTAATTAACATTTAAACAGTGACACATTACTTGTATGCAAGAATGACTGAGCAGGATTGCAGTTCGTGACATTGCATTTAAGGCTCTTTTTTTAACCAGCTTGACCTCCTCTGGCCACTTGGTGGTGCTGTAGATACACAGCTTTAAACTCAGTTGAAGTTCTTTATCAGGCAAACACAGAGCAACACCTGAGCTCCACATCAAGGCAGCAGGCTCTCTACTTCTCAGAAATACCCAAAAGACAAAAGGGGATTAGAGGAGAAGTTTATAATTGTTGTAATTAAGCCAATATCAAATGGCCCAGATCCCTAATATTAGTAAATAGTAAAATGTGTATCACAAGCTCACCCTATACCTTCTGTAAATAATCTAAAGAACTGGACAGAGGAGTCTGGGAGTGTTTCCCACTGTAGTGAAAAAACAACCTTAACAAAAAGTTCCTGCTTTTAATTCTATGTCAGTCGGATTTTCAGACAAATTCAGTTTTGCCACTTTACCCTAACCTCTATACATCTTGTCGCAGTACCAAGAAATGACATAAAGGACTTAAATTAGACTTGAGTCACAGGTCAGCAGTCGTTTCTGCAAAGAGGAGAGAGACGAGGAAGCTCAATGGAGAGGATGAAAGGGGGTTGGTCGGTAAATGTTAGCTTCATAGACACAATTACAGTGGCGACTGCTGCTGCTGCAGCAGCCTGCTGTGGAGTCCCCTGCTCAGTGGGGCTGAAGTCAGTGGAGCAAAGGATAAGATGGAAGAAAGGAGGGGAGGACTGTGCAGAAGATGGCAGGGGAAGAGTGAGGAACACATAACAAATCTGAAGTGACATGACTGGAAGTGGTTTGACTCACCCCAAAATATGAAATAACACACTGATCTCTACCTCCTTTTCATCCTTATCCTTATTCTGGTCCTCTGGTTTGCTTACAAGGGGCCTCCTCCACCTCCCGTCCTGTACTGTCCTGTCTTTTCCTTTCCTTTCCTTTCTGTTAGGTTAGTTTAGCATAAACGTTATTGTCTTTGGCTCCACATTAAAACACAACATACATCTATTTCCCACCACATTTACCATTAAATCAAACTGTGCATGTAACCGTGCATGTTTGCTATCACTTACATGATAGTGGCACTATACCCAACCAGTCCCCACCCCAGTTCTCCTCCTCCTCCTCCTCCTCCCTCCATTCCTACCGCAAGTCCCCCCCCCATCCACTTCTCCTCTCCTCTCTGTCTAATAATAGCCCTAATGTGTTATGAGTATGCAGTCTGTCTTGCTCGCAGCGGCACCGTGCTGCCTCTTCTCTGTTTCTCTCCTTCTTTCTTACTCCTGCAATTGGTGCACTGTCTTTTCGCGCCTCCTTTCCCACTTCCCCTTCTCACATTTCTCTCTACATCCTCATTCCATATGCTCTTTTGTCTTAGCTATTGGTGTTATCTCATCCCACTTTGTTTTCTTTCCCTCTTTTCCGTGTTTCTTTGTGCTGCACAGACGTGGTGTGAACACATTGTTCCCCCCCCCCCATTCTTGGGTGTATCTCTCATCCTTTCATCCCAATAACTGTTTCTCTTTTCCTCTGTTTTCTTACCTATAGGGTTACTCTTTTAGCCATGTGAACATGTGGCCTCAGATGCCCCACGGACACACACACACACACACACACACACAAACACACACACACACACACACAAATGAAAAATGCATATCAGCAGATACATGCATGGACATAAATAGACCACATAGAGAAATTTAATGAGATGAGCTTGCAAACTTTTGAGAGCAAGAGGGACGTGTGTGTGTGTGTGTGTGTGTGTGTTGTATTGTCTTTGTAAGGACCAGTAAACATATAAACCATAGGGAGTGAGGACATTTTGGGAAAGTGAGGACATTTTGGCTGGTCATCACATTCTGTCAAGGGTTGACTTGGTGGTGCAAATCACCAACACAAATAGGAACACAACAGCATTACTGTAACTCCATTTCATCTCCCCTTTTGTAAATATCCTCTGCTAGGTAGTTGGTCTATGACACTTTTTTTGGGTATCCTTTCGCTTAGTGAAAGTAATATATACTGCATACAGTGTCAAGGCTACTCCATGTGTACGTGTGAAATTTCTCAATTAAATTGATTAGTTGTTGTTTAGTGAAAATATAGAATTGTTTTAATTATAAAAATCCATTTGGTGATTAATTTAATAATCGATTTGTTGTTTCAGTCCCAATGCTGAACTGCATTAGTTTAATGCACTCTATTATTGCTATTGTAAGAATATATGCACGTACATATGTATTTTAGAGTCAATTTTATTTATATAGCCCAACATCACAAACACAATTTGGTTTGAAGGGCTTTAAGGTCTGTACAGCAAGTGACACCCTCTGTCCTTAGACCCTCACATTGAGAAAACAAAAAAACCCTGTAAGGGGGAACAATGGGAGAAACCTCAGGAAGAGCCACAGAGGAGGGATCTCTCTCCCAGGACCGACAGACAGTAGGTGTCACATTTTACAGAAACAAGTTCAGCAGATTACAAACAAAACAATAGATTTACAAAGAGAGGAAAGAGAAGAAACCAGAGACGACTTGAGGAACTGGAACCACTCCCAGTAGTAAAGGTTGGATGAGGATGTTGACACTCTCGAATAAGTGATATCTGTAAAATAAGAAGAGAGAGATGTAAATGTAAGCAGAACGAGCCGTCGATCCATAATCTGCCTTCATTATGTTCCAAAAGCTAGGGTTGGGTGGTATGACCTAAAATTCATATTGCGGAATAAGTTGAAACCTATTGCGGTAACAGTGTATATCGGGATATATTCTTGGGTATCACTTTATTAGTTTCATGCTTAACAACTCATGCAAGTGAGCACCTGTCTTCAGGGTATGGTTTCCCTGCAGGGTTGGTGGTATTATCATGAGTCTCCTGTATTTGGTTGGGCTTGAGGTGCATGTTCTTGCAGAAAGGGGTGAGATCAGACGAGAGGCTCCACCGAGGAAGAAGCAGTAACTTTTTTGTCTATGTGTATATAATGTAAGCAGTGACCTGAACATAATGCTATGTTCACTCAATTCTTGTTCTGCAAGACCAGTTTGCTGTTAATTGATTGTCATTAATCAGTTAATTAGCAGAGTGAGCTCTGCCCAGTGGATGTGGATGAATATGGGTGGTATTATACACTATTAATTGTCAGGCTAGAGTGTTGTCGTGTGTGCGCAGGCTCACGAGACTTCAAAATGCAACATTACAGTATGAATTCAATGTAGGGCTATAGGCATTATGACCAAAAACATTATCCTGATAAGATGTTTACAGCACAAAAGTATTTACACTTGAACACAGAAACATTTCACAAATCTGAGGAAAAACCAAAGTCATTATCAAGTGTGTTTGTGCAATGCACAAAAATTGCATCACTAGAGGGCTGTTCAATATATCAATTATGAGACAAAATATGGTCTTACATTTTGGATGACAACAGCGTATCTGTGATACCCTAAATATAATATATATATTGATTAATATAATAGAATTGAGAAAATCATATTAAAAAAGTCACTTAATAACACTTCTTGAATTTAAGCCTAATTATTTGTACTATACCAGAATTTGACCACTTCTATCTATACATTCCAGGAACGTCTGTCTGTCTGTGACTCGCATATAATAATAATAATAATGATAATAATAATAATTAACCAGCAGGTTCAGAGGAAGCTTCTGTCCTGCAGCTGTCACCCTACTCTGTTACCCCCTCTAGCTCTGCATCCCGGTGATAACCAACCAACTGTTATGCAAGCATGTATACAAAGCCATGTAATAGTAACAATGAGCACTCAAACACACCAAACCATAATTACTAAAAACACACACAAACAGATTTTGCATGGGCACTGCAATAATTTATAGTTAATTTCATTGTTTCTAAGACACGTAATCATCCTTCAGTGTATTTCACACACTTTTGAGAAACACAAAGGTGAGCATGAATTATATCATGATACAAATTATATTGTCCTAATTCATGGTGCTCTTCGAGTTAAAACACAATTTCTAGGATGGCAACTTTAACTAAATGTTGCACAATAAAGTCAGGCTGCTGGTTATGGAGATGTCTGTATGTGAGTTCCTGTTTGGTTGCAGCACTGAAGTGTAGAAACAGGCAGTTTGGCTCAGAAGCAGACTCAGCAGCCAAGGCAGTAAAAGTAAATCAGCCTTTACTTAGTTGTTAATCTGGGAGGTATAGTCTGTCTGCAGCAGAATGGCAGACACATCCAGCAAATACAGCCAAAGGGCTGGCGGCACTCAATAAAGAGGCAGAGGTTCATCAAAATTAAAGTTTAGAAAAAGGCAGGAAAAGGACCAGAGAGGTGTGGCTATTAGGTAACACAAACAACCTGGAGCTGGAAACAGTGGCTGTTCACTTATGTTGTAGACAAACAGAAGTTTGCCCGACCACAGATAGATTGAGTGGAACTGCTCGACCATTTATAGTGTATCAATATTTTAGCAGCTGCTAAGGCCATAACCAGCTCCTTGCTAGAGAGCTGATACAAAATTGAATATGTTTAAATCTCTGAACAGTTCCAGCGTATACACTGCACTGGTTATATTTTCAGTATAGGTCCCTGCTGTTTTGAAATCAAAACAGCAGGGATATTTGATATTTTGATATTTGTTTTTGTCTTTTCAGAGTTTGAACTGCATCAGTCCATCAGTTTGACGATATCACATAGAAAACTCAGACAAGCATGAACCTAGTCTCTCCCCTAGTTGTTTAGGCTGGGGAGCACGAGGTGCTGAAAAACATATTGATTTTACTCTGAGTGAATGCCTAATTGGACTTTGGGCAGATTAAAACCTGTTCTGTCTCTGCAGTCTTTCCAGTGCTGTTTGATATCTAATTAGCTTTGGGTTTATTCAGTTTTCTTCCAGACTTTTCCAGGCATTGGAACTGACGGTGCTAAGCACATGAAATGAAATGACTCTGAGATAGCAATCATTCTGAATCAGGTTCCCCAGAGCAGACGGTTGTCTGTGGAATTTTTTTTCTCAAGAATGTAATCATAATTTTGTAAGGCTTTATTTGAATGAGAATTTTGTCATTTTAGAATTAGATTTGAATTAGAGCACGTGATATGGGTAAAATCTTATCACAATACATTTTTTTTGTTATCATTCGATATTGAGAAAAAAAGCAACACAGGTTGTTTCTCTGGACTCATGAAAAGTTTCCCTTTGAGATGTTTGTGAAATATCTACTGTAATTACCTTTCATTTCTCATAATACCTGGTTTATTTCTTTGGCTTCTGGTATAACCCAAATAATTAGGCTTAAAAACTGTTATTAAGTGACATTTTTAAAATATAATTTCATTTAAATATTTATTGTTAAATCAAAATACAATATTTAATGTAGTTCACAAATTGACTCAATATAATAAGTACGATGATTAATGCAACCGGCTTTAAAACCAGGAAAATTCACCACAGGTACTTTATCATGATATTTTGATATCCAAAATGTAATGTCTCATGTCATGCTATAGATAAAGCATTGATTGCCTAATCCTAATTTGAACAATGATTCGTTCCGAGCAAACAAAGCTTTGGAACTGCCAGATTTTTTGAAAAGGGTTTGGCGCAGCATTCAAGGTGACAGTGAGAATCCTTTAATACAGTATAAACAAAGACAAGGTTTTTCTCCACGCTAAGGCACACATGGGGCCATGGAGCAGAATCTAAGAGCAGAAGTCTCGTGAAGCAGAAGGACTCAAACTGAAGCACAGTACATGAGTGTAAACAGCAGTATATCCGAGTGCACACAAACAGTTTTGAGCAGGAAATTCAGGAATAAAGAAAGGAACGATGTGAGGTCAGGGTTTTGAGGTGAAGAAAACTCTGACCATGAAATGTATAAATAGTGCTCTCAAAATGAAAGCACTATAAAGATAGAAAAACAAACAAACTAGAAGATTGCCCTTAAGGTGTTTAGAAAGTCAGTCTATAGCCTTTTTTATTATTTCAAGGATGGATATGTTTCTTCAGGGGGTACATATGGAGGTAATGGCATGCAGCGCAGTATGAAATAGGTGGATATATTTAGTTTGAATTAGTTTTGTCAGAGTCTGCTGTGCTGTTATTGGAGAGATTGATTGCGCAACATTTTCGGGATAATAGCAGTGACATGTATTTCTGTGTTGTGTTGCAATCTGAACAAAATCAGTGATTAAACAGCCATTAGCTGTGTCGATGTCTTGATCTAATCTGCTGTTCTGTAAACACATCTGGTAATGAATGATTGTGCCATAACATTTCTATAACACTCAATACCTATTTGTAAACAATAGAAATCTGTTGAACAAATTACAGATGCATGAATGAGTTCTTTTGTGTTATTGTCAGTCTGGTGTTTTCCCACCAGCAGAAATGTGAACTTCACGGTTGTGGCTTCTAAACATTTTTCTAAACAATTGTTACAGTTGGAAAATACAGTGGATAAATTGTAATGAGAAAAATGGACTATTTCTATTTGTTTTGTCTGAGGCTGGTCAGAGAAGTTTAAGCTCTAACTTAAACTTAAACTGAGAAAACTGTACTGAAAGTACTGTAACACCCTTGTGTTGCAGTACTTTCAAAACACAAACATTTTTTATCAATGTTATTTTTTACAATGCCAATATACAATTTTAAACTTTGTTTTCATTGCCACATTTGTGATATTTTTTAGTAACAGAAACAGCTAAAAATGGCAGCCATTTTACCCCAAAAAGTATTGGAAGTTGTGTATCAGTATCAGACATTTTTTCAATTTCATTTGAAGCATATTCATTTCAAGGTTCACAGTCTTGCTTTGTGTGGCCCAGCATTTTATTTTTGTCTTATTTTCTTAGAGTACTATACTTTGTGAATACTGAGTAGGTAAAGCCAAACCTTGATGCTACCCAGAGCTCCCCCTCTCTCCCCTGCCTGCCTGTGCATGGCATTTGCTCCCTGCGAGAACCCCCCCCCACCGCCCCTGAGCTCCGCGGCCTCCTGCCCCAGGCCAGCACGCATACTCCAGCCGGAGCTCCACGGCTTCAATAAATGAAGCTACAAATAAAAGGCAAATGGCAACAATATACGGAGCACAGTTCCCTCACAATACAAAGCCTGGCCTCCATATATCGTAGCCGTTTATTTGTAGCTGGAGTATGAGTGAGTGAGGGAGAAAAGGTCGACTCAGGCATGGGGAGCGGCGAGCAAGTCCTATGCACGGCTGGGCAGGGCTGCCTTAGGCACAGGGAGAGCCGGGGAGCGCTGGGGAGGAAACACAAAAGTTATTGTGAGGGAACGCAAAAATATAACAAGGGAATGCAAAAGTGTTGCGATAGAACGCAAAAATATTGTGAGGGAACGCAGAAGGATTACGAGGGAATGTAAAAGTTCACAATAATACATTTCCCAGACAGATCCTAGAGCGGCTCCGTGGCTTAATGTACTTGTTGACTGAAGAAAAAAAAAAAGTTGTACACCTTATGTACCGTTCAGTAAAATGAAATGTTGCAGCATTGATTTTTTGGAAACATAACTCATGAGTTATTGTCATTACATTTTAGAAGGAGGAAATGAAAATTGCAATTATTGGTGCAATTGAATCAAAATATTTTAAGAAACAATATAAGAAATCAAATTGACAGCCAATTATTATAAAACAAAAGTATACTGTCCCAGTCCTAGAAAATATGTTTTGGTTTATTTGCATTCATTTTCTTAAATTGTCATGCAATAAAACCCTTGACCACGATATTTAACTATTTGTTAAAGTAAAAAGTGACAAATCCACATTTCTTTGATAATGCTTCACATTTAGTTTACAAACAATTTTTACTGCTGATGACAACAATTCTCAGAAATGACATCATGTTTTTTAAAAAAAAAAATAACTGCGTTGTTGTGCTTAAAAAGTCATGCTAACCAAGGAAGGATCGATTGTCAGTGAATCCAGACTCAGGCCTTAAGAGGAACATTTATTTATTTAGTAATTAAAACATCAACAGTGTTTCCTTGATTGGGTCTGACACTATATAATTCACACCACATGCACCAGACTTCACACAGACCAACGCATCAAACATCTTTTCCTTTTGAAATGCACCATGCTACAAAGCAAGTAAGATCTTTTCAATTTCAATTTAATACATTTTATAAATCTAAATTTAGTGGACTGTAGACACCTCCTTTAAATGAGTCAGGCCTGCGTCTTGTACAGCGACCAGATCAGAAATGTGTAGCTGCTGGCTGCCTGGTGACATTTCACTGGGACACTGTGCAGAATATTGAATAAGTCAATTTTCTTTTCTTTTTTCAAAGATCTCACGCTCTTTGCATTTGAGTTTTAATTTTCTCTGATTTCTGAGATCCCAGATCAGCTCTGTAAATTCATGCAGGTATCAGGTAGTGTTAGTGTTGGAGAAACACTTCATCATACAAACCTGTGTTGTTGCTTGTGTGAGAGATACTGATGACAGGTGTTACTTTTCAGAATCTGATGTATTTATGCAAGACTGCAAGTTTCAACCTGAGAATTACTTCACTTGGATTCATGGCAGTAAACCCATGGCTATGTCATATGTCAGTAAAACATAAATGATGTCTCATTATGAGACAGCTTGAGTTGGTTTAGTTAAGTTTCGGCATGAAAACAACTTGGTTATGTATGTATATAGGGAAGGATTCATTTGGGTTACAACAAGTATATTTTTAAAGGCGACATAGACCGGAAGCTCCAATTAACGCTGCGTTTGTGTGTGTATCTGCGTCATGACCTCGTTTATGAAACCCTAAAGTTTCAGAACAAACAGTTCAGCCACTGCTGAGAAAATAGGGTTTCATTGTTTTCCTGGGCTCTGCAAAGCGGAAAGGCACTTCTGTTTGCTGATGATGTCATCAGCAAACCTCACCACTCCTCTCGCCACTGTAGCTCTTCCTGGTGCGGGGACTAGTCTGGGCACATCCCGTTGCTTACATTCAACTGCAGACCCCAAGGCCGGTTAGCTCAGTTGGTTAGAGTGTGGTGCTAATAACGCCAAGCTCGCGGGTTCGATCCCCGTACGGGCCACTCTTTGGGTATCCCTTGGCCAAGTGGAAAGGGAACTTGGCTTTCTCAATGGAGGGTCAGTGGTTGAAGTCCCTGTGAGGTCAAAAGGGCTGGGGTACCTCTGAGCAGGGTACCCAACCCCCATTGCTTCCCCGAGCACTGCTCAGTGTGGCAGCCCACTGTTCCTAATTCTAGGATGGATGGGTCAAATGCAGAGAAATTATTAAATTACTTTAAATATAAGATTTAGAAGAAGTTCTTTCGTTGTAGCTGCTGACATGCAGAGCATCCACCGTGCCAGATTGGGAGCTGAGAACGGACGTGCTAATTACGTCACTTCCAGGTACCTGGCCAATCACAGGACAGTGGGAAAGCTCTCGTTGGCTGGCCAATCACAACACGTTCTGTGTTCTGGGGGTGTGATTTTGGTCTGAAACAGTGCGGCTGATGAGCGTCAGTGAGGAGATATTTTGATCGGCTCGATTCCAGCTCACAATCTGAGAGATGCTAAAGTCCAACAGCTGTTTCAGTAATAATTACAGTGATGTTTGACTGATGGTGGTTATACCCTGGGAGAGTATTTGATCCAGTCTGACTCAAACCTCTGATGTTTTAGAAGTGTCAGAAATCTTCTGTAGCCTGGAATGAATATCAGTCTTTCTTTATCCTCAGAGAAAAAGCAGAATGTGAACTGCTTTATACCAAAGTCCATCATCTGTATGGTTTATATCGTCAGATGAATCATTATAAATGCTGTCTGCTCTGCTCAACACAATTGCATCATTCCGAGCTACACTGAGCAGAGACATCAGGTGAAAGCAACACTGAGTGTTTCAGTCTTAGATCTCCATTTATGAGCTGGGAATATGTGTTATTAATGCATCATATTTATATTTGCCAATGTGGCAATGTGGCAATCGGCAGTGTTCACATGTTTTACTGTAAATTATTGCAATTGTTTCAAGTTGTATTACCAGATATCTGCACGACTTTTGTGCAATCATCAGTTGAATATTTTCCTCTTTTGCAAAAGCCTTTACACGGATCATCCCCTTTAATCACTCACCGTACCATTTACACAACTGACACTATTTTTTCCCAGTGGGTTCTTGTTTTGATATTTGGTAAGTACCACCCACTGTGGCATTGTGTCTTCAAGCTGAGCCTTGCATGTGAAAATAAAAGATGAACAGAGCTTGATTGGAAACAGCAGAGAGGTGAGCAGGAGACAAAGTGAGGGATAGAAAGAGAGGGGACACAGTGACAAACTAAAAGTGAAGAGTGTGTGTGAAAGATGTGTGACCAATACTTTGCAGAGGATTTCTCCAAAGGCACAGAGGAATAACAATGCACTGGTGTGTCTTTTTAAGGGTTCATAGTTTCCTTTATTAATGCACTGCAGATTGATGGGGAAGACGCGGTGAAGACACAATTAGATGTAGGTAAAGCCAGTGCAGAGACAGCTCGCACTCCTCAGTCTGTGTGGACTGTCCATGGCTTGACCTGATTCAGCCTGACACTTTTTCATCTTCTCCCAGTCTGACCTGCTCTACCTTGTTTGCTGCAGCTCTTCCTCCCGCTCTGCTCATTTTCATTCCTCAACAATGCTGACCCTCCCACATGCTCTGGATTTGCAATTGAAAACACCGTATTATTCTCTGTAAATAACTGCACACACTGTATGAAGGATGGCATGCACATTTATTCTCTTTATACTCATTCTCCCAACATCTTGTGTAAGGGAGAGGAACTGGTACATCTGAATCATCTCCTGTTTTATAGCAAGTAATGAATTCTCCTGTTTTCATATTCAAATTTAAACAGATTTTGTGGGCACAGTTTTATATTTAATCAGATTACAAACATCCACCTATAGAGGTTGGGATGGTGAAAATATTCTAATCACAATTTCAGGTTTCACTGTGTTTTTTAAAAGTCACAGCTTCCAAATATCAACCATCATTCAGACTCAGCCTCCCCTGAAAAATATTATGTTTTCTTACAGCTGCATAATTTCATTCTTCTTCCCTCACTTCTCCTTTTCCCCTCAAGTCAGAAAACAAAACAAATAAACACTAGATTTCGTCATTTCTCAACTATTAAGTAGGTTTAAAAAAAAAAAAAAGAAGCAGCGCAAAGGTGGTTCATAAACATTTGAAATGCCTGATGTCATCAATGATGTCAGTGCGTTATAGCTTCTTACATATAGATATACTGTATGCTGAATACAGCATTTCCCCCCTCATAATTTATGACTATAAACTAAATGAATGTTCTCAATGTTATGTACAATCAATGATTTTCTTTTATTATATCATCATTTTTCAAAACTCAAATCCCCCGATAAGGCTGTTTAAAGACTTGTAGAATCTTTGGAAAACAGTGGCTGAGTGTGTGTGTTTCTGTGTATACAGTGAGGGGTTTGCAGTAAATGTACATATAAAACTAAAACTGTATTCACTGTATTGCCAACTCACAAAGCTGGCAACCACCTTGACCTCATCTTCACCAGAAACTGCTCCACCTCCGACCTCACGGTAACTCCACTTCATGTCTCTGATCATTTCTTCATTTCCTACTCTCTCCCACTCTCCCAATCTGATGATCTCATCTCATCAGATACTGCACTTGTCCGTCGCAACATTCGCTCTCTCTCTCCCTCCTCTCTCTCCTCAACTGTTCTATCAGCACTTCCTTCAGCTGACTCCTTCTCCCTCATGCATCCCAACTCTGCCACTGACACATTCCTCTGTACTCTGTCCTCCTCTCTTGACTCTCTCTGTCCTCTTACTTCACGGCGGGTTCGTAAGTCCTCCCCAGCCCCGTGGTTGTCGGACTCAGTGCGTACTGAGAGAGCCACGATACGGGCAGCAGAAAGGAAATGGAGGAAATCAAAACTCCCTGACGACCTGCTTTCCTATCACTCTCTTCTCTCCACCCTCACTGCCTCTATCTCTGCAGCCAAACAATCTTTCTATCAGACTAAAATTCAATCCTCTTTCTCTAACCCCAAAAAACTTTTCTCGATCTTCTCTAACCTCCTTGATCCCCCCACCCCCCCTCCTCCCTCCTCCCTTCTACCAATTCACTTTGTCAACTACTTCACAAAGAAAGTAGATGACATTCGCTCTTCTTTCTCAACCCCACCTCCTGATCTCACCTCTCTACCAACCACTAATTCAGCTCCTTCTCTATCCTCTTTCTCCCCTCTATCTCAGGATCAAGTTCTTTCCCTAATAACCTCTGCCCGCCCCACCTCCTGCCCCCTTGACCCTATCCCCTCTCACCTTCTTCAGTCAACTGCTTCTGATCTTCTGCCTTTCCTCACCCACCTCATTAACACATCTCTATCATCTGGTTGCTTTCCGGACTCTCTTAAAGAGGCCAGAGTGACCCCCCTCCTTAAAAAACCCACCCTTGACCCGTCTGAAGTAAATAACTACAGACCTGTCTCTCTTCTTCCTTTTCTCTCCAAAACTCTGGAGCGTGCTATCTTTAATCAACTCTCCTCCTACCTTCACCGGAACAACCTTCTTGATCCTCTTCAGTCTGGTTTTAAAGCAGGTCACTCGACCGAAACTGCACTCCTTGCTGTCACTGAGCAACTCCACACTGCCAGGGCTGCCTCTCTCTCCTCTGTGCTCATCCTCTTGGACCTTTCTGCAGCGTTTGACACAGTTAACCACCAGATCCTTATTTCCTCCCTTCAAGAACTAGGTGTCTCAGGATCTGCACTTACCCTACTCTCGTCCTATCTTCAAAACCGAGTTACAGAGTAACCTGGAGAGGATCTGTGTCGGAACCCTGTCCTCTAGCTACTGGGGTCCCTCAGGGTTCTGTCTTGGGCCCTCTCCTCTTCTCTCTATACACCAACTCTCTTGGTTCGGTTATTCTCTCTCATGGTTTTTCCTATCACAGCTACGCCGACGACACCCAACTCATCCTCTCTTTTCCCAGCTCCGACACAAATGTAGCAGAACGGATCTCCGCTTGTCTGAACGACATCTCTCAGTGGATGTCTGACCATCACCTGAAACTCAATCTCAACAAGACTGAGTTTCTTTTTCTCCCAGGAAAGGGCTCTCCCACCACAGACCTAACCATCACCCTCGACAACTCTGTGGTAACTCCGTCTCATACCGCAAGGAACCTGGGTGTGACACTTGATGACCATCTCTCCCTCACTGCCAACATTGCTGCAACAGCTCGATCTTGCAGATACATGTTGTACAACATCAGAAGAATACGGCCTCTTCTAACCCAGAAGGCGGCACAGGTTCTGGTCCAGGCTCTTGTCATCTCACGCTTGGATTACTGCAACTCCCTCCTGGCTGGTCTCCCTGCGTGTGCCATACGACCCCTGCAACTCATCCAGAATGCAGCAGCTCGACTGGTCTTCAACTTACCAAAATTCTCCCACACTACACCTCTCCTCCGCTCCCTTCACTGGCTTCCTGTAGCTGCTCGCATCCGCTTCAAGACTCTAGTGCTTGCGTTCCATGCTACAAACGGATCCGGTCCAGCCTACATCCAGGACATGATCAAAACCTACACCCCAGCCCGCCCACTTCGCTCTGCATCGGCAAACCGGCTCGCTGCCCCCTCACTGAGAGGATCGCAGAGGCATTTACAGAACTCGAGACTGTTCACTGTCCTCGCTCCCAAATGGTGGAACGAGCTCCCCATCGACATCCGGACAGCGGAAAGCCTCCACATCTTCCGCCGCCGACTAAAAACACATTTCTTCCGACTCTACCTCGACTAAGACGATAACGACGACAAAAAAAAAAAAAAAAAAAAAATATATATATATATATATATATATATATATATATCGCACTTATGACTAGCACTTCATAGTTTGATTTACTTGAAGCTCTTACTTACTTCTAGCTCTTATTTGTACCCAAATGTTTAAATGCACTTATTGTAAGTCGCTTTGGATAAAAGCGTCTGCTAAATGACATGTAATGTAATGTAATGTAATGTATTCTTGTGAAATGTTTTTTTTGTGATCTTCAGGTAGGCATTTTCTCTCTCTCTCTCTGTCTCTGTGCGTATGCTGCCATGTGTTAGCATGAGCTTTGAGCATGAGCACTAACCAAGCGGAAATGACAGTAATTAAATAAATGAGCTACATTTGCACCTGAGGGAGGACCACACACACACACACACACACACACAGAAAAGAGATAGAATGCAAAGCTGCTACTATAAGAATGAAGAGAACAGGATGATTTCAATGGAAAACAGTGAGAAGGTGAAGTGGTGCAGCAAAAGAATCCTCTATTCTCTCCTCTCCTGTGAAGCGGGAGGGCACCACTGTCCACTGATAATGTTGCTGTTCCTCACTTTTGTTTTTGCACAGAATATTGAAATAAAACCCACTTGTTTCACATGTAGAGAAGAGACATGTTCACAGTTTAGTGACATGTTGTGTACACCAACACAGAGCTGGTTGAGCTTCAGTCCTGCTCTGTTTCTCAGTGCTATTGCAGCCTCACAGCAGGAGTCTTCTCTACTTCATTTCCTCATCTGTAGGAATTTTAAATAAAGTGGCAGAGCTTTCTTGCATCAAGGAAAGACACATTTTAACACCAATGCATCTTAGCTATCGAGCAAACCAGCTATCGAGTGTAGGAGCATGTGCAATTACTCGCGAGTAAATTAATAACCCGCTGATAAAGCATCCTGAGGGTTTTTCTATCATCGTGTTTGAGGAGGAGTTATTGTAATTATGGCCCCTGTTAGTCATCGCCTACAATCTTGAAAAGAAGACTGGAGAGAAACAGTTTTCAGTCTTCCATAGTCTTCCATGATTCTTTACTCCAGAGTTGGAATATTTTTCGTGTTCTCAGACTCACAGAACACATCACTTGTACTGTAATATATACCTTCTAATTAATCCCTCCTATAGTGCGTTCATTTGTATGTTTCCTGACAGGGCAGTCTATGGATTCAAGTGGAGACATCAGCACTGGAATGCAAAAAAAAATTAAATAATGCTAATTCAATTCAGGACACCCTGCTCTACTTCAGGTTACACCATGCTGCTTCAAAGGCCAGTGGTGATAGTTCAACTTTTAATTTCCTTTTGAAAAGTTGCTGATACAGTGATGCAGTTGATATCAAACCCCTTTTATCACATGCACACAAATCATTCAAAGTTTGACAATAATGAGTTACTGTTTACTGTCTGCAGACGTTGCAAGTAAGGATTTCATTCACAATTGCACGAGCTCTCATTCAGAAAGTCTCAGGTTGCAGCCTGCAGCCCCAAAGGTGAACGCTGACCTTCTGCAATTGACCTTGCAGCAGTCAAAACGATGGTGCAACTCAGTGTAACGATGATGACTTTATCTTGCTGTTACTGTTGGTTTCAGTGTGTTTACTTGAACAGTGGTCAGACGTGAGTATAACAGACAGTGATATGGAAGGAAAGTGTAATCAGTCAGTTTTGGGAAAATATTGATTTAAGTTTTTTTAGATTTCGATATTATTCCATCTGTCAGTCTGTCTGTGTGAAGACATTTATAGTTTTCCTGGCAGTTAAATACAAATGCAGGAGGAAAAGACTGCATCGGTCGGATCATCAAGTATTTCTGAGCCCAAGCACTGACTAAATTAAAGATGAGTACTGGCATCTTCTCTCTCCTCTAAGTCCCTTTAGTCCAGTCCTTGTAGAGGCAGTAAGGATTAGCAAATGAAAATCATGAATAATAGTAAAGTATTCTGAGAACTATTCAGAATTATGTCACAAAAGAATTGAAAATATTCTAAAACTCTACTCATATCGTTCACCTTCATGGACTAAACCGTTGTCAAATAGTGGTGTGTGTGTCTTGTCAGGTGCTCAATGAGACTCTGTCCCTCTTTTTCTGTCTTTTTCTCGGTTAGTGTAGGATATAGGTTAATGATTCAGACATGGTGCAGTGGAGAGACATGAGCAGAGCTGCAGTCTGACACCTGGAGGAGGAGAGGTGATGGTCTGAAGGATACGAAGGTAATCTACACTTGAGCATGTCATATGAACATCCCTGAGGCCTGTGGTCATCTGGCCCTGAGAGGCAAAGAGGATTGAACTGACAGTCCTGTGGTGAGATGGATAGGAAGCGGTCATTAAAAAAAGCAGGACCCTGGTCAGTTTGTGTGGAATTTGCTCACACAGATCTGGAAATAACAGGAAAGAAGAGAGCGACAGCTGCTCCCTCATTGGGTGAGGCAGCAACAAGTTTAGTTACAGTTTAGTTTCTAAACCAGGTGGGAGGTGGTGGGCAGTGGCTGGCCATCACTGCTGACCCACCAGCTGGAGGATGTTGTGGCTCAGGGGAATATGTACACCAGCTGACGACTTCTTATCTTGGCCAAACGCTTTAGTCAAATTTGACTTTCAATAGCAAGTCACTTCAAACAATAACAAAAATGCTTTCCTGATAGAGTAAGTGGTTCTCTCTCATGTGTGTGTGTGTGTGTGTGTGTGAGTGACACAGCTCACACTGAGATGACAAGTACTCCACTTATAGACTTCAGAAGGGACTTGAAAGGTCTGTGGAACACAAACTACGTTTACCACATAGGCACACACACGTTTCATGTTTGGAGGAATCGGTGCAATAGCTGGTTGGTGCTGCATGCACACAATGAAAATGCTATACTTTAAAGTAGAAGACAGTCTGGTTATGGCATCGCTGACAGACACAGCTGAGGCTACAGGCACATCCTCAGTGGACAGTAATGCACAGCGCAGTGAGCTGATGGGTGTGTAGTAACCTTATGTTATGTGTTGGACATGGGCCCACTGGTTCACTTTGATTTGACCTGCAGCAGCTGTGACATATTGAAAATGTATTTTTAGACATCTTGAAAACTCGTGTTGAGACTTTAGTGCTCAGTGCTGCTCCGAGGGCTGTGCTGGATGCTGTCTGTTTGCGACATGATTGCTCATATTGCACAGCTTGAAAAGATGCATATTGAATATTTAATAGACTGGCTGTGTTTTTAAGTTTCACGTCTTGCACAGATAGACTGGATCTGACCTCAGGAGATATAAATATGAACATGTTGTTGATCTAACAGTGCAGACCTTATAGCAGCGATGGTTTTGTGACATTTTCTAAATCACAGACATATTATGAAATTTCCCAGAAATACCATCATTTCCTGTAATGGGTAGAATTACGCTACTTTGGCTGTTACAGCAGAAGTGCATAGAGTTCCTTCTGAACTAGCCACCACATGTGAGTGTGTGTGGAACACCCAGTCTGTTCAGATCATGAGAGTGGAATCGACACAGTCAATCCTGTGATTACCATCTTATTAAATAATGCAGCAATCTGTTTTTTTTTTTGTTTTTTGTAATAGATTGATTAATTGAGGCTGAAAATGACAGAAAATATTGAGAAATACAAAAGCCCAGACAAAAATGAAGGTAAGACTTTAAATGAACAATATTAAAAGTCTTACCTATGTCTTAGCTGTGAACATACTGTGATATGTTCACAGCTAGGCTGACCTTGTATAAAAGTGTTTATTCCTTCATATAAAAGATTATTCTGTTTTCTGAACTGACACGTTTGTGTTGCTTTGCTAGTCAAATAAAGATAAATTGTTTTAGCTTGTGGGCCACATGGCACAGTAGTGGCTATAGCACTGATGCCTTACAGCAAAAACACTCAGGAGTACTCTGGTAAAAAAAACATGCCAAGGTTAGTTGGACACTTTAAATTGACCATAGGTGTGAATGTGAGAGCGAATGGTTTAATTTAATCTGTGTGTTTGATTAAATTAAACATATCAATCTCTTGTCCGAGGGTAAATGCTGTATTTAGTATAGGGGACATATCTGCAATAAGAAAGTAAAGACACATAAAGGTGACCACAAATCAAAATAATTAAAAACATGACTGATAAAAGGAAGACTGAAATCCTTCTTCTCAGTCATTTTCTCTCCTTCTCTGCACTGCAAACATCTAATCCATGAAATGTCACCGTCTGTCTTTTCACTGTCAGTTGATTGACAGCTCATACAACATCACATAGTTGTTTCTTGCTTTGGCTCAAAATCACTCATGAATCCATTGAAAGCTGCTTCAAGGTCACCACACCTTCTATTCTCTCTTCAAAACAAAACAAAAAAACAAGAAAAAGGCATGAACATTGAACCGTGGAGCTTTGGGTATATCGTTCTTTATCGACCCAGCCCAACCTCTCCTCACTCAAATTATTTTGCTATCTACCTCTGTATTAATCTTGCTGTCTTCCCTATCATCTCACTCTATCCATCTGTCGCTCCTCTGCAATCCCTCTCTTGATCAGTCAGTCTGTAGTCCCTTTCTCTTCTGCATCTCTTTTATTCATCTCTCTCTCTCTCTCTCTCTTCTGGGACATGGGTCCAGTCAAATCAATCACATCACACCATCCGTATCCCCCTTCCAACACAAGGCACTCTCTCTGTCTTTCCGTCTCCCCTCCTCCCTGTACATCCCTGGCCGTATAGACAAGTCCATCCATCAGTCTCTCTCTCTTTCTCTTGCACACACAGACCTCGGTTTTTAACGTACAAAGGTGTTCCGTGCTGCATCTGTCCATTCTGTCTTTTGCGTCATGTACCCCTCCTTTTTTTTTCTCATTTCTGTCTGTCAATCTGTCCATCCGTCTGTCTCCGTCTGCCACAATCCAAACGCTGTTTCGTTTGTATTTCCAGGACGATGCAGTATTGTAATTATGCTTCATCTTCCATCGTGCCTGGCAACACTCTGCCGCTTCATCACTGCAGCGACAGAAATCAGCCCCCTTTCATTACTCTGCTTGTTATGCACATATGCAAATGCACATACATGCTGAACTCAAATGGCAGGAACAATATGTATGTTGATGAAAGGCAAACGAAATAGAACAATATTAACATGTACATGGAGCGCCTCCTCCAGGATGTTATACATTTAAAAAAAACTGCTGGACACGCACCACTAAATTCAACTTAACAGCATTAAGTGCACTTCAGTTTCTAACCAGGGACAAATAATACACACTGCACGCACTGCTGAGTCTAAACTAAAGCTCACCTCGCTGAATCAGCAGCCTCACGACAGGTGAAGCACATTAGTGATGAGATGTTTTTTTCTGTTTTCATCTCTTTCACAGCATGAGAAGCGACATGTGATGTAAAGATACAATCCTATACTGTCACTGTTTTGAATATAGGGGATGCAGTTTGTATAAATATAAGAACTGGGCAAAAAACAAGTTTGTGTCCCGAACTCGAGAATCCATACAGTAATTTTGACGACATTATGCAAGTAAATGTTGATTTGAAACATGATTTCCAATCTTAAAACTGATGGTTATAAATATTAAAGACGTATGTGTATGAAGTATTGATGTTTCTACTGTCATGACAACCCTTTTTGTTCTAGCCATAAATCCCTATAGGTAAAAAAGTCAGGCTGCAACTTACAATTATTGTGGTCCATAAAATGTGAGGAAAAGTAGATTTTTTTTATTTTCCTAATGTTTTGTTTTGTCTACAAAGCAAATTTATTCCATTTTAATGATTCATTTGTTACATGAAGCAAACACATCTAAGAAGCACAAAATCACGGATGATGAATTGATTATCAGTATATATAGTTATATATAATATAACAGATTTACTTAGTAATTGAGTAATAGTCAATTAATCATTGTAGCCGTAATAAAAAGTGGATGAGGTTTTCTGGTTTGCAGGGTCGAATGAGGAGATAACAATTTATTGAATGGACGATACTGCCGGTTGTAAAAAGAACTCTATTCTATGGAAAAATTAAATTCTACTTCTCATTTGATTTATATCAACTAGTTTCAGCACCTCTATATGATATCAGTTTTGTAAATGATGTTCCTAAGTGGACACTCTGTGTGATTAACAGCTTGTGAACTTCTAATTTCCAAAACTGACCCGGCACAGGTCAAATCACAAATCACAAATCTAAAACTATGTCCACTTTTATATAGAGTTTCTGTTCACTGCACACAATATGAGTCTGTACAAACTGCAACTTGCCAGGTTTTTGGTGACATTTGACTGTGAGACATTCTCACAAATTGTGTTTCAAATAGACACGTTTAAGTGCACATGAATTGGCTCTAAAAACTACCAAAAGTGAAAAATACAGTCACTAATAATCATGTCAAGTAATGTTACCTTGAACTCACAGGCAGGTGTGTTTTTCTCAAGCAGTGAAACTCGGTCAGTGTGTGTATTAAGCTGATGATACCACTTTTGCACAACTCGGTGGTCAGGTCAGTTGTCACCTTCTCCCTTTTTGCTTGGCTGGGCAGTGTGAGCCCTGCCAAAGGAAATTGGCTGCAAACCGTAGCAACTGAGATTACAGGTGTCAAACTACCTCAAATGGTTGACGACTATAACAAGCAGGCTGTCAGGAGAGCTAAGGTTGCTTTAAATTGAACCCCCACCTCCACCCAAGTCTCATTTATGAACGGTTAGAGTAATGCCCCTTAGGCTCAGTTTGGAAAATGGTAGATCCAACAAAAAGGACAAAAAAAAAGGGTTTATACTAAATAAAGAAATAGGTGGATGATGAACAAAAGAAGCATAAATAAATAGATGGAGAAATAATCGCAAATATTTTTTTAATAAAAAAAATGTTTTAGGTCAAACCACAACCACAACCACAAGTACTGAGACAGCCTGATTGTTAGTGATCTTAGATGTAACTTGGATGCAAAATGTTAGTCTTGCTGATACTGGATCTCAGCATTTGACACAGGAGACCACCTTATCCTTTCAAATAGACTTAGACACCTGGTTGGCCTCGCTGGCACTGTTTTTAAATGGTTCTTTTAGATAATCCTATCTCAGAGATAGAAGATTTCTGATAAATGTGGATACATGCTCCTCAGAGATCCATCAAATCAAATGGTGTGACCCAAGGCTCAATTCTAGGCCCAATACTTTTTAATTTATACATGATTACACAATTTTCACAGTTATGCTGACGATAAGCAGCTGTATATCGCCTAATTGATACCTTATTTCTAACTGCATTTTAAATATTAAATCCTCGATGCCAGAGTAGTAGAAACTTAATAGAAACAAGTAATAGTTAAAACAAGTTTTTATCATCTTAAGATGTAGCCGCCCAATTCTCTCTCGGGTCAGCCTTCAGCTACTCCAGAACTCGGCTACTTGTGCACTCCCCGTGTGTTTGGATAATTTACCTTTGTTTATTGTCAACAAGCCAGGACCATGGTGCCATCCATTCAGACACCACAGGTTTTTCTCATGTGTTCCATGAACTCTCCTCCCCCTCTCTGCCGTTGAAAACCTGAAGCACTGCTTCCAAACCATTTTCAACCATTCCTGTAAAATTGGTAGAGTAAGTAAGTAAAGATACTATAGCAGCTCTGCTGCTGCTGGTGACAGGGAAACTACAGTATACTAGACCATAGCACTAGCAGCTCCCGTGCTGTTATGGCCCCACTCCCTAAAAAGCATAGGCTTTGACCCATCTTGGCTGTCAGAGAGCAAACAATCCTCCTGGCTCTCTATAATCCTGCACCACTCCGACTGGGATCAAACTGTCCCTAACAACAAAATAAAACAAGAGAGATTTTGACCCCCTCACTCAACACAGTGGCACTGCATTCAGTGGCTTGTTTTTTTAATTCCTATCCTACGATTCAACGTGTTTTCAGTGCATCTGGCTTCAGCAGACAAGCTGTTCAAACAGGCTTCAGTACAAAGGAAAACAGCATGTGGTGAGAGGTGTTTATTTTGAAACAAAAAAAGGTGACGTGCATTAGAAGCATTCAATTCTATGTTTCTAAATCATTTATCTGATCCGGATCCCCAAGCTTGTGCCAAAGTCTGACGTTTGAGACTGTTGAGATTAGACAATATGAATCTGTTCCAACAACATCTTACTTTTTCAACAATGATGACCAACCACTTTGAAAAGAGGAAGTGGCAAACAGGAGTCATGTGACTGAATGACTGTGAGAGCCTCTGCAGGGCAGCAGATTTTCCAAATCAACAGTGCATGAATCTGGGTCACTGGTTTAAAACATTTAAGGACCCATGTCAAGCAAAAACTGAAGCTTTAATAGTATCTTCAGTATCGCTTCTGCCCGACTGGCTGACTCGGGCTACATGCCCACGTCCACTCTAACTGGATGTATTCTGCTTCACTGGATCGCCTTCATTGGGATACATATAATGTGACTGCTGCATCGTTCCAGTCTGGATTTCACATGGTTTATGTCTCATCCTCTCCGCAGTTCTTTCCCCTCACTCTGTTGATGAGAGACTCGTTATGTTTGTTTTCCAGCTGGATGTAACTCAACATCGATAGCACTTATCTGTGATCTGTTGATCTTCCCTGGCACAGGAAAACCAACAAAATAACCCCTCTCATGTGGTACGTCTGGCAGGCAAACCCCAACAGTTGCTGGAGCTGCTCTCAGTTAACTTTTTAACTTAAGTTTGAGTACAAAACCAGAAAAAGTTCCATAGGGAGATTAGTCATTAGAAAATGAAGAAAAAGTTTTTAAGATGTGTCGTTTTTATTCCCAGGAACAACTTTGTGAGGCAGTGGGCTCAGAAAAAGAGATTTTTGTTTGATAAGCCTAAACTGCCTGACAAATCACTTGTGCCAGAAAAGAAAAGTAGGAGTCCCAGTGCTAAATATTGGAAAACAACAAACTGAACAGTACAGTGCCATCTTATTCAGACTTTCAGTCAACAAAAGGCGACATTTACAGCTGCACTGCTTTATGCCCATCATTGTTAAAGTGGAAATAAAATAAAATATTGTGCCATTGCAGAATTATGTGCGGGACATGAAGCACAGACACCTACCCAGGTTTGTATATTCATGAATAGCATTTATTATCCCATAAAAAGTTAAAGTTATTTTCTAAAATGCTTTCTTGCTCAAACCCATGCAGAGCTCTCACATACAGTACATTCACACACACTCCAGATACTTGTCTGGTTGTTCTCTTAAATGCAGATAGACATCTGGTGAAGAAAAGGCATTTTGGTTTTGTGTGTGTGTGTGTGTGTGTGTGTGTATGTGAGTATAACCTTGCCAGTTACTAAGCAACACCTGACCAGAGTTTTTGTATTGGAGGATACATTAGGATTTGCTGTGGTTGTTGGTGTTACAGTATAGATTGACAGTGGGCGGTTTTGGGTTTGATTCCTGGCTCCGCTAGTCTACATATCGATGTGTCCTTGGGCAAAACACTTAACCCAATGTTACTCCTGATGGCTGTGCCGGCAGTATGAGAATGGGTATCAATGATCTGGGATAGAAAATGTGCTGCACATATGTGGTGTATGAAAATGTCGGCGAATGGGCGAGTGGCAAAAACTATAGTGTAAAACAGTTTTGAGTGGCCATCAAGACTAGAAAAGTGCTATATAAATACAGACCATTTACAATTTCATTTTTGTTTATGTGCTGTTATGAGTTATGAGGAGAAACTTCCACATGTGACATTCCTATTGGTGCAGGGGTTTCAAACTCAAATGACCTGGGGACCAATCCGCATCTAATTTATGCAAGAGGGGGCCGGTCTAGACAAGAAGGTTTTGGTAGCTCTCGATATTGAGTTTGAGATTTTTAAATTAGTTCTAATATTGCTCCATGTTGTTAATGTTTTCTTCAATGTTTCTTCCGTTGAATTAATTCCATGAATGGTAGGGAATATCGTATCCATATTAATCCACACCATTATTGTTTTAAGTCCATCTTAAAACAACAATGGTGTGTAGGGATTTTGCAGGTTCAGTAGATTCAAACCTCCATCCAGCTTCGTAGCTTTCTATAATTAATAATTAAATAACATACACATTATGTTAAATATAATACACTAAATAATGTGATAATTATAACCTTTTGAAAATAGGACCTCCCTTGGCCAAATGTGCTGTGTTTAAAAGGATGAGGAGGTCATGTGGGTCATGTTTATGATATTAAGTACCTCATTAAATTGATTGGAGGACAACATGTGGGATTTCAGATGTCTTTATTGGAGGGAGAGAGAGGTGAACACATCCTTCTGCAATCTCTCCAAGCTTTCACATACACATCTACACACACTCAAGCATGATGTCCTCATCTTTCCTCTCCCTGTTGTTCATCAATCCTGTGCTTTCTTCACTCTCCACCATCTCCACCTCCATAAACCACCGCCGCCTCCCTCTCCTCTGTCGTCTGTCAAAAGAAGGGGAGAGCATTGGATTCAACAGACACAAAAGATCAAAATCTGGACCGTGGAAGAACAATGTGCAAAAGCAGAAGAATTCGTTTTTAAATCTGGAGGAAACACCAGTGCCTTTGAGACAGAAATAGCACTTGAATAATTCCTGTGTGTTGAGTTGTACGTTTAGTGCCAGACTCCCTGAGGTTACGCTCACAATCAAATACAAACACGCTACAATATTGACGCTGTTCGCTATACAGGCCCTCGTGATTTAATCCTTTAAAATGTTAAAAGTTTAGAAATACTGGGCAAAAATAAGATGGTGTGAACTTTGTGTGTAGGTTTGGATTCTTCGTGGAAGCGAGTTCAGCGATGCAGTGATAAAACGGGACCATGACAACACTGTTATCGGCTCAGTCTGTGGCATTGTTTTTAAGAAAACCTTGAGAGTTGTTACTCTCCAAACTGTTCAATTGCAAACACAAGACTCCAGTGTAAAAGCCTTGAATCCACATATGTCTTCAGAAATGGAACATGATGGCTTTTTATGAGTCCATTTTGTGCGAAAAAGACCGTTTGAAGGCTCGCACTGTAATTGTCTCATTGTGTGTGTGTGTGTGTGTGTGTGTGTGTGTGCATTTAGCAGATGGATTCTCTATTTCTAAATTTCATGAGCTAAGATGAGTCTTTGATTCAGGAGTGGTCCAATAACAGAGAGAGAGGGAGAGATTGAATAAATGCTTTGATTGGTTTATCATTTCTAATAAACTGTACCTGCCACTTTCCCCATGGGTGGAGGTCAGACATAAAGTGTTCCTTTTATGCTTTGGAAAAAACGAGGCAATACATGTCTCATGGCTTAAAAGCTTTACATTAAATGCTTAATTTGAGCACAGGCCTCCATTTCTGTGGGTATGTAATGAAGTTGATTTGAATCCAGAGGCATTTGGGATTATTTTCTTGATCATTCAATGGCTTGTTTGGTTCATAAAGAAAATGTTAAAATGATGATCCTCTCAGTTTTAATCATGTATTTATTATATGGAGCAAAGAAACCAGAACATACTCACATTTAAGAAGATGGAACAAATTTAAATGATGAATTCATTTTCAAAATAGATGATGATTATTATTATTTGATTGAATCTGGCATTAAAGTGAATACTGTATTTTTGACCTGGGAGTTTACATGACCTCTATACACAAAGATGCTTATTGTAAATGTCAGATCAAGGAGAATGTCTTGATTTTTGACCACAGATCAAAGATGCAGTAAGTTGCTGCGATGCCCATTCAAATGAATGCAAAAGTTATGTCGGCTTTATCTAAAAAACTCCAACAAAAATACAAAAAGAACAATACTTATGGTTTCAACTAATAACCTCAGAGATATAGCCTTAAAATCAGGATATTTTCTTTTAAGCTAGTTAAGTCACGGCATTAATAGAACACTTTTTTTTTTTACGAGTAAAAGAAATTCAGGGTTGAATAAAACACTGGCATACAAGCACCTGAATAACACACTGCAAACACTATTGCATGTGTTTTACATCAGCGGGACCTTGCTGACAAGTTAACTTTATTTCCCGTTTGCCCTAAGAGCAAAAAGCAAGGTTTTCTCAGTCCTGTTGAAAACCTGAACGTTTTCACTTCATACAATTTCCTTGAGTGTCCGATGTCATGTCCCCGTTCAGGAATCAATGTTAAAGTAGATAGACAGTGACACAAAACACAAAACACAGCAGTGCTCGAAACTAGACAAGGTGAAATAGAAGAAATTTCAATTTATTGTTCCCATTTAATTATTTAGAGAGCAGCAGTACTACCTTTTTGATTACTTAATATTATTATTGTTATTATGCAAAAAGTAGGGATGGATAATATTATCAGTATGATATCGTATCGGCAGATGTTAGCTTTAAAATACATTATTGGATATCAGGAAAGGCCAAGATCCCTTAACATGACTAATGTCCAAAACAGCAGGCTGACTAGGCTTGTACCTCAATGCTGAACCCCGCTGCAACTATACTGTATGTTTCTATTATATCTGCTGCAAAATATCATGTTCATTTCAATACAGAAGAGACTAAATTACCTTTGCAGTTGGGCACAGGAAAAATGTATATATCGGCATCAGTATAGGTTATCGGCCCAAACACCCCCACTATATCGGCATAATTGGATATCCACAAAAAGTACAATATTGTGCATCACTGGCAAAAACACCAATTTGTAAAATGTTTTGTTAGGTAGAGTGAGTGAGTGTTTAGTGTTTAGTGTTTATTCATATCAGGTTTCAGTGGATTTCTGATCTTGTGAAGAGGACTATTACTGCATTTAGTTCAACTAAATTGGATCCCTCGACAATAAACATACAGTTTTCGCAAAAAGTGCAAAAACCTGAGGCTTCACTCAAGGTCTCCAAGAGCGCTGTAGCCTCCATAGCTAATAAAAAGAATAAAATAATGGCCTTTGGATTTGACGGCCAAACTGAGCAAGAGTCGTGGAAGCAGATGTGACGACAAAAAGCCTGATGGTCACTGACTGAATAGATGCTGTGTTGAGATGGAAGTATTGGAAATCCCTCTTTCTATTTTTGCTTAAATCAATACTGGGGAGCAAAGTAGAAAACATTACCATCTCATAATACCTTTTGGTTTTGACAGATTAGTTTTAAGGCTGCAACTAACGATCATTTTCATAACAGATTCATCCATCAATTATTTTCTTGATGAATTGTTTGGTCCATAAAAAATGTTGAAAATGCTGCTCAGTGTTTCCTAAACCTTGTTTTTGTTGTTTTAAAAGAAAATCATTCAAACCAATGAGTCGATTATCAAATAGTGGACAGTTTATTTAGTAATCAAGTAAAAGTTGCAGCCCTAGTTTTAACCGTTAGATCCATGGTTCCCAAACTGTGGTACATGTACCACCGGTGGTACGTGAGCTTCCTCTGGTGGTACTTGGAATAAAATCAGAATGACTGTTTTACTGTATATACCAGGGTATGTGATCAGAGTGGAGCTGAGGAACTGACCAGAGTGTGTAGAAAATGAAAATAACAGATTAAATAATAATAATTATTAGAGTCACCTTATCTCTCGCTCCATCTTAATCCAATTTCACTATACCAGCGTGTGAAGTATATGTGAGGAAGAGGGGGAGGATGAGAGAGCAAATTATCTTATTGGGACTAAATCTGCCTCCTGTGAAAACTCTGTAGCTGATTTTGCTCGGTCTATTTACACCACTGTATTTTTATTGCTGGTGATAATGGTGTTACTTCGGGAGCTCAGTATTTTCTCTGGTGGTACTTGGTATAAAACGTTTGAGAACCACTGCTTTAGATGATTACTTTCTCTTCAGTCCATTTAACAGTGTAACTTTATCAGAAAAAAAATACCAAAAAAGGTAAGGTATTTCTGCCTTTTCTGACAGATCAGCACGTGTTTAGGATCAAATTTGCAGTTTTCCTCTTACTTATTCACCAAATGTGTTTCTGCCCTTTTGACAAATGTAATAAAAAATTTAAAAATAAGTTTGCAGATGAAACTTTTGGTTTGTGAGGTACTTGCTCCATCTCTGGTTAAGTGTATGTGTTGCATTTTTTTTGCTAGAAATGGCTGCTATACTAAGCCACAAATACAAAACATCACACTTTCCTGATAATTGCACACAGCCTTAGTTGAGTTGAATGTTAAGTTTCAGTGAGTTTTGACTCTTCTAAGTCTCTTCTAAGTCATCTTGAACTAATTCGAGGACACAGGTTTTCATCAGTAAAAAGAATCTGGTGACCTGGGTTCACTGCTGCTCCTACTGTGGATATAATCTGTTACCCTAAACAGTTCGCCAGTATATCATATTATTTTATTTATATTCTATGATTTATGTCTTTGTTGGCCCTCAGTCATCAGCTGTATGTCATGCTGTGCAATGTTCTGCAGCCACTGGAGCTCTTGCTGCAGGGACGACAAAATATATTTAATTTGATTTGACTGATTTGATATTTCCCACATTCGACTGACAACTGATGAGAATGAACACAAGATACAGTATTTTCAGATAAGTGTGCCAAAAAAATCATAATGCACTCACTTTGACAGATATTGTGAGTGCAATTTGCATTTTCTTTCAAATTGTGGTAATTTGACTTTTTTGAGGAGAGAAAAAAACACCTCTCATCTGAAAATTCCTGCAGCACTGCTGAATTTCATCATAATCGTAATGGTTTCCCATACATTTTGTTTCGATCATATAATTGTGCTGCCTTCTGATTTGGATATTTCACTTGGTCATACTGCATTTTTGAAATTATTTTTTGTATTTTTGTATCTACTGTCCTATTTGAGCCGAGTCTGTACCCATTACTGTTAATTATGCTAAAGATTTGTTGAAGAACTTTAAGGTTCATACAAAAAGCTTTGACTAATTGACATTTTAATATTTTTTTAATATGAAGGCAAAACAATACAGTTCTTATGAGCTCAAGAGTCAGATTTTAACTATGTCTTTGAATAAAGTGGATGCCTGGTGTTTATACCAGACACCCCTGCAATAGTATACATTATATTTTGGCAATATGATTTACTTTACTACCACTTTGATGCTTTACTATACATAACATGCTTTAATAGGCTGTGAAGTCTGTGTCTTTCTCTACAATTTAATTTTTATGCTTTACGCTGTTATGTTTATGCACCTTTATATGTACGTTTTTTTATGCCTCACTTTATTCAGAACCATTTGTGTGTTCACCTCAGGAAATAATGCACAGGTTGCGGCGTGAGTGGTGTCATATCTGACTTTTCCTAGAGTTTAAATCCTGCTTTCACTGTGATGATAGTGTAGTAACTGTCTCCTGAGCAGATAATTACAGTCAGTAACACTCTGTGTGCGTTGTGATCAGTGCTTCTCTATACTTTGCGTCGCAGCGGGCTCAGGCATGTGCCTGTCTCTAAGCTGATAGTAAAATGATCAGTTCCCACTGAAAGAGTTAGTAATCTTTCACTGAGGTGAAGGCGTCATTTAGAAATCCAAATTTTAGTAATGGTTAAAAAAGAAAGAAAAAGGATGTGGTTGTGGATTTGCTTCCAACTTGGGGATTAAGTCAGGCTGAAGTTGTACAAATTTTTCCCACTTACTATTGTGTGTGTGTGTGTATATCTATATCTATAGATATATATATATGTAGATATGTACAGCAACTGTTTAAAATTGCAGTATTATGCAGAACAACACATTTTATAATGTTGAATATCTGTAAGAAAAAAATGCAGTTTTTATTTTTTTTAAATAAATGATCTGAATTTAAAATGAATATTTACAGCAGATATAATCCAGTCCCAATATTATCTATGAAGGACACATTCATATTTAATATATAAAATACGTCATGTTCTGCCCTTCAGATGAAATAGTGGCTGTGCACGTCTCTAATCCTTTGTGACACATAAGCCAGAGGCAAACATTGCATTTAGCCGTGATGGGTTGATATTACTTTTCCAAAAGTGTGTGGTCTGTTTTTCCTCCATCTCTTCTTGTATGGAAGTGTTAAATGATGGCAGTGACTGTGATGATGCCTCTCTAAAGTTGTTCTGTGATGAACTCTTGTAATTTACAGTTGCATCTTCGTATGCACTTCAGCCTCACCTGCTTCCACTCAAGTTGCTGATTTCCCGATTGACTCCTGGCAGCTCTCACAGAACAGTTGTGTGAACTTCTTCCATCCAGCTGCGGATGAATAGCTCGGTGATAGATGAGGAGCTCCCCCCGTCCCCCCCGTCCCCCCCGCCCCACCCCAGTCTAAGTAAAAACCTGCAGCACTTGGAACAAACTGTCTTGTGGATATGTCGCATTCTGGTGTTGAATAGTTTGAAAAATGATGAGTGCACAAATTAAGGCCTTATCTTGTCATTGTGAGGATCTGACATCAGAAACTTAACTGTATGTTATCTTTAGTCGAACACTTGTATTTGTTATGAACGGGGGATGAGTCTAAATACGTGGGGTCAACCAAAGCAATGGACAGAGCACAAGAGAGGTGAAGGCAGGGTGGAGTGGGTGGAGACGAGTGTCGTGTGAGGTGATGTGTGACAGAAGGATAGCAGTGAAGGTGAAAGGGAAGGGAGACCTGCTATGATGTATGACTTGGAGACAGTGGCAGTGTGGAGCTGGAGGTGGCAGAGCTGAAGATGCTGAGAGTGATGTTGGGAGTGACCAGGATGGACAGGATTAGAAATGAGCACATTTGAGGTTTGTAAATAAATGAAGAGAGTCAAGGTTGAGATGCTGTGGTCACGTGCAGAAGAGGGAAAGTGATTATATTGGACAAAGGATACAATACAACAGCGGACCCAAGGATCATGGATGCTTTGATGGAGGACTGGTGGAACAAGAAGACATGATGGAGGCAGATGATCCACTGTGGTCACTCCTGTTTTGCGTAGGTCTGGGTTTTTTAGTTGTTTTTGTTTCTTTCTTCTTTCCTTCACTTTGAAAAAAGAAAAGAGTAACGTTTTCCACATGTTGTGCATTGTAGTCATTATAAAGGCGTGACAGATGCTCTGTCTGCTCCTCTTTGACGTCATGTTTCCATAAAGTGAAATTGTTGTTGAAACACCGAGTGCAACCCAGTCCAGAGTACATATATCCAAATGGACTCTGTTAACTTCACTAATTGTATTAATTACTGTGTTAATTGAGTGTCACTAATCAGCAGTGAACAAGAGAGTGATTGTTTTGGATAAAGCCATACTTTGAATAGTAATTAAATTGCAGTTGAAATGCAAGGGAAAAAAACCAAGGAAGTTATTATTGTGCTAATGAGGTGACACCTGTACTCTGTGATTTGTTTTATTAATATACAACATTAGACTTGACAATAACAATTGGAGTCACATCTGTTGGGAGTACTGTTGTCATTCATTGAGTTTCATCTCATTCACATTCATTATTAGTTATCAGGACACAGGACAGTATTAATATAGACATACCTAGTGCAATACAATGCATATTATGTAGTTATTTTGTGTGATATATGTGTGTGTGTGTGTGTTTGTATTATTTTACTGGTGAGATAGTGTGACAGTGACATGAAACTTAGTAGATACACACAAAACAATCCAAAACATGGAAAAAAAAGAATAGTGTTGTGACCAGATAAGTTGTGTTTGGCTGGTGGGTCTTGTAATTTCACAAAATACAACATGAGGATCTATGTATTCAAATGTACTAGTGCAGTGCCCGAGCGAAATCTGTTTTTGTGTGTGTTTTTAGTAATTGTTGGTTTGATGTGTTTGAGTGCTCATTATTACTATTACACAGCAAAAGTTCAGTGACATTTGTATTTGTGTACGGTAGAAAGCAAACACTGATGCTGACATAATGGCATACAATAAATATGGTTGCATGCTGGTTCGGGGAGAGACCTGTAACGCCTCCCGGAGGGGAGTGGGGTGAACAGTCTATGGTTGGGGGCGCTGTGTTCGTTGTCTGCCTCAGCATCACGGTGCCTTGTCTCACTCACAGTGCTGTGTGAGTGAGTGATAGGGGGAGTGGCTACAGTAGAGCCAATGTGTGCTTCTTTTACCAATATGGTTTGCATTACTTATCCAAACAACATCACTGCACTTACTCGTGTCCGTAGCAAGACACCTGTCAAGTTTGAAATCAATCGGACCATTGGTTTGAGAAATATGCGAGTAACACAAACACAGACAGACAAACAGACAGACAGACGTTCCTGGAATTTATAGATAGATGTACCCATGTGTGTGTGCACACACCATTCTTATAATATTAATGGTTAATGGTTGTCAAACTTTTTATACCAAGTACCACTTGAGAAAGTATTGAGCTCCCAAAGTAACATCATTACCACCAACTTTAAATTACAGTGGTGTAAATAGGTCGAGCAAAGTCAGCTACAGACTTACTTCTCAATAATGGATGGATGAAGATCATTTGCTCTCATCATCCTCACATATACTTCAGACACTGGTATAGTGAAATTGGATTAAGATGATAAGGTGACTCTAATTATTATTATTATTTTTTTTGTTATTTAATTGATTCTTTTTTTTTATTTATTTCATTTTCTATGCACTCTGGTCAAAAATACCTCAGCTCCATTTCGATCATTTACTGGTATATACAGTAGTACAGTGTTTCTGATTTACCTCCAAGTACCACCAGAGGAAGCTTGCGTATCACTGGTGATACACCTACCACAGTTTGAGAACCATGTTTCTAAGCTAAGCACCAATAGAACAGGTGTGGGAATATGAAAAAAAACATTTTTGAATGTGACAGAAGCAGCTTAGTGAAAAGTGTTTCACACCCTCTTTGCGTGCAGTGTTATTTTGTAGAAGCTGAGTGATATTTGCCACAGGTGGCGCTCAGTGGAGCTCAGTGGCTGCAAATATGAGGGTGACATCTCCCATGCTGAGCCCAGATCTCGTGCTGTGACTCAAAGCACGTGTGCAAGTAACTATTATATTGCACTTTTCTTCTGTCACTCGCCTGACAGCAGGTACTGTACATGTGTGTCCGTGAGTACGAGATAAGATGAGAGTGATAGAGTCTGCTTGGACGCTTCAGTCCTTTGTTGTAAATCATCAATTCCCTGCTGCCCACTGTGCAGTATTTCCCAGCAAAGGTGGAGGATGTAGCTGCAGATAAAGACGCGTGATGATTGACACACTGTGTCTCTCACATGTGAGTAAAAATAAGTAAATTGGCATCTGCCTCTTTGATCCACCCGCTGTCTTTGCCTCCTGAATCCTTAATTCCTTGTCTTGGCTGCGTGTCTCACTCTGAGCCACTATGCTCTTCCTCTGCCTCTGTCGCTCTGAATCCTCCCTGTGTCAGCTCAGCTCGTGTGTGTGTGTGTGTGTGTCTGTGTTTCTGTTTCTGCTCCTCAGCTTCCCTGTTATATTTGCTGCACTGCTTTGATTTGAGCTGGAGTACACACACACACACACACACACACACACACACACACTTAAAAGCCTCTGTGTAGTAAAACTTGGAACAGAGGGTGTGTGCGTGTGTGGGTTCCAGGTATTACTCATGTTGTGTGGACCTAAGTCTGTTTTCACACTTGACTTGTCTTCCCTTGACAAAACTCAAGTCCTTATAATTATTATAATAATAATAATTGAATTATTACAATTTAAGATGTTTTATGGTTAGGTTAAGGCAAGTCTCTTCAGGACCTTTTCTGGCATGAACACTGTAGTAACCAGTAGTCCTCATTAGGGAGGGTAAGGGAAGTAACGGTTTTCGATATCTTAATATAAGATATATATTATATATATTATATAATTTAATTAAAAGCACAGATATAATCAAACCCCAAACTTTATTTAATAATAGTGCACTTGGATTGGCTCTGGAAGGTGACGTGGCTATAGAAGGTTTTGTGACGGGCCGAGACGTACCGAAATACCGTTGTTTGCCATTATGTATTGAAAGGACTAATTAAAGGCGACATAGAATGCTTGTATCACACATATATGTTAGTTATGGAGGTCTACTTACATATATTAACTTGTTTTCATGGTTAAAATCCTCCTAATCGCTGCAAACGAGCCGATCAAAATATCTCCTCCCTGACGCTCTCGTCAGCCGTGCTGTTTCAGACCAAAACCACACCCCCAGAACGTGGACTGTGTTGTGATTGGCCAGCCAACGTGAGCTTTCCCACTGTCCTGTGATTGGCCAGGTACCTGGAAGTGACGTAATAGATAGGCCAGCTCTCAGATACACAGCTCCCCCTCTGGCACGATGGATGCTCTGCATCTCAGCAGCTACAACGAGAGTAGTTCTTCTTCTTCTGCGGTTGAATGTACGCAACCGGATGTGCCCGGACTAGTGCCCGCACCAGGAGGCGCGCGGTGGTGAGAGTCATATTACGAGAATACATTCGTAATATTATAAGAATAAAGTCATAATATAAGAGAATAAGTGGTCATTTTATGAGAATAAAGTCGTAATATTACGAAATTAAAGTCTTCATATCACAAGAATAATGTCGTAATAATATAAGAGAATAAAGTGGTCATTTTAGGAGAATAAAGTTGTAATATTACAAAATTAAAGTCTTCATATCACAAGAATAATGTCGTAATATTACAAGGATAAAGTCATAATTTTACGAGAATAAAGTCATAATATTACAATATTAAAGTCGTCATATTACGAGAATAAATGTGTTATATTATAAGAATAAAGTCATAATATTATGAGATTTAAGTCGTAATATTACAAGAATAAACTCATAATCCTATGAGAATAAAGTCATAATATTACAAGATTAAAGTCGTCATATTACGAGAATAAATTCGTAATATTATAAGAATAAAGTCATAATATAAGAGAATAAGTGGTCATTTTATGAGAATAAAGTTGTAATATTACGAAATTAAAGTCTTCATATCACAAGAATAATGTCGTAATATTACAAGAATAAAGTCATAATATTTGAGGATAAAGTCGTTTTTTGAAGATTATTCAGTTTGGCCCTAGTACTCCCTCATACTATTTGGACTTAGGAAACCATTTCCCTTTCCGGTGATTGTGTGTGCACTGACTGTCAGAGCAACAGTCACTCACCGTAGCATCAAAGAGCCTTTGACAGAGATTGACTCAGGAGGGGAGACTGGATATGATCCATGTCATGACTACTGGTCATCATTTGATGCATTCATTAGAGAGTGAATCTGTCAGTGTGATAAGCACACTACCATTGATCTGTGCAGTTCACTGATATGTGTGTGTGTGTGTGTGTGTGTTTATACAGTTTAATGCTGCATCTGAGTCTAAAAGAGAACAGAAGATGAAGATAGTTTCCAGTTTCTCACTTCTCACTCTCATTTAACGCTCTGGAACAGACACCACATCCCAAATATTGGGCGGTATGCCGCTTCCACGATGGTCCAGTTACCTTGAGCCTAGAAACTGAGCAGAACACAATGTCAGCATTATGCAAGAAACGGGTGGGCGTTTTACTGCCCTGCAAGACCCCCACTGCTGCTTCTCCGACAGGTGGAATATTGTCCCCACAAGCAAGTCTCTGAACAGGGAGTAATGGAAAATGACTGGAGCTGGCAGTTAGTGCTGAAGAATCCCTCATTTGCAAAGTGATGTGTGTTTGATGGTGTGCTAATGTTTAATTGGGTGTTTTTGACAGTGTGATTATCAGTTTTCATGTCTGCTTTTTAAACATCTGACTATTTAATGAGCTCAGTGGTTCATTTTCAGTGATTGGAATCAATTCAATTTGACAAATTAAGCTTTATTCTCTTAGACTCGAGAAAAAAAAAAAAAGCATAAATATGTCAGTTTTAGTGTCAGGGTGGATCAAGAACTCGGCTGTGCTGATTGACAAGATGCTTAGAGGCTGTGACAGTGGAGTCCATCCCATCTGTCTGAGACACAGTGCCTGTCCCTCATGTCTTTTCCTCTTTATTCAGGCAGGATTACAGCAGAGAAAGCAGCAAAGCAAGCAGTTAAGGGATTATTGAACAGCAGCAAAGGGATTAAAAAGGAAAGTTGCACCTCATCAGGGCAGTGGACCTCCACAGTCCATTTGGACACGAGACATTAGTTTCCTTGGCCTGTAACTGTAGCTCTGCCATAATACCAGAGCTTCTTCAGCAGGTGTTTGACACTCAGTCCTCCTCCTCCTCCTCTTCCGTGTTTTCTTTTTTTTTTGCTTTTTCTTTGGTCAGTGCCAAAGTGGACGAAGGAATAAGCAAAGAAAAGCTTATTTACAGAGGAGCCAGGACTCACTAGTTTGCCTTGACATCTTTATGAGAAAGTTAGTCTGTGACCCAGAGGAATGGAAACGTTTGCTTCTCTTGTGAAGGTGAGACCTCATCAGAGCAGGTCGGTGACACATTTAGGAAAGAACAAGACAGATCCTGGTCTTATTTCGGCTGAGGCCAAATGTTGACACGGACCAGTGACGCTTTCATCTGAGCTCAGTGGATGTTGAATTTGATTCTTCTTATTCAAGCATTGTAGCTTTAGCTGTGAGGTGACATAATAGTTCTTCTTGCTGGCGTTACTTTGACATATCCACGGTCACCACTTGTGATGCTATAGAGCAGAGTCTTGGCACTTACTGTGACAATGTGTGACATGTTTATGTAAGATTTTAAACATGTTACATACTTCATTGTCCTTGCATGATTTCTTAAACCAGTTGTTGCACAATGACGATCTCTTTATGTGAATAGAGCACAATAATTGATAAAAATGATTAACACAGCTCCTGCTAAGTTAATTATACGTATTCATCAGAAAATCACCAACACACAGGAAGAAAAAAAATAGTCAAATGAAACCGTTAAACCCACTCATAAGATAATTGAGCCTCGTTTTGAAAACCAATTGCAGTTTCTGTTGCTTTAAAGAAAGTGAAGAGTGTGATGCACTTTGAAGTTTTGTCCCACACATCAAACGATGGAATTAATAAACTTTTGCAACAATCCAATTTTCTTTCATTATGACTTCATATCTCTGTTGCTATGGGAACAGAGTAATCTGTTACTGTGGATTAGTGTGCCTTTCATTATAGTGATCATCAGTACTGCATAAACATGCAACAAGATCAAAATGATTTCTATGACCACCAGAGGCCTCATTATGAGAGGAGTGAACATGTCCAGTCACTGATGCTCCGTGTGACAGGAAAGAATTATTACATGTGTCTTTTAATAAAATAAATAAAAAAATAGCCTTGATTCAAAAACTGAAAGGGCAAAAGAAATAGGAGAGAGACTATTTCTCATAAATCTAACTGAGCTGAGGCTCTGGCGAGGTTGTCTTTTGAGGAGGAGATTGTGACGTTTTCTGTTTTTGTTGGAACGTTCCTTATTTTTGTCTGAAAGCACAAGCTGATGGAAATATGCTGTGATTGGTGAAAAAACAATCCACTCCACCAAAATCAGATACAAGCAGGCGCTGCTTTATTACATTAGCCTCCACTTGTGTCGTCGTTTCTGGTGATGACGGCTATTATCAAGGTCGTAGCATTTCTCACTTCTCTTTTCACGTCGTCTAATTAGATTGTGTTACCATTTGATGCAGTCCACATCCTACGATATCACGTTTTCCCTTCAGCCGGGTGCCACAGCAACACGTCCTCCCTGCACATTTCCAGTTAACTAGTTAAACAGGTTAATTAATAGTGATGAGCAGCCTTCCCTCCCAGTGCCTATGAGCTTAGTCAATCCCCCCCCACTGATCAGAATGCAGCATTGTAAGTGGCAGCTGATCAATAACGCCGGTTGAGCAGTAGACGTGATTGATTTACTGTTGTTAATCAGTACTAAATCCGAGCTACGAACCTGTTGAGGAGACAGCAGAGTGTCGGTGCACGTTGATATCCAGCCACACAGGAATTCACTTGTTTGGAAAGAACCAGGACGAGAAAATCCTTCAACACCTACAGACTTAAAAAACTAAGATCTGATCAAAATGATCCAAAGACTGTCTGGCACAAACAATCCAGTGTTATCCTCCTAATAAATCAAGTAATCTTTGTGAGTGGGTGCGTAGCTCTGAGGGTTGTGTGCGTGATAAGTGCAGTGTTGAGTCCACAACCCTAACCTTGATTTGTGAGTGAGTAAATGGAAAACAGTGTTTGACACCGATGGGCAAACTTATACACGTAGTGTCAGTGAAAGGGAGAAAACTGTACATTTTAAATGAGTTTAGGACTGTGAGAGAGACCTTTCACTTTAGAATTAATGTTTGAAAGGTCTTTTTCAGATGAAATGCATTAAGCCGCTGCCTCGGCTTTGTGGCAAGGCCTTGACAACCATTCACTGAAGCTGCTCTTCACTGTTCTTCCACGCCTGCAGCTAAATAATAATTAAAAAAAAAAAACAACTTACACAAGTAGATTCAGTTACAATTAACTTTATTTGTAAGTACAGGTGGTACACTTGTTGCTTTCATGTGACACTTTTTGTTTCCCTTTATGTGCTTTCCAGCTTTTAAACATCCTCAAATGTTTACCACTAGGGCAGTAATTGAAAATGATTAGTTTTTAACTATGTAGTTATTATATTATGACAGTGGTACTAATTCTAAGGAGAGATATTTAATCTACTGGCGGTCATGTCTGCTAATATGAGAGTAAACAAAAGATGTGGGTGATTTTTTTTTGTAAAAATACATAATGAAAACAATTGAGATTTTGATGATACTTCACTTTTTTTTTTTTTATTTACTAGTAGTACATTGTCATAAGCACAATTATTGGAATCACTGCTAGAGAAACATTATTGCATGAGATGGTACCAACATCTTACATGTGCAAATTTACACTCTGGAGCGAGAGAAAGACGGAGAGGCAAAGGAGATGAAAAGCAGATACATGGTTCAACAGCTTCACTAAAGCATTCATTCATTCTTTCTTTCATGCATTCATACCCTCCCACCACTTTGAGTGATACAGTTAGGAGGTACAGTGAGGCATGGCGGTGCATGGCGCATGGGCTGGCAGAGTGAGGAGACGTATCAGTGTTGTAATTAACTACGGTGTTGCTGCTCAGTATTGATGTTGTGGTTCAGAGGGGGGGCGCGTTCTCAGAGGTAATGGTGCAAACAATCAGGAAGCGGCGCAGTCGAGCACAAGCCCACTGCAGCACAGATCAATGCGCTCTGTCCGAGTTGCGAGGATGTTTTTTTTTGGAAAAGTTCGGTGTCGTCTTCTCTGGGGTTGATTACGTTCAGCGGTCAGTTTGGCAGAGATCGCTCTCAGGCTCAAGCACGTCCTGTAGTTAAAAGTTGTGCTGCTGACATTAGTGGAGTCTAATCTTCTCTGGGTTTAATTTCAGTGTTCAGCAATATCACCTGACAACAGAATGGGGTCGTTGCTGAATTGCTATTTAATGTTTTCGATAGTGTTACCATGGAGACCAGGTTATACCACTGTGCAATGTATTTGGCTCTAATCTAAGCAGCAGCAGCAGCAGCAGCAGTATTAGTGTGAATGATTCCACCTCTGTGTTTTCTGCAGATGCGATATTATTATTATTATGGTAACCGGGTGACTTTTGTCTCAGAATTTGCTTGAAAACCCACACATTAAGACTCGCCTATCTAAACACACATTTGAGATACTGGGAGTCTCCAGAGTCTCTTATTAGTCCGGTTAATTTCCCATCATTTGACAGATAATTAATTCATAAATTAATCAGCAGAGTCTCAGAAAATAACACCACATGCCTCCGTTACACCACCATGTAATCTCATTTATACCTGGCATTAAAATTCCACCCCACAGACAGACGGACCATTCACAACGATGTTAGCCTGGTTCTAAAGAGACCCAGCGGAGACGCTCGTCCGACAACTTTTCCAACATCACACAATTAAACCAGAGACACTTTGAAGCCGCTTCAACACTCTACCATGATAGAGCAGACCACGATAGTGCTGCTTTAACAGAGCTGCCGTGATCCTGGTTTCAGATTAACACGACCTCATTTAAACACAGATACTTTGTAAAAGTCACAGAAGTCTAATCCTGCTTCCAATGAGACATAGAGGGGGATTTGAACAACGTAAACTGGCTTCACTCAGGATTTTAGAGTGAATGGGGAAACATTTCACATCAGATCTTTACACACACATATACATATATATATATATATATATATGTATATATATATATATGTTATGTATGTATATACATAAATACCTCAGTAACAGAATACTTTTGTTCACTTGTTTATCTGCATACATGTCAGCTGGAAATTGTGCCACTCGCTTTGTTGTGCTGTTGTCTTAAAAAAAACGTCCTCATGAACATCATTATCTTAAAGAGGTCGTTGGACAAACGATTGGGACGTTTTTCTCCTTTGCTCCGTGTGTGCTTTGCTTTCCAAAGATAAGGATGTGATTACACATTCCCAGAATGTTAGAGATCGATTACGTCTCAGTGATACGGCCTCACGTTTGTCCTCCTTTGTCTGAATCCCACTGATTATACGAAGAAAAAGAGTTAGCAGTCATTAATAAACTCCACCCACTCTGTTGTAATATATATTATGTCAACATCAACAGCATAGAAATAGAGAGCTCTGCTAATGTCACATTTAAGACTACATTAGTAACAATAAATCACGAGTCAAATACTGTATGACATGTTTACATGTTAGAGGATCTATTGAGATATAGACTGTGTTTGGCCCTGATCACCACTTTTAGAGAAGGAAAGAGAATGAAAAGAGATTCAGGGACTTCAGGATCTTTACACCCACAGTAGAATATGTGTAGAGCTGTATTCTTCCCCCAGTGCAACCAAACAGAATATGTACAAAGTGGGCTAAGAGATCACTCTTTAAAGGGTTCTGTTCTCCACTTGTCACCGTTTTTCCAGAATCAGATTGTCTAACCTCCCCTCTCCCCTCTCCCCTCTCGTCTCCTCTCTCACACTACTCCTCGATTTCCAGTATCAGGTCATCTCCCTCCAGGGAGGAGTCAGGCGTGACATGAACTGCCTTAATGGTCCCAGCCAACGGGGAGTTGACCACAGTTTCCATCTTCATGGCCGAGAGGACACACAGCGGCTGACCCTTCTCCACCTGTCAGGATTATAGAGGCCGTTTACACGTTAACCAAACTCTCAGTCGCACAGTTCACTGAACACGTTACTGTAGGTGAAGGTGAACGCTGAAAGTGAAGTCCTCCACCTGAATAACGGAGTAACTAGAAGACTGTGAACGTATGTTAGATATGATATACTTATATCTATAAGTATGTAGATAAGTAAAAGTGTCAGTTCATTGACCTCAGTCGCCTCACTCATAGTCCAGGTTTCATTTGTCTCGGTTTGCACATTTCTGCCTCCACTACAATGAAGATGAATGAGATTTCATTTATGGATAACAGCATCCACATTACTGGATAGTGTTAGGAGTTTCTTTGGTTGAAAATGGTTCTGTGAATTGTATTCAATATAATTTTTCAGTGCAGCAAAAGTAATCTCATAATGTCAAGTATTTACATTTTAAGTTTTATATTCATTTGACCAATATTATACTGTTTGGTTTGGGCAGAAGCATTTCTCATGTGCATAACATTTGTAGATTTCTCTTTGATTACATCTGCAGGTGTTTCAGCATTGAATCAAGTCTTCAAATCACAGCGTCAACTTGTAAAATAGAAATTGAACAAGGACAACCCTTCATACTTATACAGTAGTATAGTTTTGTGATCTCTGAGTCAAAACAGTTGATTGACCTTGAACTTTGACATCACCACTGGCTCTGGTGTTACCAAGTGACCTTATGCAAAAGTGCATTTAATAATATCTCTTAAAACTAGCTTAGAAAAAACAGGTTTAGGAAATAGATTTCACCACAATGCCTACTGACTATAGACATTATGGATTCCAAAGCAGAAATAAAATGCTAGAATGTTTGATGTGATGATTTTTGGATGAGTACATACATTTGGAAGCCAAAGCCCCCATTTAACCTTCAGTGTAATGATTATTTGTATGAGATACATAACAAATGAATCTCATTTTCTATGCTCTGTGGAGTTGTCAGTGAAAAACGACAAGAGTCGGATCCACATTTAAGTTTAAGTCACAGGAATGAATTACTGCTCAGACTGAAGCCCTTTATTTAATGTAAGATGACCAAACTGTTTCAAATAAGCTTTACTGAGGTGTTTATACATGAGCCCCATAGACGGTGGCATTCAACAGGATAATTAGTCCAATTTATTTTATTCATTTAGTACAGAGTTGTGTAAATGCACTGAAAAAAATTTTTTTTCTTTAATTGAATCAATTATCAGATTCATAGAAAGGTTATAAATGGATTAAACTTGAAATCAAATGTGCTTCATAACAAGCAACTTTGACTTCGAGGCAGAGCTGTTTCCTTTTTTCATTTGACTTCAAAAGTTGGATAATGAAACTAGTCGACACTTTGGTGCACTGAACTGTGCGACATCAGGCTATTAAAACAAAAACAAAAACAAACTACAACCCAGGCAAACAAATACAGAACATTAATACAGAGAGAACATAGTTATTATTCATTTGTTTCGTTTTTTTGTCATTTATAAGTGAAATAGACCTAAATGTTTCATTATTCTGTTAGCACTGATAGCCAATTCTGACTTGATTAACAGGCTACTGTCTTTCTCCCATTCAATTATAATGCAACCCTGCTTCCTTTTTGTTTGGGTGAAGCAATAATGGTACCCAAGCTATGTTATTACTTCCATTACAATAGCTCCTTAATGTACATTTACCTCTACAGTCTACAGTTCTTCATTCACATCTGTTATCTCCACAGTGGTGTCTACAGCTGCATCTTTACACACACTATCATTGCCTGTTGCTCCAAATGTGTAATTGTTTTGTCACAGTTGCAAAAAAAAAAAAACCCAAACAACCCACAGTAGTAGCAAGATAATTACCATGTGAACTGTTCTCTGTATTGTTTTGGTTACACAATAACACATTTTCTTTTTTTTCACCTGTGAAAACTGTTGCAGTTAGTGAGAAAATAACCAAGTGAAAGACTTATAGGGGAATTAGATGGTTTGCTATTGCCATTACACTATGTAATCAGTTTTTGACACTTTTAAGGTAAAAGGTTTAGTTTTAATCTGATTAATGTAGCGTTACAATACATAAAGCAGATTTTTGCATTTTTGCATATGCTATGTGATCAGATGAAGTTGAAATGAACTGCAGGGCAGAGTCCAAGTAGAATTTAGTCAGAACTTTAACCTCTGCTGCTAAGGAGCTTATATTTTTCAACAGGATTATTAATGAAGTACTGAACAGGTTTGCACCTAATTGGGGTCATATGTCTAAGTTCCTAAATTGGCCCATAAGCATCAATGTTTTGTGGCAGAGAAAGACTCATTTTACCACAGACTCCACACACACACACACACACACACACACACACACACACACACACACAACACAATCTTTTGACACTTTAGCGTTGGATGCAGTTAAAATGATGGATGCACTTATGTTTCCCTCAGTGTCTCAGGAAATAAAGAACTGTGTGTCAAATATCATTTATGGAGTTGAGATTAGGGTCGCTGTCAAATATGAAGGACCACATGTGTCATAAAGCTTGTAAATGAAGCACATCATACATACTACATTGTACAATGAAAACATGCTTTTATAAATGTGTTGACAAAGCTGTTGATCTAAGCCTGAAGTCACTTATTATTGTTGGTAACTTAACAGACAAATTAGAAAAAAAAATAGAAAAAAATTAAGACATTTATTATTTTCCTGTCAGCTATTGAGCCATTTAGCATCTCTGTGACACTTTAGACCCTGTGCTGATAAAACTAATTTAAACAAGCTCTCTAACTGGCTGTCACCTGGCATGACATGTGCAGACAGAAATCAGTGCTCAATTTAGTTTCCAGTGTTGGACCTTTAGGGGACTGAGAAGCAAAATGTGACACGCGTTTCTAAAGAAAACCAACATTTTCTTGGCACATAAACAGTGCTGGAGAAGATATCTGCTATAGCTTTTAATTAGTCTCAGAGCCTGTGCTCTTTAAAACGACGCCTATGATAAAAGTGCGCAGATATTCTGTGGAAATGGAAATCCATCCTCATGAGAATCTATTCTGCTGCGGATTTAATTGAACCACACTCACTCTATGAAATGATTTTTTAAGATGTCCATAACAGATATCTCATATAATCACAATCCACCAATCTGAACCCCAATTAAAGATTTCCATCACAGCCCAAGATATCTTCAACTTTGATCATGCTATTCAAAACGTAGACATTATACAGAACATACACACTTGTGCATATAAAAACTCCTTGAAGGGATGAATGCTGTTGGACGACATGTACATTAACACCTTTGGTAATTAACAATGTACATTCGATTTCACATATGCAGTTTTACAACAGAATATTCAATTTATATCCAATTTGCATGTATCTGTTTTTTTTGTTTGTTGTTAAGACGGAATGATCTATATCAAGGTATGATTCCTTTTTTAAACACTGTCCCTTTAAACGTCCCATCTAATATGAACTGAAAAGTTGAAAAAAAAAGAAGAGATGAACCATAAACTGACCTTGGATCCAACTTCCACTTTGACCTCCAGGACTTTTCCAGGCATCGGTGCTCCCACCTGACCCTTGATGGACTTCTGAGCCTTGGGGTGGAACTTCATTTCCTGGGTGGACGCACAGTTGGAGAGTTCATCTTTGTGTCCAGTCAGTCCCATTCCTGTCTCCACGTCTTAACTTGTTCTAACAACATTTACAATGTCTAGTACTCTACAGCCTACCCACACTATTTTATTCTTGTTTAGTTCAGTTAGAGATCAGGACACACGGATGCTTTTACCTTACCCAGAAATAAACGAATGATCAATAAAATGAAGTCCTTGGTTTGTCTCCCTGTGCGGTTGTAAAATACTCAAATATGTGGAAAACATGTTAAAATGTTATTATGAAAATGAGAAAAAGTAGCTAGAAACTAAATAGAAACCACTTTCAGACATGAACTCTGAATAATCTCTGGAGAATTGGATACTGGATGGGGCAGGAGATAATGTGGGTGAGACGTGTTCTGCATGCAGGAGGGCAGACACTTCTCCTGCTACATTCTTACAGAGATTAGACTGAAGGGAGCTGACCAGAGAATTACAAGAGCGACCTACTGGGTCATCTCTGGAGACTGTGTGGACTTCAGTGCATGTTACTGTTCCTAAAAATCCCCCGTAATTACTGACTGCACCATAATTACATTTGTGTAACACAGAGAACATTTGTCTCGTTGTCTCTCTACCTTTAACCATCGATGTACTGGATTCACCTGCACTCACATCTACTCGTCTTTTATCCTTCTAGTAACACATTCTGTCCTCCTGTCATCATCATGTCTACATCATGTCTCCTCATCCATCCCCTCCCCTTATACCTTCATGGCAACAGTGTCTTTCACCAGCACAGATCTCAGCTGTCCATTCAGCTCAAAGAAGACCTCTCTCTGACCGGCCTTGTTCAGGTCACCCAGTGCCAGTGCCTTGATGTGGAGGATCTTTCCTCTTTCCAGCTCCACCTGAGATAAAACGAAGCCACAGCGCAGAAGATGACAGAGGTGAGACAGCAAGAAAGAGAGAGAGGGGAGGGAAAAAAAAAGAAGAAGAAAGAACATGAATTATATTAGAATCTTGAATCTTCCAGCTAAAGCAATAAAAACTGACTGCAGAGTCTGATGAAATTAAAAAAGTTAGTGGGGTGAGACGAGCGGAATGCGTCCTTCCCTCCATGTTTCTTTTGGTTGTGGTGATGATGATGCACTTTGTTGAAGCGGTGGAAATAAAGTATCTCTCCACATCACATTAGTGTCTCCCTCTCTGCTTTTATTAACTGCCCACTGCTGTCATTAATATCATGATATAGTCATGGTAGGAGAGTCACAGGTGTCAATGAGAATGACATGATCAAAATGGCTGGATAACTGATTTCACTGCACTGAACAGGTTTGGTGTCATTTATCCTGTGTTTCCATCGTTGTACGGTTTGGAACTGAGAACAGTACCTTTACTTAGTAGGTGTGGTGTGGGCTGTGTCCGATGACATGAAATGCAAAAAAAAAAGTACCGTACTGTACAAACAACCATTCTTCTGCTTCAGTCAAGTCTAAGGTTGCATTTACACTGCACGGAGCAAGTGACCCAATACTGATCCTTTCCTCCCATGTGGCACAAATCAGATGTGAAAAAATGCACATGGACTCAGATATCGTCAGATCAAATTCAGGCCTGAGTCATATGTGGGAAATAAACCAGATCTGCACATTTGTGCCTATAATCTAAGCAGAGAGATCAGATATTCCACTGACAATGCGACTTGTGCATCCTCAAGAATAAGATGGTGGACGAATGACATATATACACGTGCACACTATCTCAACCAGTGCAATAGAGGACGAGGGCTCAGACTAGTGGACTCAACCTCTGCGACCTCTTCAGCACCATATTTGAACTGATGTCACGTAAAAGAGAGGCAGTGTATTCAGAGGCAAGATGACAGATTAGAGGACATAAGAACATTTTACAGCCTTTAAACAAACACTGTCACAGCTGCCACCTGTAACAGTGTTGTTTCAAGACGAAGTCATTACTCCGTGTCTGTGTCTCAACGACAAACAGCCTCTTTCTTCCCTCTAATCAATTCTGGTCACTGCCGCGTTTGTCTTGCTCGTCTCTCCCTCGACACTGACCATTGTACTTCCTCATTTATCTCACGCCTCTTCTCAAATCTCTCGTCTCACCAGTCCCAAACTCATTTTTCTCTTTTTCCATTTGTCCAACTTTGTGTAGCTCTCTTTGTCAGTCCTCCCATGTGTCACCACTTTCTATTTGGTAGTGTTATTTTTCTACACATTTCTGGTGCCAGTCCATCTCTCATGCCAATATTAGTTCACCTCATCTGTGTCTATGGGCCTCGGTTTTCTCTTTTTAACCATTGTCTCCCTCCTCCTCACCCTCGTCCCCCCGCTCAGCCTGTTCATTTCCCACGTTGACATCGCGACATTGATATTCCAGACTTAAGTCTCTGAGCAAAGACCAAAAATACACGTCGCTGCAGGTATGCATTGATCTCAGTTTCATTCTGCCTTGCTTTCTCTGGGTGCTGACTCTTCATCTATTTCCCTTTCTCTCCACCTGGTAACAAAACCTTTCTTTGCATGCCTTTGTTTTGTCTCTGGCACTCAATCTTTATCTCCCCTCCGTTTCCTTCTCCAGCTTCCTCTTCACTGAACCTTTCAACAGCTTGTGTTAAAAAAAAATAAAATAAAAATCAGGCTTCTGCCAGCTCTTTGCTAAAAAAAAACAAAAAACAAAACTGCCTTTTTTTTCTTCCCCCAAATGCATCGCTTCTAAGCTACATCTCAAAACTGGTACCATGAAAAAGTACATTACACGTCTCTTTAAAGAGTTGACAAAATCTATAAACCTTTTGTAGATGACGCTGTTTAAACACACACACACACATATGTATAGACTGAAAATAAACATACACCACTTCCTCCTGCCTCACACACACTGATGTTACTGATACTTTATTTACAGTTCTCCACCTCTATGGTTTAGTCCAATTAATTGCTTTTAATATTTAGCCCAGTCCAAGGAAAAATACAGCACATGCTAACACAAAGACTCAAGCTGTTAATGCTAATCGTCATCGTATACTGTTACAATAAGTATATAAATAAGGATTTATGGCTGTGTAGTAAAAGTAAATTATTCACTGCATATACTGTAATTTAGATCAATGATAAAGTAACTGTACGGCCACCGCTAATTAAACTTCATAAGACAAAACATAATGTTTATTCCCAAGGTGTAAAAAAAACCTATTTCACCTCCATCTGCACTTTTTTTTTTTAAATAATAACACCCGTGAGTAGCTCCTCCAGTCCAATTGATTATAGTACTGTGGGACAAATCAACAGCACACTTATGTTCATTTTTAATTTAGGAAATGCGATTTAACTAATAACACACTTTTGTGTCTTTAAAAAACACAAATTAAACCTCAGTGTGCAGGTGGGAGAAAATGAATCTCATGTACAAGCTGCTTCAGTAAATTCAAAGGAGCTCTAACCTTGGTTTTATCTCACTTACTGTAATTCGCCTCTAGATTCACATCCTCTATAACATATTTAAACACATTTAAAATGAACTTTTTTTTTTTTGCAGTTTATTCCGACCACTGCAGTGCTCCACACACCCATCTGCTGCTGAACATATTTTGAGAATGGCTGAGGTGTTAAAAACACATTTTTAACAAAGACTTTGTCCCTAAACGCTCCCAAAAACAAACTAGATAAACTGATTCTGTCAAACCACACCGCCTCCCCTCCTCCTTTCCAAAATGACGTACATGCACCATGTCGCTATGATAAATCTGCTGTGTAAGCGTTTATGTGGCCCTCCCATGGTTTTTTTAAGGAGTTCGCTAAAGCACAATAACCTTTTTTTTGTGGGAATCTGGATCTGCTGTCTCTGACAGAAACAAGGTTCACATCATGGCTTTCCTGATGACTCGTGATGATTCATGTTTATGTGTCTGTGCACGCTAGCACTGACAGGGTGTGTCTGACTGTGTCCGTTCATATTTCCGTCAAACATGATTAACATCATATTGAGTCACCGGCACATGGTTAGAGAGATCGATGTGCTTTCTCCTTCTGTTGGTGTTGTGTGCATGTGTGTGTGTGTGTGCATGTGTGGGGGAGTGACAGTGATGGACAGAGTTGTCACACCAGTGTAGGTGTGTTTGTCTGTGTATGCATGTGGGCTGTTTCAGCATAAACTGTTTAGTCCAACTGAAGTTACATAGAAAGAAACCACGGTGAGATCATCAAGAGGAATCTTCAAGTCTCACCGATAACACATGTTGAATCTGCATCTTACTTTGTTGAAAAACTCGATAATACCAAACAATTCCAGTGGAAAAACTTGATATCTACTTCCAACATCAACACACAGAGAAAAAAAAAAAGGATTTTGTGCTTGGGTTTGTTTTGATGAACATTCCCACTGTGTGCTTTGCACATTTGATGCCAAGAGCTCAAAAAAGAGCTTTTGTTTCACAGACACAGTGTTGTTAAAGTGCTGCAGAGGCAGGTGTAATGGACAGGTGCTGTATTTCGCTGCTGTCACTTCAGATTTAGCACAAAATACCAAGGCTCACAGTCACAACCGCAAAGGCTTTTCCACTGTTCTTTGTTCTCCCAGAGTTTGTGCTTTTTCTCACTCATTCTGTAAGTACCTGTGACTCCTGGGCTGCAAGGCTTTTATTATTAGTAGTAGTAGTAGTCAAAGTATTGTCATCATTATTATGCTACGATTAAAACTGAAATCATTATCATTTTTTGCTATAAAAAATATCACAACTGATGGAACTGTTACAAATCTGCCCCTGGTCTCTCTCTCCTGTCTCCCCCTCACCTCTCCTCTGTCCCCCCATTTTTCTTTTCACCTCACCGGGTCAAGGCAGATGCACCGATGTGCGTCTGCTGATGCCACTGATGCTCTAGAGCTCGCTCATTGTGTGAAATGTTGGGTTTTCTCTTCTCTCTATAACACTGGAAGGTACCTTAAGATAATGGATGTAGCAAATTGGCACTATACAACGTTAACATTACTAATTTAAAAATGCACCAAATGACTTTGGCTGCTCAGTGTTATTTCCTCTCCTCGGGGCTCCTCGTCACTATAGCTACTGCGATAAGCATTGCATTAGAAACAGAAATGGGCCTTCACTGACACCTAACAGCTACCATGTCTGATGGCTCTGAGAAGAGCTGACACACCCACACTTCATTTAAAAATAATCTCTTAAAGTGGTGTAGAGTTTTAGAAACTCATGGGATACAGTCTCGTCACCAACTGTGGCCTAAATGCATCGACATTTAATAAATACTTCTATGATACAGCCACCAGATCAACTGTCCCACATACAGTTAAAGAAAGAAAGAAAGAAAACAACTCACAGAACACTAATTGGACCAGATCTGGGGAGAAAAACACATCATCATGACAACAGGGGCGACTTTGTTTATGTGGTGATGACTGACTGACGCCTACTGTGACTGAAACAGAGCCGAGTGTCTCAAATTGTTTTAACAGATGAAGATAAACAGCAACAAATGAGGCTAAGAAGAAAACAGCTGGAGAATGTATTTACTGGTTGTTGATATAAACTACAGTTATGAATATATCGCATTCAAGTCTAACGTAGAGTATCTTGTGGGAAATTGAAAGATTGTCAGTTATGAGTTAAATTCTCTGTAAATAATACAGCAGGTAACTAGTGCTCCACATCCATGTCTCCCACTTTAGTATTTAACATGCGCCTGCACCTAGTCATGGGACGACATCAACATTTCCAGCCACGATTATCCTGACCAAAATAAGTTAAAAAAATTTAATCTGATTTTCTAAGTTTCTTAAATGTAAACAGGCGTAGGCTTCTATTTGTGCTTGGATCACAGATTTGATCCATATTTTTTTGTGAAAAATAATAAATGAAAAATGTCAAGATGCAGCTCCCCATTGTAGCACATTGAAAAATAAAAATGAAAAAAGGACTGTGTGTTAGACAGGATTTTTAAAGCTCTCATGTGAAATATTAATGTATTTCACCATTAACAATTATCCAGATTAACTTACTGTAAGTGTTTTTATCATGATAAGCAATAATATTGTATAAATGGTGAATGGTCCGTGTTTATAAAGCACTTTTCTAGTCTTGGTGACTATTCAAAGCTGCTTTACATTATAATTTTGCCATTCAGCCATTAACATAACCCCAATTCACTCACACATTCATACAGCACATCTACTGTATGTGCAGCACATTTTCTATCACACATCAGCAACGTGGGGTTAAGTATCTTGCCCAGGGACACATGGCCAATTCACTAACAGAGCCGGAAATCAAACAATCCCCCTTCCTCATAATGACAGAAATGAGAAAATATTAAAAAGAAAAGGATGTAGAAAAACAAATGTGTGTTGGAACTAATGCTGGCAGAAAGATGCAGAAAGAGCCTCATGAATAAAAATATCGTCAATTAAGGAAACAATCGACTGTCTCAACTGAATATTTCTCCAGGTTTGTGCATGTTTTTATTCAAAAGCAAAAAATATTTTGAATATAATATTGCAAAAATTTATATTGCAAAATATTTGTCCTATTGTGTGGCTTCTAAACGTCCTCTTTCAGCTTCTCCCCTTAGGAGTCGCCATAGTGGATCATCTGCCTCCATCTTGTCCTGTCCCTTGTGTCCTCTTCTGTTACACTAACTGTCCTCATGTCTTCCTTCACAACATCCATAAACCATCTCTGTGGTCTTCCTCTTGTCCTCTTGCCTGGCAGCTCCATCTTCAACATCCTTTGTCCAATATAATCACAATCGCTTCTGTGCATTATGACCAAACCATCGCAACCTTGACTCTCTTACTTTATTTCCAAACCCTTCTACCTCAGCTGTCCCTCAAATATGCTCATTTCTAATCCTGTCCATCCTGGTTACTCCCATTGAAAATCTTGGTGTCTTCAGCTCTGACATCTCCAGCTCCACCTCCTGTCTTTTAGACAGAGCCACTGTCTCCAAGCCCTATCACTACCATGTCAATCTAAATCATCTAAATCATCTAAACTAAACTTCAAAACAAAAATAAGTTGACAAGAATCGCTGACCTTTTGTTAACAATGTTCCCATGGGTCCTTGAAATCCTTGAAAGTTTGTGAATTTGAAAAAAAATGTTCAAGGCCCTTGAAAGCTTTTGAAAATCACACTATATGGGTGATAGAAAGTGCGAGAAAGAAGTTAAGTTGATATTTAGGTCAATGTCGCGCTTGTTGGTTACTCTTACAAGTTGCCCTCCCATCTTAGGCTGTGTCAGCACCTTTGTTCCTTGAATTTGAGGGAACTGGTCCTGGAAAGTCCTTGAATTTGAGGTCAACCAAGATGTGAACCCTGTGTTAATGATGCTGTTGTATAAGTTTCCTGTTTCTGTGAAAATACACTTCAGTTGTTAACATGCCCTGGTACTTTCAGTTGTACAAATGAATCAAACACCTCCTTCCTCCTTCACATTGATGTTACTGATCATCTTTTTTTTTTACACTTCATTGCCTCTACATTTGAAAAAAAATGGATTTGTCCCATATTTAACTTAGTTGAAGGTAAAATACAGGGATGCACCACAGAAAAAACACATAAGATGCATCATGTTATAACCTTGTTATAACATGATGGGAAAACCAACATTTCTACAACTGCCTTCTGTAACTCATGACACAAGCACATGCAAACACAGAGACTGAAGCTGTGTCCATACAGTGTGCACTATGTTAATACAATACTGTAGTAAGTATATACATAAATATTTTTGGTTGCGTACAATAAGAAATGTATGCAATTCAAATTAATGATAGAAGCACAACATTGTCTTTCATCACATTTCAGAACCTAAAGAAGATTTTAAAACATCTGGCATAAACAGTATGTCGGGAGAAAAACGTTTTTCATGAACACTGCAGAGTTTTGTCCTTTTTAGACACAAAGCTATCTGAGACCTACGCTGCTCGCACTCCTAAATGATCACATTTCCCGAGTCTCTCTACAGAAACAGAGAGTGCAAAATTAGCATGACCCATTTTTCTTTTTAACTTTGTTATACCCCTTATATAGGACACTGACTGAGGACAAGAGGATCATAAAGCTGTGGGTAAGAGCCAGCATGGAGCTGAAGAAAATGGAAATAAGCCACGGACTGCCAAACATTGGCATGCAGAACCATCCTGATCCAGGTACAGAGCAATGTCCTGCACAATTCTTCAAACCTTTTTACCTGAGGCAAGGTGGTTCAGCAAAGAGGAGCACGCTGGAACACATCCTAGGCTCCTGCCCAAAAGCTCTAAGGCAGGACTGGCATGTGCTACATCCCACTGCAGATGCCCAAAGAATCAGCAGCTGCAGACACAAGCACGCGCCTCAACACAGAGAGTCACTGTGGTCAAAACAAGTGAGCAGCAGAAACCATCAGAGGTCATGGCAGCTGCACAAGAAAGGCAGCCAACTGCAGCTTCATGGCACACTGACACAACCTGAGGCCTGACATCCTCCTGGTATCAGAGGCCACCAAGAACATCCACACCAGCAGAGTGGAAGGATTACATGAAGAGGAATGTGAGAGGGCAACACATGCAGAATGGTTCACTCTCTGCCAGAAGCACGGCTGGAAGGCAAGAGGCTGATCGATGGATGTTGAGGATTTGTTGGGGCAATCGCTCTACAAATCTGAGGCCAAGTTGTCATCACTGGGCTGGCAAACAGAAGAGCCATGAAGAACGGAACCAAGTCAGCTAAAAGGTCCTCAAAATGTTTGGATGAGGACAGAAGATGAGGACAGCTGTCACAACCTTTTTTATCAACAATGCTGTTGATAAGACATTTGTAGTCATTTCCAAAACATAATGCTCCGACAGCGTGGCAGACATTCGCAGTTCTCGGTCACATCCTGGTCAAATGATGGCGGTGATGGACATGTTTCTGAACAACAACAAAGCATTTACGTATGTTTTCATATCATATCAGATTTTACTTTTTTCTTTTTCCGATATATGATCCAGTGACTTTGGCCCAAATCGGACCGATATGGATACATAGCTTGAATCAGCTCACTCCTATACAGAAGACCCACGGGAAGATATAAAGGCATAGAAGTTGTGTTCTAACTCCAGAATATCTGTTTAGAATATGTGCATCTAAGGATGAATTTATAAACTTTTCTACACTAGAAGCAAAGGCAATCAGACCAGTCCAGGAAATGTAATTTGTCAAGTTAAAAAAACGATTCCATACATTTTCTACATTGATTCATCACAGTGTACCACTCACTTTTAACTGAGTACAACGTTTTTATATGTTAGATCTTCTATTTAAAAACAAAAAATCCTGTTTCGCTATAAATTCTCAAGCTTTGGAATTTCAGTCGAGCAGTGCTAGAGCTGTATAACTGAAAATTTGTTTGTAATTAAAACTGACAGAATCCTCCTTTACTTATCCAACAATAAAAATACAAATATCCACATTTCACATCTCCTATAAGGGTGATTGGAAGTTCCCACATATTTTTACCAATTCATTTTCCAAACTTCCACAATATTTTACCTACTTCCATGATTCAATTTAACTAGTTTAACAAAGGCTGGCCCCATAGTGACCATAGAGCCCAGTAATGAGGCTCTTACTTTGATGCGCTAGCCCTATCACAGGCTTTGTAGCAAAAATGTAACATGGAATTTGGAATATCCACATTTTATATTTGTCATTCAAAAGCCACACATTATTAAAAATGCACTAGGCCTGGCATTTCTGCAGATTATCATCCTGTTAGAGCTTGATAACTTCACTCATGAGTGAAAATAACACGCTTATCTTAGCTTGGAGTCTTATATGTGATATATTTGATATCAGATCAGGCCATCCCTGATTAAAAACCTTTCCAAAACATTCACTTAATTCCAAACCAGGGCTGGAAAACAGCCTTTCAGTTTTTCATTACCGTGGGAACCCTGATTATTGTCAGTGGTTTCAATAATCTATTTGAAATTCCCCGTTCACTCGGAATTATCATTTTATTTTGAGTTTTGCTCATCACTGGTTTCTCCTGTCTTCTCCTGCAATGTTCTGTTTATGTTGCATCTCCTGGATAAAACGGCATCTTTTCAGCAACTGTCTCATTTCATGGCACAATCTTTCAATCAGCACAGCAGAAGTGCTTAATTATTTCTCCTGACTGGATTTGCATGTATGTTTCAACAAATTTACAGCTTGCAAAATTCTGCTTATGTGACAGTTTGGAGTTAAAGAGAAGCTATATATCTTTCAAAACACGTCATTTTTATATTTTGTCTCGTTGAGGTTGTTGCATTCACACTTTGGTTTGTTTTATTGCTTCAATGGAGTTCATTTTGAGATGCCTCGCTGTTGGAGAACAAACGATATCATCATACAAACGCCTCAGAAATCCATAACAGTTACTTTCTGGCCTGAGATATTGGCCCTCAGTGGCTTCCCCTGGCCTGTTCTCAAACATCATATGGCAAAATGAATCTGATGTGCCTGTGCGGGCGGGCCGATCTGATTGCCTGAGGGATTAGAAATGCTGTTTGTAGCTGCCTTGATTAAGTGCTAATATCTCTGTCCTCCCTACTGTGTTATCAGCACTTCACTGTGCCTCTGCACCAAACTGTATTAAACCTACGCCATCTGCAGTGATGGAAAAGTCATGGAACAAGTGCTAAATCGATGATTAAATGTATTATTTGCATCCAATATCACACTTGCTTTCTGGGTGTATGTAACATGTTTTGTTTTCCTGTTATTTGCACATTTTACAGTAAATAATGCAAAAAAGGTCATCATCTACCGCTTTATCCTCCGCCAGAGGGTCGCGGGGGGTGCTGTGCCAATCTCAGCTACATCGGGCGACAGGCGGGGTACACCCTGGACAGTTTGCCAGTCCATCGCAGGGCCACACACAGATAGAGACAAACAACCATTCACTCTCACACTCACTCCTATGGTCAATTTAGAGTGTTCAATTTACCTAATCCCCACATTGCATGTTTTTGGACTGTGGGAGGAAGCCGGAGAACCCGGAGAGAACCCACGCACACACGGGGAGAACATGCAAACTCCATGCAGAAAGGCCCTTGTTACACCTGGGGCTCGAACCCGGGTCTTCTCGCTGCAAGGCGAGAGTGCTAACCACTACTCCACCGTGTGGCCCTGCAAAAAAGGTGCTAGGAATAATTTAGAAATTGTGAAAAAAAACAAACAGCTTCATTTAAACAAAAAAGGCACTGAACTAAATTTAGTTTCAACTCGTTTCCGTGTGTAGTCACTGACCAGACTCATTTTTATATATATTCTATTCTATTCTATTCTATATACATCCGGTTCAAATGGACCAGTAACCAAAAGTGTACATATCATGAATTGAACATTGACCAATACAGTATATTGACACCATAACATATGACTCATACTCTTTCTCTTACACTTTCTAGCATCAATAGCCACTCAAAACTGCTTTACACTACAGTTTTGCTATTCACCCATTCACTGACACATTCATACAGGAGTCCATTTTTCGATCACACATATTTCATAGTCATTCACATGCCGACAGCACAGCCGTCAGGAGCAACATGGGTGTAAGACATCCGCATGTAAACTGGAGGAGACAACCTTCCAGTTGAAAGACAAATCGCTCTACCGCTGAGCTACCGTCACCTCCCACTTTCAAGAGGCGTGACCAACAGACGTAGATGAAGACCTACAACCATTCAGACCAATGACCTGGATGATGTATGCAGAGCGACAGGAAACCTATCAACAAACTTGTTGTAGTTTTCTAAGAACAATGGCTATCTAGCAAAGGCGTCTAATGACGGGGGAGCTCCGTGGTGCAAGTCACTTAAAATGGAAGCAGCAGCCCAATCATAAGACAGCTGTCTTCGATGGCCGCCATGTTGGACGTATACAAGAGCTGCTAAATATCGCTTGTCTGTTGCTGTATGTTACATCGGGTCGAGCTCATGCTCAGCTTGAAGTTGTTTACCTCAAACTCCTCAGCGATCTTGGGTCCATCCAGGAACAGTCTGGTGCTGAGGCAGTCCACTGGGCCAAAGGTAGCTATGAATAATAAAACAAGTAAGTTATTGTGACATTAATTGTCAATAGTCAATATGTACACAAATCTACATGTGTCAGTAGTTTACGACAGGGGTTGGCAATTCTAAGCAATTGAATACCGGCCAAAACTTCATATCTTCATCAGGCAAAAACTGTTTCTTTTCTACTAACCTTTTTTCTTCTACTCTGAACTATTTAATATTGTACAAATTGGGCAAATAAAAGAAATGTGTTAGTTTAATAAAGGAACACAATCTGCTACTTGTGTCTTAAGACTGCTCTTTGACTCAGTTCATCTCGCTTCAGAGTAAAAGGCTCTGAATTCTGCATGACTTAGTTGTTTCTGTGAAGAAAAGCAAACAAAGAAAGAAAAAACAATCTTGTTTTTGAATTCATGTAGCGGGCCAGATATTAATGCTGGTGGGCCCGTCTTGCCCCATGGGCTACCAGTTAAAGGTGGCATTTACAGGTTCAGGTTTGTGTTTAGTAAAGAAACAGCAACATCTGAGTCAAATGAACACAAACAAACCCCCAAACATCTTATTGCTCACATGTCTTCACAAGTAAAAGCATGAAGTGATTCATCAGTGCTAATTATTGCTACTGCATGGAGAAACTCATTTTAGTCAAGTTTGACTACTGACTAGTGACCCGTTTGAAAGATTCACCCTCAGTCGTCTCTTGTCTCCTGTACATGCTGCTGCTGCTGCTGCTGCTGCTGTGAATGTTCTGCTTAAAAATGCAGTTTGCGGTTGTGGCTGATTTCTCCCTCCAGCTCCAGTGCTTATGCTGCTGTGGGGTCTCGTTTGTAAATTATGTAAATTCGCCCTCTGAATGACAGGGGAATCTCCTGTCGGGTTAAACAACATTCCTCCCAGTAGCTGAAAAATGTGTCCCCTGTGAAAAAAAACCCTGAAGTGCCAACAGTTCTGAACATCTCTATCAACTGCCTGAACTATAATGAGTGTCCCTGACTAAAGATTGCCTTGTGCTAATTTCAAGCCTCAGTAATAATACAAATGAGAACGAGTGTGTGTGTGTGTGTGTTAGCAAACAACTGCCATGATCCCAGACTTGTTCAAAATAAAATTAGGCCAATTTGATTAGATGCATATTTCATTCATTCATTTTTAAAATAAAAACAATTAGTCAATTCTTAGTAATAGAGCTCCGGTGTGTAACTCTTAAATATAAACAAATGTCAGTTTTTTTTTCAATTCATTGTTAAATAAGTTCACAAACACATCCCTGTGTATTGTGGGAAGATCTGGTATCGCCCAGCCCAAGTGATTTGTGCATCATGATGAGATTAAAGCCCTCACCCACACCTGCACTGCTGGGTTAGGGTTACACAGAAGCAGCATACAGATAATGTTACGTCATTTCTGTTCCTGACAATGAAACAGAGGCAAAACGATAACAATTTTACAGTAGTTAACACGGAAATCATAAAAATGGACGCACTGCAGCTTTAAACCACTATCAATACCCACATACGGAGGTAAATGATTAAGTCTGTAAACTCACAAGTGAATTCCTTATACTCTTGGAACACCTTCGGGTACATGGCTGCTGACACCACATCCTCAGTGGTGATGTCATCATCGTGTGCAGCTCGGAGACCCTCCTCCAGAGTTTTGAAGTCCATGGGAGGCAGAGTGGCACCGGGGCGACCCTCAATACAGGGGAGAGACTTCAGCACCTGAGAGGGGAAAAAAGGGGAAGTTAACAAGATAGAAAACAGACTTCACAACAAACTTTATTTCAAAGTCATATAGTCTTTGTGGATGTTTTCGCTCTCCTAACATCCCTATGGGATTCTGCAGTATGTTGGGATATTTAAAGTGCTGGTGAAAGCTTGACATTGTACTTGACAACTATACATCTGGATAAAAGCTTCAATCTGTCAAATCCTTTAAGTGACAGTGACTTTTGGTGGGAGGAGGAGGACGATAGAGAAACACTGCTATGGGACTGAGAAAGAGGGAGAGAGACACTTGAATAGGAGAGAATAAAAACCTTATTAATGCAAGATTATTTTTTTGACATTTGCATAAAAGTGGCACTGCTACTGTGTCAAGATCTGCAGTGATTTCCAATTTAGTTCCCCCCCCCATCTCTCCCACGTCTTTTTTTTTTTTCCCTCAGTAAGTATCATCAGGCCGTCAAAAGACTGCAGTGCTGCTGTGTATGTGACACAACCATCTTGTTCTCTCTTAGAAAGAGTAAAGAAGAAACAAAGATAAGAAGACAGGCTGCAGGGAAAAGGAGGCTGTTTTAATAAATGATATGACATTTTATCTGCCCACACAGTTGGTGATATCAAACAGGAGTTGTAGAGATAATCAATCTGAGGCTGCCATAATAATGTTGGGTCAAGAGATTATGTCAAGACACTGGCATTTCGCCTACAGGCAGCGGTTTTGTTGTTATATTCGTATAGGAGATTTCATTGGCAGGCAGCCTTCAGAGGCACGGAGCCAGAGTTGCAGAATTTTGCACACAATTAGTTTATTGTGTGTAGCAAGAAGCAATGTAGCACAGGGAGACAAAACAAACTACTGGTTCCCAAAGACTGGGTCATGACCCACATATAGGTTTCCATCTAAGGTTTTCATCCCTCTCGTCCTCTTCCGAATCCACAAAAATCCAGGAGACCACTTGTAAAGTTAAATTCTTTACTTTACATCAAAAAAGGTGATACAAAACAAAATCTTTTCCACTTTCAAAATAATAAAATCAATATACAGAAAAGGAGAGATAGAGAAAAGAGAGTGAGAGAAAGAGAGAGAGGTCAAAAAACTGTGTGGCTCTACTCTCTCTGCTTGTCCGAATGCCTTAATCACCTCTCGGTAACGCCCCTAAAACTCCCTTCGTGTGGGATCGTTAAAAGGTCTAAACAAGTCCTAATACAGTCCAATCAATTACAAATGAAATTTTACATATTTTAAATCTAAAGAATCATATATTTACCCTTTTAATTATTGTATATCCTACACCACAGATGGGTCAAAGGAGATTTTTTTTTTTGGTCCCCCAGTCGTGAAATTCCTGTACAAATTTTAAAATGAGTAAAACTCTTTCCCAGGCCTAGTATTGGTTTGGAATGAAGTGAATGTATTGGAGAAGTTTTAAATGATCAAATATCAGATACAACATTCTGAGCTGCATTAACATAACTCCATAACAATAACAAATATACGACTCAAAAGAGAGAAAGAGTCGACTGCGGATGTTGACTAAGATATTCCATATATAGCCTGTGATAGTGTTTAAAGTGATTAAAGTAAGAGCCACATTACTGGGCCTCTTGGTCACAATCGGGGCCTTAAACTGAGTCATAGAAGTTGTATTATGGAGATAAAATATCTTATGGAAGTTTTGAAAATGAACTGGGAAGTTCATGTGTGGGAATAACCTTTGTGAGAGATATAAAATATAGATGACTTTTTTGGATATGTAAATAATAATCAATAATAATTTCAAACAAAGTGATTCTAAAATGGACGTTGGGTAAAATACCGTGGAAAAAGTTTTGGAAGAGATTTAAAAATTGATTAGTACAAATGTGTGAGAACTCTGACGTTTTAAATAACATGAAAAGTTTTAATTAATTAATTAATTAATTAATTAATTAAATTGGCTTTAGTAATGAGGTGAAGGAGGGGGAGGCCAGGTTTTCTTTTTTGTTGGTTGACACTGTACCACAGATTGAGCACATCAGCGGCAGCCATCTTAGTTGTTGTTGAAAATGCTTTAACTGTGCACCTGTGCCAGTCAGTGTTGTATTAAAGCCCCGCCCTGCTAAAGACAAAGCGCTTCTGCTCAGCATGAACAAATTTCAGGGCAGATGGAAATCAGTCTGAATGGGATGGGGACCAGACTAATCTGTGTGAGTAAATAAACATGAGCTCATTGATTGGTCTGGTTTTTCAGGCTATATTTAGTCTGCTTCAACAGATGATTCACAGAAGAAGCCAAGAGGTTTTAGTCATGGCTGTCGTCTCCTGTTTGACCGCTCAATGTGTGCTCTCATGCTGATTGGTCAGACAGTCACTGATGATACATTCATGAGGACATTTGAATCCAGGCATATTATTTTCTGTATAATCCAGTGAAACATTATATTTAGGAAGAGGTGGTGGAAATAAGTTCAATGGACTTTTCTGCACTATGTCAACTTTTAACAATCTTTGTCATTTGTTTGTGTATTTTATTTATACATTGATTCAAAATCAAATCAACCATCTGATTTTATCTTTGTCCATGTTTAAACTAGGGATGGCACGATATTACTTTTTGTGTCTGTCCGATACTGTCCTTTTAGAACTTTTCAACTATGAAGCTGTTACACATTTCAAGCTATTTCAGACATATTTCTCCAACTGTGTAAAACAACATTCTTCTCCCACTGAGAAGAAATAAACAGCCCACAACACGACTCAGCTAAAACTCTGTTGCTGATTTTGATTTACATTTTTACAGTCTGTGCATAGTGAGGCATGACATTTTTAGGATTTTTTGATTGTAAATGCTTTGTAAATAAATCTGAGTACCATTCCTGTGATTCCTGCAACATACTAGAACTATTTAGATGCGTGGTCGCTACACATTCAGTCAATCACGTCTCCTGTGTGCACTGTGCATATGAGTATTATTATTCATGGTCTGTTTTGGAATATGTGCACTGTTAAATTATAGACAATGTTTCATATCACTCAGTGTGCAACACACTTGCACAGCACTGAGACCGTGTGTGTGTGCCTTTGTGGAAATCTCCAAAGGGACCAGTGCGATGCTATTAGTCACAGAGACAACAGTTCAAAGACAGCTGACTCATTTGTGTGTGTGTGAGAGAGAGGCACTTCAAATGGCAGGCTGGTTGGAGTCCATGTTCATTAGCACTGTGTCCTTTAAGGACGTCTTACACCTTAACTGCTTGATTGTTTCAGCGTTGGACACAAACAGATAGGGACCGTGTGTTTGACAGAAAGAGAGAATCGGCACCAACAAATGAAGGAACTCTTATTTGCTCTTTTTCCTCATTTTTTTCTCATAACCACTCAAAGTCCCCTTTTTTGTTATTGTCACAGATTCCGTCTTGAGAGTGGGTGTGTGAGGGTTGCTGTTGAATTTATTAACAATAATCTTATTTCCTGTTGGCCTTCTTATTCTTTTTATACACTTTCTCCTGGAATCTCTCCATCCGTCCTCCCACTTTGTCTCTCTTTTGCCCTCTTGTCTTTGTTGTTTTCCTCCATTTTATCCATCCGCTCTGTCCACCCACACTGCAAATGAACCCAGGGTGACAGAGCAAAGATGAAAATGAGGAAATGCCTTAGTTACTCTTTGGTGTGTCACTGTGTGCGCAAACAATGCGCGTGCATTTGTGATGGTCTGTGCCTCTGAAGTCAATTCATGTGAAAAGTCAATCTTGAAATTACTGCTCACTGACTAATTAATGCCACCACAGCTCCAATTAGAAAACAAATATGCTGTTCACATGCAAATATAACCTCCAGCTATGCAATAAAGGATACAGATATGTCTGTCATGCGTGCATTCATTCTATAGTGCCTGTGTTGACATGCAGATACAGAAAGATCATTTACAGCTGCTAATTAATACTGGAATTATGCTGCTGCCTGCAGTCAGTGCCACATTCATACAAATGTTTTATGGTGAACAGATGCAGTAAAGTAGCGATATGTAATTGCTTGCTTCCAGACAGCACTTTTGTAAAAATGTTTTACTGCCTTTCCTTTAAACAACTTCAACTTTTCAAACCACCATTTTAAGAATGGTTACTTTCTGTGACAGTGCCAATAACCTGCACACAGGTGTAAACACAGGTGCACACAATAAACACACACAAAAAAACACTATTCAAAATGAGAGCTGAAATGGTTTGCAACCACAGCTGTGTGAGAGGAAACCTCTTGGATGTTGGAAGTTGGATTGTTGTTTATGTCATTGAATGAATAGGGGAGGAGAATAAACTTATACATCTGGTATGTGCTGAGCATTTACTCTGAACCATCCATCCATTTTCTACCACTTTATCCTCCACATGAGGGTCGCGGGGGTGCTTCGCCAATCCCAGTCGCCATAGGGGGCAATAGGCGGGGTACACACTGGACTGAGCCTAATTGAAAATACTTTGTCCAAAACCAAACCAAAAATACAAATATTGCCCTCAGAAATACACAAAGTTTTAAACGCAGCTGTCAACTCCTGTTTGCCTGCACAAGTAGGCTCTCATTCTGATTCATAGTAAGAAAACCACCTTCAATTTGATCTTAATATTATTACAACTATTGTAACTACATTTAAATTTAGATATTTAAACTACAATGGTTTTGTAATACATAGAATCTATATTCTGTATAATCCATTGAAACTTTATATTTAGGTAGGGGTGGTTAAAATAAGTTCAAAGGACTTTCCTGCACTTTGTCTTTTTTTGTTCAAATACATGCAAATATATCAGCAAAATGCAGGAAGTAGGAAAATAAAAAGTTCAATGGGCAAAGACTTTTGCATTAATGTCCACTGAAAGATGATCAGCCTATGTCAGCAGAAAGTGGTCCAGTGCTGACTCAAAAAAGAAAACAAAACAATAATAACAATAATGATAATAACTCAAGGACATGAATGAATAATTAATTACTTATTTTTCATTATTATTATGGATGTTTTTTTTGTAGGTTTTAGGAATTATGAGACAGGTTGAAAGACGCTGATGCAGGTGATGGGGAGGAAGGAGGAGGAATCACTGTTGCAAAGAAGCTCAAAGAAAACATTTTAACTATGAAAGTAAATGGTCTGTATTTATACAGTATAGTGCTTTTCTAGTCTTGATGGCCACTCAAACTTTACACTAGCTAAAAGCTGCCATTTACCCAGGTTCAGGCACAGTCGTCAGGAGCAGCATGGGGTTAAGTGTCTTGACATTGGAATTGAACCCGCAACCTTCCAGTTGAAAGACAACTTGCTCAACCTAAGAGCTTTTATGTCTACGAAACATTTTTCCGATTATTTAAAAATGGCAAATCATCCTGAATCAATTCACAAAATAAATCTGAGCAAACTTGTGCATGATATAATATTTGCATAATGAATTACAATATTTATTTTATGATCCCATACCGCATAAATCATCTCTCTAGTACAGTCTCGCTGAACCCACAACTTTCCAGTTGAAAAATTACTCGCTCTACCACTACCACTGTGGTGTATGCCAATGTGAGGATATGAGGGGGAAACAACTTGTTGATAAGTGTGACAAGAAAACAGTTGACAAACAAAGTGGATTCTAAAGGTTTGACAAGTAATAATTTCACAATAAATACGTATCTGGCAACAATGTAAATCATTGTTCTGGCCATCAGATGATAGGATAAGATGATTAGATAAATGATCTAATATCTTCTGCAAACACTACAAAAAGGTTTATTATGTGCTGCTTGCAGCTACGGAGACATTCAGTAATGGGTATGCTGTTAAAAGGTGCAGACAGAGTCAGGTAGCAGGTATCATGAAACACACATCACTGACACATTCTGAAATTCTCTGGGAGATAACGAGCATGCCGATATGTGAGCATGCTTTATTCATGCTACTCCTCCAAGGAGACCTCAAGCTGTTACTCCCTGATGTGCATGAGAGCTTCACCCTCACTGTTTGCAGACATGTAAAAAAAAAAAAAAAAGAAGAAGCCACGCAGGAGGGGCAGATGGAGAGTAGCAAAAAGAAGATGAGAGGACACAGCAAAGCACCGTTTTCAGTGTCGTCATGGGGATTCACAACTGTCAAATGTAACCGAGCCTGTGACAGAATTTGTGTCGGTTCCTTGTACATGTGCCTTGTGCTTTTACATTTGCACTCCGTCATGTGTTTATGCTGCGCGTTTGTTCACAAGAAGCACAAGAAAAACAGAGATTACATGGTTTCTGTCATATTAGCTGCCATCTTTAGGAATCTTTTACTTATTGCCTATTTATTGGCTTATTATGCTTTGTACTGGTTTATTGTTGTGACGTGTCTCATACTTTCACAAAGTTTGACACATTTGAACTGTTTGTGTGGTGTTTGTAGAGGCCAGATGAATGAATTGCCAATCAATAAAGTTGTCTGAATCTGAATCTTACCAGATACAGTCCAGTATGTACTGTGTATGTACACCTCAAAAACAATACAACTTACAATCAAATTAACCTAAGAAAAATGCGCTGTCTCCATTATTAATGGACTCCAATTGCTTATATCCTATAAATCTATAGGATTATTGAATGGACCTCAAAGGGACCTGCAGCCAAAGCCTGTGCTGCTATCCTTATCTTTGCTACTATGTTATTCATATTTTAATGGGGCCCTGAAACCATATAATACGGGTTATGTTATGTGATGTGATCTAAACATCACAACAGAGGTACCTCAAATTCAAATATGAGACAACTGCATTTACAGGCTGAACAACAACATACCTTAGATCTGAAGGGCTCAGGGAATCCTCCATGTGGAATCCCAATGTGGCCCTGCAGAAACTCCACCACAGATAGGGGGAAGGACAACTCATCAGCCCTCTCCTCCACTTCTGCCCTGGTCAAGTTGTTCTGCACCATGAACTGGGCCAAGTCTCCCACGATCTTTGAGGATGGAGTCACCTGAGAGAGGAAATGACAGTGAGTGCAAAACTGATTCTGTTTAAGAAAAGACGGCGATGTATTTCTAGTTCATCACAGACATAACACAAGGAAATGAGATTCAGGTCTCTCTTAATAACATTGCTCTTCCAATTAGGGACGAGCCAGTATGATTGGTATTGGTACTGGTCTGATACCGCTCAAAATCACTGGATATTGGACAGATTTTTTTTTTTATCTGATAAATTCAAAATCAATTATACACAGACTGTAGAAATGTCAATACAAATCAGTAACAGCATTTCTTTTTTTGTTCTCTTTAAAGGAAAATATTATTTGTTACACAGTTGGAGAATTGTGTCTTTGAAACACTGTTGTTAACAGCTTCATAGTTAAAGGTCTAAAATGACAATATCTGACTAACAGTATTTGTTATATTGGTGTTGGACATGGAAAATTGGTCTCATCACATCCCTACTTTTAATCTGACACACTTAACAGAAACAGAATCTGGTCAATGTAATATTCCAATCTTGTAATATTGTCTCAGATGTGCAGCATGTTCTCTTCTGTCTTCAGTAGAAAATGCACTCACCAAATACTGTTTAAAAAAAAGGTGGTGACAGCCTGTTTTAATGACGATGCTGTCTATGAAGATTAAGTACTGTGCGACCCAGACAAAGACGAGAGAGGCCCAGTGCACCAGAATGAAAAATGAAACGGTGTTTACATCGATACAGTCTATTTAATCATTTAATTTGGCCATCCACAAAAATACACAGGTCTTCTCTGTAAAACAGAATGAACTGAAAAATGAGGACAGGCCAAGAAAGATTGAGTAAAACATTCATTCAAATTGCATGAATTTATTCTTTCATTAGAGCAAATTATTATGGTAATAGGGAACTCTATTAGCATGATGGTGATAAGTGGAGTCTTTTTTGACTGGGACAAGGATGCAAATACAAAATATGAGACTAATGCTATTGTAATTATTCGATTTAAAAGCTTCCTGTTTGCTTCCTTTTGGTACATGGGACCACTAAAGAGACATAGGGGTCAATTATTGTGAACCACCAACCAATAAAAAAGAAAACCTGCTTTGGGTGTTTGCACTCATGCTCTATACAGCTTTTATTATAAAGAGAGACAGAGGTGAACAAAGTCCAAACCCTTTCTCAAATTTACTGCTCTACATTTTGCGACCCTCCAGCAGAGAACCTCTGTCCTGTTTTTGAGCTTAAGCACTGACATCTTAATGACTGCAGAGAACATTGAACGGGCCTACGCTCAATGACATGCCTATTTATTGCAGCAATTAGTGTGCTCTGCTAATATCACACAGTGGAGAGAAAAAAGAGAGCGACTAAGGTGCTCAAATATAGATTCAAATCGACATTCCCCAAGGAATTTCCTGTCAAATAACCTGACACCTTTTTCAGAGATGAGATGACAGATTATCAGGAGCAAGACTTGGAAACACACAGATGGGCTCAAACATAAATGCTGCTCTGGGATTAACACAACCCTCCTGGGGGTTGCTGTGTTTGTACTAGCTTTGGTCTCCAGGGATGACAGTGCTACCAACCACTGCATTGTAACTAGGGTTGGAACAATATCACTTTTCAGTGTCCAATACTGATATCACAAACTCGAGCATCTACCGATACACTCCTTTTAGACCAGGGCTGCGATCGATAAGCTTATTATCGAATATGCTGGGGTTAGAGGTTGGTAGCAGGCAAGTCCAGTGGGAGTGTGTACCCGGGGGTGGAGGCAAGTCAATCGGCCCTGGGAGCCGGTATGACAGGGAGACTGAGCTTTGGTGGGGGGTTTGGGACGAGCGGATCGGGGGGGAAGCACACCTCTGGGTGTGGATGTAGCCCAGACTAGAGCTGGGTAAGAGAGATCTTAATCAAAATTGAATTCTGTTATGCACTTAAAATTACCTGAACATTCAAGGTATTAGCCTATGTTTTAATTTGTTTTATATATATATATTTGATAACATTTGATATATATACATGAAGGAGAGGGTCTTTCTGCATGTTTCCCCCACAGTCCACAAACATGCAGAGATTAAGTGGCCACTGTAGGTGTGAGAGTGAATGTTGTTTGTCCTGTGATGGACTGCCGACCTTTCCAGGGTGGGACCCTGCCTTTCAACCTATGTCAGCTGGGATTAGCGGCCCCACGACCCTCATGTGGAGGATACAGTGGTAGACAATGGATGAATGTATACATTCGATCAGACCTAAACTGGCCTAGATCTTCTGCACGTGCCTCCCCCAGGCTTTGAGCCAAAAATAAAAGTTGTTACTGCACAAAGAAGAAGAAGTAAACAGCAATGAGAAATGGTTAAATCCAGGTCTGTGCCTTTTATGGACTGATCGATCAAGTTCATGCTCTGCCAGCTCAAAGAAGTGAATATTTTTACATTCATGAATGGTTGGAAGATTTGCAGTGATGCTCAACATGCTAACAACTATCTGTCTAATACTAACAAGCTGAAAAGGGGACATATTGCCGCATATTTCATTCAATAAACTCGGCTGGATGGTTTAAAATCAACTTCAGTCAAAGAGAAAATTAGGAATTTATATTTCTATTAGATTAAGTTGGGCCCTAAATCATACATTACATTCCATTTCTCTCATAGCCAAAGGTCTTATTTAGTCAAGGGCCAATATTCTTTCACTGACTATTGATGTTGGCAGATTCAACAGTGCCGTGTGAGCAGTTCAATATGAGTCTCAATTTCTTTTGTACAATGATTAATTCAGCTTCTCTAAATTTCTCATAAAATGGATCAACAAGACCCAGCAGTATTGTATCACTGAGACTTAGCCACTGTTGCTATGGAAGAAGCTAGTCAGAGGCAGACTTCAGATCAGTCACTACAACAAAACATGTCTCCATGGTTACTGCATTTATTCAGGACTAAACCTCTTTTCAGTCATCTCAGCACTGTAACCTTCAGCTTTCACCTAGATGTTTGTTGTTGTTGTTGTCTTGCAGTTTTCGCATTAAATATTTTTTGTACTAGCAAACACATTTGAATGACCCTTTGCACTGATTTACCAGGAGGACTTTCATTATCAACCAAGCCATGAAACTGCTCCATCTGTGACTCACCAAATATTTTCTGTGGAGAAAATGGAGGAGACTTTTATTTCTGGAACCAGGGGCACCTGAAATAGCTTCTCCCGCTGTGTAACTCTATTTGGACATTCATGACACAGATCAGGCAGAGCCGTACATTCTGGTAGTTCTAACACTATTATCTGAAAACTGTGCTACTGCAATACAATCTCCCAGTGACAATCTACATCTTTAAAAAATAGCCCAGGCTACTTGGTAAAGTCTATAACCACTTGGTCAATTTTAATCAGCCCAGGAAGCACGTTCACACTTTTGCAGCAAGACGTGCCGATTGAAACAAGTGTGCATTTATCTTCAGCAGCACATAAAGCTCCCTGTGACAGGGTTTGTGAATTGTGGAGATAATGATACACTGCTTTAAAAGAGCGACTGTTTACAGAGACGCTTAACAGATTTGAATGGGCTGATGAAATACCTGGAGAGGCCATTAACTTGGTGCTACTGTGGAACAAAAGCCCACTGCTGAGTCTGAAATTTATCTAGAACACAAGAGAGCAGCATGACTGTGCGTTCTATCTTTACCTTCACCCTGTCACTCTCTTTCTCTCTGTAGGTTCCTCTGTCTTTCCAGGGTCACATTTCCTCATCGTTTTCCTCAAGTTTTCTCAAAACAAACCTCCTCACTCCGGCCCTAAGGTGTTGACTATTTACCCTCTCCTCATGAATCACCCTAAATCCTGTTTGCCATCCTTGTTTTCCTCTGTCCATTTCTTTTTTTCCCTTGAACCACAGTATCATCGGGAGGTTTACTCTCATTATCCATTTTCTGCAGATGAATCACCCTCCTCCAACTCCTGCTGGTTGCCTCACACACAGGAAAAGGAAGCCTTACTTCCAACTGAGTGTGAGTTATATATGATGTGTGAGGTTTTCTATATTTTTAGGTGAGACGTGAGGTAAATCACATCATTGCCGCACAGGCTTAGAAAAAAAATCGGATTTTCAGTCCCTGTGTGAAGCGGAGCTCAGACTTCTCACCAGAAAAGAGCTTTCTCTTTAGGAAACTTCTTCTTTCTGCTTCTCACTTTAGGGGTCGCCACAGTAGATCAGCTGCCTCCATCTTGCCCTATTCTTCTGTTACACCAAATATCTTCCTTCACAACATCAACATGAACCTTCTCTTTTTCTCCTGGCCGAAAGCACCACACCATCACAACCTTGAATCTCTTCATTTATTTACAAACCATTCAACCTCAGCTGTCCCTCAAATGTGCTCATTTCTAATGCTGTCCATCCTGGTCACTCCCAACAAACATCTCAGCATCTTCAGCTATGCCACCTCCAGCTCCACCTCCTGTCTTTTAGACAGTGCCACTGTCTCCAAGCCATACATCATGGCAGGTCTCCCTACCATCTTGTGGAGCTTTCCTTTCACTTTTGATGCCATTCATCTGTCACACAGTTCTGACACTTATCTCCACCCACTTCACCTTTGCTGCATGCTGCTCTGTGCTCTGTTCATTGCTCTGGATGGTTGACTTCAGGTATTTAAGCTCACCCACTTTCTTTATCTCTACTCCTTGCATCTTCACCTTACCACCTGTCTCATTGTAGGTGTTCTTCTGTCTTGCTCTCCCGGCTCTCACTACAGATTACAAGAACATCTTTCTTTCTCTTTCAGAAAATATAGGGTCAAATCATGTGCGAGAAAATGCTCATAATTGATTTTAACCATGATGAATGTGAAAAGTCATATAATCGCCTCAGACTGCTGATGTCTGCACCCAATTCTGTAGATTAATGTCTGTATATACTATTCTTCCTTTTAGTCATTTTCCCCAACAGCATGCAACCGTATCCAACACCCTGACTTTTCCATGTCTCGCTCACCGTATTGTAAACTCATCCGTAACCTTATGTCGTTCTTCATACAAGTGCATTATCACACTTGACACACAAGACCTCGCTATTCTCACTATCTGTGTCCCCTTTCACTCTCACACAGGTCTTCCTCCACCTTCCACTTTCACTGATGTACAACTCTCCCTAAGAGGTGCAGAAGTCAGATACTGTTGTGCATGTGCTCATATGTGTGTGTGTGTGTGGGTGTGGGTCATATCATGTGTTTGTCCAAATTTGTTTTGAAAGGCACCTCGACCCGAACCAGAACTCCACTACTGGGCAAAGGATTATATCATCCTAAACAATGCATGTGAAGCTACACACACGGACACACACAATAATACTAGCAAGCCAAACCAGGGGCTGAGTGAGGAATCGGTCCTGTCAGGGGAGGAGGAGGCAGGAGACAGGAGTGTGAGGAGGTGTAGAGAAAAGATAGAAAGATTAGGGATACATGACGGAAGTCTAATCGAAACGAGGAAAGGTGGGAAGGAGTGATGAGGGAGTCGATGAGACGCAATGAATGAATGTGGAGAGGGAGAGCAGGGGAAACTGGATGAACAGAGTGACAGGGAGAGTAAGTGAGGGGGAGAAAGAGGGGATAGACAGATGAACCAAGGGGAGGACAGGTAAACCGAGAGGAGCAGTAGACACCTACAGGCCCACAAGCGACACAAGATGATGCTCTACCTTGAATTAAGAGAGACAAAGTGTGTGTGTGTGTGTGTGTGTGTGTGTGTGTGTGTATAGTGAGTCTGTGCCTGTAATTGCAAAAGGAAAGTGAAAGAGTAAGTGAGGGACGAGGGAAAGACAGTCCATGTATATACAAATACAACGTATCCTCCGTATCAAAAAAGCTTGATGTGACAGACGTAGCTGAGGAAGAAAGAGGAAGTGGGGTAAAGGGGAAAATTGAATGTAGAGAGGAGATAAAATAAGCTGTGTTAAGACTAGCTGAACTAAAGTTTAGCCTTATATTATAATAACACAGATAATATTAATTGATTAACTTTTATACCAAGATATTCTAAAATGTTTGATGATTCTGGTCACACTGCATTTAACAGTGCAATATTCCTTTAGACCAGGGGTCGGCAAGTTCATTTCTTTTTAAATATCAGGGCAAAACACCAAATCTTCATCGGGCAAAACCTGATAACTAAACATTTTTTCTATTAAATATATGAAATCTTGTATATAAAAAAAGGTAACTTGAATTTGTCACAACTGTAACTGAGTAGTGGCCTTATGATAATGTGGCCACCATCTTCAAGACTCTTTTAAAACCAAGACGGCGAGAACAAAATAAATACATGTCTAAATAAATGCTCTCAGCAAACTATATTTGCCCTTTTCATACTGTTAATAATAAATGTGCATCAGTCCAACTTTGAGAATTACTGCTTCTTCTTTGAGTCTAACATGTGGTAGTTGTTATTTTGTTGACATTTACTCTCTCAAAACTTGGCTATCCATCAGAAGTGCAGTGTTTTAGTGTTTTCCCCAAACCAAATATGCATGCATGTCAGTTAATTAGCAACATAATCTTTTTTTATTTTTTATTTTTTCAGAATAAAAGCTCTGATCTCTGTATGAAATTGTCATTTAAAAAAAAAAAAACTGATTTGTGTCTGCTGGGCCAGTTGTTAACCGGACGGATCATTTTTTTTTCATTCATTCATTCATTCATCTACCGCTTTATCCTCCACAAGAGGGTGGGGAACTGCTGGTACACCCTGGACAGGTTGCCAGTCCATCGCAGGGCCACACAGAGACAAACAACCATTCCAGATCATTGGGACCTTGCCTATTTTTTCACGTTTACTTTATTTTCTTTGTATTTTTGTTCTTGGTTTTTTTCTGCCCAACAACAATTCCCACATGCCTGGACTATCTGGCCATGCACAAATGGCCAGTAAACATCTTGAAGCTCAAAACTGCTAGTTAGTAGTTTAGTTTAATATTAGGAAATATGTCAAATCACTTTTTTGTGTGTTGGAGTTAGAAGAGCAGATTCTCATGTTTCTGTAATAACAATAAAAGTAGTGGTTAGCGTAACACAGTGAGGGGCAAACATTGATTCAGTTTCCATGGCAGGGTCTAAGGTTAATACAATCCTAATGTGGAAAAATTACAATTGGGATTTTACATTAGGTTATAGGTTATGGGAGCCAGGGAATGTTACTTTCTGGAGTCAGTTGAAAGAGACTGAGAGTGATTCTGAGGATGAGCAAGAACCCTTAAACTGATGTAAGACATTAAAAAAATATCCAGAAAATTTAAAATGTAGCAGGCACAATCTCTACAGGAAAATTTATTGTAATAAATTATTAAAATTGAGCTAAGGCTCTACCCAATTGCCATGTTGCTAAACCAAAAAGGCCCTTTAAGCCAAATAATGAATAGCTTAAGACGTAGCAGTGACAAGTTATTACTTTTATCTTCACAGAAAGGGTTTCTCATCTCCGACATCAAACTATTCATGTGATGTTGCAATGTTGTGGGCTGTGCAAGGGCATCACTATCACCAACATGATGAGGAGAAAAAAACACTGACTGTGGTGTGAATCAGCTCACTGTCCACATGTATCAATTCAATCTGGTTTCCATTTTCAATGTTTTTTTCCCTCTGAATTCATAATAATAATAATAATAATAATAATAATGACTTGGATTTATAAAGCGCCTTTCACCAAACCCAAGGTCGAATTCAGCATTCCTTTTCCTCAGTGAACAGCACTTGTATTTCACCACAGTCACAATTCTAACACCACAATTTTAACAAGAGCTCACTGATGGGAAAAGTATAGCGGAACTGGCAAATAAAACATTTATTCAATTATATAAAAAAAACAGAAAAACCCTTTACTTAGAAACACAGATACTAAATGAGTAAATGCTTCACAAAATGAGGAAGCTGTATGGACATACACTTATCAAAGTATTACATTTTTGAAATACACAATACAAATCTGTGTAAATACCTGCACCCATCTAGTCCATTCTGCATATCTTTTGTGATCACATACACTGAACAGACCACACACACACACATACTGTAAAGTATCCTGACCTCGGCTTGAATAAATGACCTCAGTAAGTAGATTTCCTTCAATAATGTCTAACATCTTTTGGCAGAGAAGAGGATCATTTTTACCGTCTGTAAAATCTAAAGCACATTCTGCTGGCTGCACATCACTGTGTGTGTGTGTGTGTGTCAGCCTTTTGTACTTTTTAAGTAGGCGTGGAAAACATCCACTGTCACCGATCATACATTACACTATGATCTTCAAAATCCATGGCAGCTGGAAGATCAATGATGTACAGATGCTATGACCCCATACTTTCTCCACACACTTATCTATTCAGCATCAATGCTGAGGAAAACTCGATAGACTGTGGATATTTTTATACTCCTTGGTTTTACTGAGCACAGGTCAATTATAATTGTAAATCAAGTCCATGGATTTAGGCAGATTTGGAGAAAATGCACTGGGTGCTTAGCGAGCAAAGTAATGACTATACTCAGCTGCAAACTGGAATGAATATTGAGCTATAATAAAAGAAATAAAGGCTTAAGAGTATATAATGCCAGGCCAACTACTGTTAAGAAGAAAAATAAAGAAAAAAAATAATTCACGAGCTTAGGAAAGTGAGCAATCACTTAAATGCAACTTTTATACACATGTTAAATGTATTTTTTTTTTCAAATCTTGAAATCAAATCTTGGAGTTATCTTTTTCATTAAGTGAGAAGCACAATTTTTTGTACTTCTGGTCAAGTTTTTTATGGAAATGAACAAGCAGAGAGTGATCTCAGCTCTCTCAAAGGCCTTGTTTAGACTCCAGCCCAAATTGGATTTTTAAGCATATCAGATTGTATCTAGCGTGATTTTTTTTTCTGGAAAGCCAAAAAACACATGACATCCAATTTTTCCAAAGCTGATTCAAAGTTGGTTTTGAATGTGATTATGATTGGATTTTTTAACAGATCCGTTTCAATCTCAACATCTTGGTTGTTCAGATAGGATTTCAAAGTGTCTTCTGCGTCACTCGCAGCTGGACTTGAGCAACAACAACAACAACAACAATAATGATGTAGATCCGGAAGTAAATTGGAGGTGCGGTAAATTACCGACACAGTGGACAGAAGACTATAGTTTGAAAATCAGAGGAAAGTTTGTGCCGCGGCTCCAGATAAACCATTTGGGACAAAAACAGATTTCTGATTTATTTTCTTTTGACTACCTGTTTGTTGTGGGCGTGGCCTGTAACTATAGAAATCCATGTGGAGGAGTGGGTCTGATCACTCGCAATATATAATGTGAACAGTTGGTCAGGAAGATGTGCTTAAGAATCTGATTTAAGCTGCAGTCTAATCAAGGCCAAAGATGTGAACAAGTATCTACTGTATGTCTGACAAGCACACTGCTTCCTTATTGACAAGACAATGGGGTGAGAGGACTCAGCCATTGTCAGGCTGACAGGATACAGGAGAGCACATATCAGTAGCCAAAGAAACATTAAGCCAACATTGGCTTGTGCAGTGAAGCCTGCTGGGTCTTAATTGAATTGGGGAGAAGGTAGGGGAGGTCGGGTGCGATGAATTGATGAGGAAAATGGAGTGGAGGATAGAAAATTAGGGAGGGAGGATCTAAGAGGGGAAAATAGAGAGAAATACATTAAAAGAGAAAGAGGGAGGAGGAGGTAGAGTAATGGGGAATCCAGGGGAGCATGACTGCAATGATACAGAGGAAGAAAAGAAAGATGTCCACGATATGTAAAACAGCACCGAGTAAGAAAGAAAGGAGACAAAGTAAAGTGTGAAAACAGTTGGGAGAATGCTAATGAGAGACCAAAAATAATTACACAGCGAGGGTGAAAATGATGAAAGAGGGATTAATGTATTAACTAAGCTGGGATGGTAAATAAGGGATGAAGAAGAATTGAGATCAACAAAAAAAGGGAAATTACATTGAGAATAAAGTTGTTGATTGCAGATGAAGCGATACTCCAAAAACGACTAGAATTAATGTGTCCTTCAGAAAATCAAACACAAACTACTTCACTGCACTTTTTTTAACCCAAATTAATATCAAGTACAAAACACAGATTATCCCCAAAAACTGGAAAAAGCTGCCCTGCTGAAACACAAATGAACACTATCACTGTTTTCAGGGTAAGAAAATGGCCATTATTGTTTGGATTATTTTGTTGAGGAAATGCAAAAACATAGTTTCCCTTGCACTCACGGAGAGCATGGAAGGTCAAATCGACTGATATTGACAGCGGAACCTAATCAGGGATTGTTTGATTCAGTCAAGCAAAGAAAGAGGAGCAGTTTGGCAGAAGCCAAGTGAACCAGAGTGAAAGGCACAAGTGCAGATCATTTTTCACACAGTTTGAAATGCTTTATCTCACTTTTCCAACAGGAACCTGAAGCTTGTAAACCACTCACTCTCCAACACCAATGATTTTAGCTTGCAGGGACACGGGAGCGCCTCGTGTGGTCAGTTTGTGATGAACAAAAGAACACATTTGAACTTAACTGATGGAGGCAGCAGTGGAACAACTCCTCTGTTCTGTGATGTTAAATCACAGATGTTTTCTATGGGCTTTGGTGTGGGAGAGTGAGTGTTTTACCTAAGTGTCACAAGTAGATCAGGGCAGCAACTAAAGAGTATTTCTTTGTTATATGGATTGGTTGTGGGACATTTTTTTTTGCTTACTTCAAATCAAACAGCCTTTAATATATTCATGTCTGTCACATTGGGATTCCAGCATGAGTAGAAGCATCAACAAAATCTCACCACTCACAACTGCACAGCTGCACTCACGATAATGACGGGGATTTTGTCATTTGTTTTATCATGTCTCACCTTAATGAGATCCCCTAGTAGTTTGTTGGCTTCGGTGTAGGCCTTCTTCACCTGCTTGAATTTATTCCCAAGTCCCATACTGTGAGCCTGCAAATCAACCACAGTCAGACAAGTGACAATATAAATAAGCAGAGTAAAAATAACATTTTTTAAATCCATCTGTTTCAGTAAAATGCACAGTTTTCTGGGCAATTTAGAAACAGCCAGTGATTTAAGGTTTATAATTTGTTTCGTGACACCCACAGCTCTTATATTTATGGTGAAAATGCTAACTAAGGCCAGATGTGCCAGTATATCGTCCACTGTAAACTGCAATTTGTTACCAATAGTGCTTTGTTTAATATTCATTCGTATTTAAGTCACGATCAAGCTCTGGGATGTGTTAACTTCCCAGTGGGTGCACAATGATGCAGATTCAGTCACTATGGAAACGTCTGCGACTGGAAACCGTCTAAAAAATGTTGTTTGCACTTAATGAGCTGTACAGCATTAAACAAGTTGGTCCTGCATCTTCAATAATCATCTTCAAAAATACTGTATTTAATCAAAAATAAGTCAAACAGTAAATGTCCAACAGTACATTTATTTTCAGAATATTTCAAAACATAGCCTTGAAATGTTAGATTACAAGGCGCTAACAATGTCTACATCCTCTGAAATGCATGCACCACCGCCAGTGCCCAATCCTCAGTTGGTAAATATTGTGATATTATTGTTGCATCAAAATCAAATAATGCCAAATACACTATTATATACAGGGTTCCCACAGCTTGGTTGAGGACCAAAGTGTACTTACTTACTTCTTTTCAAATCCACAGACTTTCAAGGATTTCAAGGACCTGTGGGAACCGTGTAAATCTAAAAAGGTTATTGTACCTGGAAGTGAAGGTTGGTGTACTGTCCTCCTGGTATCTCATTCTCATAGACATCAGCGTTTCCAGATTTCATGGTGGCGGTGCAGTCAAATGGAGCATAAAGGCCTCTGGTTACTTCCCAGTATTCACTGTAGTCAAACACCTTCTCCAGAGCGATACCTGGGAGAGACCAGATCAAAGGTCAACTCTGTTTTTGATCTCATTTCGATGTTTTGGGTTGTTATTTTCTTTTTATTCAGAAAGGCAAATTTCCATTACAAACAATGGCAGCGTTCACAATTTCTTGTGATCCCTTGTCAGGTATGTGTCCTTTGTTTGTGCCCCTCTCTCTCTTGAGATAGGGAGGGTGGATGAAGAAGGCTGTACATCGTATCTTTTGTTAAGAATTTCTTTATTTGGTAGTTAAAATGTATGTGTTATATGAAATAACGACAATGTTTAACCTTTGCAATGTTAATACCTTCAATAAAGTAGACTTTTGTTTTCTAATGGTCACATCTATAGCCATTTAACACTTAGTTAGCTATTTACTTCATTGGAAATACGAAATCGAGGCAGAAAGTAAAAGTTTTATAATAAGGTATGATGCACTATATAAAAACTGCCAATTCATACTTAAAACAGCAGTACGTATAACTTTGTGGTAGTTTTTCTGTGGTGATGTTATTATTCTGCCTCTGTTTGGTCTTTGTGATCAGAACATTATTTGTATGCTTCGTCCATTTATTTGAAAACCAGTAGTCCTGTGAAGAAAGCATTTTTTGAACAGTCGACTTCACATCTGACACTTTTCATGGCCACGTCTTTGTGTTTTCAGTCACAACTCCAAGTGTTTGCAGCTATCTCACTTGTCGCTGTCTTGACATATAATTAATCACTTCCTGGTTGCAGAGAGGCGTCACAAGACCCAAACACTGCTTTACTGAGAAACACAAAAGAGAGAGAGAGAGAGAGAGATGAGTTGTGCTGAAACAGCATTGTCTGACCACATTTGACATTTTGTTTGAGGGGAATGTTAATATATAAGGTCTGCACTACACTTTTAAATCTGAAATATGTCATGATATGTATGATAATTCTGACCTTTTTTACCCCCCAAAAAATAGGGTATTGGTGTGATACTGTATTTTAAATATGGACTTCTACCTGCAATTTTATCTCAACACTGGGTTTATGCCTTTACATTTGGTGTCTGATAATATAAAGAATATTTGGATTATATATTTTTTATTTTTAAAGAATACAGTACTCATTCAATGGGTATGGTTGTGTCTCAAAACCCAGCAAACTATGCCTGCCCTTACTCTGACAGCAGCTCACTTTTGGAGAACTCTTTAAAATTACATTAAGATGAGAAATCTTTGGAACTGTATATATTTTAAAGGGCAGAAAAGCTTGAACAAGCCTCAGCAACAGCGATGGTAAAATGCAATATTTGCCTGTGGGGGCTTGCATTCACATCTTGCTTTTGCCACTTGAGAGGTGCTGATTAAATCCCTGTGATATTTCGTGACCATAAAAAAATATCTTACTCATATTCATGTCAGCCTACTACAGCCAATGAAAGCAGATTAACCTGAGACACAAAAATCTGCTTCAAAGCCATGAAAAAAAAAGAAACGGTGTTAGACTGAGTGCCTGGGTAATGGTGATAAAAATGATGTGTTAATGAGACAAAAGCAAGCTTTTTACAACCAAAACAACTAAGTGACAAGCTTGAATTTTCGGATGTGCTTTCTGCCATGAACTTGGCAGGGAAATAGAACTTCTGTGAAATGATTGTGGAATTAATGTGGATGTTGTAGCTCTTCAAATTCAGATGCCTGCCAAGCTAGTCAGTATTTAGGTATTTAAGCTTCTGTTGAGAGAAATTACAGCTTCCATTTAAAAAAACAAAGTGACAGCAAATAATATTTTTCCCACCTCAAACTACATTTGATGATGTCATGACTTACAGTTCGCAGGCAAAACAGATGCAACTTTCTTTCAAAAAAGAGTGATAAAAATATTCAAAACACTGCATGACAATGTCGAGTTCCCTCCCCTTCTTTTTTGTTGGAAGAGGGGGAGGCGGCCGTGCACGCACGTGCGTTTCCACAGCAACCGATACCAACCAATGGTATGGAGAACACCGTTAAGCAAGCGTAAATCTGAGAGTTGAGTTTCGCTTGTCATGTCATTATCTAGCACAATGTTTTAGTAACTCACATGGCAAAGCCATTGAAGTGTATACAGTATATTTGCTTTTTTGACATTTGTCAAATCTGTTATGTTAGAGTTTTGAGAGTGAGAAGTTCAACTCAGACGACCCCCACAGAGCATAAGAGAGTAGTATATTACAATAGATTAGAGTTCATTCATCCAAACTGGGGATATACTGTACCTACAGTGTTGGAGACAAAAATGTGCTGCCAAATGTATAAAAACCATATGAAGAGGTTACTGGATACTGTGTTTCTTGTTTGTTGGTAAGCATGTGTATTAGTCTTTCAGGCACATAAGCATTTTCAATCCGTCCATAGATCAGTGATTTAAATGGCTACTTGGCAGTGATAAAGTACATCAATACAGAACTCATTAGCAGTGCAAACTCACTAGAGTGGGAGACGTGCAAACAGACATCAAATTGTGTACCTTCTCTAGACCGAAACACATACAAACAAAGTCACACACACAGATTGTGCTTGATGAGATGATGAGGGCTAAGCAAGATGCAGAGATGAAGACAGATGAGATACTCAGGGAGAAAAAGAGGGGAAACTCAAAGTCAGACAGATGAAGAAATGCGGAAGGTAAACAAGAAGCTCGCTGTGTTTTTAACTGACACTATCTCATTTTAGAAGCTGAGTGTGTCAACACACAAACAGGTAGGCCTGTCAAGTGTAGGTGTAGGATATGATTAGAGAGTGAAGGAGTAGAACGTGTTGATGAAGAGTTTGTCCCTAAAAAGAATGCCACCTTCGTTATATGGATCTGGAATGGCTTTTCTACCACATGAAGACACAGACGACAGTTACTTACAAAGTCTGCACAGACAGGGTTGGCTTGTCAGATGCGACAAACCTTTTCAACCACATGAAGACATTATAAGATTATAAGCCCAGTGACCACTCTGCTATGGGCTGCCCATCTGTTGAGAAATGTTCTTTGGCCTACATGCTCTCTTATATATTGTTTTTTTTCTTTTAGGGCTATGTCTTTCCATCGGGACATAGTTCAGTTCAGTTGTCTCATACAACATTCTCCATGGTGTGTTTGATGCACTGCTACATCATGGAGCTGAAAACTCTCCATCATTGAAATTCATGCTTGTTACACAGCAAAAGGCATTAAATGCCGCACCAAAGTGTCTCATCATTCAAGTGCAAACGTGTTTGTGAATATGCATGAATTTTCTTTTTTCTTGTTAACAAAATGCATGGATGTTTGCATAGAGTGGCTGACTGAAGAAATAAGCTGACAGCTCAAAGACTAATGAATTGATCAGTGAAGCCCTTCAGGACAGGGAGAGTCTTAGGGAAGATATCAAAGAATTGTAGGTGTGAACAGAGAGCATGTTTTAAAGAAGTGAAACAGGCATATTCACTGCTGTTTATCATTTTATTACTCAGTGAGAAGGAGGGATGAAAGGATGAACAGACCATGTGAAAGAAGTCAAAATGGCACAGAGTGGGACAGAGAGAGTAAAGAGGCAGCACAGGCACATTACTGACTGCTAAGAGAGGGAGAGAGAGGAAAGCAGTAAAAAGACTAAGGTCATAAAAAGTAGGGAAGTGTCCAAGGCAGCGCTCTGCTTCATTACAAAATAAGTGAGATGGGCAAACGGAGATGGAGGGAGAGCCGAGAGAGAGAGAGAGAGACAGAGATGAAAAGAGGAGACAAGCACAAGGTGACAGATATAAAAGAATCCAAGTGAGGAGGAGTTTGTCTGCATGTGTATGCATAATGCGGATAACCAGGGTCACATTAGGATAGAATATGGGTAAGCATGTGTGTGTGTGTGTGTGTGTGTGTGTGTGTGTGTGTGATCCTGCATCAGACTCAAGTGAAAGTCAAATTGAAATTCCACAGACAAACTGACGGTTGAAAACCTCCCAATCTTGAGAGACGACCTTGTCCCCCTTTCCCCCATTTTCTTTCCCAGTGTATTCTACGTTCACAAACGGATATTCCATGTCTACGGGAAGGGAGTTTATCTCACACACTGTCTCATGCAGGGTTTCTCAGTTTTCCTACACTGCCCAGAACAGTGTTAGCTCTAAATAAGATGAACCTGTTGCATGTAAAGAGGAAACAGCAGCAACAACAGGCTTCATACGTGTATTACAAAGACTGCTTCTTCTTCTGTGACAGATTTCCCCATGTGTGATCGTGATTTAAAAGTCCAGTGTGTAAAATCAGGCAGAATTTATTTAAGTTAAATAATTCTACAGATTTTTTTAACAAGTGCACGATCACCTAACTAACTGAAAGCTACATAGGTTTAACAACAAGCTCGAAAGGGAAGAGTGAGGTGAGTGATATTCAGCTGTGACATGAAACTACACCAATAAATGGTGATGCATTTTACATACTGTACCTTTAAGAATAAGACCCGGAGCCGCGCAAAATTGTCGCAGCGCAAACTCTCGAGCTGTCGCGACAATTTTGCGGAGTGCTCTGCAGACTCTTGTCAGGTGGAGACGCTGCAATATTAAGCTCCGAAACTCATCACAGTGTTTCAAAATAACATTATTAATGTGTCTACAGTGACAAACATGTGACAAACGATACAGATGCACCACGTACGTTTGAACCTATGTGGATAACATCAGAGAGGACATTGAAGACGAAACTGAGAGAGGGAGACTCAAGTCTTACTTTAAAGTCTTACTTTGAGCAAATGACTGAAATTCATTTTCCACAGATGAATCTTTTCTTTATGTAACAGCGATGGGATGATACAAAGAAAAGGTGCACGGAGTACGCACGGTTTTATAAATCAATTTCTTTGTGTACGTATTTTTCACATTTTGTGAGTATGCCCTCTTTCAGAATGAAAGCTTAGCACTCTTTCATACATGAGGCTCCTGGTGTTTTCATGCTGGTTGTTTGTCTGTTGACATGTTTTTCTTATTTAACTTTAATCAAATTAAAAATGTTTTAAAGAGTAACTCAACCCCAGCTGATAACCTTACATTGAATTTAATGAGGTTCTTGTGCTGTCTGATGACGCGAGAGACATGGTTATATTCAGTTGTGTGCTATTACTTTCTATAAAAGATTGTTCATATACGGATTGTAGAAGATTGTTTAATGTACAGATATTATATCCATATTGTGACATGAGACAAGATATGGTCTTAGATTTGGGATATCATCATATCGTGTTATGGTATCTCTGATGACTTTCCCTGGTTTTAAAGGCTGAATTAATAATCATATTTATTACAGTGAATTTGGGAAAAACACTAAATGTTATGAATTAAATATTAAATATTGATTATAAAAAACATGGAATCAAACTAAATTGACAATTTTAACATTAAAAGGCCAAATAAATAAACCAAGTATTTTCTGAAATGAAAGGTAATAACTGTATTTTTAGGTTATATCCCCATATACGAGATATATGGGGATATAACCTAAAAATATCCAAGTATTAGAATACTTATTTGATTTATATTGTGATATATATCAATATTGAATGATATAAGATTTTTTCCCATATCGGCCAGCTCTAACATAGCATTACTAGTATTACTATTCATGCACTTAAAACATAAATTCTTAAGGTAACATTCTCTTAATCACTTTTCCCCAACAGCAACTACTTCTGAATTAAAGTACCAAACAGTAACAACCTGCTTTTTATAGCCATAGTAGCCTGCACTACAGCAGGAGACAGAATACACACTGTGCAGTGTGAACATTGTTAACATAATTAACTGTGGTTCTGAGAAATGCAAATAAGCTATCAGATCAAGTTAGAAGAGCCGACTCAGTTTCCCCGATAGCATTTCTCTGCATATAAGCAGCAAACTTCACATCAGCTTTACTTCTTTTAGCCTGTTTTCTGTTCCTTCAGTTTTATCCACTGCTGTACAACTGGCTGCTTTCATATATTACCCCACTCTGCACCCTTCACTGTGGGTGGCAGAGGTCACACAGAGTTATCAGAGGAGGGAGGGGCTTTAGCTTTTTCAAAGCCCATGAAAACAACATAACAATAGCAGAACACAGTGGGGGGGCAAAGGGGGAATGAAAACACTAGAAATCCATCCTTCCACTTAATGTTCAATTCCCTGAGAAGATGGAATAAACAGTGGAGGTCCAGAGAAAGAGAGATAGAGAAACGCAGGCTTTTGATTTATACAACCACACAATGAAAATGAAGAGTACAAGACAAGAACATTTCTGTACCTGTAGGCACATATGGAGAACACTTATAACAATATTAAGCTTAGAAGTACCAGAAAGTTGACGATCAGAGAGGCTACAAAGTGAATTAAACCAAAAGAAGGAAAACATTTGTACCTTTTTCACCCTCAGGGTGCATAAGCACACATTCAAAAACATTACGTTCCCGAGAAAGAAAAGTATTTTCTGGGAATGTTTGCAAGAAGACGGTCAAAATGTAAATGATTGAGTCGACAATTATTGTTCATTTTTGTTTCTTTACAGAATTCACAACACCATAGCACTGTGAGTGTTGGAAAGTAATGAATTTCATTTTCTCGCGTCACTGTAATTAAGTAGGTCTTTTGTGAACGGTTTACTTTTCAGAATAAAAAGATCCCGTGTTGACACCACATCATAATTCACTTTACTACATCACAGAAAGAGTCCTCGCAAGCTCAGCGTGCTCCTGCTTATTAGCTTGGTAGAAATCATGCTTTGTTGTGTTTACAACATTTACAGTGTATTTCCGTGCGAGAAGAACCCCAACAAATCCTAGTCTCACGACTCCAGCTTTCCAGCTGTGTGGAAGTGGGCTGCGGAGCTCTGTGAAGCAGAGTAGTGTTTCCAGTCTGCCCAGCAACAGTGAATACTATTTTCTGATTGGCTGCTAGGTCGCTAAGTTCAAGACAGCTGTATGAATGAACTACATGGAGCAATCTGCCTTCGCGTCATCGATTCATAGATAACTAATTTATGTGCGGTGACTTTTATCACTTATGAGTGTGAGAAATGTCATGTGTGGCGTGTGAATTTATTAAAATGTGTGCGTCTCACGCTGCCACCAGAAATTACACAGCAAGCTGCCGCTGCCACAATTTGCGCTCGCTGTCACTCGATCATCACGCCCCCAGCGGTGCTCACTCACCCCTCCGACCCCTCCCCACTCACTGATAACCCCCTGCCCACTTTTTGTGGATGCAGTATTGTGCGGAGTCAGCCACAGAACAGGGGATTAGTTCCTCTTTAAGGTCCATGAGTGAGTGAAAAAGTTAAAGCATTTGTGACCTTTGACCCATTTTGACTGATACACTATGTATTAGGTGTAGTACATTTTAAACAAGCTTCTTTTTTACTTTAACTGAATTTTTTTTTTAACAAAAATAGTGGTACTCTTACTTCAGTAGAATATTTCAGTAGTCTTTCTACCTCTGGTGAATGTGCATATATGTCTTTCAGGGGACTGAATTGTACTTAAACCATAGGCAGAGTTAAGGTGTAACTAATATTTTAAGTAATGCAGTGAGATAACATGAGTGCGTGTGCTGTAATCTCCTTTATGTAAATAATAGGAGTTGCATTGAAATGTGTGATTAAATAATGGTTGTTTATGTTTTAGCAACCCCCAAAGTATGATTTTACTACTTTCATGGGGTTAAGTGATTTGCCCAAGGACACATCAGCATGTAGACTAGTTGAAAGATGACTGGCTCTTCCATCGTGCTACCGTTGCCCCAGAATGGAGGCTGGGAGGCACATGAATACAGCCATGGAAGTATGGGTGGATCCATGTAGTTGCCAGCCCAACTTTAATATATTTATATGTATTAAAACACATTTTCATAAGTCAATTATGGCTCCACAGAACCTCAGTCCTTCCTGTCTGTCCCAACTCTACAATATAAAATAAACACACATCTCCCAAACTGAATGGTTTTACCAAGCTCACTACATCACTACGATGCCGTCTGATGGCACATACATCTGTCACTTTCTGCAAGGGTACAGGTTAAGTGTTTAATATTCATATTGTCTTGGTAACAGCATCAGGAGAGAGCTGATTAAATGCCGCAGGGAGACGCCGTTACTGAGCTCCGACACGCCTGACACTAACACACCTGGGTAAAGTCGCTTCATATTCACACAGTCTTCAACGTTTAAGTGTTACGGGCGACTTAATTGATGCTGTAACTTCCATGTCACCGCCTGTCATTCTGCTGCAGTGCACTTATTTCGTTTTTGATCGAACACGGGCTGTTTACATGATGACACAAACTGATCACAGCTAATTATTGCCTTTCAGATTAAGACACGCAACAATATCCTCTGCCCCACTCCTGGAGCCTAATGGCACACCAAGAAAATATCTCTAGATCCGTCACTGCCTGGGAGAAGCCTTTACATGTTCCAGGGAGATTCCTCAAAGCAGAACCTCAAGGCTGTACTGAGTACTAGTAGATGTACTTTATAAGCATATGAGTAAATACAGTATGCTTCTAATCTGCGCATATTTTATAGATGTATTTTGACACATCTCCCTGTTTTTCATCCTCAAAGAACTGAACTATCACTAAGTTGCATGCGTTGCTCTTTCTTAAATTAGTGATGCACTTTGTGATTAATTGATTAGCTAATTGATTTTCCCCCACATGAGGAGTAATTTTTCAGACGGAGAAAAATAATTCTTGTTAAGACTTGTGCATTAACAGGGATGTGCCATGTTTTATTTATAACTACGGCACATTAACAACAAAGTCAGACTTTAATATGCAGACTGCAGCTTTATTCTGAAACCTTTATTTATTATTATTCTGTATTTAAGTCTATCTACACTCAACGCTCTGTAATGACAAAGCCAAAACAGGATTGTACCAACGCCTATTGGAATTTGTCCCAGTATGCCAGGTGGTAATTTCTGGCATGTATGACAGTAGTACGCTGAAGATCAGAGCCAAACTCAGACTTTACAGTCTGTGAATACACTCTGCTGCTGGCATTATTGTATTTTTGATTTTGATTTTGCTGCTGGCCTTATTAATAAAATTAGACATCCTCACTGACTCTGATCCCTCTTGAGGACACTATGCATTACATTAAAGCTCACACCTCTTGCAAATCTATTCTGCAATGCAACTGTAAAAGTATTCATTTGTATATCAGTGTATTGTATCCTTTTATTTATTTTATCCTTTATTGTCTCTTTTTTTTTGCTAATTCTTGTTAACAGTTAAAAAAAACTACAAGAATTAGCAGAATTACATAATTCTGCCTTAATCTTTATTGATCCCAAGTCCCTTTAATCTTCATTTTAATTTGTGAAAGGATGAATTGCCAGAGTAAAAAAGAAAATTGAATGGTTCAATAGATGTGTCACTGATTTTTTTTCTATTTCATTGTATTTAAATTTTTTCCTTTCTGAATGAATCTCCTAATTAACCTTTTTCCCTCTCCCATTGTTGATGTGCCCTTTCCTACTGAATGTGCATTGAAAGGATCTCCTCCCACGCGGATCATTGGTGAAACCGAATATACAGTAAGTGTAGAAACCACAACTGATGATAACCTTGAAGAAGAATTACTGGGGCTCAAGTGGTGAAGTCGTGTAGGCAAGAGGCTGATTTGCTGTTTTCTCTACGTTTACCCTGCTGCTTAGCTATTTGCAGACATATATATGTTCCCAAATACTTACAATCGCTGCAAGGAGTTATGAGGGGGTTGGTTGAGACCAGGTTATATCAGTTAAAGGATGCTTGTATCACACATATATGTTAGTTATGGAGGTCTACTTACATATATTAACTTGTTTTCATGGTTAAAAACCTACTAGTCACTGCAAACGAGCCGATCAAAATATCTCCTCACTCCTCGTTTCAGACCAAAACCACACCCCCAGAACGTGGACTGTGTTGTGATTGGCCAGCCGACGAGAGCTTTCCCACTGTCCTGTGATTGGCCAGGTACCTGGAAGTGACGTAATAGATAGGCCAGCTCTCAGATACACAGCTCCCCCTCTGGCACGATGGATGCTCTGCATCTCAGCAGCTACAACAAGAGTAGTTCTTCTTCTGTGGTTGAATGTACGCAATAGGATGTGCCCGGACTAGTGCCACACCAGGAAGCGCTATGGTGGTGAGAGGAGTGGTGAGGATTTCTGATGACAACATCAATTTACGGAAGTGCCGATCCGCTTCGCAGAGCCCAGGAAAACAATACAACACTATTTTCTCAGCAGTGGCTGAACTGTTTGTTCTGAAACTTTAGGGTTTTATAAACGAGGTAATGACGCAGATACACACACAAACGCAGCGTTAATTGGAGCTTCCGGTCTATGTGGCCTTAGCTGGTGAGAAATTCAAATTCTCACCAGCTAACAGCTGCCATAGACTGCTACGATAGAAGAAGCCGATGATTAACCCTATCAATAACAATAATAAAAACAGGCAGAACAAGGGTGGGTGGTGACTGACACAGCATCACCATTTGGTCCTAATAACTAGTGTCCTGCTATTACAGCACTGGTCAAAGTTATAACAATACTGGTGAACTATTACATTATTAGATTCTGCAAAAAACTATGTAACAACTAGAGATGCACCAAAAGTTTGGTGTTTGGTTTTTTTCCGTTTTCACTTTCGGCCAACAATTTTCATTTCGGTTTATCCCTAGTAACAACTTATTAGCGGGTTTTATTTTTTTTAATACTTTTTATGAAATTATTACGTAATGTTTATGCAATTAGGAGTTATTCTATTAAATCTATTACATTATCAGGTTCAACATGCCATGTACGCTAAAGGCATTTTGAATTTGTATAAATCATACAGTGTGCATTGGATTGAGTCAAGCATTTTTGACTGAAGACACTTTTTCACCGAGCCAATGAATCCTTCACAGATAAGAATAAATACAGCACACCTGAAGTATTTAAAGAGCATGTGTGTGATCGGCACAAAGACCCAGCAGCTCTTCCACTCAACTGTCCTCATCCTCTGAAATGTTTATTCCGTTTTCTTGTTGCTGTGTTTGTTCTGCACCAAATACAAAGGTACATTCCTCATATACCAGCAAATACTTTATCATAAATAATTATAATAATAATTTAACTGATTCTGATATGCATAATTATGCATAGGCATAATGTTGAATAACTCACAATCAGACTGGGTTAGGGTAAGATTTAAGACATGGAAAATACATTTAAACATTAAATGTTCAAATGTAGTATGGGGGCGAACACGTAACATAATGGGAATGTGTTTATGATCAAAATGACTCAGTGAAAACAATGACAAACACAATCAGTGGTGTTTCACTGCTCACTTACCAGTGTCAATCTCTGTCCCCTTTGTGCAAGCAACAATGGCTCCCATGCTGGGCTGAGAAGTCATACCCGCCATCGAGTCCACCTACAGAGAGACAATCAATATTAATATAGTTTGAATAAAAGCCCTAATCATTGTGAAATGACATTACACCTTAATGGATTGATTCTACATAAAGTGCCATGTACCGTTGTTGTTTTTTATCATATGAGTAGTTGCTTCCTGTAGTGTTTGGACACTAGTCTATTATTGACTCTGTATAAGTAATCAACAGGTATTCAGTATCATGTCAACTGATAATTAGATGATACTTACATACAATTAGTCTATAAGTTGTTGTTTCAAGTGTTTCTAACACTAACCAGTGTGTATGGGGGAAAAAACAACTGCCAGTACTGATTATTCATGTTTTTAACAAGTAAAAGAAGATGTAAATCTATTTATTTAAATATTTAGCCCATATTAAAGTAATTAAAACTGGACTTATCTTACACATTTTGCCAACTTGCATATTTCCTATTCCTATATATCATGAAAAATTCCAACAATTATTTAAACTTTTATTTGGTGTCCTGTTATTCTGCTGTTCCTCCAGGACAGACAAGAAGTCAGTGAACATACCTCATGAACATTAGTGCAAATACTCACTGTTGTTGTAAATAAAAATAAAAACTCTGGACACTCTCGTGAGCATGGGTGAATGCAACGTCAAGTAGTGCACCCATGGAAATTACACTCTGTTCAAAAATAAGCTAAGCAGAATACCGACATCTCGTGAGAAGTAATAAATAAATAACGGTACTTCAAATAGTACCAGACAGTACCGGGCCACTTCAAGTACTGACCCCATACAAAAGTGCCTATTGCCTATCAATAGTATTTTAGCAGTGTTTTTAATTTAATTAATTTAAATAGTCCTCTGTATATTATGTGTCAGCATCTTATTATCTACTTCTGATTTGTCACTTAAAAGTGAACAGGAGAGAAAGTGTCAACTCATTTTCTCTTGACTGAATATCTGATTCAAAAGTAGACAAAATAAAGTGACACACAACGTGCATTCCAGCGCCATGTTATTATTGAGAGTGAAGGTACAAACAAATTATTTTATTTCTATTTTTTTTTTAATGGGTCTGTCGGACAGTCGGTTGTTTGTTCCACTCAGTGCTACAAGGAACTGAGTGTCAGAGTGGCACACAACTGCAAACACAAGCCGACAGTTTTAATGAAAGTGCCCGTGCTGGCACCGTGCGTCAGTGAACACGCCGAGGGAAATGTTATTGGCTTCAACCATTCTTTTTTCTGTCTTTGTTTCGGTGACATTTCACGATGCAAAGTGCAGAGGTTGGGATGAAATTCATATTTGGTTGATGCTTCTTATGCCTCACACTTTGTCCTGAACACAATACATTAATTTGAACATTAAGGTTTTATGATTTACCTTTCACAATGGCGTTAATTATGTTGCAGAGCACACAAACAAGAAAAGTACAACATTTAAAGCCACCTTCATTTTTAATAATAATGGTAAACATCTGAATTTATATAGTGTTTTTTTAGTGTTGATGACCTCTTAAAGCACTGAACAATGCACTTCTGCCATTCACCCACTCACATACATATTCAGCCATCAATAATAACGCAAGGAATCATTAATACTCACGGCCACATCGACTACATCAGCTCCAGCCTGAGCACAGGCCAGCATGGCGGCGACACCGGCTCCAGCTGTGTCATGTGAGTGCACATGGATGGGTACATCTGGGAAACGGTCTCTCAGAGCGCCAATCAAAAGCTTGCTCGATTCTGGCTTCAGTAGCCCGGCCATATCCTGGTGACAGAAGAGAAAGGCTTGAAGGAAACACACAATATTTCACATATAATTAAGTTGAATAACAAAGGAACAACAATTTAGATGTGTTTAAAGAGTCGTTCCCCAATTACAATATTGGATATAGAGTAATGGACCAAGTGGCACAAGATTAATTCAAACTACTTGTCTTTTGCCTCATTAGAGAGAAAATGTGCACACAGCACTGGTTGAAGGATGCTCATAAAAACTATAGAGCACGTCACAAATATAATTAGATAATTTAATGGAGCAAATACTGACATCCTGAAAGCCACCAGGACTGAGAAAGAAGGTTAAAAGAAGGGTATTGATGACATACGTGAAGGAATCACTATTAAATCCAAATAAACACAGATTATTGAAGATTAAAGTAAATTTAAAACACCTTTTAGGAACTTACTTTTGTAAGTACTCATCTACCACTATTAAAAAGAGAGCGCGTTTGAATTAATCTGACTCAAAAACCATTCCTTTCGTCACACTATTGTAGGTTTTATAAAGCAAAGATTAACTAACGAAACACAAGAAGGTTTCACATTCTTGGAAGGTTGATTATAATCTTTAAATCTTGACTAATATTAACAGACGTTTGCAGGCAGAGCTGTGATGTTTAGCTGCGCTCGCTTTGAAGAGCCTTGTATTCCCTCAAGTTATAGAGCATGCTCATTTCCTTTTTTTAAATACTTCACCTCATTAGCTGTGGAAGCTTTCTGTGAAATTGACACCACTGTGCGTTATGGTTCAAACTGCGTTAGAGCATGAGTTTATCTCGCCACGTCTGAAAATATGTTTTCATGCCTGAATAAAGGAATTAATTAAACGTGTGCAGTATCGGTCTATTTGTTTTGATTAGCAGCTGAAGGACACTTTAATAGCAACAAACCAAAAAAAATAAAAACTCAGCTGTGTTCAACGGTTCAGGTTCAAAATACATATGTGGATGTTTTTTGACATGACACATTGGTGAGGTTAGTGACTGGTTATTGGTAAACCCAACTAACGTCACAGCATCAACAGAATTAGCAGCAGCGGTAAATGTTGCATATTTAAATAGATTGAACACAGATTGAGAGTTGGATTTAGTCACACACAGCAGCCTGATTACATTACTATTAGTTTACATATTAAATACAAATAGGTTTGTCAGGATTTAACACAGACACCGGATAGTAACACAGAGACGAGGTCTAACCCACTTAAGGAGTCCCATCATATTTTCACCCAAATGCTATGCAGATTGTACATAGCTGAATACATACATACATACATACCAAAAGAATATGTATAAAAACGTGAAATAACGGTGTTTTAATGGTAGGGAGTTCCACTTGGAGACAAACGGATGAACACAGTGCTTGTTGTGGAACTCTGAATAGTAGTAAAAAGCTCTCATGGCAACTACTTGAAGCACTCCATCTTGGTGATTTGTCTTCTCACCTTGATACAGAGGATGTGGGTTCCAGCTTTGACGAGCTCGTCGGCCAGCTTCAAATAGTAGTCCAGGGAGTACTTCTGTCTCATGGGGTCAGACACATCGCCCGTGTATGAGATGGCGGCCTCCACTACGCCACCTGCAGATCCAACCGCCTCCATCCCCAACAGCATGTTTGGCAGGTAGTTAAGGGAATCGAAGACACGGAAGACGTCCATGCCGTTCTCCTTGGCCACCTCGCAGAACCTGGAGGAGGTGCGTTGTTAATCAACATTTCATTCAAAATATATTCAAATCCAAGGTAATGCTGCAAGATTATCACATTTATGAGTTTGTCTTTGTGCACTGTATTCCAGATAATAGCACAAGGTTTGGTATAAACCGTTTATATCCATCTCAATATCACCACTCATACATATTGCTGTACCTGTGTTAATACAATTTTTGCACTATTTCCATGAAAAGTGGGTTTTACACAGCCTGCAGGAGCCCACAATAACTCTAGAGAAGCACAAACCCAGCCTCATTATCCGAGCTGCTAGCGGTAAATCCCTCCTTCGCCCTTGTATCTTAATCAGATTTTTCATAACTGGGGTGAGAGCGGTGTTTCTGCAAATGTAATATTTCGCCACGCAGAGCTTTGGTTTTGGTAAATAAACAGACACTCCTCATGTTCCATGAGAGGATTAGCAATGCAACATCTGCATATCCGGTATTCATTTAGCGCGACAACGCATCCAAGTGCTGTCTAGTGGAAATTGTTTGACACCAACACACTTGTGCTGTCCTACATACTGGACTCAGAGCTGAAGTGAAGTGATCACTATTCACTTCCTTCAGGTAGATGTAGTTAGCGATCACATGACCCTTTCAAATCCCCAGGTATTTGAGATGGGTTTTCTTGCTGAGTGTACAGTACTGTGACCCTGTGGAATCCACTTTAAATCAATGGATTTGAATGGAATGAAATTAGACTTTGATTTGATTTGGTTATTGGAGACGTTCGGGCCACTCGGCCGCGGGCGAGAGGAGTGACAGGAGTAAGAGGAGGATGGAGAGGGGTGGGGGGGGGGGAGGCTGAGCAAACAGATCAAAGCCATTAATCACAGTTGTGCACATTTTCTGTGGCACTGCCCCTACGGGACACAGAGTGAGGGCGGTGATGAAGAGCAGTCAGTGAAGAAAAGGAAGTCAAGAGAGGGAAAGAAGTGTGTAATACACAGAGATGAATGGAGGCAGATTTATAAGAGGACAGATAAATAAAGAATATCTGAAAGGAGGAGCGATACAAAAACAGGGGGAATCAGAGATCTCTGAATGTGTGTGTGTGTGTGTGTGATTTTGTGGCAATAGAAGCTGCATTAGTCATAAAGTCACTACTAATTTTCCTGAGGTGAGGAGATCTATCTATCTATCTATCTATCTATCTATCTACAGTATCTATCTATCTATCTGGTGTGTGTCCTTGAGTTCTGTGTGGAAGTGACTGCAGGTGCTTGAGTAAACATGAGTCACCCACATCATTGAGACAACTTATGAATTCATTTGTTAAAAAACAGTGTGTTATAGGAGTGTGTGCATGTGTGTGAATCAGCACACTGAGCGACACAAAACCGACTTGACATGATTAAACAGGTGTGCTACTTGTGTGCCTCTGACTATATATGCAAGAAAGAAAGATTTATAAGATACAGGAGAGCATGAGAGGACAATAATGCAATCAAAAGTCATGACGCTTTAGGAAATGGACAATCTCCATCTGCTGGGAAGCGAGAAAAGGTGGGGTTGAAAGCTCTGCAAACAGGAAGATATATGAACCCTCTGTTAATCTGTTTGTTGAAAGTAGACGGACTGATATAGAGATATAGATGTATGTCAGTTTGAGTGTTTTTGAAAATTAGGTTAATTAGGAAAAGTTCTCAGATTTTTTAGCTTCTTAAATGTGAATATTTTCTGGGATGTTTTGTAGCTTATAACCAGTAAATCAATAAAAGAGAATCATTTGGGTTTGAGGACAAAATAAGACATCATTATTTCCAGGTTTGGATCAACATTTTCTGGCATTTTCTAGACCAAAAAAAACCAAATTGATTAATCGAGGAAATAATCGACAATGAAATTAATTGTATGTTGCAGACCTAATCATTTATGTCAAGCTTCTCTTAAGGTAAGATTCTGTAGAAGTTGTTTAAACTGAGAAGAAGGAAACATGCTTAAGAGCAAAGGGAAGACCAAAAACAACAAACAAAACATTTCCTAAGGATGAACATGTGGATTGATTGGTTAATCTTGCATGGAATACTGTCCAACATATGGGATTAAAACTAGACAACAAGAGCCATGATCGTGTCACTGAGACACATATATACATGTGCATACAGATTAAAATAAGCGTGAAGTGAAATAAAAATCTCAATCCAAAGAGAACTGTTTCAGAAAAGATGTCCCTGATAAAAAAATAGATACTACAGTATCTACCTTGTTAGTAACTGTCGCCTGTTTTTATTCTTATTGAGTGTGTGTGATTATTCAAGGGTTGCATGAAACTTCAATTATGTAAAATGCCTTGATGAGCTCACAGGAGGAAACTGAATTATGTATAAAGTTGATGGTCACTCATGTTGTTTCCATGGAAACAAACCAGTTGGCAGACAATGAAGCATGAGAAGCAGCAGCTGGTTTTAGGGAAAATCTTGTTCCGACTGTTGTTTTTCAACAACCCAGCCCTTAGTCATGAATGCCCATTGTAAGACTCTGGTTGTTAATTGACATGTAAACATTTGATTGAAGGCTAAATAAAACGTGGGAGTGTGTGTGATGTATGAGTGACTCACTTGAAAACAGCATTATCGGGGTAGTTGGTGTAGCCCACGGCATTGGCTCCTCTCAGCAGCATCTGGAAAGGGACATTTGGGATCAAAGCTCTCAGCTCCTGGAGCCTCTTCCATGGGCACTCGTACAGGAAGCGCATGGCCACGTCAAATGTAGCACCTAATAAATACAAATACAGGGGGGGTGGTAGTTTACTTCAGACATCATCTCAGACCTCATCTGTCATCCAAACTTTGATCTAAACTTTAGGCCCAAAAACTTACATTTCAAACTTTACCCTCAAACACACATTCTTGTACCAGATTCTTAGTGAGGACACTTACGGGACATAACGCATCCTTTATAGGTGTGACAGACAGCCAGGACATTACATTGACTTAGATTCATTTCCCGGGGACTTCCATTCATTTGGACAGCCTAACCACAGCATTATCAATAACCTTAACCATAACCAGTTAATGCCTAACCCGAACCCCAACCATAACCCAACCACAATTCAAATCTTAGCCCTAAAATGAACCAGTTCCTCAGAAATGAGGTTCTGCCTCATTAGGACCGGATTTTGGTCTCCATGAGGACAGGTCCTGTTAAGGTCAGTGACGTGCTTCCATGGCTCTACTTGCCTCACCTCGGCACAGTTAAGTTGCGTTTCCACTAGCATAGTACCTGGTACCAGGTCATTTTTTTAGTACCTGCTCTGGCCAGGTTCTGACATCACGCATCGTACCTACAAGTAGGTGACATCGCCAGACTGCCGGGTTAGGGTTAGGGTCACAGGAACCCACACAGAAATCAAGCCAAACAGTGCCGACTGTAGATCAGTTAAAAAGACTTAACAATCCTAAAAATGTGGGTTAATCGCCAACAATTACCAGGGAAATGTCTAAAATATTAATATGCAACAGAGGAGTCTGGTGTATTTAGTGACAGCACTGCTGGAGTCTGTGCGCCGATCATGGAGGAAGTACTGAACAAATATTTTTAGTTAAGTGATTTGATTCAGTTACACTGAAAACAACTGCTTTACGTCAATGTGTGTGTGTGCGTGTCACGTATAAAATGAAGTCACCGCAGTTTCGCGCAGCCGAGCAGTAATGACTCCGCCCACATTGAGTAGGCACTTTTTTTGTAGTGGAGATGCAACCTAAACTGTGCCGTGTTGTGTTACACAAGCACCAGAGGCCACGAATCAGATAGTGAATGATTTTATATTTTATAATCATTGAGAGAAAGGCTATGATGAAAATTACTATAATTAATAACCTTCGGGAGAGTGATAAGAACATAATGTAAGGATACAAAAGTTGTCTACTGCCTTTAAAGTTACTTTAAAGTATAAAATGTGTTGCGATAGCAATCTCTCATTTTCCATTCCATATAGGAGTAGATTAGCAAATCTCAAACCCGTTTATCATATCAGCCAGAAGTATTGAAGCTTCTAGTGGGTTTCTGCTGATCCAACAGTGTTGTCATTACATTTCATTCCTCAGCACTCAGATATTTAGACACGCAGAGAATACTGAGCACTTCCTTATTGTAGGAGAAGCAGAGATGACATTAAACAAATCTTGTTTTTGAATTCTAATTTCTCTGATATGGATTTCAGTCCACCCCAGCAACTCTTACAGCATTGATTCAAAGCAATCATATCTGATGTCAAACATTAGTATCACTGTTTCATATGAAACCGCAATGCTGAGTGAGGAATTCATACGGCACAGCAGAATTTACTGGAATCATTTGATAACGGGAATGAAGACTGACAGCTGGTCCCACTTGCAGGACATTAGGTGCAGGCACTGCTGTAGCCTGGAGAACAGGCAACATCCAATCTGTCATGAGGATGTACTGAACCAAGTCAGATGGATAGATAGAAACAAGTCCTTTTTTCACAACCACTACTTGTTGCTGGCAACGTTTTCAACCAGCTTGTGTAACATTTTAAAGATAGAGGAGAGAAAAAGGAGTTATTTTGGGGGTAAGCTATCTCCTTGAATAGGTGTGGGAGTACATGGTGTGTTAGGGTGAAGTAGATTTTACATAAAACTCAATGACAAAACAGTTTGTTAAGTCTTGTATTGGCAAACTCTTTATCCAAATCCCCCCCCCCCCCCCCCAGTGGAAAATACTTGGGTCTTGGGTCCATAAAGGAAAGTCCATGATACATATAAATGATTAATATCTATAATTTGATTATAAGCACATTCTCAGCAGATATCAGCATTTTTTTCTGAAGTTTCCAATTATCCTGCAGATCAATTTTTATGTTGTCTGTGAATTGCTGCTGGAATGACTAATTTTCTGAGGTTTATTTTTCATCACCTGAACCCCAAAAAGCACTGCCTGTCTCTACCTGTCTACACGCCAGTGTAGAATGGTAACTCAAACAACTTCATCGAATTACGCGACATGTCACGGAGAAAGGGTCACAAAACGCTGGACACTTTCTTTTTTCCGAAGTCGAAGGAGCACTGGAGGAGACGATGAGCCTGCTCGTTCAACCGCTGACCACGGGGAGTGCACCGCCATCGAGCCGACATCAGCCGAGCCGCAGGTCGATCATGAGGCAGAGCTAGTGCGAGCTCGCACGGTTTAGTGACTAAACCGCAATCACTGCCAGTGGGCAACACAAGGATCCTCAACCAGAGTCTTAATTGAAGCTCCTTGTACAACTTATAGGCATGATGTGCTAAACGCACATATTGGCTCTCTACACCATCGCACTAACATTGAGATGGCAGCAAGCAAAAGTAAAAGTAAACAATAAATACTGTAAATATATTACACTGACTGAAATGAAATATCCAAAAGCTTTCATGTTTTTCATGTTCTAGGCTTATCAATCACTGAAGCCTTTGAGCCATTGATTAACATGGAGCACACTAATAATTCATTGGTGGGTTTAAATGCCTTTACTGGCTGCTTAAACATGAAATTGCCAGACATACAAATTATGGATTATGCCTTGCTTGATCTTACCAAATTACTTGGCTGTGACTACTTCTCCAAACTTCAGGTAAATTATTTAAATGTATATTTTGTGGTATTGACAAAGTTTTCAAAACATTATAAATGGTATGTGTTATGTTACGCTTTCTTTTTTTTTGTTAGACTCTATAGTTGGTGTTTAAGTATTGTTAATAAATGTTTTACAACAACACAAAATAGTCATAATTTCCCCTGACAGGCCAGGCATAGCAGGTTTTCTGGGGGAAACCCTGATGTAACATATAATATAAGGCTTTAATGGAACAGACAAAGTGCTGTATGAACTTCTTCCACAGCAAGGAAGAAAACATGCTGCAGAATTAAATAAGCCTTAAATTTGATGAAGCCACATGGCTGTTCATTTCACTTTGTTTGAAAATAAACTTACAGAAGATCATCCAGTACCAGGGAAGTGTCTCATCTATGTAATGCAGATAAAAATTCCAAGTTAGTGTCCCACGTAACGGTTGATATAGTTGCCAACTTATATGAATGCATTGTTTAATTTCATTCATTCATTCAAATGTCAATTCCAAGCGACAGCACAAAGTTACGTTATAATAAGAGCTCACTTCCTCCCCTTTCACTGCTGTGGAACGACCCTGACATTTACATCTGTTATCAATAGTCACAAGTGTTCACACGACATTGTCAAGAAAGCAAGCTCGGAAAATGAAGAAAACTGTTCACAAATACACACATAAACAGGAAGTTGGACCATTAGTTACTCCCACATTCAAAAATAAGGTCTATAGAACAGACTCTTACATGTTTACACATCACTAAGACAGCTCATTTTCAACACTGATTACACACCCACAGACACTCACATGGTGGCAACGTCAATGACATTCTGAAACATGAGTGGAGAAACACACTGATAATGGCCACTTCTGTAGTGCATGATGGGACACTGAACAGTTTGATGAAGTAGGACTAGGCAATATGGCTTATGAATAATATCTTAATATTATATATATATATATATATATATATATATATACATATATATACTGTAACGAGCTGGGAATTCATAGTGACTCGTTGGTTCTCATGTAGTTTAAGTGTGCTGAGAAAATATACACCTGTGAGTTTTATCAAACCTGTTTTCTTGTCACTATGGTGGTTGGATGTTGTAATGAATGTACTGTTTTTGAGTTATTAATGTGAGAATTTGAACATCATCTTCAAGAGTTGCTGTCTTGCTTGTCAAGGCTGTTATGTGAGTCGCGCTCAAGCTGTTTGTTTAGTGAGATGCTGAGATGTTAAGTGCATGTAATTGCGATATTATTCACAAGAGCTTTGCATTTGGTTGTTTTGCTGACATTATATGTCCTTATGATGTCCCTCAGGTCTTCATTGGATCCTCTATTTTACCATCTGTCAAGTCTGATACAATAACTTTATATGCAGTGTTTAAGACCATGCATTAAATTCTTGGTTTAAGCCACTGTTTTTGGGAATTAAAAAGAAAAAAAGAATACCCTAAAAACGATTATATATATTATATTATATATTTTAGTTATTTAGATCTGCATTACATATTTAAAATTCAGTTGTTTACCTTTAATTTTAGATGATGTCTGGTTTCTTTTTCTATGTGGATTCCATATATTTTTTACAACAACATTCATTCTAATTTAGTACATTTTTGTCTTCATGTCATAACATCAGTACTGGAAAGACATCACAGATGCCACATCAGGGTGTGGCAATATGTAGAATCTAAGACCATATCTTGTCTCATGTCATGATATTGCTATAATGCCCAGCCTTGCATCTTAAAATAGCTTTATTTAGGCAGCTCTCTCCTGCTCTGTCATCACAACAATACATTTGCTGAGAAAGAATGACGCTTATCTCACCAGTTGTAGGGGCAGAGCTTTGTCTCAATACCAAGGTGCATTGAAGTTGTTCTGATGGCACTTTACCAGAACACTTTGCATCTATTTTCCCCACTAATTTGTCACCCGTGCACAAAAACAGTGTGTGACCTGGTTCATATTACTGTATCTCCAGTGTTGTAGTGCGGAATGCTATATCAGGAAGGGACTTAATCCTCAGAGGGCTTGCACAGGCCTAATCTCTTCAATGATTCATTCTGCCTTTAAGCAGCTGAAACATGTGAAAGCAATATTCCCTTATCTAAGACCCTTCTGCGTGGAAAAGAAAAAAAGAAAAAAAAGAATTGTGTATGGGAACAATGTGTCGGGCGTAACAGTGTTCAATACTCACGTCATTATCTAACCCTGTTTGCAATTTATTTTTGGCTCCGCATGAGTTCAGCACAGCCAGGCATGATATTCTTTTTTATCTCTGATCACTTTTTAATAAAAGTACATTGTTTAGAGACCTTGTATCAAGAGTGGCATGGGAGCAACTTCCTGCTGCGGTCATTAAGGGATTCATGAGGAAGTGTTTAAAGGTACATTTGCAAGCTGCCACTGTAGCGTATCAGTGTGTGTGTGTGCTGCACCATGCTAACCATCGCTAACACAGTATGGTTATCCTTCATGTCGATATGTGGTGAGAACATGGCTGGCAGCTGGTGAATCTTTCTGCACATATTATTCTGGGATATGGTTTGCATTATTTTTGGGACATGGGACATACAGAAGCGTAGAACTTGTTCTAACGAGATCGTTTCCTGCTGTGTGGCTGTCACCCTCGACAACACTCATTCATTTCAAGCACAAATAAATAAGACAATTTCGGTCAGTATATTTCCACCTAAGATAGTCATTTTCCACTCATCTCACTGATCCTCCCATCCGCCTGACTGCTATGGGGGCCAGAGCCTTCAGTTACTCTGCCCCCCCCGGCTCTGGAATCCCCTCCAATCTGACATCCGTAACATTGATTCCTTTTCACCTTCAAATGCTGCCTGAAATCACACTTATTTCACTTTGATCATTTCTCATCTTTTCTCATCTCATCTCAACTCCAGCTTCACATAATCTTATACAGTCTTTAATGTAGTTATTTTTAATGTACTGATTATTGCTGTCTTTTGTTGTTCTCATATTGTTTTAAGCCGGTCTTGTAAAGCGACCTTGGCTCTCTTGAAAGGCGCCTATAAACAAAATGTGTTATTATAATTGTCATAAGAAGTGCACACAATTTTACTATAAACATGTGCAGTGGAATGAATTGAGAAACTGAGGAGCGAGAGAGTTCATGTTGCAGCTTGTTATAACGAGAAACTTTCTTCTCTGTGGCAGTTCTACGCTTCGGTAGGGACGCCAATGATTTTACAGAGGAATTTCTTTCAGAAAAGAAAATTTACTGTCCTTACCAAGTCTGAGTAAACAACCTATACCAGCATATCTAACTGGGCTTAATTTTTATTAATTTTTTCTGCACCACCCCTCGTTCAGCCTCCTGTCGTGGGATACGGTACCGTCTCTCTCTCACTCACACACACTCCCTCCCCGTTGACCGCCTGACAACCCCCCTCTAACGCACACAGACACAGACACAGCCCGACATAACTCTCTCCCACTCTGCACTAGCCACTTTTCTACACATGGACCAATCGATCTATGCTTCTAAAAAAAAATGAAAAGACAACCACACAAACAAAAAACACAAAAAAATACACTGTATCATAACTGTCTATGAACAGATGAATGCATGGCTTCGAATTATGGGGGAACTCGGCTCCTCTGGATAGGGCACAAGCTCCCCTGAAAGCCTACTCTGAGACACTGAGGGGGAGCTCTGTATGAAACGATGTCCATTTTTGTGCCACATGGTGACATACTTGGATTTCTGGTTCAATGAAGTTCCTGAAGTTGAATTTGAAAGAATTGAAATAGACATTACACATAGGAAATTGCCCAACGAAATAAAAGTTCAGATTGATCAGAGTTGCTGCGACTGAGCGCGCCGCCACAATGGACTAAACTGACAAAATGTGTCTCACATTCATACATTTGATGGTGGGAGGAAACTGGGAAGCCCGGAGGAAAAAAAGAAAGTTAAGGTCCCAAACTGGAAATCCAACCTAGCACCTTCTATAAAACAAATAAATAAAATACTTCAACATGCTCCTGCACTCAAATCCCATATGTTTTAATGATAGGTTCCCTCTTAACAGGAGAGACGTGATGTGTGGTGTGTTTTATTGTAGTACTCTGCAAATGACCACGCTGTTATTTGCACTTCCATGTGTGCATGCATGTGACATGTGTAGCGATGCCACCTGAAAACAGTGCTCCCTCAAAGGTCACAGTGTAATCCCAACACTGGATGCATGCACATAGAAGTTAGGTTTAGTTAGGTTTTATTTTATTTTGTGTGTATACATATTTTTTTATATATATATACTGTAATGTTATTCTTCCTTTTGTCTGTTTCATATAATGGTTTTTAACCAAACAACACCATAGGGGCCTGATAGAATGTCATTTTCAATTTTACATGTGTCTGAATTGAGAATAAAATCCATCCAGTGTTGTGGTGCTGGACCCCCTACAAGGTACTAAATGTGTGGCTATCTTGTTTCATGTCTTCTTTTTTGCCAGGTAAGAAATATACATTTATTTTCAAAAGAGAAATTCCACTGTGGTTTACAGACAGATTAAAAAGGAAACTGAGAGACTGAAACCAAGCAATAATATAAAACAAGGAGCATTAAGCAAACAGAGGTATATACACTGCTCAAAAAAATAAAGGGAACACTTAAAGAACACAATGTAACTCCAAGTCAATCACACTTCTGTGGAATTAAACTGTCCATTTAGGAAGCAACACTGATTGACAATCAATTTCACATGCTGTTGTGCAAATGGAATAGACAAAAGGTGGAAATTATAGGCAATTAGCAAGACACCTCCAATAAAGGAGTGGTTCTGCAGGTGGTGACCACAGACCACTTCTCAGTTCCTATGCTTTCTGGCTGATGTTTTGGTTACTTTTGAATGCTGGCGGTGCTCTCACTCTAGTGGTAGCATGAGACGGAGTCTAGAACCCACACAAGTGGCTCAGGTAGTGCAGCTCATCCAGGATGGCACATCAATGTGAGCTGTGGCAAGAAGGTTTGCTGTCTGTCAGCGTAGTGTCCAGAGCATGGAGGCACTACCAGGACACATGCCAGTACATCAGGAGACGTGGAGGAGGCCGTAGGAGGGCAACAACCGCGCAGCAGGACCACTACCTCCGCCTTTGTGCAAGGAGGAACAGGAGGAGCACTGCCAGAGCCCTGCAAAATGACCTCCAGCAGGCCACGAATGTGCATATGTCTGCTCAAACGGTCAGAAACAGACTCCATGAGGGTGGTATGAGGGCCCGACGTCCACAGGTGGGGGTTATGCTTACAGCCCAACACCGTGCAGGACGTTTGGCATTCGCCAGAGATCACCAAGATTGGCAAATTCGCCACTGGTGCCCTGTGCTCTTCACAGATGAAAGCAGGTTCACACTGAGCACGTGTGACAGACGTGACAGAGTCTGGAGACGCCGTGGAGAACGTTCTGCTGCCTGCAACATCCTCCAGCATGACCGGTTTGGCAGTGGGTCAGTAATGGTGTGGGTTGGCATTTCTTTGAGGGGCCACACAGCCCTCCGTGGGCTCGCCAGAGGTAGTCTGACTGCCATTAGGTACCGAGATGAGATCCTCAGACCCCTTGTGAGACCATATGCTGGTGCGGTTGGCCCTGGGTTCCTCCTAATGCAAGACAATGCTAGACCTCATGTGGCTGGAGTGTGTCAGCAGTTCCTGCAAGACGAAGGCATTGATGCTATGGACTGGCCCGCCCGTTCCCCAGACCTGAATCCAATTGAGCACATCTGGGACATCATGTCTCGCTCCATCTACCAACGCCACATTGCACCACAGACTGTCCAGGAGTTGGCGGATGCTTTAGTCCAGGTCTGGGAGGAGATCCCTCAGGAGACCATCCGCCACCTCATCAGGAGCATGCCCAGGCGTTGTACGGAGGTCATACAGGCACATGGAGGCCACACACACTATTGAGCCTCATTTTGACTTGTTTTAAGGACATTACATCAAAGTTGGATCAGCCTGTAGTGTGTTTTTCCACTTTCATTTTGAGTGTGACTCCAAATCCAGACCTCTTTGGGTTAATACATTTGATTTCCATTGATCATTTTTGTGTGATTTTGTTGTCAGCACATTCAACTATGTAAAGAACAAAGTATTTATTAAGAATATTTCATTAATTCAGATCTAGGATGTGTTATTTTAGTGTTCCCTTTATTTTTTTGAGCAGTGTATATAAATAAAAACAATCCAGATAGGTCAGAAAGAAATGGGTAATGTGTGTTGCAAGGATGTGGTTTGATTTCTTCTTGAATGTATCTCTCACAAATATCCATAATTTAGGAAGATAAGACTACATTTATAAAAAATTAATAGGAGCAAGTGCATGCAAGATGAGCAGAAACACTAAAGTCTGTATCCTAATGACTCTAATTAATATAATCTGTATTTATTACTTCAACAATATCCATATGCATGGGAAAAAGATATTCTAATGAAAACTGATTAAGTAACAGGAGGGTGTCAGGGGATATCCCTAAGTTAATTTAAGTTTTTAAATAATTATTAAAAAGTCACGTTCTGTCTTCTCTGACTCATAACATCATGAAGGGACTACTGATTCCTCAGGAGGATTTACACACAACTTTAAACTTTAAGAAAGAAAATGAATGTCATGATCTGCAGCTCAAAATATCACAATCATTATGCCAAGAGGTGTTTAAACTTTATATAGCTCTTGTTTTTTATGCTCTGTGATGATGTAAGAGACATGGTTATATTCAGTTCCTGTTACGTCTTTATATGAAGGCAGAAGATTGTTTAAACTACCAGTGTTTTGTTTTTATTGACAAGCGATATCAAAAGTTGACTCCCACTGAAATTTAAACATGGGCACCTTCATGACAGAAGAATACAAAGATTTATGAGGAAGATAAAGTTGTTTACATTTACTTTTCCTCTGCCGTTATCATTATTGACTTCAGCTCAGAGGTCAGAACATTTGGCACTGCTTAAGGAGCTTTTACTGGCTAGGCTGCCAAAACTAACCACATCTTCTACTAGTTTATACTGGAAAGTAGAAATAATTGGATCTCTATATCAAGTGAGATCAAGACCCCTCAGACCCCCTAAGTTTGCACATGAAGAAACACCCAAATCATTTTTTAAATTGATTTAAGCAATATCTGTTGGTGACGCTGCACGTCACAGCGGAATTTCTCTCAACTCTTGCTTCCCTTCCAGGCAGAAAGGAGAAGCCTTCAGATATCATTAAAACTTAAAAGTTGATATATACAGTACATATATATATATATATACATATATATACTATATATATATATATATATATATATATATATATATATATATATATATATATATATACGTATATGTATATGTATAAATATACTTGTTTGTTTTTTTGCCCAAATGGAAATAATTGAACCAAAATATTACACACTGAACCTTTAATTTAGAAACTGACTCAACATTGCAAATTATTCATTTTTTAAATTCACCAATCAGGATTCATGTAAATCACTGTGTGTTGCATTTACATGTTAAATGCTATATCAATAAAGATTGATTGACTGATTGAAGTAAGTTAAAGAAAATGCTCACTCTTAAAAAATAAATAAATAAAAAAATAGTTCCACGGCATAGTTTTTAGCTTTTTACCCCACTGCTGCCACTGCATCTCTCCGGCTTCTTAACATTTGAATGGGCCAACTACTCAGGGCTTTCAAAAACCCACGATAAGTCACATAGAAAACAGGAAGCTCAGAGGCAATTAGCAGCTGAAAATTCATTATTCATACACAAAAACGGTCTCAAACTGTGCTCTTTCGGGTTTTATTGGCTCTATAGCAGAAACTGAGAAAAACAGATTGAACGCTCAGTTTGTGTTCTTTTATGAGTAAGACATGCAGTGAAGTTCACATGTCCTAAAAGAAGGAAAATCCGTTTTTGACAGTTCATCCACTTGGACTGTGTTTCAGCCCATCACTCTGCAGAAGACTCTAAGAAGCAAAGCTTTCAGTGAGGCTGTTATGCATAATGATCAGAAACACATTTTTAATGTTATGATCAAGGTATAAAAAGGGGTGGATTTAACTTTTTAAAGGATTTGCAAATTGATAAAATATGAAATGATGTGCCTTAATCAAAGCGCTTTCCTCCGTCAGAGCTGGCTCACACACTTTAATGAGACATACAAGGATGTGGGGCTTCCCTAGTATCTATGTTTTCAACAATTTTCTCTAGATAAAAAAAAGCAGAGTTCACTGAGAGTTTTCAGCTTTAAATTCAAAGATTGCCTTGTAAAAATGAACTAACAACAAAGCTAAGCTGAATGTGTTTCTTTCTCTTGACAGTCTTGTAATAACGCAATATATTGGGGGTGGGCGAGAGAGTTATTTTTATAGTACTTTATGTAAGACCCCCTCAGTGATTTAGTTTTGTCATAAACTCTTATCTGTTCAAAGCATCAAGTGCCATAGTTATGAAATATACTGTATGACCACACCATGAAGCAGGGCTTTAATCTATCTGAGGGTTTACAGAGCCAAAGTGGTTCCACTGGAATCCAATAGAAGCTGAAACTCTTTTATACTCGTTTTGTTCTGTACTGTTTGCTCTTGTGAGACACTCAAAGTGTTCCAACTAATTCAAACTCAATCACAGTTTACTCTAATTGAGCATTAAATTAAAGTGCCTCAACCTCAAGAGGTGCACTGGTCATATCTCTTCCACAAATGTGCATGACACAAGTGTTTGAGTGTGAGAAAATGAATTTCCTCCTTGAAACCACTGCGCTTTACATGACACGGCTATGTTGATAATTGGCCTCATTGCCAAACTGGAACGCACTTTCTCTGGCCAATTTCCGAGTAATTGCATTATTATACTGTACGGGGCATTAATTGACAGGCTCATGTTCCAAGAAGTTCCACTAAACAAGTCATTTTCATGACTCATTTGAGAGCAGGCGGTAGTTACAATCACTGTCTAATGACAGGGCTCATGTATGACTGACTGGGGGGAGTTGAGGTTTGAGATGCATTTTAACACATTATAGTCATAAATCAGTCATCAATAAAACATGGAGCTGATCTATGGCATTAGTGGGAGGCAATTGAAAATACACCTGTGGTTGTTCAGACACATTACAAAAAGAGTTTAACATGATGGTCATCTAAGGAGGGAAAGAAGTTAATGCCATTCTTAAATGACTGCCTGCATATATACTATTTTCTAATTCATCATGCATCTCCAATTGGCAAAAATACAGTATAGCATTCCTTAAGTACAAAATTCACATATCTTTACTTTAACCCCAGCTTTTACTTTTACTCCACTACATTTCCTAAATAAATGGTGTACCTTTACTCAACACTGTAAAAGTCAATATTGTAAAAGGTGACTTGATAGTCATGACTATCCAATAGTCATTTTCTGGTAAGGTACTTAACAGAAAATACTTATAAATATCCCTATTACGTATTACGTGTTTGCTTGGCCGAGCAAAATGAATAGAAACAGGGAGAAATCGCAATCTTTGTTTGGCCAAACACTCCAAACACTACTCACCCCATTATAACATCTATTCATCACATACACAGACCAAAGATTAATAAGCAGATTGTTTTCAGAATTAGGGACATAATTCATCACACAGGAACTCACCTCCCCAGTTCTCCAAGCTGTAAAGATTGTTGAAGTTATGGCTGACGTAAGGCGAAATCTTTTTCAGGTCATGGGTCCGGACTCTTGTTGCCAGGAGCGACTGGTGAGCATCTCTGAACGTAGTGTCCATGAGCAACAGGCCTTTGTGGGCACGAACGGCTTTGGCAAATCCCTCGGGACCATCGCGCAGTAACACGTCACGGAAACCTACAGGAGGCTCGCCTGTAAATCAACACGAGAAGAAAGACAGAGAGAGAGCGTCAATACAAGGAATGGTTAGTGTTTATGTGGGATACACAACTTTGTGAGGAATCAATGTCAATTACTGGAGGAGTCATTTCAAACGTTCTACCATATCAAACATATTTGTGCAGACGATAATCCATATCCAATGGTCCATATATTCTCAGAGTACAGGTTGTACATAAAATAGATCTAAAACAAAACCTGTAAATTAAGGCTGGGCGATATGGCTTATACATAATATTTGGATATTGTTGCTCTAGGCTCATGAACGGTTTTCTTTTGAGATGTTTGTGCTTCTCAATAGTAAATAGACTCTAAAATAAAATATCTAACATTATATTGATATATTGCCCAGCTCTACTGTGAATATGAAACTAATATTGCAAACGTCTTCCATTTAATTGGTGACCAAACACGAGGAATCATTCAATTTATTCAATGTTCAGCAGCAGTATTGACTTGAGACCCTGCTGAGTTTCTGACCAAGACTAATGGTGTCCAACATTTTAACAAGACTGTAGACATGCAGGTAAACTGACGTTATTTACACAGTGTTCTCCCATCATTTCTGCTATTGTCTGGTAGTTTGTCATTACTTCTAATGAGGTGGAAGTCAGCTCCTTTCATTGCCGCGCCAACCATCCTGAAATCAACTAGATCATCTATAAAAGAATACATGAATATAAACGCAGCAGTCGGCTAATTTAACACACAACCCACCAATTTGTGAAAATGGATGGCTCCTACTGACAGTGACTCATATGATCTCATATGAGCTGTCTATATAAAGTAAACAGCTATACTGTTAATAAATAAAGCAATCATCATAGCATAGTATGGTTGGCAGAAGCTGCTGCTTTTGCATACATTTGACACCTTTCTCCATTTCTCACTCTTCTCTGACTTGTGACCCTATTATGGAGTTCTGAAAATCTTTATCTTTACATTCTATATGTTAGAATATGATAAACCTACAGTCTTAATCTCAGTGCAATAGATTTGTGATATTGGAGTCGCCTGTGCGTGACTATTATTGATACAAATGTAACACTATAATTTGCATTAATTATAGCCGTGTTAAAACACTCTTGCCTCTGCAGCAAGAAGACCTGGGTTCGAGACCCGGCCGGAAGGGCCTTTCTGCGTGTGTGCGTGGGTTTTCTCCGGGTTCTCTGGCTTCTTCCCACAGTCCAAAAACATGCAATATAGGGATTAGGTAAATTGGACACTCTAAATTGACTGTAGGTGTGGTTGTTTGTCTCTATATGTGGCCTTGTGATTGACTGGCGAACTGTCCAGACCCTCCTGTGGAGGATAAAGTGGTAGAAAATGGATGGATTGATAGATATTCAAAGTGAAGCACTATTGTTGCACTCTCCCTCCCTCCCGCTCTCTCCCCCGTCTTTCCCTCCCCTTGTCTGTCCACTCTCTGTCCCCCTGTCTGGTCCGGTTGCCCACACCACTTAATCGTAAATCAAATAAATAAGAATAAAAAATACTGCAGGCCGAGTATCACAGACTTGTCCTGCACACAATAAATCTGTCAGACACCACAAGGCATGCAGTCAACCACATTATATGTTCTAGGTAAAAGGTTCTAGGTTAAAAAAGCAACAGCAGACATTGTTTTTGCTGTAAACAAGTAAACCAGTTTAAAAGATTAGTGTTTTGTTGTTGTTTTTTTAAAACTAAATGTGTAATCTTCAACTTCAAAATAAAACCAAATAACTGAAGACAAACATTAAGTAGATATCTAAAAATATCTTAAGATATCTAGATTTCATTAATATGCTCTTTTTACTCTGCATGCTATTGGGGCCACTTAGTTTGCTGATGCTGTGGGCTGGCTGTGAAGAGCCACATTCATTGATGTGAAATATTCACTCATTCATATGCAATATTTATTAATTTGTCAATTAACAATTGACAACAATACTCTTGTTTAAGTTGCTGTTTTTATTGTTTTGAATGATGTCACTCATTTCAACTGCAACACACTCACTTGTGTTGTACAGTGACAATAAAGGCTTTTTATCCTATTCTATTCTATCCTCTTCTATTGTGAATATAAGTGTGAATACAACTCCAGAAGGCTTACACTATATATATTTTTAGCACAAATCGAATACAAAATACTCAGTGAAATCAAATCTTAGAATTGCATATGACATCAACTCAAAACCACAGATATAAACCTCACGCTCCAGCAAAAGTCAGGGGAACACATGAGTCAGATTTATCCGCTTTTAAATAAGCATAACTTCATTGCAGCCCAGGTGATGGTGCTAAAGATATTTTGGAAACAAAGGGTTACCATCCATGGAGCCGTGCAGCTAGTGTGGCTTAAAATAAGACAGGAGTAATGGCAGCTAACAAAGAGCCATTATCTGAAACCCTTGCTGTTCCGCTCCCCGAGGAGCCCGGGTTGAAACTGTTGGGCACGTTGGCTTGAGACGAGTGTTTCTGGTGAGCTTTCAAGATTGTAATGTCATATATAGTAGCAAAGTGTATCATCTCCACTAAAAGCTTCCATGAGGAGGAATAAAAACAATTGAAACCCCCAAGACAAATACAGACCATTTTGGGGCTTATTATAGGTGAGCAGTCCTCAAAGCAAACACATTAAAGTGCTGCTATAACCAGCCCTCTATTGTAATCCTCTCGCAGCCTCAAAATCAAACACAACCAGAGGCATGAACATATTGGACACTGAATTTGGATCTATTTGTGCCAAGGTGTGTATAACCATCAATCAATTACTCTAGTTAATAAAGTACTTTCTGCCTGCTCAGTCGTCCTCCAACTCATCGCCCCTCTCTCTTTCCCTTCCCTTCAATCTCGCTCTGTGTAGCTGAATATTCCCCCCTGACCTTTTATTGTTGTACATCATCCCTGAAAACAAATGATCCCCACTGTAATTGTAAACTCTGAGGCCAGCCTGAGCATAAATGAACGGCACGCGCGCACACAGATACTCATAAACACAAACATGCAAATGAGCTCACTGAAACAATCTCGATGAGCTCTGAGCAAATACTTACAGATAATTAGAATGTATCAAATGTATAATATGATGAACTATGGAACAAAATACAAACAGATACCAGGAAAAAAATGTTAATGCTGTTCACAATCATGCCGACTTTGCACATATATACCTCTATAAACCAAGGAAGAAATGAGAGCATCCGTCCTGGGACTTTGGCAGCTTATGCATGGGACAGTTTACCGAAGAAAAACCTGTGTGTGTCACATTGTACGCAGCAGAAACAAAAATTAGTAGACACAAGTCCCATGCGGCTGCGTGCTTGACAAATGACCCACTTACACAAACACCTCACTTCCTCTTGCCCACTTTTCTTCACTTTCTTCACTACCATCACTTCACTTCCAACCTGATCATGTTATTCCATACACCCTTTCAATTGACATATTTCACCTCTGCAGTTCTTCACCTCACCTCAGCTCCACAATACCAGCTCATGTGACAAGACGGAGGTTTTCATTTTCCTTTATTTCCAATTTGTGAAGGAGACAAAAAAAAGCCTCAATCTGTCAATGTCATGAGCAGACATCTGTCTCCCAAGATGTCCGTTAAATGTCTTATGACCTTTTCAATGACAGATTGTGATGGAATTGAAGATCAAAGCTGTATGTGAGGTTCAGAACAATATTAATATAGCAGAAAACAGCATATGTCTATGTACAGATATTAAGATGCTAAAAACATTATGAAAAGGGGAGGTTTGTTTGTCCAAAAGGCTGGTGCTATATTGCGACATCTAGAGGTAATGAATGTTGGGAGCATTGTCGGAAAAGTCAAAAAGTTAAAGTGAATAAACGCCCACTCTTCTGCAGCTCACTCCACCCAATTCCTTATATTTTTTAAATGCCAAGAAGTGGGCTGAGAGCTGAGGGAATGAGAGGAGGAGGGGGGAGGGAGCATGGGGTGTGGCCTGGTAGTGATTACGTGGTGGAGATAAAAAGCGTAGACATGCATTTTTAAAAAAGGGGGTGGAGTCTGGGACAATGAGCCTCATGCTGATTGGACAAGAGAGTGATGAGTGTACCAGTGATGCAAGCATGAACTAAAACAGCAAATACCAAACACTTGAATGCAGTGGCTGTTTTTTGACCAAAGAGAGTCAGTAAAAAGACTGCTTTTTATCATAATGTATAATTTCAATACTTTACACTAAACTCAAGATTTACACCTGGATCAACAAATAACATGACAAGATACCTATATACACTGGTTTACACTTGAAGCAGTGGTCCAGAGCAGTGGTTCTCAAACTATTTATACCAAGTAGCACATTGAGCTCTCGAAAGTAACATCATTATCACCAACATTAAAAAATACAGTGGTGTAAATAGACTGAGACAAAGTCAGCTACAGACTTTTCACAGAAGGCAAATTTATTCTCGATAAGATAATTTGCTCTCTCATCATCCTCCTCTTCCTCACATACACTTTACACACTGGTATAGACAAGTTAGATTAAGATGGAGTGAAAGATAAGGTGATTACTAATTACTTTTTTTTTGTATCTGTTTCATTTTCTACACACTCTGGTCAACATTTCTCAGCTCCACTCTGATCACATACTCTGGTATATACAGGAGAACAATATTTTAGATTTTCCTCCAAGGACCACCAGAGGAAGCTCATGTACCACTGGTGGTACATGTACCATAGTTTGAGAACCATGGGTCTGGAGGTTAAGTTACACTTTAACACTCTAGCCACACAGAAATGTAATCAATCTTTTTCTTTGACATTTGGAACATTTTCTCCATGATCTTGGCATCGTTTCAGAAAATGTCTTCATCCACACGAAACACATAAAACATGCTGTACTCGTTTATGCCAGGCCTGTGTGATGTCAGCAAAATGTATTTTTAAATAAAGCTTGATTTGAAGGAGTATACATTACAGTGTTTACAGTCACAGAAACAGGGATGGAATGAAGAAAGTCAAATGTTTTTGTAAAGCCAACAGACCAACAATTCTCCAAGAAGAGGAAGATCACAATGACAACAAATGGTAGCGCAAGAGAGAAGTGAGACTATGACATTGTTTTACCAAAGTTTCCAAAACAAAAAGCCTTTCAGGGCTCTCAATATGCTGTTTCAATGTGGATAAAATGCTGAAAGAAATACTTTGGCCTGTGCTTGTTTTTGTGTGGACAGCCCCCTGTAAATTTAAAATAAGTTAAATGCTTTAGATGAGTTTCAGGACAGCTCACAGTCTGTTTCCATCCATCCATCCATTTTTCTACTACTTTTTCCTCCACAGGAGGGTCGCGGGGGGCGCTGTGCCAATCTCAGCTGACATAGGGTGATAGGTGGGGTACACCCTGAACAACCATTCACTCTCACACCACACGGTCAATTTAGAGTGTTATGTTTACCTAATCAGTCTGTTTCCAACATTCAAAAATAAAAGTGTTTCTTTTTTTAAAGCAAAAATGCATTAAAAATCATTCTGCATTTATTTATGGTTTGACTTTAAACATAACTGCTAATTTACACAACCGGTATACCTAAGTGTTGTGGTATTGCTCCAAAAGAGCATAACTTTTTACTCCACATATCTGCATATCTGTGGAACAAAGAACCTGAAACCCGTGGACTCTTTTTATAGCTAAGCGAAAAAGCTGAACCTGAACAAAACAAACTTCTGTTTGAAAATGGAGGGGAGAAAAACAGAGAAAGAAAGAAAGAAACATTAAGATTTTATAAACATGTCTTGCAGATTTTGCATTTTGCAGATAGAATGTTTTAATTTGTCTTTGCCAAAAGATTAGCAACAGCTGTTCATACACTGAGCTAACAGGCAGTCTTCTTTTTTTATCACGCAAATGAAAACACAGCTCATAACTGGACAGGGGAAGGAAAGTCTGTCTTTTTTATTAGTCATTCTTCCTCAAGCTAACGGTGAGGCATGTGGTGATTAACCTCTAGATGTCCTCCGTTAAAAAAAAATTCCAGACAATAATTGGAACAAGGTGTACTTATACACCATCGATGAACCGCCAGTCAAGTGAGTGTTTCATAGTACATATCCTAATTAGAAAATAATGGCCTTTGAGCCTTTAGCACCCTCTGTTAGGACAATCACATCCTTTCTTTGAAGAGTGATGTTGTTTCGCTCTCTCCTTGGTTTTGGAGGGAAAGCCTCTTAAATAGCTTTTACCGTCATTTTACCTCTTTGTCGTATTGAAATCAGATATCTTGACGTACCACATATATATGTTTGTTTCTCCTTCTCTGTGGTTGGTACATGGTAACAATCCTTACTAATGTGTTCAATCTATCAATATCTCAGTGCCTGCAGGCTACCTTGTTAACCTGACCTCTACATATGGGGATTATACACTGGCCAAACCCTCTCTTCTCCTTTCATGACCTCTTTCTCCTTCTATGCTCCAGTCCCTCCCCTCCACAGAGAGTGATAATACAAGCCTAATCCTTCTCTCGCTCTCACTCCCTCCTGAATGAAAGAAAGGGATATCAGCATATTACCAATCTCATTACTAGGCTTTAGGTATTATTCCTTTTCGTGCCTGTGCTACATAACTACCTCATCAGCTGCTTACTTTAGGTAGGTAGGTTTAGGTAGTAACACTAGACAATATACTTTTTTAATCAATCAATATCGATATATATTATGATATGAATCAAATTAATACTCAGAGATATGGCTTATAAATAATATCTGGATATTTTCTGGCTATATCCTGATATGCTAGATATATCAGGATAATCTTTTGAGATGTTTGTGCTTTACACTGTAAATACACTCTAAAATAAAATATCTACTGTATTACATGATCTTACAGTACAGTTATTACCTTTCCTTTCATATAATACCTAGTTTATTTATTTGACTTTTTACTGTTAAATAAGGATATTTACTTGTGTGAGAAACAATGACATTGCCAATAAATAGGGTCAAATAAGTGTTATTAAGTGACTTTTTGTCAATTCCATGTACAGCCATTAAAACCAGTAAAAGTCGTCACAGATATTATGATATGACGATATCCAAAATCCAACATGATATTTTGTCTTATGTCACAATGTAGATATATTGATATTGATATAGTTTGTGACAGTACGGTACATATTTATTTTGCAATTCCATGAGAAATAGTACCAAAATAACCAGCCCCAACTGTTTCATTTTTGGAATAAAATGGTACATTAAGGTCAAGCACCACCTACAACAGCCAGCTGATTGGGGGACAAGAAAACGTAACTCCCTTGCAACCTGTGTCTTCAATGCGTGCAGTCTATTCTTATACAAAGCTTGACATCTGCCACAAAACCCAGCAGGATAAAAGAGTGGCTGGATGTCCTCCATTGTTGTCTATTGTGTTGCGTTCAATGTCATCGTTCATTGTTGGTACGATGTCACGCTACTTATCAGGACACAGCATAGTAAAGGTACTGGTCTCAGTCGAAACACAAGCCTGACGCCGGGCTGTAACATTCAAAACTGTACCAAACCGAACCATACCATGATGGAAACACAACTTTTCATGTATACATCTATGCGTGTTTGCCTTCCTGCTTCCTGATGGGCAGGCAATGTTTGCTTTAATCGCAAAATCTGCATGAGCAGACAACTTGTGATTCCTGTCCTGTTCAACTCATTCCATTCCACTGAGCATAGTGTTTAGATGTCTGATTTGATTGGTTAAGCCTGATTATGATTCATATTATATTCAAATGATTTTGTGATGAATTCACGTTTACCAGTTGAGCTGTGATATAATGCTAAGGTAGAACAGGGTGGCGATGATCATGTCAGATAGACACACCCCTGACAAAAATAAACCTGGGAGCATAGTGACAAAACGGTAAAAAAAAAAATGTGCATCACTACAAAACAACCAAATGAAATCCATGTGTTTTTCCAAGATATTTTAAAAACAGAAAGTAACACTGAGCACATCATGATTCAAAATGAGTATTTAATCTATCCTCCTGCCTTAATTGAACCTTTAAGGATTTACTAAGAAATTAAAACAAGGCTGGGGCCCCCCCCATCCTTGTTTTAATTTCTTAGCACACTTGACTCCAGAGACCTTAAGGCAATGGAATTAACATGTCATTGACCAGCTTGAGTCAGTTCACACCTGGCATTAGAATGTTTCCTCACAGGCATCTATTCCCCGGTCTATATGCAAATAAGTGAATAGATAATTGCTGTTTGGAAAGAACAAATGCTATGTTGGTTATAACCAGGCACCGGAGGCTGTGATGTGGTTTATCTTGTCTGTGGGAAATTAAAAGAATAATAAATAAAAGTCAATATAAGACAGACTGGGTCTCTTCCTTGGTGCGTTTCAGGCAAACAAAACTGCCTTGCAAACTGTTTACATTTCAGAGCCATTTTTAAGTCATGATGTGCTTCTTAAAATCTCCTTCAGATAAGTATGTGCTTCCTTTTACACGGAGGACATGGGTAAGTAAGGAAGTCCTTCATTGATTCTTAGGACACATGTGAGTAAACCTGACTATCATATTGGCTTTTTTTCCACACATAAACAGTGTTTAGGTAACACTTTTTGTTTTTTTTGGAAACTTCAAAATGGCACCCTTTGGGAAAATGATGATGTCATAGTCCCACCTCTGTCACTGTCACAGTCTTCATCATCATTATCCTCCTCTTGGAGATTGTTTGGTCTGTTCGCATCATATGATCACTTTTATTTTCTTTCCTTCATCCCCCAGGCTTGTTTCATTCCGTCTCTGTTTCTGTGATTGTACACTTGTTCAAAAAAAAAGCTTTATTTAAAAAAGGTCTTCTCCAGGTTTGGTGCTACAGTACCACATACAGACCTGGCATATGCACTACAGAGTTAAGAGTGGTTTTAGTGTGGATGAAGACATTTCCTGAAACGATGCCGTGTTTACGGAAAACCTTTTCAAAAAGAAAAAGACTGTTTACGCTTCATTCTGTTTCCTAAGGCTAGGGAAAGAGCTATGACCAATGGACGTAGATGAAAATGCTTCTGTACGCAACTAGATATAACTTCAACTAATCAGACCAATGATCCTGATGACATGTGCAAAGAAACATTTGATTTAACAATGTTGTCGTTTTCTCGGAGCAATGGATTTCTAGTTGGGGGAGATCTGTGGAGCAGGTGGCTTACAATGAAAGCAACAGCTGTATATCAGCTCCTGGTCTCTTTCTTCTGTCTCTACCTCATCTCCCTCTTGACCTTTCTCTCCCCCATCATATGTCCCCCATTTTTCCCTTCACCCCAACCGGCCGAGGCAGATGGCTGCACATCTTTTACTCTGGTTCTGTCAGAGATTTCAGAGTGATACAGTTAAAAGGGAGTTTCTTCCTGCTCTCCATGATGTTGTCTATGTGCAGTGCCTTGAGATAATGTATGTTATGATTTGGGACTATACAAATAAAATTGAATTGAATTGCTGTCATAGTGTTAAGTCCGCCTGTAGCGCTCCAGGGGTTTGTGAGATTTAGAAGTTGGCCAGAACAGTGTCCTTACCAGACCTGTCTGCAGAGAGAAATCAAAACGCTGACACACTTGGGTACTTTTGAGAACACACTCTCTATAGAATAAAGGTGAGGGCTCTGAATGTGAGACATCAGGTTTTAATGCATCTTGAGTGTACTCACACCTTTATACGAAACACTTGATGACCTGAGGTTCGTGCTAGCGCCGTGTATATACAGGACCTCTGTGGCTCAACGAGCTCATCAAAAAGCTTTTGGCCATTCCTGCGAGATTCTAAGGGAGCAGCTCCGGAGCAGGGTGAGGAGCAAAGAACTTCAGCCTTTCACAAACAATGAGCTGCATCCTCTCACTGCTGTGCTCACAACTCAGCAGAGCACTCTGGGCCAAAACCTTTTTTCCTCCCAGAGTGCTAAACTGAACCATTTAGCAGGGCCTTTCTGCCTCCAGCTATCGGACTGTTCGACAGCCCATTTGTCATTCAGTGGGTGCTTTTAACCGAAGTGCCCTACAGGTCGACAAGTATTTACATTTTTAGCATTGGTGCTCCTGGGGAAATGAAACTCCTCAACCTTGCAGTGGAGGAGCCTTGGCAAATTACACCAAATGTAATGAATGCAATAATAATGATGCACCGTGGCATTATTTTGGTTCTGTAACAGATAAACCATTTCTAGTGGTACTAGTGGTATTGGTTCATTTTTAAAGTGTTACTAACAATTCATCGGCCACTGACTGGTCTTAATCACTTTTTTCTATTTATGCAGAACTAGAAAAAGCAGAGCCACGTTTCAGTCAAATGACACCATTGCTTAAAATGAATGATTCCACTGTGATTGACTTGATTTCCTTTTCCTCAACTTACCCATGGTGACAGCAGGGACCACTGGGTCTATGGAGGAAGGCTTAGCCTTCACTGGGATGGGTGTCGTCGGCCCATTCACCATCACATGACCTGCATATGAGTATAAAAGCAGAGACTACAAGTGAGATACAGCCCTTTAACACGTGTAACTAATTGTATAGATGAAGAAAACCTAAAACTCAATGAGGGGTTGAAGTTATTAAAGGTCCAGTTGATTTAAAGGGCTCTATTAGCAAAATGAAAATAGTTTATTCATGTATGATCACCTTAAACTGAAAATCATGAAGTTTCTGACACCTGACAATTATTATTTTTTTTTATATCCACAAAAGAATAAGTGACTCTTTCACAGAGTCCGCTGTGTTCTATTGCCTTGTATGCTCAGAGGGAACAAACACTGGCTCCAAAGAGACTTTTTCACATTTTTTTAATATGACTGAAGGTTTGCCTACATCCTTGAAAATGAACGAGGCGAATTCACTGCTACATGCCACTAAATCTTAAACGGAACCTTCAAAGATGTCATCATTTTTATTAGTTGTGTCCTCCAACATTTGAAAGTTAAAAAGATTCAATAAAAATGTCCCTCTCTCTCTCTCGTGCGCTCTCTCTTTTTCTTAAAAAAAAAAAAAATACTTTATATCAAAAAACATAAACACAGATACAAAAATCCCTATATTTTAAAACCAAATGGAAAGCAGCCCTGGACTCTTATTCACAATTTTCGAATTCCTTCAATCTGAAATCTTGAGGTTTCAAAAGTGTTCAGATTTTCATTTTTATGGGTGAAGGTAAGTTTGCAGTCACTGCTTGCTTTGGCCTATCATGGTACTAAAATACTGTACCTGCTGAATACTGAGCTGTAATATCATAATAGCTGATAACTAGCTACAAAAATACTGATTAATGACATTGTGACTGTTATGTGTGCACTGACCCAGGTAGTGCAGTAGCTTCTGGGCTCGGTTCTGAGTGGGTTTGAGGTTGAAGAGTTCCTGGTTCTCGTCGATGAACTGGGTGTCCACAGTGGCGTGGAGGAACTGGTGGTTGGAAAGAACATTCTGGAGGAACGGGATGTTTGTCTAGAAATGGAGACACAGAGAGGGTTAAGAAAGAGTTGCATATCTTGAACTTTGATGAGCAGTTTAGGGGGGAAAAAAAGGGGTTTTTGAAATGCCTCTTGCACAAGTCATTACAAATAAAAAACAGACTGAATACAAAAGCAAGAGAGTCGAGACACAAGCTGCTATGCTCAACTCATTTTCAGAAAGTGAATCACTTGAAAGAAAAGACACAAAAATATACACTTTGCTCTTAAGAGCATTTTCTTGTTGAAAACAGTGTTACACTTTGATAAACACACACACACAATGGCATCAATGGCTTGATGCAAAACAAATCTAGCAGTGTGGTGAAAAAAATAAAAATAAATAAATAAATCACATCTCAGCTCCAATAGACAAAACACAGACACTCAAAGCAGCGGGAGAAAGACAACTATTGACAGTAATTACATTCCATTTCTATTTCGTCGTTGTTTGTTTGCCGCAAAAGTATTATCACGCCAATTAAGCTCTCTAAATGAACACAGAATGAATGAGAGGGAAGAAAGAGATGTAATTGTAAATTACTTATTTGATGCAAAAAAAAAATTCGCTCTCATAAAGCCTGTCAACGTGGGGAGCCTGGTTTGGTGTGTTTTATGAGACGAAGAGAGTGAAATGTGGGGAATATTACATGAAACGGGAAAGTTTAAAGTATAAAGAAAAGCAGAAAGGGGGAGAAGGGGTTGTTAGCTGAAGAGGTGTCAATGCATATATATACACACACATATATATATATATATATATATATATATATATATATATATATATATATATATACAGAGGTAGTTAAAATGGAATCATTTTGGTTAGTGGAAAACACAAGAACATTTGAGAACATCATCACTTCCAGTTTAAGGAAACAGTGATCCAACATTTGTCAACATTTTCTGACATTTTCTGGACCAAACAACTAATTGATTAATGGAGAAAATAATCACCAGCTTGACTGATTATAACAATAATATATCTGAGAATATATGAAGCAGCTTCAGGTGTGTTTAGTGCTGTGTAATGTTAGAGTGAAGGAATGTAAACTGTTTTCTTCAAGTTTACTAAAAATGACTTTATATACGACTGAAAATGGCAGACTTCGAGTGACATTTAAAAAGAGGCCACTTACGATCCAGTCTCTGAATAGTGCTTTTATTTACAAATGCACAAAGACACAGAAAAGAACCAAATGAAAGAAAAAAGAAAGAAAACTGCAGAGCCTGAGGACATTCTATCGCCACTTTATATCTAACTCAAAACATATAACATCCATAATAATACATAAATAGATTTAGCTCAGTCTCATATAAACGCTCTAATGTAGAGGTATACAAAAATCTAGTACATGTAGTGTATGCACATGCACAGAAAAGACAGCCCCACAGATGGACTGCAATTACAGCCATAATTTGAGCATTTACCCGACAGTCAAACACTGAGTGATTCTAAATAATTGCTGCTGCAAAATCACTCAGAAATCCCATAATTGGGAGAAGGAATCGGATAATAAACAAACCACACACACACACCTCATTACCACCACTGAGAGAGGGAGGTGCAGTAGGGAGATCAATGTGGTCTGGTGAATAGCAATAGAGGAAAGCTAGTGCATGTTGGTCATGCCAATAGAGCCACAGGACATGAATACAGTAAGAAGTGAAAGAGAGGGTGAGGGTTTCCTTTCTTTGAGTCGCTTCTTAGGAGCAGAGAGAGAAATAAAAGACACGTGAAGAGAACAAAGATGACAGAATATGTATTATTAACATTATTTCATTTGACAAAGAGAAAACCTCATTTCAAAGAGTGGAAGTAAGAGAAGAACCATACAGTATGTTCTGCTTAGTTATTATTTAGGACCAATAAAGCACCATTCATTATGAAAAAAGACATCATTCCAGAGACGATTTTAGGGCTGCAAATAATGATCATCTTCTTTATCGATTAATCTCTTGATTATTTCCTCGAGTAATCGTCCATTAAACATATTACCATCTAAAAAGAGTGTGTGTGTGTGTGTGTGTGTGTAGTGCCGTAAAGAAATTTGTGCCATGATTTCACAAGACCTCCTGACCTCCTGATGAGGACTGCGGCGGCTTTGATCTGCTAACAGACTGTAGGGAGAGTGGAGACAGCCCCCAATCTCCCCCACAACAAGACATTTAACTATCACAATGACTCCAAAGATGTTAAATCACGGTAAAAACACTGCATAGTTCTGCGTCAAAAAGAGAAGCAAACTCATTATCAAAATAGCTGACAATTTATTTAGCAATTCGTTCAAAGTCGATTAATCATTGCAGCCCTAGAACACTTTTTATATTCCTTTCCAGACATTTACATGCCTGGCAAGGTAAGAGTGGGATTTATTTTGCAAGGTACAAATGCTCACACACACACACACATAAAATGAAATTGCACTCTCAGGTCTCAGAGCTGGAGCGAGGCAAGCGCTGAGGGATTCACATGGATGTACTAAGCTGACAAGTCTCTGGCTACAGGCTGTGGACTGAAACAAAAAAGGGGATTTCTGCTGCTAAATGCTACAACAGCAGTATACAGCTTGAGAAACGCATATTTCATATTTATAGTATCTGCCAATATGACTGTATTACAATATACTGCTGCCTCGTAAACCTGCCCTCTTGAAGAAAATCAGCAGCTATGGAAAAAATATGACAGCACAAATACAGATGGGCAACGCAAGCTAGGGTTGAATTATGATTATCTTTTAAATGCTAATTGTTCAAAGTTTATTTGTACTTGTTGGTACATTTGTTTAGATGTTTAGTTTTTATCCACATATTTTGTGATTTGACTTTGAGCCTTTTTTTCTGTCCTTCCTGACACAACCCTCCCATGTATACAGGCTAGGGAGCAGGACAAGGAGTACACTGGATGTGGCCCCAGTGGCTTGGGTCAATTTAGAGTATCCAATTATGCCAACATCATCATCGATCTAATTAAACAGAGTGAGATTAAAGACAAAAGTGTTCCAAGCTTCACTGATCAAGTCTTAAAATACATTGCAATAGATAATCAACAGAACCACTGGACCAACATTAGAATAAAAAAATTAAAAAAAATAGGGCAAGAATAAGAACTATAAAAGATAAATGCGTATACTTCAGACTGCATAATATTTTTTTTTCTTTCACGATGGTCATCATGTCAGATTGTCAACCACAGTGGCACAGATTCTTGCCATGTCTTGTTTGGGGGACTGGCAACACTGCAAGTATGACCAATCGACCGAACCAATCGACCGACCAATCCTCGCTCACGACACTGTATGAGTGCCATGCTTCGTGTGACCGTTTATGAATCAAAAAGATGCTGAAAAACTAATACATGCCTTTATCTGAAGCAGACTTGACTATTGTTAGGTACTTTTTTCTGTACACCTTCCAAAGAAAACTTCAGTTCATCCAAAACTCTGCTGCTCGTTTATTAATCAGGACCAGGAACAGAGAGCATATTAGTCCCAATTAGTATTTGGTTTATTGGAGATTCCCCACAACTTTGGAACACACAACCCTTAGAGCTCAGGCATTACATATTTTTAAAAGAAGAAGACTCTAATCAACTAGCCCCTTTTTATTGCACCCTGATTTTTGTTTTATTTGCATTTTTAGTTTATTTTAAAGTTAAAACAGGGTTTTAACCTCTTGACTCTAGCCCTTTCCTGAGTTATTCCACCCTGTATTGTATTTTAATCTCTTTTCTTTTTAATTGATTGAATTGAATACATTTTCCTTTTGTTATGAAACACTTGTATGAAAGGTGCCCATATGCCAAATCTCTGTTCTTCAGTCATGTTAAATTATGCGTCCATTCAACATTCCCAATGTTCAAAATCGGGTCCAATGATGACAGAATGATGCTACTGTATGTTGAGCTAATCAGCTTCGGGTTGACATAACCTTTGTATACAACCTCATCAAACTCTTGGGCAAAAAATGGAAATACACGTACTTTAGGCTGCTAAAAAAGAAGAAACTGCTGGAAGAAACATTTTAGGATCTACATTATTACCATTCTAAATTGAAGGCTTTATTCACAACACAGATTTCCCTATTTGCACTACATAAGAAAAAACTGCAAGGACAAGTTCAAAAGTCACAAAACAAAGAGGTATAATTAAGAATAATGTGAATATTAAAGAGGAGTTTTTTTTTAAAAGTGGGCCTTGAAGTTTTACCTTCATGAGTTCCCTTACTCATTAAAACTTAATACGTGAAAAACAAAAAGCAAATGTTAAATAAAATATAATCACAAGTAGAGACAGAGACAGGGAGGGAGAAACAAGGCAATGCTTTTAATGAAAGACTCAAAAATAATAGGGAGTGAGGACAGAGGCCTCATGAATACATGAGGGTTTGTCCTTTTCCTCTCCGCTGTAACAGATCAATGTGTTCATTATGAAGCATCTCTGTGTGCCTGAGGCTACCTCACACACTATTACTACACAGAGTCACAGAGTCAGTCGCCCCAACTCTGTTTCCACGTTTGCTCTAATGATGTGCAAACATATTCTCAAAACACAAACTCGCAACAGAGTGTCTTCACATTCCTCTCAAGTCTCCATTCTGCTCTTGGTGGTATTGCTCACACACACACACACACACACACACACATTAACACACAAACAAATACTCCCAAAAAATGTAGGATGCCCTGGAACAAGGCTACAGCTCTCACAGCTATGCAAACACATGCAAACACACACACACACTTCCGAATTCCGAATGCTTTTTAGATTGTCAACACAGCCACAAACCCACCTTTTAGCACTGTTTTAGTTTTGGCTGGAAATAAACATGTCTGAACAATGACTTAATGCTCACTCAGGCAGCAATTTACCTGACACACCAGGCTCAGTATGAGGAAGACTGCCTCTTTTTTGGCACAAACGATACAATACTACACCTGGTTGTGTATCCGTCTCCTCTCTCTTTTCACACATTGCTAAGTTGATCTGTAGAAAAATGTGTGTTATTGCTATTCTGCGCGGTCGTTATGGCTGTGGCTGCAATCAGCTTTGCTGTTGATTGCCAAAGCAACACAGTGAAGTGGGTATTGATGTCCCCGGCTGTTGACTCGACTGCAAACACAGGTCAGATCAACAAAAGCAGTTACTGTTGCGGAGTATCTGTCTGCCCTGTTCAGGAAGCTCTAACTATGTATTTGACTTGATTTAATTCATCCAACATGTACATGTTGTTAATGTAATGAGGATTTACCACTGACAGTAATCTGCAGTTTGATCATTTTGAAGGAGAGAGAAATAATAACCACCTGCCACTTTATGTGTTCTCATCGTCTCCAAATGGTCACTGCACTTGGATTGGATGTTGTTTTTCCACTGTGAAAAGCAGGCGAGTCAGCGAGGTCGGTGTCATGATGAAATAGTTTCCATCATTACATGAGGCGTGATATGGTCTTAGATTTTGGATAAGGTATTTGTGATGACGTTTCCTGGTTTTAAAGCCTGCTGCACTGATAATCATCATATGTACACATACACTAAATATTATATATAACTAGGGGTGTCAAATTATCGCGTTAATTGCAATGAGCGGGACATTTACATTTCGAAAACGCCCCATCAGCACCAACAATAAAGGTAAGGTGATAAGCCTTCTGTGGAAGAAGGGGGTTTGCTTACCACCGAAGCAGCTCAAGTTTAGCCTACCACGTCAATGCAGTGCAGCCACAGCTAATGTTAGCAGAGAAGACGTTAGCAATTTTAGGTGAGATCAAAAAAGAGATTAATAATTAAAAAAGCTAATTTTTTTAATCTCTTGACAGCACTATAAACAACGATTAAAATGTTTTGCCTCAATCGATTCATACTGGCAAGAACTAAATACATGTATGGAGAAAATATAAAAAATGACACGTCTACTCAAATATAATTTAATTTACTGGACTGGGAGGAGGTAGTGGCCAATATATATGTGATGGAGAAAATGACTTTCTCTACCAGATTGGACAAATTCTACGTGGGCAAATTCAATAGATCCTGGGAAAATGGTATATCAACAACGAGAGCAGACCATACATAATGCAAAAACTATAAAAAACCCTTGGTTCATCGCAACAGCCAAAAAGTGTTGTTTTGTTTTTTTACTTACGGTCTTATTTATGTAGTTAGATTCTTTTTTTATTATAAGTTTTCTTGTAAGAATGGTCATGCACGCACATATATATGTAGTATATATATATAGATACAGTATACAGTATGTATACATGCAGTAAAAGGTGCAAGATAATATGGAACTTTAGACAGGTAAGATGTCTGGTTTGAAGTATGTATATTAGATCAATTTCATTCTTTGTTGTGCTCCTGAACATGTATAATACTGAATCTACAGCACATCTTGTGTGTACAGACAAAACCTGAACAAAAAGCTCAAATGCTCTTTTGATTTGAGAGAATCAAGAAAAAAAAATATACATGGAATCAACAAAACTATTTTTATTATTATCATTAAAAACACCTAATTGTTTGTCCCATAGCAGAATTTGATAAACATGTATAGTCAATTTCATTGTTTGTAACACATGTAAATAAAAATGTTATCTAAAATGAATATAGATCATACACAGTAGATGTTTTATTTCAGAGTGTATTGTCACTCTCCTATGTGAAGCATAAACATCTCAAAACAAAACTTTTCATGAGAAACAACCTGTGTGCAGCTTTATATCCCCATATATCTCATATAAATGTATCCAAATGAGCCATATTGTCCAGCCTTATCTCTAAAGCAGCAAAGAGATGATTGTACTGTGTGAGCTGTTCTGCATAGTAACACAACACTTTGGCCTCTTTCACACTAGATGTGTGTGGTGTTTCAATACATAAATGACTGTATGCACACACACACACACACACACAGTCCAAATAGTGTTTTTCACAGATTGAATCATTAACAGTGCACCCCTTTTAATTTCTATACTTCTACTGATATAAGTAGGACATGTACATCATTGTCTTGCCTTAAATCAAGCCAAGCTTATCCTGTGTAATATAATTTGCATCTATCAATGTGACAACAATAGGTAGAGCCCATTAATTTTCTTCAGCTGACATCTACTTTATATTGTCCGATCCAATTTTATAATTTTTTTATAATGCACATCTCCCATTTCAATACTGTGACGGGCAAAACACATTCATGGACAACAAATCACTCCACACTCGACTGTCCGCTACTTTTACCCTATTTAAATGACTGTGCAGAGGTTTGGGGCATGACTTATAAATACCTAATGAAATCAAAAATGACAAAATTCATTCATCTTATTCATTTTCAAGAAGCACAAATAATGCATGAAGCGATAAACAACCTACTCCCTGGCAATATTCAAAAATGGCTTGTTAATACAGATATGGGGGATATAATTTATAATTTATAAGAGGGGAATCACATTTAAAATATCGTTGTGTCCGTACATTAGGAATGTTCAATATGTGCAGTGAAGCTGTGGAACAAACCAATGTCTAGGCATGATCCAGTTCAAAAAGAGGGCTTTGCTGGGTCTCACAGATCATTTATTTACTTGTTTAATATTTTTTTAACATGCATTTAGGATAACATGTATATAGGAGGTGGATGTTTGCACCTGTGTACAGTATATGTAGCAAATTGGTAAACAAGAAACTGATGATTATTAGTAAATAGTGGAGAAGGGGTAGGAATTAATAGGATTATGCTTCTTCCTATACTCCATTTTTTCAATTTTGATTGTTTTGTCTTGTTTTTATACTTGCATTTCTTTTTAATTGTGTTATGTTCACATGTTCAGAATAAAGATTCTATATTTAATCTGTATAGTAAAAAATGTAATAGTGCTTCATGCAAAGCAGGACACCAAAATAAAGCATAAATAAGGGAACATATTTTCAGTTTGAATTTTTGAACGACTCCAGCTGTGCAAAGCATCACACACAGATGCACGACACGCACCCCCCGAGATCTGTCTTTCCTACACAAACACCGCCTCCCTCTGTCATACACAGCCTGCACGCTCCCTTCCGTGATTAAGAGTTGAATAGGGGAGCTGTCAGGTCATTCGTCTTTTCTCTTCTCTCCTCCTCTGTCTCCCTATCCCCATCCGTCACGCCCTTAACCACTGGCCCGGACACATAAACGAGATCAACACACACACACACACACACACACACACACACACACACACAAAGACACTTTTCAAACTGAAAACCAGACACACACACACACACACATAAAAACTAAACTAAATGAGATGAACACACACACACGTCATTGTCTTTTAAAGCTGCCTAAAAGCAAATATATCACATGAAAGACTTAGTAACCAAAGGTTTAAAACACAACATAGACAAACAAGCACATTGACACATACAGATAAAAGGTGGAAGGATATTTACTCTTGTGTTGTGACCTGATAAACTACTATGATCATATTTCTTCCTTTGTTTTCAACTTTAACAACTTGCTGTAATAAAGCTTTGCTGTATTTGCCGTGCCAACCACCATCCTCCAACTCTCAATGGTCTTTACAAGCGTGAAATGCACTCTATTTTTATTTTATTTTTAACAAATCCTTATTATACATCAGTAGTGAACACACACACGCCAGGCACATGAGCAGTGGGCAGCATCTGTGCCCGGGGAGCGATGGGGTACCCAAGGCCTTGACCTTCATAACCCTCTGATGGTTACAAGCCCAATTCCTTTCCTCTTGGCCACAGGCTGCCACACAAATACACTCCACAGTCTTGAGTCAAATTTAACTCTGGAATCAGTAGCTATGTTTACATGTGCAAAATGTCTTCATGTAAACATAGCTACTGTTTGAAATTTGCTACACACTTTTATAAATAAATAAAAAAATCCACTTGGTGATCTTTAGAGTAATAACTCCTTATTACACCCTGTACTCCACCCTGGAAAGAATAAATAAAGCAGAGAAGGCTATCCATTTCTAAAATGACACTTTTGCATGCCTGTGTCTCTGCATAAGGTTTTGTGAAACACAGCTCGTTTAAATCCAGCCATCATCCCTTATTGGTTTTGGAAACACTTACGAAAGCAATGCAAGGGAACATGAGGATGGAGGAGAGATAATCTTTTAGCCTTAAGAAATGTCAGACATACACGCTCGACTATTTCCAACTCAGATTCTCATTACAGTGCGTTTCAGTTGCCTGTATTCTGTGAGCTGGCGCTGGCCACGGTGCTGAACTTGAACACATCCTAGACAAAGTACACCACTGGGGAAAATGCAACCGCAACTGAACTGTTGTTATGATATCTCTTGGATAACTACAGTGTTTAGTGGAGAAAAAAAAAAAAAGCAATTTGTCCGTGAAAAACCACTGTCAGTTTCTCTGTTATCTGCGGTTTAAAATGCAAATGATGTGCAACCACAAAATATTTTGCTTTAAATTAAAGGCAATGACAAGGTTTTCAAGTGCCGTGAACTATAACTATAGCTCGAACCATTTCCATGATGAGCCCAGCTGATTTACAGGGGTTGTAAAAGTCCACACTCTTCTCGAGGGGAAAATGTAGGAAATTACAGCCTGAACCATAAGACATGATGATGATGATGATGATGAAGAGGAGGAGGGGGGCTGGGTGTAGGAAAGTGGACAACAAAGATTCATTTCTTGACACTAATAATGCCTGCTAATGCTCTGCACATCACAAAAAGCAATATTGTCAAAAATAACCATGTAAGATTAGACTTTATTGACTACCAGGGGAGGATAATTTCACTGAGAGCCATTACTAATATGTGACGTGTTTTTCCATAAACACTGTGACTCACACTCAGGTGGTATCAACAATTTGGGGGTTGCTGAACTTGCTAAAAGAGGCCTTCTCACACTCTTTCATGGATCCTGAGACACACGCTTATTAAAACAGATTGCTACTTAGAAGGTATTTTGGGAGTCTTTAAGCTGTAAGGCTTGTGACGCATTAAATGACTTGTGATGTTCTCCAAACCCACAGAGTGTGTCGTATCAGACTCCGTCAGCAGGTGTTAGGTCTCATGTTTAATTCTACTCATCACACTCTTTGAAATCGAACAGTATTGAGACTAGACGAGGTCTCCAAGCATCTCAGCTCAAATTCTACTACAAATACAATGCAAGAAACATGTTCTCTGTTCTTTTAGTTTGTGTTTATGAAAATCGACATCTCACCCCAAAACAACACACACTCACACACCACTGAGACAGGAAGCAGAGCCCTATGGAAAATTGAGAACTTGAACAAAGCAGCAGGGGATCATTGAGCTTTAAGAGTGTGTGTGTGGGGGGGTTATATATTAGGGTTTATATTATATAGCTCAGCAACAGGTTTCATTGACTACTAAAAGTTGATGACGTAACAGTTAAAACGTTTTTTTGACTTATAGGGCTCCGGTAGCTGAGGTCATACAACCATGGTGACGCCATTTTGGCAGGTGACATTATTCCCATACATATATAACTGACAGCATCATACACCACAAAATATGTCAGACGACTTGTTTCTTTACCGACTGTTTCCATAAAAGTGAAGATGGTGTTGCCAAAATGGGGAAAGGCTAATTGGAGAGCATTTTACCAGATCACTAAAGATTCTGAGGACAGTTGGTGTAATAGAAGAGGACACAAGGGAGAGGGAAAGATGGAGGCAGATGTTCTACTTTGGCGACCCCTAAAAGGAAAAGCTGAAGGAAGAAGATGATTGTACAGCAGAGCGGTCTGGAATAATGTCCACTGTTTCCATACTCGTAAAAAAAGCATCCGAGGGTATTGTAAGGATCAGATGTATTCAGTCTGTCGGGTTCTGTGATTTTCTTTTGCTCATTCTCTGTGGATTTAAAGTGCACAGTAACCTCTTTTCCGGCCAACATGGTGCTGTGAGCAAACTGAGTCACGCGACGTCCGGAAATCTATAGAAAGTATTTCTCAGTAATGGATCACAACTACTCGTTTCTGCTGTCAAAGCTCTCGCAATTATTCAAACAAGGTGTTTTGTTATTGTTTGTTACTGGTGATCTGTCCAGGGTGTGACCCCGCCTTTCACCCTATGTCAGCTGAGATTGGACACAGCACCACACGCGACCCTCATGTGGAGGATAAAGCGTTAGAAAACGTTAGCCCTCAGGACTCCCGCGGAACGACCGTCCAATCACAGACGAGATTCCCCAGTGTTTCACACGTTTGTGACGTCAGCTTTTCGGTACCGTAATTCCTGAACGGTTGAATAACTACCAGATATCTAAAGTGAAAGTTATCTTTGGAAAAGGGAGCAGAAAAACTCACTCAATGAACATTTTTTGATAATTCCACAGCAATAAAATCTAAATAAATCAGTAGGTCTGAATAGCATGATGGTCATAAGAGGGTTAACCAGTAAATGTGATGGCAAATTAAAAGTTAATATAAGAATGAATTATCAATTACTGAAAAAAAAACCTCCACTGAATATAAATAATATTTCAAACACATCATCACACTACTCATAGTCCTTACCTTCCCTTCATTGGCTACGACTAAATGTAGGATCTTGCACCAATAGTTTAAAGAGCTCCCAAGATAATAGTATTTCTGCAAAGCATAATATACTAGGGCAGTATGGGTTTATGTATGAGGCCACTGTTTATGAGGTTCAAACAGTCTAAGGGGCAGTGAAATAAAAAGAGAAATCCCAACTGAGGAGTTAAAAAAAGCAGCTGACCAATATAAACCTTAAAGGTGTAGCAGGGAAAAAATAGGCATTGAATTGTTCCATGCTTGCACATGCATGCACAATTATTAGATGATGGGGTGTCCTGACCTTATTATGCACAATCATAAACACAATACATAATGTTATTCAATCTTAATATTTATAATCTATCTAATATAAGATGTTATTTAGGTTAGAATTTACCCTCCCTCATTATACAAACAAATGGAACCTAAACATCTCCAATTACGACTCGAGATTCAAACCAGGAAAATAAACACTAATTCTCACAATATGGTCTTCAATGTCGGGTCTTCTAGAAATACCTCAACCAATCTTCAGTGCTCACTTCACATCAGACAAATTCAATATTCATAGTAAGCAGTTGTCAATTACAACTTTACAGTTATGGCAAGTAAAGTGAAATAACATCATTTTGAAAACATTAGGTATTATCCCAGTTATCCCAGTTTTTATTTATATATTATTGTGCTCTGTGTGGGAAATAATGAATGTTATTTTCTAAAGAAATGTCACACCACTTTTTTCCCGCAGTGTTAAAATGCAAACATGATAATAATAATAAAAAAAAGGTAGAAAAGGTAGGTCTGGGCAATATATCAACATTATATATATATATATATATATATATATATATATATATATATATATATATATATATATATATATATATATATATATATATATATAGTGACATTAGATTTGGGATATTGTTTGTCATATTGTGATAAAGTATCTGTGATTATTTTTGTGATGTTATTTAGCAGAATTTGACCATATTTATAGTCAATTTCATTGTTTCTAACACTGAAATATCCTTAATTTAACATGAAAAAGCCAAAGGATATAAAGCAGATATTATCTGAAATGAAAGGCTATAAGCCGATTTTAAGAATATAGATCATAAACAGTAGACATTTTATTTTAAAGTGTATTTACAGTGTATTGTCACTTTCCTTTGAGAAGCACAAACATCTCAAAAGAAATCTTTTCACGAGTCCAGAGAAACATCCTGTGTGCAGCTTTATATCACCATATATCTCATATGTCGGGATCTAGCCTGAGAATATTCAAGTATTACTTAGAAGCCATATCACCCAGCTTCTCAGAAATATTGATTTGATTTATATTGTGATATATATCAATATCAAATTATATATAAAGATTTGTTATTTCCATGTCGTCCAGCCCTACTTTTAGGTTACTTCAGGTAACACCACTAGAGAAGGTGGCATGAAAAACAGGATTCAATGAGTGACATGTTGTTCTTTAGAGATCAAAGTATTGCAGAGTGCATCTGTCTGTCTTATCCCATTCTGTATGGTCGTAGTTGCTAATATAATTCAACCAGGTTCCATTTACCATCATGATAATGGTCCAAATCTCAATATACTGTTCTGCCAAACTAATGCATCTTCTCTAATGGGCTCGTTCCATTGATGACTACAGTCAGTGGTGAAAAGGTGATTCACCCAGGCATCTGTACCAACACTGAAGCAAAGATGGCTCCTATTAGGAATGCTATAACCAAAATAGAAATGTTGACTCAACCAACAAGATCATCTTTAATTATTCCCCTCCATCATGGCTCAGCATGATGCTTTTAATGCTACAAAGCCCCCATAGTGTCTGTGTTCAGAGACTAGTGGAGCCCAGGACAGCAAATGACTAACAGCTGCTTCTTATTTACAGAACTCACTATAAATGTCACGATTTTCTCAGCACAGAACATCATGCATTATTTATTGGAATATTTTATAGCCTTATCATAGCGGCCTGTGATCTTCTAGCCGGTATTTATAGGTTTTCACATTTGATTTTTTTTTTAATGCTCTTTCAACACAGATCCTGTTTCTCTCCCTTTGTGCGTCCACAACATTTGTATAAAGCTCCTAATAACATTTTGAAATCCAATATTCAAAAAAATAAATAAATAAATAAATTACTATGATTTACATGAAACATAAATCTTGGGGGAAAAAAAACTAAACAAAAGCAAACAACCAAAAATCAGATCAGATCTAAAGAGATGGAAAAACACCTGGAAAATGAATCAGTTCAAGGAATTTTATTTTGACAGAAAAGCTAAAGAAACTAAAAGCAAAATATTATGAAATGTATTTGAGAAAAAATTGTGTCAGCCTTATTCCAGTTAAACCTTATATTGCATATTGTATATATACTGTATGTATTTATGTACTGTTTACTACTATTATTATCATTATTATCATACTAATAATGAGAAGAAGAAGAACAATACATAAGATTATTCTGCTCCTTTTCATTCATTTGTAAATAAACACCATAGCGTATACAGCTAATGTGCACTGACCGTGGTGCTGAAATGGCCGTCTGGCAACAGAAACTCAGTTGCATACCTTTATAAGCCTATAAACAGAAGGGAATTCACAGGTGACATGTGGCTCTTGTTCCATTCAGTTGTGCCAACAGGCTACACAGGTGGCACTCTGGCACTGGCACTTAAAAACTGGCACATTCACGCTTTTTATTTTGACATTTAGCAGATGTTGTCTAACAACTCTCATTGTGTACAAATCCATTTGCGCAGGCCCACAGACAAAGACATGTATAAGTTGTTGTTTTTCAACGGTAGAGAACTTATTAAAGTGACTAACTCTTGCAAGCGTTTGCATTGCATGTTTAAAAAAACATGTCTGAGAGCATGAGTCAACATTTTACTCTTAAAGCAATATAGACAAACAAGGCCAGCATGTTTTTCTCATACTTCATTAACTGCTGCCTGTGGCTGATAAAATGCTCTCCCAGCAGTAAAAGGGGAATCATTAGGGAAACCCATTGCTATTGCAAGTTAAATAACTAAACAACACAATGACATGCAAATAAAGGGCTAGGCCATGTGGGAAAAAAATCTTATCACAATATACATCTACTGATTATCATCTATATTACCTAAATCTAAAAATACAGTTATAACCTTTCATTTCAGATAATACCTGCTTTATTTCTTTGGCTTTTTAATGTTAAATGACGGATATTTACGTGTGTTACAAATAATTGACTATAAATATGGTCAAACTCAGTTGCATACCTTTGTAAGCCTCATATAACAGATATTTTATTTATACATATATACATATATATATATATATATATATATATATATATATATATATATATATATATATATGTATGAATAAAATATCTGTTATATGAGGCTTACAATTAAAGTGTTATAAGTTGATTAAAAAAATGCTGTTGATTCCATGTATTTTTAAATTGATAAATATTTAGTATATTTCACACTTTCTTTCAGTATAATATTCAGTCTTTAAAACAAGGAAAAGTCCCCACAGATATATGACATCCAAAATCTAAGACCATGTCTTGTCTCATGTCACAAACATGGATAATAATAATATCGATATATTGCCCATGCCCCACCTACTGGCTCAGAAAGTTAAATTAGAGGGCGGAGACTTGTGGCTTTCATGCATGTATGTGCATGTGTCCTTGTCTCTCATTACTCATAGATTGAGACAAATGGAGCAGGGTCTGCCCTTCGATCTAAACCTCCACACCATTTACCCCTGACATCACAGCTGAGCAAGTGTGTGAGTGAGCTCATTCCATTTAGCCTTGTGAGTAGGTGTGTGTGTGTGTGTGTGTGTGTCTAACTGCGGATTGAGCTGTCAGTGTCCTGATTTGTGTGCCGCTATGGTGCCTTTATGTGTGCGATCATGTGATCTCTGAGTGTGTGTGTGGTCAATCATGTTCCATGTGAGCTCCGCTCGTGGCCAAACGCATGCTCTATTGTGGGAAGTTTTTTTTCTTCGCGTGTGGGGTGCGTGTTAATCCTCTGACACACTGGTGATCATGTGCAAAAGGTTTGTTTGCAGGCGCTCACTGTGCATCTCAGTCATGTCTAGATTTAGTCACTGTCTCAAAATCACTGATTAATTTATACACCCAAAACAATTATTCCTCACTCACTGACAAACCAGTCAACTTGTTATTGCAGGTTGCTTTTCAAGCTGACACCTAAACATACATAAATAAATAAATAAATAAATAAAAATCTATCTACCTTTTTCTTTGTCTCCCTCTCTCTCTCTATCTCACACACAAACAGTGGGTATTTTCTCGCTGCTGGCAAGGACATGCTCCTCAGCTGCTGTCAAAGTTCCATCTTTTGACTTGTGCACATTTGTCTGCCTTACCTGTCACTTTTCTGCTTGTTAGTGACAAACATCCAATGGTGGGTTAACACTGCTTCAACTGCTCACCTCTCAACCTTTTACAAAGGGCACGGGATTACAGAAATGTGATATATACATGGCAAAACTGTTGTGTAAAGCAGCTTTGAGTGGTCATTAAGGACTATATAAAATATTATATAAATACAGACCATTTTCCATATATATATATATATATTTATGTGTATGTAGGTATTGGATGTGTGTGTTTACTTTGTCTTTAACTTGACACCCAAATGCTAAAATGATATAAAAAACACTCTTGGATTAGTGAAATATGAAATAGTGCTATTGCACTGACTCGGTGCAGCATCATTAACATGCGTGTGCATGCTTCTGTGTCCCTTGTGAGCAGAGGTGAAATAAAATGGACATTCCCTACACAGTATTTATATCTGTTGTGAGTCAGCATCCTCACAGCTTTTGTTTAATTTAAATAACAACGGGATAGAGTAAAGATCAAAGAAAAGTAATGTATGTCAGTTGCAGTTTGATGAAACCACCAGTGACTTAAACCAGTCCTCTGTAAAAACAAAAAAAGAAAAAAGAAAAAGTCAAAAGGCATCGTTCAGTCAGGGGTCAATACGGGCCGACTCTGCTGCAACTGTTTTCACTTTGAGTGCTAATTTGGCCTGACTGAGCCAGAACAGGTCTGTCCTCTCTCTGATTAAGTGCTGAATTACTCAGAATGAACTAAGTCAATGTCTCCCTCTTCCCCTCTCATCTGCTTACTGCTCAGTGTCTGCACTAAGACGTCTTGTCTTAGAGCAGTTACTTGCAATTGATTCATCTGTGGTCAAAAGAAAGTTTCAGGTTATAGTTATTTCTGTTTCCATGAGTTCACAGGTGCACTGATTCTATGTTGCCCTGAATGAAGTGGTGGTTTTATTAAAAGGAATAGTGGCTAGTTTAGGTTTTTTTGAAGTGCAGTTGTAGAGGCACTGACACATAGTCGAAACTCTAAACCATCTTCTGTCCATGATATTTTAAGAACACGTTTCGCCTCTTTATCTCACTGCATTATTTTCTAGTTCACTCCACAGACTGAAGTTCAAAGAGAAAACCAGTGATTTTACATCATTGAAATCTATCATCAAGATTAACCTCAGTGATACAAACATGGCAATAGTAGACAATCAGCTCCTGTGTCCCTGAGAGCTAAAAATGATAAATATCTCTATGGACTTTGGTGTGGGAGAGTGAGTGGTGTACAGACCTGTTTTTCCAAGAAAAGCCTCTCTAATGACAAGATAAAGAGATGAACATATTCTTAACCCTTTAACACCTATAGCTTTCAATATCTGTCAGTAATCTACAATTTGCTGCATTTTAAATGCGTAACAATTTAAAATCGAGAAAAGATAAAAAAAATGTACTAAAAAACCCCAAAAACACTTAGTTGTACATGAACAGTAAGACATATTTAAAAAAAAATATTTGGTCTTAATGTCCAGAAACAGGCCCAAAAAATGGAAACTATGTACAGGCGTTATTCCAACGCTCTCCTCTCTGGTGACAAGAGTAAGCTGGTGCCAGCTTACTGAAACGAGTGAAATTAGCGTAATAACCATGTATTGGCTTTGCGTGCAAATTCTCAGCTTTCAGAAACTTTTCGCTTCAATAACGGTACTTCAAAGTGCACTTGTGCAAATGTGTCATCTGTGATATGCTCTGTGTTAAATTGTTCAGATATAGTTGAACTAAGCAGGTATAGATTTGAATAGGTTAGTGTGTAGTAGTTGTAGTAGCTAAACTCAGATTTCCTTATGTGCCCATTGGCAGCCATGATTCCAGTGAGAGCAAGCCTCTGGTTCTCAGCAGCAGGGAGCACTCATGGCACAGTCAGCACTGAATGTGTGTCATTGCCTCGTACAGCCGCACCAAACCATGCTAGGATTTATTTTTTTATGAGCAAATGTTTTACGAACAGTGAAAAAACTGTGAAAAAAGCTAAAACTTTGTCAGTAATGAGAATTTCTGCTGACTCACTTAACTCACTTAATCACCCAACACTAGGTCGTGTAAGTTTAGTTTCATGCAGCAAGGTCACTCTCCCTGATGAGAGGAACTGAGTGCCAAAACCACTAGAGGTTTGATTAACTGTGGATCAACGAGCCATAAAAACAGAGAGCTGTAAAACTGGGTGAGACTGGCTGAACTGATACATCTCCTTGCTGGACCTTGCTTTGGGGGAGGTCTGGCTTACTGGGTCAGAAATGCAGTGGTCCACCTGAGAACCATTTGATGTACTGTAGTGACAGTAAAGAGACAGGAGGTGAATCCCAGATATAACAATGGTGGTGGAGGTACATGCTTGAAAGAGAAAGACAAACACAGAGGGGTGATGCAGAAGGAAAACATATTTAGAAGACAGAAAAGTGACCGAGGGGGGAAAAAAAACTCCTAGGTGGATATTTAAGTCCAGGTTACCCATAACACAGCAAAATATTTTCCAATTCTACTTTTCGCTGTCTTTCATTTCCATCTCTCTGTGTGTGAAATTGCATTGAGAACAAGAAGCAACAAAAGACAATCTGGCTAAGAACGAAATTATTTATGCACACCACTCGACACAGGTGGAGTAATTATGTAATCAAAAGGCGGGAAAAGTAGTGAAAACCAGGGAGTGATGAGGCGACACAATACAAGACAAGAGTGGAGTTTTTCAACAAATCAGGAAGCTTCAAAATACAACAGGAAAATCTATGGGAAGAAAACACAAGTAACTATAAGGCAACAATAAAACTCTTAAGTAAAAGTCCAATCAATACCAAAATGTCTAAATCAACCAAAGCACCAGAAATAAAACAGAGGTCAAGGTGCAGGATTTACCACTCCATCATTTCTATTCTATTTCACTTATCTCTCTCACACTCCACAGATCTCTGACCACTCGTGCTCACTCGCTCTTAATCATCCTGCGTTGCTCCCCCTCTCAACCCTTTTTCTGACCCACAGATGCTCAGCGCACTAAGAGCTTCACTTCCTATAGTCATTTGAGCCAAGGTCTATGTCTCCTAATCTTTCTCCTCCCAACCCTTCCCCTCTTCCCTCCTCCCTTCTTCCATTAGTGGTCAAAGAAATACTTTATACTGCTGTAAAAGTGGTAATGTTCTTCTTTCAAATTTAGGTATTACAAAAAAAACAAAAATGCAGGATGTGGCCTTGAAGTGTGTTTTTATAGTATTAGGCTGACTGGATTATATTTATATTATACTACATCTATTTGCTGCCATGAGACAAAATATGGTCTTAGATTTTGGATATCATCATATCATGATAAGGAATTTGTGATGATTTTCCTAGTTTTAATGGCTGTTGCATTGATAATCATCAATCAAACAACACTTTTTAAGAAGCAAAAAAATTGATTTAATCATTAATCATTAATCAAAATATTGTATTTTATTGTTTGAAAATACATTTGTTCTTTGCGCTCCCTTATTTGTTCCTTGTGCTCCCTGATTTGTACTCTTTGCGCTCCCTCACTTGTTCTTGTGCTCCCTCACTTGTTCTTTGTGGTCCCTCATTGTTCTTTGCGCAAAGATCAAATCAGGGAGCACAAGAACAAGTGAGGGAGCGCAAAGAGCAATGAGGGAGCACAAAGAACAAGTGAGGGAGGGAGCGCAAGGAACAAGTGAGGGAGCGCAACGAACAAATCAGGGAGCGCAAAGAACAAGTGAGGGAGTGCAAAGAACAAATCAGGGAGCACAAAGAACAAGTGAGGGAGCGCAAAGAACAAGTGAGGGAGCACAAGGAACAAATCAGGGAGCGCAAAGAGTACAAATCCGGGAGCGCAAAGAACAATGAGGGACCACAAAGAACAAGTGAGGGAGCACAAGAACAAGTGAGGGAGCGCAAAGAGTACAAATCAGGGAGCACAAGGAACAAATCAGGGAGCGCAAAGAGTACAAATCCGGGAGCGCAAAGAACAATGAGGGACCACAAAGAACAAGTGAGGGAGCACAAGGAACAAATCAGGGAGCGCAAAGAGTACAAATCCGGGAGCGCAAAGAACAATGAGGGACCACAAAGAACAAGTGAGGGAGCACAAGAACAAGTGAGGGAGCGCAAAGAGTACAAATCCGGGAGCACAAGGAACAAATCAGGGAGTGCAAAGAACAAGTATATTTTCAAACAATAAAATACAATATTTTTGAATGATTAAATCGAATTTTTTTGGTTCTTAAAAAGTGTTGGAAAATTTCGACACAAATGTAATTCAATACATTTCAAACATGTAATACAGATCATAAACAGCAGATATTTTATGTTGGAGTGTATTTTCAGTGTATTTTCAGTCTCCTGAGAAGTGCAAACATCTCAACAGAAATCTTTATATCTCTATATACCTCATATATGGAGATACAGCCTAAAAATGTATTATTTATCACGTCACATCACCCAGGCTTAAAGAATTATTGATTTGACTTATACTGTATTTTAAGTCTATGAGTATTGAATTATATTATCTATACTGTGTTAAGTGTTTTCCTCATATTAGCCAGCCCTATAGCTAACATTACAGAAAACATACACATTAAAAGATGATGAAATGTAGCACACATCCCACAGTAATTAGCCAGGTGTGTGAAGATGTTACACATCTTCGTAAAGCTGCTACTCCGTGAATCCATTTACTAAGTCACCGTTACCTCACTGCAGACAGCTTACACTCAGGCTCACATATAAAGAGATGAAAACAATCCACAAACACCTTGCTTTTAAACATATAATCCCCTCCCTTTTCCATACTCTATAGACTTTTACACAAACAAATCCCATGTTGAGACTAAAACTAACACTGTGCTTGTTCACACTTCATTAGCATCTCTATGGCACGCAGCTCTGGAGTCAATCTGTACCTATACAGAGGATTGAAATCTTCTTATACTCATGAACATGTTCTGAAAATGACTATTAAGGATTGCTGTTAGCTGTTCATTTGAGCTTTTCAAGATTTGGCCAGTGTATGTGGAACTGACAGTGATCATTGTCATGAAGGATAATGTCACCCAGTAAAATGCTATCACTCGCTGGTGTCTTTTTTTGAACCGTGAGGGAGACAACTGAACAGATCAGAGGTTTTAAATCTCAATGAGTCTTTTACCTGGTTAAATAAAGGAAAACTAAATTTAATAAAATTGTGATGGTTTGTTTTGGTCTTTTTGCTGGGATTTTGTTGACTTTCAAAAGCATCACTACCCCTACTCCCTAGCCTTCAGAAACATCTTATAGGCTGCCTATTAATTATTTATCAAGTGCAGCAATACTGTTCTACTGCTGCTGCCGTATACTGTTGGGTTGTACCTTTAGAACAATGTGATGATATTGTATAAGCTGATTATAAGATGTGTATGCAAAATCCTTATCCGACAAGTAACTCAATGGGTGTGGAATTCTCTCCTCTTTTTTATCTTCCATTCACCCCCATGCCCCCCCCCCCCCCCCCCCCCCCCCGTCATCTCTCCGACTATTCCTCCTCCTAAATAACCTCTTTCATCTTCACCAACCTCCATCTCTGTTTCCTCATGCTCCTCATCTTAATGTCTTTCTCTCTTTCTCCATCTCTCTCTCTCTCTCTCTCTCCCTCTCTTTGCCTCTCAGTCCGATGTTTGACGGTGCCGCAGACAGATCGCAGTCCTCTCCTCTGCTCCTCGTCTGGAATCAAACTCTTCCCTCACCAGATTAAAACAAAGCAAGCCAATGAGATTTAAGGACAAAAGCGAGAGGGATAAACTAGCACATGAAAAGAAGTGACTAAGTGCAGGCAGGGCAATTAGAGAAAGAGGAGAAACCCTCCCAGAAGGAGAGGAGGTTTCTAAAAATACAAGCCAGCTGTACTCCCTGCATTGTGTTATTTTATCTCTCTCTCTCTCTCCCTCCTTTTTCTACCGTGTGTGTCCCCTGCTTTCTTCATTCAGTACCTGTTCAGCGGGATTATCATGACTTAAAATTCAATCAGCCTACAGCCTGACGGAAGAGCGACAGAGGAGGCAGACAGAGCACTGCAGCTGTCGAGACCGAGTGAGGGGACGACCGAGGGGAGGAGACAGAGAGAGAGAGAGAGAGAGAGAGAGAGAAAAAGAGAGCGAAAAGAGAGAGATGGGTGTTTTTCCATGGAGCTGAGATAGACAGCGAGCCGTGGAGACATAGATGTATGTAACGGCACCGGGAATCACAGTGGAATGATCTGCAAAACAAGGTTAGTGCTGCATCTTTTCATCACACTAAGGGTAAATAACTGGGGGAAATGACATGTTTACCCACATGGGGAAAAACTTAAATGTGGAAACAAGAAATGGGGGTAATGCGCTCTTGAAGTCGCAAAGTAAACACCAGCGGAGGATAAAAACAGGAATTGAAAGGGAAAAAAAAAACATGATCAAGGCTAATCAATTGAATTTCAAAGGAGGAAATCAATCTGGCATGAACACTGCTGCACTAGTGTACACACACACACACACACACACACGCACTCACAAAGAAACACACACTAACACAAAGCAAGTGCAGTGGACAGCTTTAGAGGTGGATAACACGATTGTCCTCTTAAAGGTGTCGGCTTCTGGAGAGTGATAGACAGGCACGTCAGTGTGTGTGTGTGTGTGTTTGTGTGTGTGTATGGGAGGGAACTTTTGAACTGTGAGACATTCATGGCACTGATCAATAGCCCAATTGTTTCATTATAGGGTGTGAAAGTGAGAGAGGAGGAGAGAGAGATGCAGAGACTGTGTGTGTGTGTGTGTGCTTTCAGGAGAGTATCACTGCACGACTGCATGGTGGACGTGTGTGTGTGTGGTGACTGTGCTGGTGCAGGCATGCATGAACGTTCTGCATGACTGTGTGTGTGTGTGCATGTGCTTCTGTGCCAGAGCAAGGTGGTGCAGCCTGCTGAGAAGCGCTAGGAGGGTCTCGCAACTATTGATTCTCTCTGACAGACAGGTGAAGCAGGGAAGGGCGAGGACAGACAGAGGAGGAGGAGAATCAGTGGGGGCCTAAAAAGGCCTAACAGGAGGAGCAATTGATTGAGAAAAGAAATCGTGGGAAGACGGGGTGAATGCAGATATATTAAGAGAGGAAGAGGTCAGATGGCTTGAGGAGAAAAAAACAGGAACACAAATGTGATAATGGACTCGCCAGAACGCTTGTGTGATTCACGCGAGTGAACACAGAGCAAAGATGGCATTAATGGAACACATTTTCACTGCACGTGCTCTTCACACTCTCCATCTGTCTCTCCTCTTTTGCAGGTTTCTCACCACCCAGCCCTCCATCTCTCCACGCTTACTCCCCAAAGCTCCTGTTCTGTAGCTCCCTCCAAGGTCATCAATGGACAACTAACTGGATGTGGAAGAAGAGACATGGGCCCCACTCTGTAGAGTGTAAAAGAGACCCTGGAAATCACTCTGGGAAGTGAAGGATGAGGGAGAGAGGGGGGGGGTGGGAAACTTACTGCGGGAATGAATGAAGAAATGAGGGGGGGAGACGGAGAGACAGATGAATAAATAAGAAGAGTAGAGACAGGACAAGGGGGGAGGAAAAAAACAGGGGGAGAGGAATCAAAGGAAGGGGATCAGGAAAAAGTGGGGTGGGGAGGTGAGGATCTGCGACTTCTCCAGGATTCTTATACGCCCTCGACTTTTCTGCTTGACATATAGAGAGACCCTGAATCACATCACAAAAGCAATGAATAGGATTTAAAGCAAAATGGATTCTTGGATCATTTCCTAACCAAAGTCTCTATTTTGGAATATCGGCACCAGGATTGAGTGAGTAATTCCGGATTTTCAAGGGTTTCTTCACCTATAGAAGCCTAAGAGGATACTGGCGGATTTACATTTTTGTGACTCTGTTTTTCTGACCTACATCTGCCTCCTTTTGATGTATGTGGGGATATATGTGTGTGTGTGCATGGAGGAGAAGTTTTAGCACGAACACACACTGACTGCCCCGCTCCACCCCGCTGGCCCAAAACAAGGATAAAACACCTGGGGCAAGAGCTGTAATAAAGACACACAAATACACACACACGCGCGCACACACACCCTGGATAACATGTGGAGCTGATTTGGATTATAGAGCCACACAGACGGAAAAGGTAACGAGCCATGCAGTTTCAAACACACACACACACACACGTTGTCATAGGTTTGGTGTTATGGTTTTATACGCTTTTTATTTCCTGGAGACTCGCATTAACCCAAACTATTACCACCTAACCTGGAGCAGCTTGCGTCTCCAATTGAGCAATTGGAAACACAGCTGACCTGGGATAGAAGCGCACACACACACACACACACACACACACACACACACACACACACACACACACACACACACACACACACATAATTGGCCCTATATTGGTCCAATAAAGGTGAATCCATGTTTGCATGTTAGCGCCATTACTGCTGAATCACTGAGTCCATCAATGCGGTGAACATCAGCTCTCACTGGAGACTGGGAACTCTGTTCTCCCACACACACACACACACACACACACTCTCTGGCCAATAAATAATGAACAGATGTATCTTCATAACAACAGAAACATGTGAGGCAAATGTCAGAATAGACACACACACACATATGATTGGTGTATCTTTCCTTTCCCTCTCTTACACACCTCTAACTGCACAGCTCTACATTCTTCTCTATCTCAGTGGGTCTATGGACATGTGAGTGTCAGCCAGAGCTGTCCTGTATCAGATTACTCACTAGGTGCATCTCAGCTCGGCTTTCATCATCTTACCTTTATGTAATCTCACCAGGCATGTTGTGCGTGTGTGTGTGTGTGTGTGTGTGTGTGTGTGTGTGTGTGCAGCATGGCGAGAGTGTGGAAAAGCTCCGGTAGTGTGCAGTGGCAGTGGCAGTGTCAGCAGCACGGTTTTAAACTCCCTTAATGTGAGGCGTTTTACGTAAGTATGTGCACACACGCGGATTTGGCACACAAACCCGACAGATCAGACATCAGACTGAGTAGATATATGGGAGGATAAGAGGGTGATGACAAAGAAATGGAGATGGGAGGAGCGGGAAAGTGCAAGGACGTAAAGCGAGGAGGGAAAGAGATACAGGGAGGAGAGGAGACAGGGGGGAGGGGCAGGAAGGGGGTGACACACAGCAACATAGTGATGTGTGCTCAGGGCACAGAGAGGTCAGATGAAGGGACTGCAGTCAGGTGAGGAGGAATTAGAGGCAGTGATTGACTTCAAGTGACAGGTGAATGGAAGAATGAGCCAAAAAAATTTGAATTCATTTATTAATTTGGCTGAGTGTGAGAACACAGGGGCAGGATAGTGAGGAGGCATATGGGGAGATGGTATAGATAGACAACCTAAAATATAATTTGTTTGAGCAGCAAATTTATTTACTGATTAAGAGAAAGCGTTAGAAAGAGGCACAATCGCGGTGTAAAAATACATTTAACAGTAATTCACCATAGGGAGATAAAAATAGAGACAGATTAAGAAGGAATAATTATAAAGACAGATGGCCATCATTATGTAACTTTACATGGTTACACCACTGGCTACAATTAGTCTTACATGACCCCAAAATGTCAGTCAGTGATCACCAACACCAGTCATTAAACATTTAGGGGCATGGTGGATATGTAATATGTAATAAACATGCAAATGATGAGGCACACCTGTGGGGGAAATTGAAATCTACTTTCACAGAAACACTAATTAACCTGCAAATAAAACTCTATGTGAAACTATCTTTTTTTTATATATATATACAAACAATACACTTTTTTATTAGCAAGATGAGGCTAATTACTTGCTCTGTTGATCATTTACAGCCGTTGTGACTCTTGCTGTGAACAGGGGCAGCACTTATTCTGAAAAATGTGCAATTTTTAGTCTTACAAAGAAGCCTTTAGATATCCATTAGCCCAATCACAATTCTATAATTGGCTTTGCTCTCCTGCTATCAATAGTCATAAGCAGGTAAGTGTCATCTGGCTTAAACAGAAGAATTAAGGCAGAATAAAGGAACATTTTCTCTATTATCTTGTTAATGTGTGGCGTGGCTTGTTGTTACCAAAGGCTACAGTATGGGAGATGAACAGATGGGGTGCTCCCTGTTGGAAGTAGGAGCCATGCCAAAATGAATAGACTGATAAGTGAATGGAGTCACGGAGAGAAAAAAGCGGCAGGAAAGTGCATGGACCTTTCATTAAAGAGAAATAACCGATTCAATTAATTGCCCAGTGGAAAAGCCCTATCCACCACAGACACTGTTGATAAGGCTGTGTAACAAATATGCTTCTCCCATGAAGAACTAAACTGCCAACAACTCGACTAAAACTAAAATGCTGAACAAACAACCGATCAATTGATTATCAAAACAGTTGCCGATTAATTCAGGAATCAATAAATCATTGCAGCCTCACAGGGCTTCTATAACTGAATTGGATTTATTTATTTTCAGAATGCAACAATGAAAGTAGCGGAATAAAGGAAATAATGTCGCTGACCTTTGAAATAAATTGGGTTAGTTTATTATTATATTATGCTACACCAAACTCCTCAAATCTGTCCTTTTTTAGGCTTTCATTTGTTTTTGGAAAGGGTCTTTTAGTTGGAAAGTATAACCGTTATTAGAGGCTGAAGGACAAAGGAGTAAAAGTGACAAACACAAAAAGGTCAACTAGAGAACGACCAGCTACGGCTTCAATCTAACAATGCATGACTGGACACTGGTGGGCAATAGGTGATGCCTCCACAGTGGCCTATGCACATTAAACACATGAGGAAAGAGGTTTCCTTGTTATGGTTCCTTAACTATAACTGGACAATAGCCATTTAGGGGAGTTGGCAAAGGGAAGCAGTAGAAGGACGGACTGACTAATGAAGTGTTCAATGCCTAGTGACCAGGCAATCCCCAAGAGTTGGGAATAAGTATAATTACATGAAACAGACCGAAGCGGACACACGCCACGACAGTAGAGACAAACATGATAGTTGTGGGACATTTCACACATGTCTGATTTCACCAGGTTTCTGTCAAAAGCCTCTTTTCTACAGTGCTGCTCAAGTCAGACATGTTGTGTGCCTTTATTCTGTCTGTCTGTTTGAAAAATACAAACACAGAAGGGAGGAGGAATTATGATTCTGCCTTTAAGTAAGCCAGCAGCACCACCACAGACTAGAACGGTATAAAAGCTAAGCCCGGCATGGCAAACACACACACACACACACACACAAGAGTGGCATTATGCTGTTATGCTGGCTTTGTTTGATTCAGTCTAAACCTTTGACCATGATAGTGGATCTTGTAAACAGCAATATAGTGGGATTTGTGTATAAAGGGAACTAAGGAGGAGAAAAGGAAGATTTAAAACACCGAAACAGGGGGAGAGGTTCACGTCAAAAAAAGTGGCAGTTGAAAGATGAAGGGTGGAATACAGGAATGACAAATGGTGGAGGGAAAGAAGTGAAAGTGCTGGGCTGTTGAAGAAGACAGCGAGGATCAAAGGATGAGACATCAGTCCCTTGTCAACAGCTGAGGAATGATGATGGAGAGAGAGCGAGAGGTATGGGAGGGTAGCGTGATGAAGAGGAGAAACTGCAAGACTGAATAAGATAGGGAGGAACACTCAGGGGGATGGAGAGAGACTGAGTAATGAAGATGACATTAGAGAGGTGGATGATAAGAGGAAAAGGGGGAGTTAAGGGAATATCGGAATAAACAGGTCTAAAAAGAAAATCTATGCTAACCAGAGAGAGTACAAACTATGTTCCTCAGTTTCTCACAGTGTCAATACACTCCTCCCATCTCAAAACATTCATTAATGTCTTCCTTAAACCATGAACTATATATCCAGTGACTTTAATCAAATCTAGCATTTTACTTTTAGAATTATGATGCTCAGAGGCAGACACAAGAAAAGACAACAACATCATTGGATCAATGAATAAATCTTTGGTACATTTGAGGTAGTCTGGGGTGTGGATGTGGGGATGACATCGCAAAAGGGATGTAAAAATGAAGAAACAATGTTGACAATGATTAAAGAAGAGGACTATTTCACAGAATGACCAAGAGTCTCCCCCAAACCAGACATAAAAGCCAAAAAACCAACAGCAAAGTACAGAAGTAAAGAAATATAGAGGGATGAGAGGATGAGTAATTAAAGTGTTGACAGTCTGTTTAGACACAGCAGGCGCCTGATGAGCAGAACAAACTGTAACCACAGCAACCGCTGGAGACAGACGGAGGGATAGGAGATATAAGAGTGAAAAGTGAAACAGCATGAGTGAGGTCACCGGGGAGATTAGAGGAGAGTGTCACATGTGGGAAATGAGGGATGAAAAGGGTGTGGAGAGGAAAAAAGGAATGAGATGGGGAGATGAATAAGCGGAAGTTTAGTTTTTTTTTTCTAGAACATATATACATTAAAAAACAGTAAAAAATAACATATTGTAGTAAATTATTTTCGTAATCAATTAATCTGTCAATTACTTAACAGATTAATTAACCTAATTAATTGTTTGATCAATAAATTGTCAGGAAATGTGGACCTTTTTATTTACTATTAATTTAGTAATCGATTCACTGTTGCAGCCATACAAACAAAGGGGTTTCTATGAACACTAAAACTAATAAAACTGGTCCACTAACTGCTGACATTCTGTTGCCATTATTCCTCTGAGAAAAAACAGAGGAACCAAGCAAATTGCATTAGTTGACATGAGTGTGATAGATTAGATCAGATTAGATAACATTAGATTAGACTTTATTGATCCCACACTGGGTAAATCCACTTGTAACAACAGCAGCGGGGTTGGGAGCAGACAGTACTACATATATGATAATATACGATATTAAACCTTGACAGAGTAAGAGACTATGTCTTTTGTATCCAAAGCATCCACTTCACATCTACAAACTCAAGAGATTTCGTCTGTATTACAACAATCCTCAACAGATGCAAGAGGTTGTAGATGCTCAAGTGAATCATGGTGCGGAATAAAGCGTGGGTGCTGACTGTCAAAAGAAAACCCGGATTGTACTTAGTCTGTAACGCAGATAGTCTGTGTCTGACAGGGAGGCACACGGCGTTCCTGCCTGTATCAGCAATGTTTAGCATTAGAGTTTGAGACGCTGAGGAGGAAACTACTTCTCCCAGCGCTTTGCCGCTGCAGCAAAATGTTGTTTGGCCTTTATTAGTGTCTCACATTAGAAGAAGAAATGTGTTTGTGGTACGCTCCAATGCAGTTTGTGATTCATTAATGCTCAGAGAAAAGCCTTTGATGAAACGTGCTGGATAACAGGCCTCTACCAAGTCATTATTGAGTGTTTCGATCCACTCACCTCACACATCTGCTTCCCCCAGGATACTTGTACCACTCCCACCTCATATGCCTCACACGCTGCCTTTTTAAATGTTCACATACCTCTAGTTTGTGAACAGAAGGAAGGGAGTGAGTGAGAAGAAAGAGGTCAGAAAATGGAAGAAATCTTGGGTGAAAGAAGTTAACTTTGAATCTGTGAGTGAGTGTGCGTGTGTGTGTGTATAGTTTTAATCAATACATCCATCAGTGTGATTCAGCTGCCTGGTTGGTGGGTCATTGACCTAGTGTGCTGGATACAGTGTGCTGATTGGGTAATTGTTCTCTTACTCAGGATTTCCCTGTAGAAGGCTTGAACCCCTGCTGAATCATCAAACTGCCACTTACATGCGTGCGCACACACACACGCCAGTCTGGTTTCCATGATTTCAGAGGACATTACATTCCTTTCCTCAAGACTTCCTCTAAACTTAAGCACAAATACTACTGACCTAACCCTAACCTAACCATACGTGTCTTCACTTTAAAATGTAATCGTTTACATCATGGGGGCTTGCCTTTTGTCCCCATAAGGAAGACAAGACAATGTAATGTGACTGTGTAAACAGGGTTAGGTCTCTACCACGTGACTAATACCTGAAGCACACACAAACACACTAATGACTATTTGCTAAAAAAAAAAAAAAAAAAAGGCAATGTTGCAGGAATATTCGATAAGGAAAAATGAAAAGAAACAAACAGAGCAAGCAGATAAGGCTGTGGGGAGAGAAAACGTAATGAGGGAAAGAAATCTGTCTCATAGGTGAATACAAAAAGAGGACGACGAAGAAGAGAGAGAGCAGGAAAGGAGGGAGGAGGGAGGGAGAAAACTGCAAGCGCATGATGTTCAGAGAGAGACTGGCAGGTTAGTTATTTAGCAAAACTCATAATAGTGAGTGTCATGTCATGCAGAGGCAAATTTCTGGGTGTAAGCATACCTTTTTTTTTGCATCTCTGCAAGTTTGTGAGTTTTACAGTGACTGTGTGTGTGTGTGTGTTTGTTTGTGTACATGAGTATAAGAAACTGACATTTCTCTTAAATGGCTGCAAGTACCCAACCACCCCATCACATGTAATTCTATGAACTAGGTACATTAGATCAGAGGTCTCAAACATGCGGCTCCCCAATCAATTTCATTTGGCTCGCCACTTAATATCAGCTTATGATGAGTTATGAGTCCTTCTACAACTTCCTAGTCTACAGTTTATGTAAAAAAAATATCTTCAAAAAAATACCTATCATTTATAATAAGACCTACTAAAGTTTGACTTTTTTACACCTGTTCCCCCCCCCTCCTGACCAGCTCAGTGACCCTCAGGTCATTTGAGTTTGAGACCCCTGCATTAGATGCTCCATGTGTTGTGAATAGCGCCCAGTGTGCAGACACTGCTACAATCACTGCTACAATTACATTTAATTAAAATTGATGTGGAGTACAATAACAAAAATTGAGCACCATTCATTTTCCAGTGAGACGCATTACTTTCAAATCCGTATGGAGTCGTCAGCATTCATGGGTGATTACTCGCAGCTTGTCGTGTGTTCTGTGGCTCTGAGTAGACTTTGTTATTTTTAAGTAAATAAAGATTGCGACGCTAAAATCTAATGATTTAGTTGCAGTATGTATGTATGGAATGTACCATCCAGCATTTCAGGGATTCAGGATACCTCAGCCTCTGCTGCATTGATTTTTACATTTCTTTTAATGTGTCGTTTGGTCACCCAGGTTAATGGAGAAACTCCAAATCACTTTAACACAATACAAAGAATCAGCAACAGTAAATGAGCATGTTGTAAAAAGAAACACTCTCAGCTATTAATTTGGCTTTTATCACCGCCATCTTAAAACATGTTACTGTGCATTTTCAGACTATACAACTGCTATTGCCACCTGGAGTAAAGGGCACAGCACTGACCTGCCTCTCTGGTAGATTTTTTCTTTCGTCATAATATAGTTTTTTAGATCATCTAATATTGATAGATATCAAATCAATATGTCTGTAAGGCTAGGCAATATGGCTTAGAAATAATATCTGGATATTTTTAGGTGGGGGTATAAAACTGAGGAGGAGAGTGACACTACACTGTAAATACAGTATACAATATTATATATCTACGGTATTACATGCTTAAAATACATTATTTTGTATTTCTTATCTTTCATTTCAGATAATAGCTAGTTTATTTCTTTGGCTTTTTAATGTTAAATGCAGGATATGTACGTATCTTAGAAACAGTTATATAACAAATATGATGATTACCAATGTAACAGCCTTTAAAACCAGGAAAAGTAATCACAGAAACATTCTCACAATATGATGACATCCAAAATCTAAGAGCAGATCTTATACGTAATATCGATATAGTAACCACAGATAAAAATGGCTCCTCTCCAGGTAAAAAGGCATTCTGGTGTCACAATGAAATAGCTCTGCCACATCTGTCTTTCTGCTTGCAGCACTTTATGTGCATTTATGTCTTAAATCCATTTGTAGGACTCTTATACAGCAGATGTATAAAATGAAACTGCTGTCGTTGTTTACAGAACGACTTCCAGAATGCTGAGGCCCTAGTTTGCAGTCACTGACATTGATGCATTATGGACACAAACGGCTCCTTTGTGGAGCAAAAGAAAATACACAACAAAAAAAACCAAGGCAGTATAAATGTGGCCACACATGCTGATGCTCAGACAATGAATAAAAGTTGAAAATTCAAATGAGAGATTCATAACAGATCATGTGCACACTGCTTCCCCTCGCTGGCACCATGTGTGCCAATGAAGTGCCAAAGAAAATCACCGTCACCTCTGCTGTTTGCCAATTCAATTTACCTCCCAGAAAATTTAATCCCCCAAGCTGTGCAGTCATGTGGGCTATCCAGTGGGAGGAAACACAATTACAAAAGCAAGGAGTGGCTGCCACAGACATAACACAACAGGAAAACTTCTTTACAGCAGTTTGGTTATAGAATTGGTGAAAAGATCTCTACATATTTAGCTGAGTTAGATGGTTTTGTACAGCTTATTGAACTCATTTTAATATCAAGGAGAAATCTAACAGAGCCTTTATTTGGCTGCAATCAACAACAAGGTCACCTTTGATACAGATGTGCTGCAGAAAGGAAAAAAAAAAACTTAACACTTCTATGGTTTTAAGCGTTATAAAAATAGTGACATTTAAATGATTTAAGAATAATGGGGATGGCGTACCAGCGGTCACAAAACAGCCAAGTGGGGGCAGAGATGTGAAGAGTGACTTCTAGTACCAAAATTCAACTCCACTCATAATGCGGATAAGAGCAAAGGCCTACTTAATGCTATGGTTCGCTGCTTGAGATTTTCTTGTCGACCATTTCACAAGGCTTCACGGTTCACCAAATCACAGCCTCCAGTGAATCACAACAGTGGGTTAACTCCGTCTGTCTTTTTTTTTCTCTCTCAGAATATCAGGCACTTCTAGCAGTCTAGCAATTTTACGCTGAGGGAAAGTCGGGTCTCCAAAACAGCCATACTTCAAAAGAATCCCAGGTGACATTGCTTTGTAAACTTGTTATGGATTTTTCAAAGTTCAATTTAAAGGAAAAACAGCGGCTTTCTCAATTCATTAAAGGCTTGACTCCTTATCTTTGGGAAGTAGATGCAAACTTAAAAAAGTCAAACTTCAAAGCTTTTGAATTGTTTTCATTCCAAATTGTAAAATGGCTTTCTTTTTTTTTAGTTTTGCCACGTTAAATGATTAAAACCCTCTGATAAGGTGCTGTAGTCAAAAAAGCTATAACAATTTCACACCTTAAATTAGTTTTCTCCAAAAAAAGTCAGTTTTATAAACTCAAGGATAATGCTTGATTTGCAGACACTGCAGACCTTTAAGTAGGAGCAATGTGCATCAAACAACAACAAGGTCTTCATACCAGCTTGTAATTCCAGAACCCGTACAAACAAAATGATTTTTTGAAAAAAATAACAGAGCTGTTCCAGGAATTCATACAATTATTGAAATCTTCCAAATAGGAAGGATTCCAACAGGATTTAGTCAGAGACGGTCATGCATACCAATATACTGACACACAAACACTCAATTTCTGTTTCTCAGTTTGGTGGATTATTTCCAAGGAAGTGTATTATTTAGGAGGCCCATGAGAAGACTTTAGTTCCTTTATTTTAAAGAGAATATTATGCCACAGGGTTCTCTCTGTTTACCTTAGGGGGTTCTGAATTTACCTGCACAACAAAACAGATGAGTGTACAACTACACACCAACCACTGGCAGATTAGTATACTTCCTCCTGTGTCTGACAGCTTTTGATCTAAAAACAAAAATGTTGCACTTGATCACAGTTCTTAACATATCTAATCAACTCATGTCACTTGGTAATTGGCCAGTTCATCAGATTGTTCAAACATCACTATCTGTGTTAAACATTTCAATATCTTTGAGCTACAGAGCTTATACTTCAGCAGTGCTTAAACTGTGCTATAATGTTGTGTTTCCATCACGTCATCGGTTTCTGACCACTGAGTTTAATGCCTTAATCTTAAAATGTGACACCCTTGTGAAAGCCAACTCTTGGCTATAAAGTTTAAACGTCACACCACATGTTTCCAGTCAGTCCTTTGCAATGCAAGTATTATTCTCTTGACCATGAACCTTCTTTCTCTCAGCACCTTTACATGCATCCTTTAAACATGACCCTCTCCTCCTCTTCAACCATCATGGCAGTGATGCCTTACAAACTCATTTTGAACACAGCTCTGTCTCCCTAATCCAATAGTCTCTTTGTTCTCTCTCTGACATTGATGGATGGACATCTTTACCTGTTTATCTCCTTTACATATATCTAAACTCGGCCGCTTAACGACACACATTCATACACACCGACTCTTCATTGCTTCGGGTTTCCATCTTCCTTAAACTCCTACTCCTATTCTTCCTTCCTTCCTTCTTTTCCACTCTTCAGCTCCTTGCACTAGGAGGTTTTATGTCTCTCCAAGCTTACGCCCGTCCCTCCTCCATCTTGTGCAATCTACTCCCATTTTCTTCAGTTTCCCTCTCCTACTCAGTGGATTTCATGCCGTTAAGTCTGTCTTTGCATCCCTCATTTATTGTTTGTTTCAATAGCCAAAACTGTTATCCCACTTCTGGTGCTGTCTATATCTGCTGGATGACTGAAAAGGACAGAATCTGACGGGAATGACGGAGAAGGGATAGAATGAAAAGGATGAGTAGGCTTACAGTACACACGACTGCTGCACCAAGAGGCTATGTGGGCGTTCTTTTGTTCCTTGCCTTGAGAGAATGTGTGTGTGTGTGTGTGTGTGTTGGCCTCCCTATAATTATGTTTGTGTGGGAAGGCTGTTTTGGTATGCTAGTAGTTGTTTCTGTGTGCAAATGCTCACCTAATATTAAGGGACTAGATTACGAGTAAGAGTGCATGCTGGAAAGCCTTAGTACAGTTGAAAGAAATCCTGGGAGAGAGTGTGCGTGTATGGCTTGCCTCCATGTTTGATCCTGCATTTGTGCCAGCTAAGCTCCTGAGTATTTTCAGATCAAACAATGCTGCAAAGCTCAGGTTCAAGTCAGCAGTTCTGTATGTGCTGGTGCTTCATTGACACAATCGGTCCATTCAATTTATATCTTCAACCTTTTCCTATCAGATATTTTAACTCAATGTCGCTGTCAGTGACTTTGATTGAAGCCTTGTGGTGCACCGATTCACACTCCAATCAGATGTGCGGATTACTCAGCCTGTGATAAGTGGCTTTTCAGAACTAATACAAATCCCCTTGTTTATAAACACTGCAACACTCCCTAAGTCTATTCAAGTCAATTAAAGGCTAATGGATTTTGCACATGCCCGTGTAGATGCATACAAAAAAAAAAACTTACATACACATGCACAGAATTTGCAAAAAGTAACTATGTGAGTTATGTAAAAGTCAATCAATATATAGCACTTAACAATACCTGTAATGTAATCAAAGTGCTGGAAAGTAATAGAAACACAAAATATAAATATATTAAATATTGAAAATGTTCAATTAAGAACATTGGCCATGGCAAAGGAACGGCCACCCCGCTATTTGACGCCCAGTAGCCATTGACCAAAACAGGCAGATGTCAGCATTTCAAAGTAAAGAGGAACTTAAGCCATAAGTAAAATACTGTGGGCCTTCCACGTGGAATAACGATGAAAGACAGACACATTAACATTTTAAGTTATGCCTCAAGCGTCTTTTAATTGGAAGGGTTCAGGTCAGGTATAAACAAACAACCCAGAAACACTTTTAAATGCATTATTCTACAGCTATTTACTGCTTCATTTTAGATGAGGTGAGTGTCAGAAAAAGAAGCTGCACACTGTCTTAGCCACATAAACAGAAACATTTGAATTAAGATGAGTTTAGGTTTAGTCTGGCTCTGATCCTTACTCCAACACACCGTTTCTTGCACTCTGGAGAGTTGATGGTGCATGTAGGATAGTGGAAGTGGAAGGAAAAACTTCCCAAAATGGATGCAACAAAAAAGAAAAAAGCTCTTTAAGTTTCACCTCCTTTTTCTGATCGCCTTCTGTTCTAGTTTCAAGAATATGTTTGTGTGTGTATGAGGACAAATGCAAGTCCTCATGAGATTAGGTTTAGGTTATGGTTAGGATTAGTTGTTGTTGTTGTTGTTACCTCTTTAGAACATTTTCTAGCATAAACACTGACCATGTCAGTAGCATTAGTCCTCCATGGATAAATGAGGCAGAACCTCTTTTCTGTGGAACTGGTTAAGTTTAGCGCTAATATTTGAATTGTAGTTAAGGTAAGGGAAAGTCTTTGGAATGAATGGAAATGAAAACAAGAATTGCTGCGCAAACATGTTTTTATGTTGTGTGTGTGTGTGTGTGTTCTTGTCTATGTTTCCTTCCTGCAAATTCAGCAGCAAACACGTAAGGGATTTTTAAGTATGGAAAAATGAGCTAATAATTCACACAGAGGGACACACATGCACACACTTGACAATAATGAAAACCGCAAGCATGTACAAATTATTCACTTATTATTATATACCACTGTGCACTGCATGACCCTCTGCATTGTAGACACTAGGTGATGAAAGTGACCGCATACACACACACACATTCAGATACTGACATACACTGACCCCGTATGCTACAGTACAGTGTGTAAGATAAAACGTTATTGATCTGCAGCAATGAAATTCTACATTGCAGCAACAAAAGAAACAGCCTAAAGAGGCAGGTGAAGATAAGAAACAACTATGTGGGGTAAAACCTGAAGATTAAATAAAAATACCTTTACAGGCAGTGTCTGGGCATTGCTGCAATTCTATATATAAATATATACTGATTTACAGAAAAGGCTACTAAACTAAAAAGTATATCATATTATATACTGTTGCGGTAGAAACTAGTGGCTAAAGTTAATAATCAAGTTATTATGTGATTTTATATGTGTGTGGCATGTGCAAAACTATTTCATCGAAATTACTGCCAATTACTTACAATTCCATTAAGAGTGAATGTGCACACTCCAAACCATGGTTTACCCAATCAACGTTCTTATATGATTACCATCTTTACATCGGAGAGACAGAATACAACATGCAGGTGGATACAGTGGAGGCTGAGAGGTGTGCAAGTGGATGCATGTTAACGACTTGGCCGGGTGTTATCCCGGCCAAGTCAGATCGATCAGCAAGTGGACAGACTGGTTTCACCCAACTTGACTGTGTGTGTGTGTGTGTGTCAGAGAGCTTCCAAACTGCACTGTTCCAGTTGCAAATGAGATCTGCTCCCTAATAGAGAAAGAGCAAGAGATTAGGGGGAGAGGGAGATGTAGAGGTGGAAGTGGTAAGGCTTCGGGGACTTAGAGAATGATATTAGAAGTGAAGAAGAAGTAGGAGCGTAAAATGAAGCCATGGGAAAACCAAGAGTTGAAACAGATGGGGGAGGAAGGCTGAGTGAAAATGTAAGAAAAAGAGAGAGGAAAGGCAGCGAATAGCAAAGGATAAGTATTTGAGTGTGTGTGTGCATGCATGGTTTGTGACTAAAAGTAGGAGCAGTAAAGGCAAGGAGATACAGAGGGCACTAGATCCAGCAAGCCATAGAGAGACAAGACATAACGACAGAGGCAGAGGAGGCGGAGGAGGGGAAGAAAGGAGAGAAGGTGGTGAGGTAAAGCTGTGACTGATAACATTGTCTTACTCAGGTTGCCTCAAGGGCAGACATGACAGACAGAAAAAAAAATAAAGGAAAAAAGGGGGAATGAGATATAAAGAAAGGAAAAGCGGAAATTTACCGAGCTGCCAGAGGGGTAAAGGTTTATAAGATAGAAGGTGAGCGAGGATGGAAAGACGGGGAAAGAGGAAGGCTGAACACAAAACGCAGGATCACTGCAGTGAGGCACAGATGCGAGAGAATAGATGGCAAGGAAGCAAAGAACAATCCTTCATAGTAGAGACGGCGGAAGAAGAGTACAGCAATAAGAGCAGCACTGTGGGGGGAGGGAGAAGGTGTGAGGTACATGAGTGACACAAGGAGCAGGATGTGAACATCATGACAAAGAGAAAAGAGGAAAGAGAAGGTAAAAAAGAAGAAGAAACATCTGAGGTGGACTCTGGGAGTAAGTTATCCAGAGAGGAGTAGGAAAGACGACATCAAACATTAAAAGCGAGCGGTGAAACAAATATAAAGGTCAAATGAAGGAGTTGTGTGCAACAGGTGTGCATGCTTCAGCTAGAGAACGCTGTGTGAACATCAGCCAGTATTAGCAATGTTAAACAGGTAGAGCCAGGACTCATCCGCGCCCTGAGGACAACAGCCAATGTGACAACTTGAGGGGAACCAAACCAAAAAAAACACCTTTTTCATGGCATTACAGTTTTGCATTTTCACATTTTTAGTATGCATGCCTCCACAGGAACTCGACAACTGTCACTGCAGGTATTCATGACTCTAGACACAGATGACAAGCAAACTATTTACACTTACAGTTCGTCAGTAACAGGACCAGGTCACCCTTGGTCGAGCATCCCTCTGTGAGTGAAAGCAGCATTCTATCACTGTCCTTAACCCTCTTCGGTTTGTGTGCTGCCGCTACCATCAAATAATATTGGATTTGATGATTATTTGATGGTTGAAATCCTACATTGTGTCGCTTCAAGAAAGTAATGTTGCAAGTCACTAGAGCCTAAAGTTTGTTTTAGACATTTCTAATATGAGAGGGATACTGCATATTTTCATTCTTCTCTGTTCTCATAATGTGAACACATGAATTCCAAAAGAAAGGATTGTCCTTTCAACCACTTTAGGTGTAGCTGTTCAGTGTAGACTGAAGGGTTCAAAGACGGGGCACTAAGCTAAGATGGAGCTTACATTGTTGAAGTAGACCAAAAAAGTGGAGTGAAGAGGAGAATTAAAATGGGCTCTGGAAGCCCATGTGCTTTAATATAAACACTGCCTCAATGGTAAACCTTGGCTTGAGTTTCAAACAGAGCACGTAAATCTAGCACTTATGCTAAAGAATACTAAGCCACTAACCAGTGCCAATCTTCAAAGACAGCATGATTCAAGTTTATGTCTGGTTGTTTCTCAGAGTTTTAGCTTGCATACATTATATATCACTTCCTAATCACCATACTTATGCATCTATTTCACTTCACAAGTCTTCCCGACTGCTCCACATAAAAATACACCTGTCTTTCTCCAATGATAAAGTTTCTCATCCATCTCTTCTCTCCAGTTACCGCTGTTGTGACTGTTATCAACCCTCCTTGTCACTAAGTATCTAGGTTACAGTTGCTATGGCAACTATTATTCATGCCAATCAGTGGCAGTGACTCATCTCCATATCTGATCATCACCGTGGCTGTATTTAGGAATGTATGTGTCACAAAGCCTGTGTTTGCCGGGAGATTTTATTCATGCCTGAGATTACAATGGGACACTTGTGCTGCACACAACTAAGCCTACTCAGACCTACATTGCTTGATGCTAGTCTTGCCGTTGAATTGAGGCTGACGGGCTGGTGACCCAATTTGATTTCCTGACACATACAGTCTTAAGAGAGAGTCCTATGATATAACAGTCGTCTAATCTGCTCTTACAGGTTTCTAGATAACTGTTACTATGGGGACTGGCTGTTTTCACTCTTCTGGGATGTTGTTGCTAGGTGATGAGTTGTGGTGGTGAAGAGGCTGGGCCCTTGTGCTTGCAAGTGTATGTGTTATAGAGGAGCAGCAAGAAGAGAGCATGTGCTGCAAGGTCATCAAACATTGTTTCACTACGTATTTTTTATACTATGAAGCACTAAGTGGGCATTAGTGCAGAGCCGTACTCATTTCAGAGGAAAATGACTCCATACATTGAACAGTGCAGACTATTCCCACGTCGTCTAGTCAGAGTGAGTGGAAGACGGCAAATCAGACACAAAAATACACCAGACATCACTTACATCACAATGTCTGACCAAAGAACATGGCCAAAAACCCACTTTGCTATTTCATAATTTCTTCTTTTTCTCTCTCTTTCTCCAGGTCTGTGGAAAGTCAGGCGTTCTACCATGCCTGTCCCCCCACCCCTCAACCCCTGCAGACAAAAACACCTGCCCCACTCGCACAGCTACCGTGAACAAAGGGCAGAAGAGTCCACCATTTCCTCACTTTTCCCTCCATTCACCCTCTCTTTTCTCCCCCCTCTCCTCATCTCATCTTTGCCCTCTTCATCCCATCTAGTCCACTGCGCCTGCCCCAGGGCTACGAAAAGAACCCTCCTAGGCTCTGTCCCTTTCCCAGCTTTTCACTGGCTAACTCTAGTCACATGCTGCCTGCTGCCATCTCTAATTGGAGCAGGGGAGACGTGGGGCGTGGTCTCAGCCTGTCCCTTTCACTGCGTGTGTCGAAACCTTTCGGAGTCGCTGAGCACACTCTGTGCCGACAAGGGCCTCCTGTTTGTCCCCCCACACATTGACCGGCGCACTGTTGAGCTGCGACTGGCTGACAACTTTATCACAGAAGTAGGTGGGAATGACTTTGTCAACATGACAGGCTTGGTTGATTTGACTCTGTCAAGGAACACGATCCACTCGATTCGACCGATGACCTTTGCTGACTTGGAAAGTTTACGCTCCCTGCACTTAGATGGTGAGCTTCAGTATTTACATTCTTAGATAACTACAGTCCAAAATTGTAAAATGTCAAGCCAAACTAATATACAACGTTTTGGGCATCTAGGTAATCGCTTGACAAGCGTAGGACCCAGGGACCTCACAGGATTGGTTAATCTGCAACATTTGATCATCAACAACAACCAGCTGATTAAAGTCTCTGTCCAGGCTTTTGATGATTTCCTGCTTACACTGGAAGACCTTGACATGTCCTACAATAACCTCAGGAGGTAAGCTGTTGCCTCTGTTGTGATCAGCCACACCTTCATGAATCATGCTCTCATCTTAATCTGCTCTGCTTTATTAAATAGAAACTCATTTGAATACTCGTGGGTCCTCAGCTCACTGAGTAGTATTCCACTCATCGCTAACTGTGGCAATAGTGTGACTTAATAAGTCAGAACAAAGATACTCTCTATCAATGCTCTATTATCTTCATAGTGTCCCACTGCGTTGATGAATTTAGCTTTTAGCTGTCAGTTTTGATTAAGGTGTTTCATTTGTCTCTTCAATGGGAGCTATCTGGCTTGTCTGTAGTCTCCACCTGGCTATAAGAATGGTCCTAAGAGTTATAAATATGCATACATTTGAAACTGATGTCTCCCTTTGTTATGTGTCAGTTAACTCGTTAAAACGATCCTGCGTCACAAATCTTCTACTGTGTCATGATTAAGAAACCGATCAGGAACTCTTAAGAGACATAGTTGGGGCTCATTTGAGAGGCTAGCATTCATTCATTCATTGTTTACCACTAAATCCTCCACATGACAGTTTTGAGACCGCTAGAGCCAAACCCAGCTCACATAGGGCAAAAGACAGGGTAGACCCTGGACAGGTCGCAGTCCAACACAGGTCCAACACAGTGACACACACAACCATTCACTCTTACACCTACTTGGTGTGTTCAATTAATCTCTGTGGAGAAAACCTGGGTATTAAACAGATTACAACAATCTCTTATTTTCACCTCACATCACCTTTGAAATCAACATCATAATGTGTGGTAGTGAAAGTGAAAATTTGTCCAACAAATTCATTTCAAGAAGAAAAAAAAAACAGTATAGTGGACCAAATAAATACAGAACACAATAAATATTTGAAAGGTGTTGGTATTGTCAAAAAACTATTTTCTGAAGTTCTGAAGTTAATGTCTCCAAAGAAAAACCATTTGACTATGTGCTTAGAACACATCGACTTTGACCTAAGTGTGGCACACTTAGAGTACATTACAGTGTGGAAATAAACACAAAGGCAACTAAATGTCAGAGCAATAAATTTGTGTTCACTGCTGCCATTACCTTCAAGATTTATTCTCCAATTTCTCTTCTCCTAAAGAAGGTCATTCCCAAAGTTAGTTAAATCCATGAATCTCACACTGAAGTCATTTTTCTTTTCTTCGTTTTTCCGTTGCTACAGGGTACCATGGGAGTCCATCCAGAACATGGCCAGTCTACATACTCTGAACTTGGATCATAACCTGATAGACCACATAGCAGAAGGAGCCTTTGGAGAGCTGTATAAGCTTGCAAGACTGGATATGACCTCCAACAGGCTGCGGACTCTGCCTCCTGATTCCCTGTTTGCAAGGTAGCTCTTCAGTGTCTTCTATTCTGTATCTTTTTCTTTTAATTTTTTTGTAAGTGGCTAAGTAGAAATGTTCTTTGACAGATGACACTGTCACAGAGCCACACAAGTGGTTTATAACGGGAATGCTCTGGCACAGAATAGCACTGGTATACGGAGACTGTTCCATTTTTAGTCAATCCATTCACTATTTATTTGCTGTTAAATTATCCATGTGTACAGTATACTATGTATGCATCAATAAAGCTTAAGAGGCTTTTGTTCTCATCTGCTCACTGACTGGAAAATAAGAGACAACAGGTGGAGAAAGACATACAGTATTATATTGTTATTGTATTGCAAACAAATGCCGCAACACTGGTGTTCTAACTTTGGCAAGTGGGCATATGATCTACCCATGACAACGAAGCATTCACAGGGCCAACAAGCTTCAGTTTTATCTCTGATATTCAGTGAAGACCTTCCAAACTGTTTTGTTTGTTCTTGTTGTTTGTTTCTTTGTATAGTTAGAGCACTTCCAGTTCAGGATTTCTGCGATCTATGTTCAGTTGTGTTTGAGTTCAGTCAGTGGGACTACACAGTCAGAGCTCTGGTCAGGCTATTGATGGAGCTTTGTTTTATGTACATGAAAAGCGCTTAAACACTCAGACTCTAAGCCCAACAGAATCAATTAGCACTTGTAGCTGCAGAAGCTTTTGTTGCTCAGCTAAAGGCACACAGTACTGCATTTTACACATGTGAGGTTTTGCTAGAAAAGATATTTCATAAAAAGGTTTAACTGGCACTGCATGACAAAGCTTGCACAGCTGCAATCAACACAACCTGTTTGTCTGTTGACCAGAGTTCTCACTCAGTTACCTACAACAACACATTCAAACCCTGACCTCAAAACATTCAACTTTAAAGACAACCATGATTGCTTTTAAGTACGCCATTCATGACTGTAGATTACTAGTGCTTTCAATCTTGTTGTTTTATTACAGTTTCAGCTGAATATGCTGCAGAGCTCTTTACAGAAGATCACTTTGTTCTCTCACTCTGGTTAGATGCCCCTATAGAAGATTGCTATTTTATTGCACCCTATGCCAAATCACTGATCATTATAAAAAACTTGAATGACTATATCCAGCAAATGTATACTGCTGTGCAAAAGTCAAAAGTGGAAAAAATGCAGAAAATATGTGACCTGCCACGAGAAAACCAGCAACAAGTTGGCCCAGCACAAGTCGAGTAAGAAAAATCTGAGATGATATTTTTTTACAGAATATGCAAGTGGAAGTTTTGAAGAAGCCACTTAATGCTTCAAATCATAGTATTGTGGGTCTTAAAGCCATAAACTGTATTTGAATTAGGGCTGTTTGATCGCTGTAAACCGATTCCAAATTGCTTTTGTTGTTTTTTCGGATATGTTACTGCTACTGCTACTTCGAGAAGCTGTGTGAGTTCTCATTATAGAATGAAGATGGACAAGGAAAAACACATTGCAGAAGAACTAAATTGTGGCTGTTACAGTGCAAATCTTTGGAAGTACTTCTTAAAGAAGACAGATGCTTCTGGTTATGCCAACGGCGATCTCACTTCTGCTATGCTACAGAAGAAGAAGCCGCAACATGTAGCCGCAAACTTTTACCTTTGTGGCTTTTACCATGTTTACCATATGTTTACCATGTTTACCATAATATGGTAAACATGGTAAAAGACAAACAATAGCATGACCCTGACATGCAGTGAAACACTGATTAATGGTAAAACCTATTTCTCCTACTATGTTAACAAATATCTGCTGTATTATGTATTATTATGTATTATCTATTATGCCACGTTAATTTAAGAAATGCTTGAGCATTACATACATGTTGTATGAGTTAAACTCATTGACATTTTGCTGTTTGCTGCACTGCCATCTTTATTGACATTTGGAACTCAACCAATTGTTTTTTTTTAATTGTTGCTCTCTTTAGGTCCCAGACTGGTGCAATAAGTCCTACCCCCTACAATGCTGTGATAAGTCTAAATTTTGGGGGGAACCCACTGCACTGCAACTGTGAGTTGTTATGGCTACGGCGACTTATCCGTGGAGACGACATGGAGACATGTGCCACACCTGCTCACCTTGCAGGAAGGTAACAATGGATTATTTGTTTTGATGTTTAATGAATTTGATAAGTCATAACAGTTTGATCGATTGGGTAATGATTATGAACTATCCAACAAGTCTTCCAATAAAACCTTACTAGGAATATCATGTATCCTCCTTCAATCTCTGTCTCTCAGGTATTTCTGGTCAATTCCAGAGGAGGAATTTACATGTGAACCACCTCTCATCACCCGTCACACCCACAAGCTGTGGGTCTTGGAAGGACAGCGGGCCACGCTAAAGTGCCGTGCCATTGGGGATCCTGAGCCTGTTATACACTGGGTTTCACCAGATGACCGCATCATTGCAAACTCATCCCGGACCAGCTCCTTCAGTAATGGCACCTTGGATATCTTAGTAACTGTTGCCCGCGATGATGGAGCATACACGTGTATCTCAATAAATGCAGCAGGTGAAGCCACTGCTACTGTGGACCTTAAAATAATCCCCCTGCCTCACCGGGGAGGAGCGGGTGGAAACGCGGGGAATAACAACGTAAATACCATGAACCACAGAAATGTGACCAATGGGATTTTACGCACTGATCCTGGCTCCTCAGATATCAGCACAGGGAAAAACGGAGGGATTAACAATGGTGCTGGACGTGGAGGAGAGGCGGAACATGGAAGGCAAGGTGGAGGGGATGATGAAGAGGGTGACGCTGGCAGGGCCTCTGATGGAGAGCGAACTGATGGTAGAAGCATGGAGGATGAGGAAGAGGAGGACGAGGGGGAAGGGAAGATGGTTGGAGTACAAGGGGTTACGTCAACCTCAGCTCAGGTCCGATGGGATTTGGGACGTTTGTCTGCAACTTACGTTGTCTGGATGTATCAGATACAGTACAACTGCACTGCAGATGACACCCTCATCTACAGGTCAGTCAAACTCTATTTTCTACACATTAGTCGCCATCTAAATGTTGACAGCCATTCTGCATCAGAAATGTTGTCTTTACTATTGCAACAGCAACAGCTGTCAGTTTCAACCGCCATGTTTTCATGCAATAACAGTAGTGTGAATTACATTTACACAGACAAGTGGATTTCTCAAGGGATATATGAATATGGAGATCGAGGCACAAAGCCAGTCAATAATATATCCCATTCGGTGGATAGTCACGACATATGGAAAAGAAGTAGAATGTGAGGAACAAGTGGGCAGACCTTGAGGTATTGAATACCTGCCTCTGAATGCAAAGCATAATCCACAGCCACATGCAGTCGTACCGTAAAACGTAGAACATGCTAGTATTAATGGGCTGTTTGCTGAGGCAAAACAACTACTTGACGTGTCACTTTTAATTCAACAAAACAATAAAAACATGGCGAGCCATGTCATTTTGTATTTAAACTGAGTCCCGCTCACACGTCAGCATTGATGTTCATTCACCTCAGAGGCAGAAAAGGCTATCAAACATTCATAAAGCCCTGATTTGAGGTTAAGACCTGCAACATCCATCTTGTTATCACAAATTATGTATGAGACCTTGTATATTTAGGCGATATTTTTGTAAAAACACAAGGTGAGAAAGTGAACTGCATTCCTAAGAAAGCAAAGCTGCCAATCCTTGCTCAAAGTTTCTCTGCGTCAGTATGTATGATTCAATACAGCCCATTCAGAAACAAATGATATTCCGATATATACCTTCTGATCGTCATTCAGATCTGTGTTCATATAAACAGTCGATCATATCAGGACTTCCTGGTGGGGTGACGTCATTTCTGTTTTTCCGTGTTTACCGGCATTTTGGGTAAAGCGAAAGAAAACAAAAAAAAGAAGGTCTACTTGCAGTGTAAATCCAAATAAATTAGAACAAAAAAACTAAAAGTTCCCTTTTTACATAAAAATAATCACAAATGTCATGCTATGCCAGCACTGTGATTCTGGGATATCCTTCAAATGTAACTGCTTAAATATCAACAGGAACACCCCCGCACAAATGGGAAGTCTATTATATGAAGAAATAATAGTCTTTTCTTGCAAAATATTGCTATACGTCTTGGATTTCAGCTGCTTAACAATGCCACTGCACTGCACATGAATTGTGCCTGTGTGCATTTACTGCCTCTGTATTTACAATCACAGAATGACTAAATGTGTGTTTGCTTGTTGTGAAACAGTGAGAGTGAAATAGAATTCGACAAGGAGAGGATAAAGTTGGCAACATGGAGCTTTTTATGTTTTTGTTTGTTCTGTGTTTTATTAGACTTCATTATGCATTGATGCAGGGGTTGAGTGTGGCCTTGCTAAGATATAAAGCTGTAAATAGCGCTGAGAAGAAGTTATAGGAGAGTTCAAGAAGTGGAAGAGAGAGAGAGAGTGTGAGGGGGAAAGAGGGAGATAGGAGATGGGTACCCAAATCACCATGGGAGAAATTAAGAAAGAAAGAACGAAGAAGAACGGATAATAGGAGAGAGACTGACAGACACTGTGGAGGAGAGGGAGGATTGGACCAAAATACTCCTCAAGGAAAAAGCAATGAAACAAGAGTGGGGAGGGTGAGGCTAGGTTTTCAAATCCATCACTGGAATATAGTGGGAGGGAGAAAAATGAAAGTGTGTGTACACAGTAGATGTACACCTGGGTATGAAAGTGGAGAGTGGTAGTTAGAAGGACTGACATAATGATAGAGGAAAGGATGGCCCTTGGAAGTAAATAGAACTGAATTAGGCCACGAGGGAGAAGGATGATGAGAAAATATAGACAAGGAAGCATGTAGTGAAAGTCCTGCAACGAAAACTACACAAGACAGCATGGAAGGGTGATAGAAATGCCAGAAAAGGCATGTACTATCACAAAAATCTATGAATTGTTGCGGTCATTGCCACAGAATGAGCCCTTTATATTCAAAATCCGGAGCGGATCTTGGACTACCATGTTTTTAATGGACAAACTAAACCTTTTGAGTTTTAATAATACTTAAAGGCTGCCATTGCTTATCCTACATGCTTGGAAGAAAAGAATGAGATGAGATATAACTTCACCAATAAGTGTTGCTAAGTCCTACACACTGTACCTTTAAGATTTGGTACAGTTCCATGACACATTTGTGGCAAATACACATGAAAAACAAATTTGATTGGAAGTGAATATGTTCCTTTGCTAATCAGTCTAATGACATCTTGTATGAAAAATAATCTTATAGAGGTTTAAGATGCTTTATATTTGAGGCATTAAATCAAGAATGCTTAGCTTCAGAATTAAACCAACTCAACAAAACAGCAAAATGGACAAAGACAGTATTTTCTGCAGGGTTAATGAATGGGAATACATTGTTGTGTACAGTTGCACTGGCGGAATCTCTCTCTTAAAAACAAGGAGGGTACACAGTTAAAATACTGTACCCTTCTCTAAGGAAACAAACTTTGAGATGAAGAAACAGTCGGATCAGCACAGCTGAAGGCTCAGCTGTGCAGCCTGAGACAAGAAAATGCTGCTAGACACAAAGAGACTCACACAGAAAAAAAGCAGAGGCAACCGGTGTCACAGGAGAGATGCTGAAATCCAGCTAGAAGGGCAGAGACCATCTAAACGTTGGATTTAAATCTAAACAAATCACAGAAGCATTAAAAGAGAGGGTGCGGATAACTGGCTCAAAGGAAAGATATAGCAGTGCTGTGGCTATCTTGGAGGTGAAATTGAGATATAGTCTCTCAATGAAGTGGAGGAGAGGAAAAAAGTTCAAAGAGGAGAAATGTGAGGGCTCTTGGGGAGGAAGCAGGGAAATCAGTCTCAGAGGACAGATAAAGAGGAAATGGAGGCGGGCAGCATTTGAAAGGAGGCATGGTTAGGGATTTCCAGTACAGATTCCTATCATGTTATCAATGTGCCAGTGTAAAGCACAATATCACACCAGCTAGTAAGTCTGCGAAGAGGCAGCGTCGGCCAAAGGGAGACTAGCTTTAGAATTCAAAAGGAGAGAATGAAAGAAGGGAGATTTTGTGCTCTCTATCCGAGATTTGTATTCTTCTTTTGGGCTTGTTGTTGCTCCTGCTGTATGTGTGTTAGGCTGGCGGAGAAAACTGACCCAACTGTAGTGAGCTGAGGGGCCATGTAACTCGCCAACAACTATCACAACATGGTGAGATGGTGTTATATACTATTTAAGTAGCTAAAAAAAAAAGCAGAGCACATTGTGCGGTAGCTAGATTTAATTATCTCTAAATGTCAGTCACACCACACTTCTGTGTTAGCATGGCTTGTCTAATTCTGATGGCATCTGTGACAGTGCCAGATGGGATGTCTTCCACGTGGCATCCGCTGGGTACTGCTCGCTGTGACACCATTACCATCCTTCCTCAAGCTTTGCTTTTGCGTTACGATCTTGATTTTATTAGAAAAAATGTTGTGGATTATTTAATATTACATGGTGTTGAGATACTCTGAAAAGCCTGGACATTCAAAAACAAAGGATTTCCCAAAGCTGTGAAGATATTAGTACTACCGTATATGCCTGTTTTTCCATGGGTATAGGCTACCTGAAGGACAGAGGGAAAAGGAGAAAGAATGTCCCTCCATATTAATGAGGCAGCATTTGTAAAGCGACCTCTGTGGTACCATCTGTTAGAAAAATGGTCTTGCCGTACCAGCAGGACTTTTAGCTTCACAAAACAGTTTCTCCTCTACAAGACCAACCACACAGTCTAGAACGGAATAGATGTCTTTTAACCACCAACCAAAGGGCACCAGCTTTAGAAACCATTCATCTAAGTTAAGTTGCTCATTTTTTGGTTGAGGCATTGTGCCAAGCATACATCACCACCCCCAAATAGAAAATGGCATCACATGCAGCAATAGGGGACATTTGTATGGCACTTGTGCATGTTTCTTCCTCAAAGCGTGTAGGCAGGAGTGTAAGAGCTCTGACAAATCTCACAATTTTCGATCCAGTCACAACAGGACCAACCTTCATGCTGGGCAATCACAGTGTCAAGTTTGGCACAGGATTTAATGGGCCCAGAAACAATCACGGGGACAAAGGACAGCAGAACGTTTGGCGAGAGTATCACCCAGCGAGTCTAACGAATAATGAGAATAATAAAAGCAGAGTCTCAGTAAAGAGACGTATTGTTAAAAGAGGAAAGATTGAGACTTTGACAGCCACAGGAAGGAGGCATGCGGAGAAGGAGACAAGATGAGAGCACGGGGAATGAATCAGAGAAATGAAAGGATCAGACTAGGACCTAAAATTAAAAATTAAAGTGTCCAAAAAAACTCAAGCACACACAGGGAGAACATGCAAACTCCACACATAAAGACCCAAAGTGGGATCTGTCAAGCATTGTAAATATGACACTGGTGGGGAAATTAAATCAGCGTCCTTATCTTGCTTGGTGTGAGCCCGGTAACTATTAAAATAAATCGCATAACAAAGACGATAAGTTAAGTGCTGAGACAGGAATAGAGAAGGGTGTAAAGAACAGATGTAACAGTGGGTCAGGGATGAAGCGCGCAGAGACAAAGATGAAGAAAAGACAGAGCTAAGACTTTCATGACGGGTAAAAGAAAAGACAGTAGGGGAGGTAGAAGCAGAAGGGACAAGAGGTTCACAGTTGCACCCCAGGGGAAAAGGTAATTAAGTGTTTAACTACCGTGTCAATGCATGTGTCAACTCACATCAGAGGGAGGGGAAGGAAAGACAAGGCAACCGGTCGACACTCAATACATATGTCAACTTATATTATACCGTGAGGTCAGACGAAGGAAATAAGTGTAAGGTAGAAAGGGACAGCCGGTACGCTTCCTGCTACCTTGTATTGTGCAGAGTAAATTGAAAAGAAAAGCAGGGGGAAATGATGAAGAGAAACAAACGCTGTCGGAGGGAGAAGGAGGTCACCAAAAAAAAAGGGATGGAAATGAGATGGAAAAACAACAGCTGTGAATGGAGGGAAAAGGGGAGACTCAAGAAACAGGAGGGAAAACAGAAGAAGAGATCAGATTAAATTGAGGGAGACAGCCAACAAGACAGTAAGGAGTGCAGTGAATCAAGACCAAAAATGGAGGACAGGGTAAACGAACAAAAGACATGACATGGGGAAAGAAAACAAGGGCAGTATAGATGTCAGCCAGAAGAAGAGTTAATTGCTTTGCTGTTGTTCCTTGTCTTTCTCCCTCTCTCTCTTCACTCTCCCACACTCTGTGTCCTAACTTGTCGGGTGTCAGACCACCAGACTTGGTCACAGACAGAGGGAGAGAGAGAGAGAGAATAACAGAGGAAGAAATGAGGCAGCAAGAGAAGAAGAGGAAAAGAAAGATGTGGAAAGGAGGAAATAATTTAAATACTCCATATTTTCTCCTGAGTGCTAATAATGACTTTGTTTCTGTGTCACCAGCTTGAACAAAGCACTCTCTTGTGGTTTTTCTCCTTGCATCTCACTATGTGTCCTTTTGCAGGGGTTTAACCATAATTAGAGACAAGGAGACAGACACACGCTTTTAGCATGTTAGTCGACTGAGCTCAGTGCCAGGATCTGTAATCACAACAAGACCTAATCAATAAATTCATTTTATTCCAGAACAGTAGTCTGATTTATATGTGATGCACTTTATATTCATGAGCACATACTGCCACTGGAAAAATAAGGTTAAGTTGAATATGATGTCACGTGTCCAGGATGGGTAGGCACACCATTGAGAAGCATACTTACATGTCCATATGACAATAGGCATATAAATATGGTTAAAAATGCATAATGCAGTGAGAAGCAAAGCATCAGCATATGAAACATGCATGTGTTCGTGAATGTGTCCAGATCTGCCATGTACTGTATATTTCAGTGAATATGCTGTCGGTCCTCGCAAAAACAACTACAGAGGTGATTCACGATCTCATAAGAGATGGAGAAATGGCTGAGCGTCTATAGTGCGAAGGGGACTGGAAGAGAGGGAGGATGAAAACTATAAAATGAGGGCAGATGAGAGGAGGGGGCTAGAGGGGGGAGGAGAGGCATAACAAGAAGGCAAGGTGAGAGAAGAGAAGAGAAGAGAAGAGAAGAGAAGAGAAGAGAAGAGAAACGCAGTGACCTTGGATGCTGAATAATGGTACGCAGTTATAGCTGTGGTTAATAAAGACATAGGACAATCACTGTGAAAAGGGGGAAAGGCTGGGAGGTCAGGTAGAGCTGCAGTCAGAGAGATTAGCAGCAAGCAGAGCAGAAAGCCGAAACGTAGTAAAAAGAAACAGAGAAGGAGAAGAGATGAGCAGGGAGAACTGAAACGAGTCAGGCGATAAAAGGTGGCAAAGGAAGCAGTTAAAAATGGGACAAAACAACTGTGGATTAAAGTAAAGGAAGAGAATGGAGATTACACAGAGGAGGAAAATGCAGGGCATACCGAGAGAGAGATGAAGGAATGACTAATCAGCAGAAAGATTGAAATCTGTGGCTTGATGGAGGCTTGACTGATGGAGAGAGGATTTAAAAAAAAAAAGCTGAAAGAATAAAAAAAAAAAGGGGAGAACAGAGGATAAAGTGTATATGTGTGAGTGTTCAGACTGGTCTCACAGTGCCAGAGACCAATTTATAATTTATTCATAATGCAGCCATATATAAGAAAGAAAATTAGCAAAATGTTGTTTATAAAAAGCAGTAAAATGTCTTTTCCAGCACTGAATCCAATAAAGCAAGAGTGTATTGGCACTATTAATCAAACTGAGACACACAAACGACGAAAAGAGAAGTGAAAAAGCATCATGCTTTAATATGACAATACCATTTTAAATATTAGCTTTGTTTCAGAGAAACAAGGTTTAGGCTTAGCATGACTCTCTACAGTGATGGTCAAGACTATGTCTCTTACAGGACCTATATCAATGAATTTCACGCAGACACAAAGACTCTTGACAAAATGGGATTTTTTTTTTAATTTGACCAAGACTTTTATTCAGAAACAGAGTCTCCTTCTTGCAAATTTCATCTGATCAATATGATTAGAGCATTCATGTCTTCACTGAGAACATTCTGAGAATGTCTCACTCTTTGGCTGGATATAAAAATACCTTCACATTGCCTCATTTTAGGCTACTGCTCTGAAGTTCTGGGCCTTGCAAGGTTGTCAATAACATGTTTTCAAGTAGATGTGGGAAATATTTAATGTCAGTGATCTGTTCTAACAATTTAGATACCAGCATTTTACAGCAGGATGGATTTAATAGCTACATTCCCTTCTTTTAGACCATGTGATTGTTCAACTCCAGCTCCCACTTTCTTATTAACCCAGTGTATGCTTGTTTTGGATTTTATTGTGACCTGACACATTTTTAAAGACAGTCTTTTCACTGTTAAACAATATCCTAGGAATATGAAAGATATCACAAAACGGACTCAGTGTGTGGATATAGCATACAGACTTGCATTCACTGGAAAGCATGTGCTGGTCAACCAAATAATGAGCGTTTGCCATGGTAACACACACCTGTCCAAAAGCTGCTACAGCATGTAGAACGCGTTAATCGGCAAATATGTGCCTGTGAGAAGTGACTGATTTCTTTTGTAAAGCTCGCTGAATTTTATATAAGCTGATTACACCCTATTACAAATCTTAGGGAAAACACAAGTAGGCTTAATTACTTCTGTCCTTGCTGCATTTTAAGTAGACAAAGGTGAAGGGCTGAATCACACACTTTGGCATTTATTTAAGTCTGGAAAGGAGCAGAAACAGTTGACAGCGGGTTATAGAGATACAGTCTTTGATATAGCACGAAAAAGTAGTGAAAATTAGAGGCTGGGAGAGCAAAAAACTAGTATAACAAAGAAACACACACTTGTCCACACAAGAGGGTTGGGCAGCAGAGGGGGAAGTCAGACTCATCAGCAACAGACACTTGAGCTGTACTACTCCCTCCCACACGCACATGCTATTTTCCAACAGGTCACTTACACAAACTCACTAATGTGGGGAAAAAAAAAAGGTCCAATGCGTTATTCTAGTAAGTCAAACATCAAACACAGACAATGGAATGCACTGAAGATGAACACATACAATCATATAAAACCTGTGCTTCTCCATTCTATTCACCACTGCTCTTCATTGTTTTCGCACCTCGCTCCATCTGTTTGTTAAACTTCACTTTGCTCTTGTGATCCACACACACACGCACTCATTAAACAGACACACTAACACATTTAATTCAAAAGACAACAAACACACACACTCAGTTGTGATGACACAATGATGTTCCTATATGACTAATAAAATTACCAGCCTCTGCTTTACTGTAACTCAAACCCTAACCGTTGAACCTAAAATGGCCCCCTTTTTCAATTTGAGGCCCCACAAAATGGCTTGACTTTTACAGCTCTCAGGGATTCAAAAATAAGCAGGCACACATACACACCACTCTCCTGCACTCCAAATGAGGAGACAGAGTTCTCTTTTCATGTTCCCTGGGCGCACTCTCCATCAATAGCCTCATTTTCCCTCTCTCCCCTGCTGCAGTATGCACTCCTGTGCTCTTTCCAGCCATCCTATCACCCCACCTGTGCTTCACTTCCACGATTCAAGCCTCTTTAGTTCCACGAATATTTAAAATATTCAGACTAGACTTTAAGTAACTGCAGATTCATATTCCACAACACATTATGTGGACAGCTGGTTTGTTTATCTAACCAAACTCTTTTCTTTTCTCCTTCTTTAGAATTCTCCCTTCAACCAGTGACCGCTTCCTGTTGAAAAACCTGGTTTCCGGGGTGGACTACAACCTGTGTGTGCTGGCCATTTTTGATGACACAATCACGTCATTAGCAGCGACAAAAGTTCTGGGCTGTACCACATTCTCCACCAAGGATGTTTACCCAGCATGCCGTTCTCTTCAAGCCCACTTTCTGGGTGGTACACTGACCATCTTGGTCGGTGGCGTTGTTGTGGTCACCTTACTCGTGTTCACTGTGGTGCTTATGGTTCGCCACCGTGTTTGCAATCACGGCGACCACATAATATGTCACAGCAGCAACGCTGAGGTGGGAGGTGGGGCCTGCTGTCAAGGTGGAGGTGTAGGGGGTGGGGACAAAGGGGGAAACAATAGTGGGTGCTATCAATCAAATGGTTCTGGGGACATGATGATGGTGGTCCTGCCCAATGGTCTCCCATCCAAAAGAGGGGAAAAGGACAAGGAAAACAACACGGACAAAGACAAAGAAGCAGCTGATTCTGCTTCCTCTATGCCTCCAAAACTCCCTCCTAAGCCAAGGCCCAAGCCTAAAGTCAACCTGGAACAGTTCCTTTCAGCTGGGGGGGTTGTTTCAACAACAACAGGGACAGGAAGTGAGATGGCATTAGTGGTGAGGCAAAGGAAGCTGGAGAAAATGCCAGCATACACACCTGAAAGTGACAGAGTTCCCCTCTACTACTCCCCTTCCCCTTCATCAACCCTTCCCCGACAGTCACGCTCCAGAGATCGCCCGACACCTCGTCTGGAACGAGAACTGACCAATCGCGCCAGTTTCTCTCTGGCTGCACCGCTGAGAGACTCAGAGCTGTTGGACTGGAGAATAATTCCCCGAGGCAGGGACAAATGGAACTCCTCACAGGCTTATCAGAGTCCTGTGCCCCACCTAAGTTCTGCCCGTGGAACTGTTAGCAAACGGCGGCACTCGCTTGACATGGGTTCATCTGTGGCCCTAGCGACCGATGCCGCGGCAACTGTTGCCAAGCACTACGGCGCCGTAAGTTACGCCAAGCGGCTGAGCGTGATATGGACAAGGCGGAGCCAGTCACTTCATGGAATGCTGGTACAGTGCGCGTCAACGGCGAGCGCGACGTCTTCGACAACCAGTGATGAGGCAGAAGTTGCCGGGGGCCTGGGAGCACGCTGTGACTTCCAGCGGGGATACATCCATGCTTACAACACCACCAACTCCAACTCCAACACTGGGATCACTACTGGGAAAGCAGGTGGTCCAAAAGACAAAGGGAGGGAGAGAGGAAAGGATGGAAGGAATGCTGAGGAACTTGAGGAAAGTGTTGTGTAGCGGAAAGTGAAAACATTTTTTTTAAGAAATTCTAAGAGGGATAAAAGGGTCTATGAGTGAAGAATATGACTGGGATCATGATTTAAGGAGGTTAAAGAGGTAAGACGGAAATTAAGTGATTGCAGATGAGGGATGGATAATTGTGAGCTCAAAATTATTATTTCTCACTTGTGCAGCTCCGTGATTTGCCTGGGGGGAAGTCATGAAAAGTGTAGAGGACAGGGGAAAGTGTACCTGAAAGTGAGGTTGAGATTTTTTAAGTGATTCTTTATGCTGACCTGGAGAGAGTTGGGAGGAGAAATTAGTAGGCGAGAGATGCGGGAGTGGGAAAAATGTTAGTTTGTGACTGTTTAAAAATGGGCTGAGCACAAGCTGAACCAGTAAGACGCCTAAAAAAACACAATTGTTCACAGTTGAAACAAAAAAGTGACACAAAAACAAAAAAAATATAGGCAGGGAGTGACAGTAGTGAGGCAAGGCAATATGAGTGGTGAGAGAAAGGGGGAGATATAATCAAAGAGGGGTAAATCAATAGAGCAACAGAATGAAGGTTATATAGATGAGATAGAGATGGCTAGCTCAGCATGGGTTCACAGTAAAGCCTATAAACTAATAGAACCAGACTCCTGTTAACACCTAAACTCTCCCAGGCCCCATTCCTCACTACACCACAGGGGTTTATGGTATGGTTAGATCCAAACCTGGAAACAAAACAGCTAATTGGAGAATTACTCATATCTGACAAAAAAACAACGATGATGAAGATTTTGATGACATGGCCGTGCTTTGTTATCGTGTTTTTAACTCCCAACACTGATTGCCATTAAGATACTTCTTTCCTAACCACAATGAATGTGACTTTTATGTGTCCTCTGTGGCTGGACAATGATTTTGGCTCAACGTGCCTGTGGATTATGGGAGCATAAATACAGCGCCGGGTGAATTGGACATGATCAATCGATATGGGGTGCAAGGGGCTTGGACATTATTAAAAGAAAGAAAATTGGGATTACAATGGAGTCAATATGGATTACAAAATGGAAGGCACAGTGGTGTACGGTGGCAAATGAGCATTCTTGAAAGACAAGATTATATTGTACATTGGATAATAATGGACCAAAAGATGAGTGACGCTAATGGATGCATAAATGTGCATGCACCGATGGATCAGGATGTTGTATGTGTGCCTGTGTGTGCATTTTCTTGTGTGCACATATACTGTATGTGAATGTTTGTGAGGGGAAACTCCATCAGTGAGACTGCATCCATCCTGAGTGCTTTCTGGATATGTTGTAAAAGATATACATTTTAAAATGTAGGAGAGGAGGTGATCAATACATCCGAAGTGAAATCAAAGTGAAAAGACATTTCCACCAATACCAGAATAAAGCACACTGAGACATGGTCAGACAGCAGGGACCATTGAGGGGGATTGAAATTAATTTTCTGTGACTTCAAGCACCTTTGTGACTAAAGGATTCACTTTAAATTCAAACGGTGAATGTTGTCAGAGAGGAACCACTGACAGTACAAACTATTGTATTGGAATGACTGAGCTACTGGAACAAGAAGAGACTCTCAAAAACATCGATCAATGAGGAAAAAAATGATCCTGAAAGTTCATATATATAGTATATAAATATATATATATATAAAATGATGTTACATGTCGCACTATGTGTTTCTGTTTTCTGGGGAATGATGTTAGGATCAAATACAAACTATGTGTGATTTTTTGTTTGAAACAAAAAATCTTCATGATTAGAACAGAAAATCTTTATTATAACCAGGCAGAAAAAAAATAAAGGTCAAACAGATACTGAAGAAGCACACACACACACACCGCACAAAACAACAGACACACAAAAATAGATGCCTATAAAACAGAGCCAATTATAAATAATTATGACTTAATGATTATTGTTGTTTTTTCTGTTTTCATTTCATTTTGCCAAAGTCAATATTGTTCTCTGGACTTGATATAAATAATAAAAAGGACACGTATGAAACACAGACTCATATACACAGGGGAGTGATATGTGTTGTGTGTGTATGTGTGTGTATGTTAAACATGTTTTTTTCACAGAGCAGTACATATGTATGAAAAGAATTTAGAGTTTAACATTAATAGTCAACGTATTTATAGTCTAACTCATCAAGCACCAACGCTAAAACTAACAATTCAGTTTACTTGTCATACAATAGAAATAGTTGAATTAAATAAACTAATCATAGGGTTTTTTGATTACTTTAAATTGGGAAAGAAAATGTGATGATATATGCAGTTCAAGTGAAGTTGTTTACTTGTCAGTGAGTGGAGTTGATTAGAAGTTAAGTAACCCTTCGTGAGGAAATGTAAAAGAGCGACAGAGAAAACATTTAAATGATGAGAAAAACTGTTTCAAATAGAAGCAGACTGATGGAAATGTGTTTGGAAAGAGAGAAATAGGAATAAGAGCTTAAATGATGACCAACGTTGGGAAACATCAGACTATAATCATGACTATTCGTTTATTATATCAATCATATCTAATTGTTTATATCATATCTGCATTTGATTGACACGAAAATTCCAAAACTCCACCCTTGCAACCATGACGTGCTTTGGAAAAATGATGTCGTCACAGTCCCACCTCTCTCTCTTGCTCTTGCATTCACTGTCTCGTATGTTCGTTGTTGTCGTCATGGCCCCCTCTTGTGTTTGGAGATTGTTTTGTCTGCTCACTTTATGATAACTTTTATTTTCTTTCCTTAGATGCTCTGGTCGCTTCTTCATTCTGTCTATGGTTCTGTGATTATTCTTATTCGAATAAAGCTTTATTGAAAAAAACCCAACACATTTGCATACAGCGCACATGCCGCATGTGCATGCTCAACGTCATCTTCTCCAGTTTTGGTGTAGCAGTGCTACAGCGCCACATTTTAAGAGTCGGTTTGGGGGGTTCCGTGTGGAAGATATTTCCTGAAACGATGCTGTGTTTATGGAAAACCTTTTCAAAATGACAAAGAAAAAAAAAATTCCATGTGGATTAGGCCTTAATGAGTGACATGAAGTAAGTTTTCCAACTTTTCTTTATCAGTGTCATGGCAGGAACAGGTTAAGTGAGTCATCATCACATAATCACCTACTTCTGAGCTGAAAGGAAATAAGTAATGCAGAGCTGCAGCAACAGTATTAACCAATTTTTTTTACAATGCAGATAATAATTTAGTTGAATAGCTGAAGTAGCGTATGAGGAAATAATGTCTAGCAGCAGCAGCTGCAATGAAAGAGTCAGAAGGAGAGATGTGACAATGTTGACACACGTATAGACAAATGGATGATGATGAGCCATGGCCGATGTGCTTTTGCAAATGTGTGTGACGGAGAGAAAACAAACACAATGTGCTGAGTGTGTGTGCAATTGTGTTATTTCTGTCACGTAAGTACTTTGCCACAATCTATTAGCAGGCAGATAAAAGATCCTTTAACCACAGGGGGATCAAATGAGCCCATGTAAGTAAGTGTGTGTGTGTGTGTGTGTGTGTGAATGAGAGAGAGAGAGAGGGAGGGAGAGAGAGAGAGAGAGAGAGAGAGAGAGAGAGTTGATGCTGTTTTGCCTTTTGAGCTCCAGACACCAGACATCGCCTGAGTGGTAGACAATGTTCTAAATTGAGACAATCAACAGTGACATGAGGGAATAAAAAGGCAGAAAAGTGTGTGTGTGTGTGTGTGTGTGTGTGTCTCAGACATTAGGTTAGAGGGCACTTTGATATCATACACGTAAGTAGCCAAATTAATAGCAACAGTCACCTTCGAGACAGACGGAGACATTACATGTGGTGCAGAATATCAGCCATCGCTCCGTCGAATATTGTACAAATACACACTTGTAAAACGTTCAGTATGCAAATTCACATTTACATAACATAACACAGGAAGACCTGCACGTTTCTGTATGAACATGGGCTTGTAGAAAGGGCCAAGCCTCCCATAAGCCAAACATCCTTTGACTTTGGCAGTCATGACCAAGGTTCGACGCGTTTGCCTGCAGTGTGCTGAGGAGCGGTTGACTCAGGATGCATCATGACTGAGCCAACGTGCACTAAAAAACAGCTGGACCAGACCTGCAGCGTAGCTTGGAGACAACGCAAACCAGCTACATACTACAGTCATGTATCAGGTATCACGACGGTCCCATCCAAATGATTACAAATCAGGATATGTCCATGGCAATTATGTAGACTAGCACCAGTGCAGAATCTGACATTATCTGTAGCAAACTGGATGAAAAATACACACTGAATAGACCTCAGTGTTGAAAGAGAATCACAGTGCTCCTTTCACGCGTGACTCAATCTTTTATAACTCAGTCATGACTAATTTATTACTGATGTTAAAACGCATACATGAACTCTGTCAGGTTGAATCTATTGAATCTTCCATTTTAGGCTGCCAACATGGCGGTTAATAGAAACTGAGTTATGTGACTGAGCTCTTTAAGAATGTAAAATCAGAAAGATGTAACCATCATAATATGTGTTTATGTCATGTGGTTATTTGTACATGACAGCTCATAGCGCATAGTAGATAACTTTTATATTGAATTAAAAGATTTTACTTAATGATTTTTAGCAATGCTGTTATCTTAGGTTTACAGCTTCGGTTCTCCACATCCATGCGTGAGCTAAATGAAGCATCTGTATGACTGTAGCTACTCAATGAGTAACTCAATAATGGTAATGTAGTGCCATTTAGAACGAATATTTCATTATAATGTCTTGTCTGAACATTCGAGATTCAACATGGTTACAGTGTCTATAACCACCAGACATTAATCTCTGTTTCTTTCAAGTATTTAATTACTTTTTCTATTTGCATTATGGTTAACAAGGCTTAGGGGAAATGAGGCATGAATGATGACTACAAATTGTCTGCGGAGCTTATGATGAAGGTTGATGGCTACACAATGTTGCCATTCAGCATATTCTCATTGGTAAGAGAAACAGGAGCCCTTTGGAATTTGCAGGTTTTATGAAAAGCACAATGTTCTGAAACCAAGAGAACACCTTTTAACATTCATGGTAAAAAGGAAGTGATTAACTCACATATTTGGTGGAGCAGTGAACCACATTTGCTACATATATGCAGTAACGTACTGTGGGGTTTGAGTCAGGGCCTTCAGTAAAAAAAAACATGCACAAACAAACAACCACATACAAAACACACTATTATGCACTATATTCACGAGACAGTTGATCTGCAACAACTATAGCGCACACGCACACCACTGCGCATCTATAGGCTACTGCATCATTACCACAACATCTTCCGTTATGTCACTCAGCAACTGCAATTTCACAAGCCACTATATGACACAAAAACAAGCTTCCACATAAGTAGTAGTAGTAGTTTTGTCCTCACCACTTCTAAATTTTTTTATCAATTTATCATTAACACTCGAACTACCGTAAATGATGTACCTCTTCGGTGTAGATCTTCCTCTTGAAATAATTTCCTTCTTTTCTCCAAACGATCGCCGTGAAAAGTGCACAGGAAGGAGATCAGAAACATGATGGATCGGTGGTGTTAATGCAGTGGCCATAGCTTACTTCAAAACCCGCCCAAAGGTTCAAACGTCGTTGATGACAACAGCAGGGGCTAGCGCCAGACACATCGCTGGGCCTGGGGCGTTCTGTCACTATGCATCAAATTTTGATTGGCTGACGACACACGTCGGTCAAAGTTATAACCAAATAGGAAATGGCAGCTTCAACAAAAGGCCAGCAATGATACTAGAGCAGGTCCACGGAGCTATGATGCGTTTAATGACATCCAGGAAAATCCAGCTCAGCTTCACTAAAAATAACCATATTCTTTCTGGAAATATAATCATAACATACTGAAAAAGTAATTGAATTCAGACAAGTACAGACACACATTAATTTGATTATTAAAAAAAAAGAAAATAATAATAATAATAATAAAAATACTTTCTTGATATTGTCAGGGCCAGCAGAGAAGGCCCTGCTGGCCCTGACAGCCCACCACTGCATATATGCTACAATCTAAAACAAGCCCTCCCAGTAGTTGTGAATGGGACTGTCTTCTGATAGAGCTGCTTCAGATCAGAGGTCTCTTAGATGTTTCTTAGATGTAAACATCTGTCATTCTAATTTCACAATATCTCTTTTTGAGATATGAGTTAGGGTCTGGACTTAACAAAAGTCGGATTCTTCAGTTGGCTAGTAACCACTCTGATTATCCTGTACGATGTTTTGGTATATTTAGGGAATTCAATTTTCTCCATGACAATGGTGGTCTGACCAGCAAAACTGGCCAAAACACTTACAATATTGTTTTTATTTTGGTATTCAGTTCCCTTTTGAACTAAACTTAAATGCCCTGTCTTCCTCATTGACGCCTTTCTCTGCACACTGATTTTTACATGTAATAGACTCATAATCAGAGATGTCAACCAGCTTCAATGAAGCTGAAACTATAACAAACTATGAGTGTTTTAATGATGTATTCTAAATAAACAAAAAACATTCTGTTAGTCAGCATTATACTGATATTATGGTATTCAGACTATGCTCCGTAACATTGAATGGGACTAAGAATGGAATATACTTCAGTAAATCATACCAGGAATATATGAAATATTTTACCTACACATTACACTTGAAATTCTTTTCTGAAGGTCAGTGGAAGTAAAGGCAGACAAAGGCTGTTTCTCCTTTTTAGCACAACTTCTTCACCAAGTTGAGCTTGAATGGAGTATGTCAATTACTTCATAGTTAACTCAGTATGGTATTGAAAAGCTGGCAGAGAAAAACAAATAGGATGAGGAGATAGAAGTAGCAGAGGAGAGGTTAGGATTGATTGGAGACAGAAGGGTCAGGAGAAGGATAGGAAGTGAGATAAGAGTAGGAGGGACAGATCAATGGTGGAAGTGAGGAGGACACTAGAGCTCTGGTGGCTGACGTCACACAACCAAGGAACAACGCTGTTCAATCCTATGGACATATTTATTTATCCTATAGACAGACTTATTTACATTACACTAATGCCAGTGCTATCTACATAACTGGAGTCTCCTGGCTAAGGTAGACTCCAGAGTTGAATGTTTGTCACAAAGCCACACAGCCATTTGTTTCCCTCCAGGCTCTTGTAAGCATTCAGTGACTCTCTGAAGTAAGATGAAGGGAGTCAGGAAGTTGAAGACGTCAGGATACTGCAGGTCTGGAATAATGCCCTCTCTGCCTTCAAGTTTTTTCATTCACTTTTGCAGCATATAAAATCCGAGTCACATGACGTCGGGTGACTTTTGAAAGACCACAGCAGCAGGGGAGAGGGAAAAACGTAATGTTTTGATTGAATACATATAAGCACCTTTTTCCTTTATCTTGTTCTACTGACAGATCAAACCAAAAACGAAGCTACAGCTGTAGTGGAACCATCAGGTGAGCGTTTGCTGAGAAGAATATTTTTTTTAATGAATAATAGTGATACCATAGGTTTGAAACACACAGCGAAACAGTCTCAGATTGAGTGTGATCGATATCGCCATGGTAGCATAGTTAATTGAATGCCGACATGCTACACAGGGCATCTTTAAAGAAACGGATGCAGGAAGAGATATACAACAAAGAGACGGCAGGAGAGAGAAAGGAAACTCAAAGGAGGAGAGACAACTCTCAGAGTCTCTGCTAAGGCTTTACCTTCATGCATCATTTCCTCTCTTTTTTTTAACCTCTAGCTCATCTAATTTGCTCTCTCTTTCACCTCCACTGATTCACATTCAATCCTTTGTTCAGTGCATTCACTCCTAATCTCCACATCTCTCTGACCTTTCCACACTTGTGTCTGTTTGCTTTTGCCAGTTCACTCTTGCTTTCACTATATTCTGAGGTGAGAAAATATTCTTTGCTCGGTGTCAGCATCCCTTTAAGAATATTAACCTTCTTCTTTTCAAGTCCTTTCCTCCCTTCATCTTATTTTTCTCTGTCATGTGCGTCTTAAGGGTGACTCCTACGTTATTACTGCAGCTGTTTTTTGCTTTTCTCTTTTTACCTCTCTGCCCTTGTCCCCCTCCATTTCACTTTTTCTTCACTGTCTCACCAAATGTTTGCTTAATTATTTTGAATCCATCTTCCATTGCTTTAACTGTCTAATAAAATGGTTTACCATGACCTCTGAGTCTGACTGCAATTATCTGATGAATATGTATCTAAAGTACACAATGAGTGATGGTTAATGTGAAGTAAAAAGCTATTCATCTTCAAAAACGGGGGCCTTCAAATGAATAATGTCTATGGCATTATAATTAACTGATATTCTCAATTTTAACGAAAGTACATCATTTTTAAAGGGATAAAAACAAGCATTACATTGTCTCTCTCCTTCAGCTTGTGCTGTTATTCTCTCTTTTCCCTCCTACTTCCCTCCTACTGCCTACTTTCCAATTCAGCCATATACAAGAACCTTTTAGGAACATGCTTACCTTCACTACATTCTGATGCCTGAAAGAATAACCTTTCCCCCTTTTATCTGTTCTTTTCATATTTCTAGAGCCTGTTGTGTGTCACAAGGGGAGACAAATGACTTATATTCATGATTCCTTTGAGCAGCTCCGATATGGGGTTTGGGGACCAATATATTTGTTCCAAAAAACACTCAGTCTGTCAAGTGCTGTTAAATTATACATGGCAGGGGAGTCCTGAGCAGTGTCGGATAGCTAAATGTTTTAGCTGCTGAGGTACATGAAGTGACACAGGCTGAAAAGAGAAGTTCAGGGTGTACTTTGGTACTTTTGGTCTGTTGTTGAAAGAGTATGAACAGTACTTTTTAAAAGGGAGGACAAGGAAGGTTTAATTCAGGCATATCCAAAGTCCAGCCTGCGGGCCAATCAGGGCCCTCGGTCAGATTTTGTACAGCCCGCAGCTTCTGTTTTATAATGTATTATTTAAGGCCAGGAACAGACTGGGACAGACAATCAGCTCCAGTCACATGGCTTCCGCATTAGCTCAGTTGGTAAGGAGTTGCACTTTGAAAACAGTGTCCTGGCCAGTCGTGACGGCACTCTCCTATTATCTTATCTATTTTTTCATTTGTTCACTCCTGTGTGGCTTAGATTTGGTTGCATTTCCATTTAAAATGATAATTGTGAGGAAAATAAAATTATTATATAGTAAGCAACTTTTACTAACTTTTACAAAAAGAAAAGAAAAAAAATCTTGTACTCCCTGGAGTTTAGACACTCCTGGTCTAATTCATGGCATGTCTACAACAATCAAATCTTGCTTGCAGCACACAAACCATCAAAGTCCATTATATTTTATAACATAATAGGTTTTATTTTGTTTATTGGAATAGAACTATCTGGCAAGAAATAAAAAAAACTGAAAATGTTTTTACGTCTGTTGGCAACAAGGTTCAAGACTCAAGCAAATCAAACCAAACTACAAGTTAAAAAAACTCTGTGTTTGTTACTGTAAACTACAAACTTTCCAACTTTCCCTATGCCCAGATGTTCATATGGTGAGGTCATGACAACAATAACTGCTTTATGTTACATGTTGATTTTTTATGGATACATTGAGATTGTCAGATTAAGGCGTTTTGAGTTCTCAATATAACCCACAGCTCAAGGGCAAGTTCTTTTGACTGTAAAATGTATTATTATCAATATATATATCACAATATAAATCAAGTCAATATTTCAGTAAGGCTGCGCGATGTGGCTTATAAAATATTTCTAGGCTATATCGAGATATAAAGCTGCACACAGGTGCTTCTCAAAGGAGAGTGACAATACACAGTCAATTAAAATACCTACTGTTTGTGATCTGTATTAAGGATGTGTATGTGTTTTAGAAACAAACAGAAAACATTGACTCTAAATCTAGTCAAATTCTGCTGTAACACAAATAATAAGTCTTAAACAGTGTTGTGCACAACACTGTTCAAGCATATCCTCATCTTTGCATATCATCTGTCTTGCTTTTCAACTGAAAGAGCAAATCATTAGCGTCACTAATAAATCTACTTTCACTTTCCGCTTATCCACAGTCTTTCCCATTCATCTATTCCCTTCTTTGTTTGCATGGTGTGATTTTTGCCTGTCCTGCTTTTACCTCTGTCTTTGCAGGGCCTCTCCAGCTCATCATTACCACTCTCAACATTCCACCCACTGCCCATTTCTTCTCCTTTTCCCCAGAAAAGGGAATGAAAGGGGAGCTTCGTATCCTCTTTTCATAATTCTTTCACTCCTCGTTCCTTCTTTTTATCCATGGTGTGGCAACGCTACCACCTACTCCTCCAACTCATCATCCCTGCGGACTTCCTCCAGCCTCCTGATCAGAAGGAGGGTGTGAAATCTTGTAGCTCTTCTCATGTTGAGATGTTCCACTGTGTCTTTTTTTGAGAGGGTGCCGGCAGGAGATGATGATGTATGTGCACATGTGTGAGAGGCAACGGCAGAGAAAGAGAAACAGATACAGTGGGATGTCATCTGTTATGGGCTATCTGTTCTGTTTTGTAGAGAGCAAGCAACAGGGGAGAACAGGAAAAGGGAGTGAGCAGGGGAAGCAGAAGGGTTGAGAAAGAGCAACAAAAATGTGGAAGAATGTCAGGAAAAGATCTGATATACTGGGTGTTGGCGGAAAGGGAATATATACTTAATGATTTTAGCAAATGTGATTAAATTATACCCCCTGCACATATATAAATGGATGGATGGATGGGGGATAAAGCCATTTTGGTAATGAGGGTGTTTGAAAGTATTTTGGAATACTTGACTGCTCTTTGGACAGCTGAGATAACAAATGTAGTGGGTTTGCCAAACTCAAATGAAAGCACAGGGGAAAGTGGAATATGGCACACTGATAAGATCACAAGTCTTCAGGAGGAATGAGTGACAAATGGTTTGCATGGTGAAGAAAAACCTTGTTACTGCAAGTGCACAATTCTCTCTGAGGAAAATTGAGGTGGATACGTTCCTCGTCACCCATCAAAGGAAATCTTTATGACCATAAGATCAGAGGATTTAACACCACAAGCAAAAAGACACAAGAGCGCAGAGCTCTATGGTCTGATGCAACAACCACCCTGCCTGATGATTTTTACTGCTGACAGAAGCAGATTAAGGCAGAGGTTTTCAGGAGTACATTACGTGTCCTCAAATTTCGCCAAAATATATAATCTGTTGACAACATTTCATCATTCAGCAGGAAACAGCAAACCAAAGCTCAACAGTGTGCCGACAACAAACAGTGACATTCAACGCGACACAACAGACAATAGCGTAAATGACAGCAACGGAGCAGCTCCTTTTTTTCTGCTAGATTTGTAGCTGTTTCAAAAAGACGTCAAGCTTTGTATGAGAATAGACTTGACCGTTGAAGAAACACCAGTCGCAAGGGAGTGACACCTTTCAGTCGCCCAATCAGCTGACTGTCATAGGTCAAGCTCCACCCGTACTGTACCATAAGTCTGGTACCCCCAAGAAAAGGGTATCCCAAAGTGAAATGGTTGGGGCTGGTTACTTTGGTACTATTCCCAATAAAAACAAATAGGTACCATACTGAACTGTTCCACGCGGTGGAAACACGCCATTTCAGAGGGAGGAGATGGAATGTCACTGATTGGCTGAGTCACTTATAATATTGTTGGATTTCTGACAGTCTTTGACTGCAAAGGAATTTCAGCAAAGAGAATAAAAGAGAATGATTTTGTTGGCTGGTCAATGACTGTCACAATCCACAATTTAGCTGCAAAATATGATGTACAGGCAAATAAAATTGACCGAGGTCCACCAGGTGCAATGCCCCAGACAGTGTAGGGAATGAATTTATTTTAAGGCACTAAGTGTGTGATATAAGAACATATATTTACAGCCACTGGAAGTCTCAGCTGAGCTGTAATTGGGACTGAACGTGGATCTTTCAGCTTTGCACTTGACAGCCCCCATAAGCAATTAAAGCCCAAGTCTTTATCTGCCCGTAAACACCAATACTACTACTATTAATATTCATACTGATTTAGTGCTGGTAGATATGTCGGACCTTGGCGAGTTGTTTTGATGATGGTGCTGAATGTGCCAGTCTTCATCACTTAGCGGAGCCTCATGAAACATATTCATCAGCATCCTGAGTGCGTGTTATCAAATGGTTGCAGAGAAAAGTACCATGGGACACAATCAGGACTCTCTTAAGGCTCACCATTGATTTGTTTCGGCCCAGAGGAGGCCGTCCTCGGGCAATCATTTATATTTAGCTGAATGGGGTTTTTTTGCTGAAGGAAAACTTGAATTAATTTGAAGAATTTTAATGAAAACTGGAGTATTTCTGACTGCAAGCTGAGATAATGTGAAGTCACACTGGACACTGCACTGGCTTTATCTTCCACATGAGGATTCAATACTAACTGACGTAGGACGAAAGGTGGGACAGGTCACCAGTCCATCGCAGGACAAACACACAGACGAATAATCATTCACACCTACAGTCAATTAGGGTGTCCAATTAACCTCTGTATATTTTTGGACTGTGGGGGGAAACCGGATTATCCAAAGCAAACCCAAAGAACATGCAGACTCCACACAGAAAGGTCTGGCGACCTTCATGCTGTGATGCAACAGTGCTAACCACGTGTGCCAAAAGAAAATAAAGTTGGTTGTTTAAGATCCAAGAGTTATTGAACAGAATGTAAAGTACAAGTGAAATACTAAAGCTTTAATAATGTCCCACTGTTTCCAGGCACCAGCACAAAAATACTGAAGAAAAATATATTTTCATGAAAGATTCAGAGTTTTGTCAGATATAGGGACATCAGATTCACAGCAGTGCTTTGAGCACTCTCCTCAAGAAATCACTTCCTACAAAGAAGAATTTACAGTGCTAAGAAAAATACAAAGCATCTTGTAGCTTGTATAGTTTGTCTTTTAGACAGTAAGAAACTACAAGTTATGCTTTCATTAGCCAAAACATATTCAACACAATTATAGAAGGTTCTTAAACCCTCTAAAAAAACAAAAAACATACGGCAGAACATTTCATATTCAAACACACCTGTTTGACCTCTACTTCTTTAAAAAAATAAAAAATAAACCGGTTACAATTAAAAAACAAACAAAAAAAAACATAAATCACTATTTGGGCCTACTCATTGTTGTCAAAGATTTTCAGATCACTGGCTTTACTTTTGAGAAAAATGACACCAGCCTCCAGTAACAATTTGCTCAAATCATTGGGCTGAAAACTGAATCACACAGTCAGTTTTGCAATGACCTTATGGAGGTTTTCATACAAAAAGGGTTTCATGCGATACAGACCCAAATACTAGTTCAAGAACTTGGGGTTTAGATCAGCCACATGCATGAACATGCTGATTATCCCCTAAAGCCTCACTCAGTAAGAGGTGAGGTTTAATCACTGTCCAATTGTTAGTCACGACTTTTATGAAGTTTGGAAGTGACAACAGTGATGTCACATCTTACTCCAATCCGTGCATCTGGGTACAAGTGTTGTCACACTTGGAGGGAAGAAATGACTTCTCATGTTGGTGAGTCAACATCGCATTTTTAACAAACACGAGGCAACACGCGGCGAGATTTTACAGTAGCATGTCACTTGCCTGCTGGTCTACTGCTTGTAATCCCATGATTAATAGTGCAAGGCACAAACTGCAGTGAACTGTAGGTCATTAAACATCTGCAGTGTTTTACTGTATGCTATGAAGAATGCACTTTCACCTTCTGGGATTTGCTACCCACCAACTGTTGCTTTCTGTGAACTCTGCTACTGCTGAATTTGAACATTAGCATTTTTACTAAAAAATAAATGAACCTTCCAAACACACAGATGGCTACTCATATCTGTATAGACAATGGACATAGTCTTCAGGGTGTTCAAAAAACAATTTACATTACGTTACATTATGTGTCATTTAGCAGACGCTTTTATCCAAAGCGACTTACAATTCAACAAAACGACCCATATAGAGTAACTGACGTTAGATTAATTGACGAGTGGGACCATTCTCCTGCAATTAGGCTCTATAGAAACAGCATGAACTATCTTTTTCTTTGTCGTTTTGAAAACGTTTTTTGTAAACACGGCATTGTTCCAAATAAAAGACGGGGAAGACGCCGACAATGAAGAGAAGCGACGGCCAATACAAGTGCAGGAGAGAGGTGAGATAATGACAATGGTTTTCCCCATGTAACATATTGGTTGAACATACAAGAACCCAGGGTCGACGTTTTGAGTGTGGATAAAATGCCGGTACATACAAATGTAATGAATGGTAAGACTTAAAAAACAGAAACAACTGAAACAAGTAAAAAAGGGACAACCAAACATGTTACTCTATGTGGAGGAATTGCTGAAAAACAAAGCCAGTGAGAGATAGGACAATAAGAATAGGAAAAATTAAGAACAGCAGGCGGTGTGATATTTTGTAATTCCACAGCTCCTTTATCTGTGCATAAACAGCCATCATTAGTTCAACTGTATTTTAAATAGAACAGTCCCCATCAGTGCCACCAACACAGTGTTGCACACCACCTAAAAGTCACTGCTTGACCAATCTCATTACACAGTCCACTACTGTGCTGGGATGCTCATTGTCATCTTAAAAGTCCTGACTGAACATTATTTCCCCCTTAAAGAGCCTCAAAGGGAAGAACAAAAAGAACATTTGTTCTGAGGGCCTTCAAATTTGTCTTTATTACCCTGATTCCACAAAGCCATGGACATCTGTGTGGCCTGCTATGTGGCAACAAGACAGTGACTACAATCTATTGAAGAAAATCAATATCTTTAACAATACTCTGATATAATAATCAACATAGTTTGATATTTGTCTGTTGTATGATGTGACATATTAGTGTTTAGCCATCTTTCCACTGAGTGGAACAATCTGGTTTGGTACAGTAGAGTGTGTGTTTTTTGCTTTTCCATTAGGAATAGTTCCAACATAACCAGCCCCAACCATTACATTCTTTGGCACCCTTCCCTTGGGCAAGCTCTGAATCTCACTAGCATGGCTATCAGGCTCAGCCTACACCCAGCCTACCAAGTAAAGGTACTGTTCTCTGTCAAAATACAAGCCTGACCCAAGGCTTTATACACACATGTTATTAACAGCTTCATTGTTTAAAATATCTGAAATTATTCAGACTGATAATGGTATCGACAGGTACTGGAGCATTGAATAAGTGCTATCATGCCATCCCTCGTCCAATTCACATGTTTCTGATAATTAGTCCAGAAAAGCCTTAAAAACTACCGCTACACATTTCAAACTATTTAAAAAAAATAAATAAATACTGTATTGAATATCTCATTAACCTGAGCATATTGTTATGACCATAGAAAATTCAATATTCTGTGACAGTTTTGATCAATATTATTTATTCCTACTTAACATAACAAAAACAAATTCACAGAAAGTTGACTTTGGTGAGTATTTTTCTCGATATACATTAACACAGACATTATTGTAGGACCTTCATAAGTCTGAAGCAGAACAAAGGCGAGAGAATCGCAAAAGCTATAGCGACAAAAAGAGCTGGAAAGGTCACACACTACATTTTCTCACCTCTTTTGCAACACCTTAACAGCTTAAGAGAAACTGGATCGAGACTGGATCAACTGAAAGTCATCTGTTCATTAGTATGATGTAGACAGTGTGATGTTAAATGGAAACCAGATGTGTTTTGCAAGCAGCTGCTGTGACGGAGAGAAAAAAGAAAAGAGAATGCTGTTAACGCTCGTCTTCATCTTCATTGCGGCCGCCCCCCCCACCATCCTGCGTATTGCTCTCTCGAGTTCAAAGTATTTGTTTTCTCAGCAGCACTGAGCATTAGGCTCAAATTCATTGTGTACTTAAAGTCAAACCTCTGTTATCCTCACATACACACTCACACAAGCACACCCTGTTATTTGGATCTTTGGAAATAAAAAGTGGATCATCCAAACAATCCTTTGCTTGTTAAATTGCCTCAACACTATTTATGCATATTCTTTCACTCAGCCTCTCACTAACTTAATTTTTCTTTCATATGTGGCGAGCTACAGAGTGAAATACCAACAGCTAATTCAATTTTACCACAGGAAAACACCCATCCTAAATCCATCATTATTTCCTATCAGAACTTAAACAACCGCAGGCCTTCTTTTCTTTTTTTAAGTTCAACATTAAATACCTAAACAAAACACACAGTTATCCAGCATTTTTAATGTTTGTGGTGAGAAGTGGTTGAGATTGTAAGTTAATGAATCCCAACCCCAACACCTGTGTAAGGGCAAATCCTTCCTCTCCTTCCCAGTGTGTTAGTCTTGTGCTGGGTTTTGTGTGTCCAAAAACGTTTTATAATCTGATTTAGAATAGCTTTTGGATTAATAGCACATACTTCAATTCCAGCATTGTTTTCACATTTACCGTGTGATTTTAATTATAACGTATCAATGGAATTTAAATATTCCATTTGCAGTCTCCTGACAGGAGAACAAAGAACTTATCCAATTATCTCAGTGTGAACGATTTCAGTTCTTTGACAGACAGCTAAATGACAGCTTCTGCAAATATGAAACCCTCAGACCATTTGGGGATTTTGTATTTTAGGTATTTGCCTGATACTCTCAATCCAGAGGCACTTTGAGTGTTGAGAGTAAGTTCCAGTTCCTTGATAACTGACATGAGGAGTATGTGGAAGGAGGACATTAAAAACTATATATGTTCAGAACAAATTCGTTTTGGCCTTTTATGCTGAGTCATTGTGGCCCTACAGGCTTTGAATGCAGGAAAATCCTGAAATTCATAATTGTAAATAGTCCTATACCACACACTGTGAAATAGACGCATATTTCCTTTAATGCAGCTGCTTCCTGAAGGCTGTGAGGAAACACGCCAACTGTCAGCAAATAACTTCTTTGATCGAGGGCCTGCTGTGTGAAATTCAGACTGGTACTTGTTTTCCTCCACTAAAAGCAGCTTATTGCACAGCAGGCAACACAAACCCACAGCAAATATACTGTACACTAAAGGACAATTTTTGCCAGAGGTGAATGTCTGGTGTCATCTGGTGACCCATTATCAGCAAAGTTTTTCCCTTTGTGCCAAAGAAATGCTACAAATAAACTTTGAACTTTGTATTGACAGAACTGCCTGGACATTTGTTGACAGACTGTTGTGTTTGTTGAGTATTTTCATATCCCCACTGTATTTTGAAAGCATACTGAAGTTCAACTTTACATTTCAGACTGAATTGGCAGCAAAGCTATCAGCAGTTTGTGTTGTTACGTTAATAATGATGTTTCAAGAGGTCGCTAAGAGGGCTTTAGACTTCAACCTTGCTATTTTCCTTCTTTCTCTGAGCCCAGATCAATCTATACTAGTAGTCTAGACTTTCAGATGAAATTGTTCTCTGAAAAGCTTGAAGTAGACAGCTGTAAAGATATGACCTCTACCTGCCTTTTAGCTGTAGAGAGCCTCAACAAGGTCTAAAAAGGGCAAGGTTACTTTTACAGCCAAGAAGTATTGGCTCAAAAATTACACCAAGAAACTTCACTTTCTACTTTTTATGTCTAATTTTTCCATGGTCAATTGTAGAGCCAGACTGGACTACCCTATAATTTCCCCCGAAGTGTGTACATGTATGCTTAAATGTAACGCTGTAATTTGCAAGGAGGCTCATTGTGCCTTCTCGGCACTTAGAGCTGTCAAGAGTAGAAAGGAGTGCAGCGAAGACCGAACAGAAAGAGAGAAGGACATGGTCAGAGTGGAAACAGAGATGATACAGAATGTATTGATGAACTGTGCTGAACAGTTAGCAAAGCATGCATCATTTAGCCTTGCAAGCTAAACAGACACTTTTACACGATGGGAATGCAGGCTTGTAATGGAATTTTATATTAGCTGGAGCACAGTGAGAGCAGATGTACCTCAGGCTCAGTCTGGGAGGAAAAACTTTAACATTAAAACTGTCAGTGCTACTTGGTTGCCAGATGCTGCTGCGGAAACAAGAAAAGCATGCTGCCAAATAATGAGCAGAACTTATAAGGGGATGTGTGATGGCAATTTCCATGCAAAATTAAACTCTGTTTCCAGTATTTCTGCTTCATGAAAAGAAGAAGAAAATAAATCAGTTATGCTGTTTAAGAGCAAAACTGGGCTTGCTAACAGATATGAGTTGTCACCAAAGTTTGCATGCATTTTTCATCTATTCATTGTCTCCTGCTTTATCCTCCATGTGAGGGTCACATGGGGCTGGAACCAATCCCAGCTGACACAGGGCAAAAGGCGGGGTCATACCGTGGACAGTTCACCAGTCCATCACAGGGCAAACATACAGAAACAAACCATTCACTCACACAATCACACCTACGGTCAAGTGTCCAATTCACCACTGCATGTTTTTGGACTGTGGGAGGAAACCAGAGAACACACAGGGAAAAAAAAAAAAGATATAAACTCCACACAGAAATGCCCAGACCTGGATGCAAACCAGCAATCTTTTTGCTGTGAAGCAACAGTGCTTGCCATGTGCTCCACCTTGTGGCCCCTCCATGCAATTTTGAGACATTTGAAAAAAAAAAATAACAGATGCATTCACAGGTGTGGTCATCACTTTTTACTGCATGTACCAATAAACTACATTTAATGCTAGCCCCAAGATGAACCGTTTTCAAACATTTCATTCTTTGTGAGCGTAAATAGAGAAACCAAGTGACCAGCTGGTAGAGAGAGAAATCGAGTTCTGTGTTGCATTAAGCACATTTAATTAGACGGGGAAACGTCGAAAAGAGGGAATAATTCAGACTTCTGGGAAATAGCTGTAAGACAGATGCATGCTGGCCAACACACTTCAAGTTGTATTGCAAGGATTAGGCTGCTGCAAAGACATTTTCTGTCTACGATGTGAGAAATATAGTTACCACACAGATGAAAGTGACAGGGAAGACTGGTTCTCAAAAAGGTTGGGTCTCACTGATCACATTTCCGTTTCAAATGTCAAAACTGCTCTATGCTCGAAAAACTCTTCACTCAAAAATAGAGAGGATAAACTTCTAAAACCAGTTGCTGACAGTGTTAGTGCATCAACACCTGATGGGTTACAGATTGATTTTTGATTATTTGTATTATTGCATCATACATGATAAAGAAATTGTATGTTGAAACTGAAACATCCATTTCATTCTGTGGTCATCAGTGCACCAGAATATTTATGGCTTTTGAGAATAAATATTGTTCAGTAAAGGTGTGACACATTCTCAATATGCATAATTTGCACATAATCTGTTTTCTTCATGGACATTTCTAAATCTGCCAAATTCAAGGCAAGGGGAAGGATTCCTGTCATCAGCTGAGCATCAAAGGGCCTCTGACTTCTTAATAAGGCTGAAACAATTACTCAATTAATCGATTATCAATCAATTACTTAAGTGATCAGTGGGTAATCAGAGGGTTTTATTTTATTGAAACAAGTTTCTCTGATAATTTAGCTTCTTAAATGTGAATATTTTCTTAGAAAAGTTTCTTTGCTCATTCAAGAAATCAAACATCATTTTGTTTTGTCCACAAAACAAGACAATTGACAAGAGATCATCATTGCCAACATTTTTCTGATTTTTTTTTATTTATATGGACCGAACAATAGTTACGCTTGATATGAATATACAGTATGTTTTACATTAGTACAAGTGCGTGTCGGTGTTAACTGTGGATGGAGGGGTGTGACCTAAGATGGTGTTAATTAATAAAAACATGGACGATCACTGTTTACTCAACTACAGTGCATGCATGTGTAATGTTTGTTTGTTGTTTGGCCTTTAAAGAGAGAGTGAGTGTGTTTGTGTGTAATGAATGACAAAGCCCTAAAACCCTTCCTGAGTGCGTGTGTGTGAGAGAGTGAGTATTAGAACACATGAATTAATCAGTGTGTGCCGACCCTTAATTAAAAACTCCCACTTCCTGCTGAACCCAACTCCTTTGTGTGTGCAAATATGTCTGCATTTATATGCATGTCACTGCTGCTGCAGTTCTCAATATTCATGATAAACACCACTGGAAACACCACTTTATACTTCAAGCTGCATTTTACTGTGGTATATTCCCACTTTTTCAACAAACTGGGATTTCACAAACAGGCAGCAAAAGAGTAACAGCATGTTTCTATACTTAATTAATGCACATTTATAGTCGAGTGTTAATTATTCTCCTGACAACATCTGAGGTCAGTGCATTTCCATGAAAGTTGACTTTTGTGCTTCTCAATTTGTGAATGCATTAATGTTCAATTTAATGGTGCTTCGAGTCAAGATCAAGGGTCAAAGGTCATTTTCAGCAGCAATAAAATGCTCGGTCCATATGTTCATTGTATTCACATTACATTAGTTGTATAGAAGATATTAGTACTTGTACTTGCTGCCTACAGCTATGCTTTTAAATTTTGTAGTTCCTCATTTTCACTTACTTTCCCAGCCATTCAGGGTGACAGTAATCCAGCAGCAAAACATAGTTCAGGGTTTCCCCCAGTGCATTATAGCATTACTTGCCCCCCGCCAGGCTAAGCGTCAGTATATAGAGCTTCCAACATTATCACCAAGCAAGCACAATAGCGACATCTTATGGTCAATACGTGAACACATTGGGGGTGTGAGGTCAGGTGTATTTTTTATCACCTGAACCTCCAAAACCACGCCCCCTTTCTACCTGTCTATACGCTAGCAACTTCATCGAATAACGTGACATGTCATGGAGAAAGGGTCAAAAACGTTGGACACCTTCTTTTTCCGAAGTCTTAGGATGCAATTCGACCAAATGTGGTTTATTTTTCACCATACCTGCAGTCTACATACTTCCATTAGTGTGCAGCCCTAGTAAGCCCTTGGTATAGAAGCCTGAAAAAAAGTCCTCAGCAGCAGATATTTCAACTGCATGGACTGACTTTTTACTGGCAAACTGTCTAGGGTGTACCCCGCCTATCGCCCTATGTCAGCTGAGATTGGCACAGCAGCACCCGCGACCCTCAACCGTTAAAAATGGATGGATGGACTGACTTGTTGTCTCCAACTCAAAGTGATGGGCCCAGCACTCATTCTGGTTTTGGAAACATTCAAAAACAAACACTGGATCTGCTTTACAAGGTGCCAGGTTCTCCTACGATATGACCAGCCTGGTGTGCTTTTGATCAGGGGTCAAAAGCTGTGGCAAAACCTTCAACATGCCAAGTTTGTTGTGCAGAATGTTCTCTACTCCTTCACAGGAGATGCTCAGTCAAACATCTGTCATCATCACCATGCGGTGAATCAATGTTTTCTTGGGCAGTGGCTGTGGCAGGATATCTAGGTCTTGGGTCATCTTCAAGGTGTTCCCTACGCCTTTTGAATTCACCTGCCCTCTATTGCACAGTTGATAAAGTCAGTGCTCATCCCCTTATGTAGCAACCATGTCAGCATGGATGTCCTTTGGGGTAACCCATTTCTGCATGTTTGGTAACACCACAGTACCAATTCTGTCCATCTTCACAAAAATGTCTCTCAAACTAATTTTTATACAAAAAGTCTTTAATTAGCTACCAAATGTGGGTTTACCTGGAAGGAATCAATGCAGTCCGTATCATGGAAGGTTGAATGTAATGCATGCCAAGTTTCACTGCTCTTAGTCAGCCTACTATCTTTTCAGCACAGTCTCGTACTTTCTGTGAACTTTGCCGTCACAATCTCAGCAGAGATGGGTAAAAGTGAGATGGCTTACTTTACAATGATGTGACTGACAATTTTCAACAAGAAGATCTATTGAGAGCTAATTTTGTGGTGGATTTTTGTTGGTAACGATGACTATTCATTGCACTCCTCGTAGACAACATGACAAATTAACCGCTCTCTTTTGAAAGTATAATACTCAAACCAACTAATCAGATTACAAACCCTCAGCAAAGTCATTAGCCTTCTCTGTTGTTTCCACCTCTCATTCTGATCACTAATTCATATTAACACAGATGTCCAGTCCTTTGCAGGGGGAGCCAATGTGTGTGCCGGTGTTTGAGAATGACAACAAATGACAGGAAATGAGGATATGTCACAGATGTGAAGAATAAAAAAGCATGAAAAGGAGAGTGGGCATTGAGAGAGTGAAGCAGAACAAATCAGCACAAGAGGAAGCTGCTGTGAGAACACTATGTCTTGTGCTTTGAAGTGGGATTCATATTCAGTCCCAGCTATACTGCTGCTGTACATGTACACTCATTTAGACTGTGTCTTTCAATGTGCTGAAAACACTCAGAAACCACTATCAAAACAAATTCTCTATCATTACATTTGTGCATTTCTGTGGCAGGCAAACAAATGTGTCCAAAAAGACATTGTTAATGTATGATTGGAGAAATAATTTTCCATTTTTAGAACTGAGAAGTGGGGATTAAAGGAGCAGATTCACTTCATCTAAATTTCGAATGCTTCACCCTGAAGTTATACACAAGTAGAAACAGTGCTATCTTCGTTTTGATTCAGTTTGCAGTTCAAACATCCAACTTCTCTTCTCGATGCCCATTTTTCCCTCTTCTTTGGTCTCCTGCTTCCACTGCGCCTCCGATGCGGCCCTTTCCCCCTCTCATTTTGTCGCGGCTGATTTGCAGCCGTTTAATCCCGATTATCGCTTCAAAGTCGCGGCTGACACCATCCAACTCGAACTTGCTGTGTGTGAGCACAGCTACGAGATGCTGATTGAACAAGTCGGTCCCGTGTCTGTCGTTTGACGGCCTGCGAGGCCGTCAAATGTTTGTGTTCACGTGTCATCTGAGCGAGCGTGCGTGTGCATTGTAGCAGACTCTTAAGCTGGAGTGGCAGTTTTAGTCAGAAAGCCGTGTTTGTGCGAAAACATACAAGACTGTTTTTCCCTCATAAAACAGCTGTTTTGTTGTAAGTGATTATGCACTGCGTGTATGTGTTGAAATGAACAGCTGGGTGCTTACTGGCTTTATGCTATGTCACTTTAACAAGGCTGTCCTCTTTTACCTTCTCTGGACATTCTTATAGTTTCCTCATTTCTTCACATCGTTAAACTCATCACGTCCTTCTTGGCTCACGGGAGTCTTGGAGATGCACAACTCTGGCATTTTTATGTTGGACTGAAATTTTAAAAAAAAACATTTTAATAAGAAATCTTTGCAGCACAGTGGTATTTCTATGTTAATCTAAAAGTAGTCTTGTAGTATATAAACTTGTCATTGCCTGAAATGATGACATTTCTCTCATGTGTATTTGAATTTTTTATGCTTTTACAGCCTTACATTTTGTGGATCTCTTAAGAGTCAGTCTCTCTTTCTTCTCATGCCACTAAACAAGTGGTAAACAACTGGGCCTGTCATTTCTGTTTTTCTCCCTGTCGTATTTTAGTTTATACTACTTCAGTTCTACATTCATGCATGCATCATCCATCCCAATGGACTGTATATAAAACTAACACCCATTGTGAAGCCCTGGCCAAAACTTCATAGACATCACCTGCAAACAGGCTCCTATTAAACATTAATATCTGTCAATCACACTGGTGTCCACTCATATGTGCCTTATATGTTTTGTCATATTTTCCTTTAAATGGGAACACAATTTACAAAAACAATCTATTCTACTGACAAAGACCATAAACGAGTGTTTAAGACCATTAACTCATCAGCCCCCTGGTGGCTAACTGCTACTCCTGTCCTACTTCCTGTAAGACTATGTCCAAAATAAGGCACTCACCAATCATGAACTGACAGTGAGAATGCATGACATTTATCTTTTATACAATTTCCTGCGATATGCATCCAAACATGCATGCAAGATTAAGTCCTGTGCATGTAGGGTTTGTAAGAGCTGATAATGTAACAAAAATAAAATGTAATAAAACCTCATAAGGTAAAAACTGGTAAATCAATCTAAAGTGTAGAGTGTATAACCTCTTCTGGCTGTTACACAAGCTCCTTGTCCAGTCAGTGTATGACATGCTCCAGACTCCAGTGAACCTCTGCTGCTGGGGCACAGTGGAGATACGTGCATGTTCCTTGTGTTCTGAGACTGGGACTCTGACACCACCAACAGGTGCCAAAGACTGTAGCTGAAACCATCTACTCAGCCATCGCCAGTTACAAACAACAGAAACCAGCAAAGCTGTTCATCTCCTTTATAAAGGCTGGGAACACACCGAAGGGCAACAACAGGCCTCCTTGCAACGACCCAGGACTGGCAGTCGAGGATGACCTGGGGAAACAGCTCCATTTCCCAGAGTCTATTACAGCAACCACACTGAGACCAGACATGGTCCTCCTGTCAGAAACAACTAGACAGGTGGTAATAGTGGCGCCAACAGTCCCGATGGAGGAGGCCACAGAGAAGAAGGGAGCCAGGTATGCTGACTTGGCAGACAAGGGTGGAGCACTGAGGCCGCAGAAAGGGCCTCAAGGTGGCTGTGGCTTAAAAGGAGCGAGCCGTGGAGAAATGCTACTCAGACACGAGTCAGGGTCTGATCAGCCCCAGCTCCACCACCCTATGACTCCAGGAAACATCTCTGAGGATGTGTCTGAATGCATCGCAAGATGAATTTGAGAAACGTCGTTGTTATATTATCAGCTCTTACAGGGCTGGGAAACATATCCATATTATATCTATGCCGTGACATAAGGCAAGATATGGTCTTAGCAGAATTTGACCATATACCATGATAAGTTTTTCTCCCATATCGCCCTATCCTATGTGTATGTGGTTCTTCCAGAGAGATGTGTCAACTGATGTGTAACTAAACCTCTCCTCAGTGAGAGATGAAATGTTTATCCTCTCCCCTTTTTCCTAAATACTGAGTGAATAGTCAGTGGATGGATCAGTGCCTCGGTCGATTTCTGACTTCTATCCAGAGATGAGGGGAAGAGTGCACATCATTTTTTACTAGAGTACCACTCACTTCAAAAGAAGGATGACTGGTTATATTACTAACTGCAATTAAAAGGCAATTAATGGATGAAGTAGCTTTTCTGCAATTATGTATAATTAAATTTTCTTCAGTGTGCTATGTATCTTTCATTTTGGGATGATTCAATGCTCTGCAATAGCAGGAATACTTAAGGCGAAAGACAGAGTTGTGGATGTTCCTTTGTAACAGAAAAAAGTCAGAGAAATCTTTAATGGAGCATGTCCAGTCCACTGATTTACTCGTGTTCATGCAAATACGCACACATAAATTGGAGCTTAATTAAGATGCAATTCGGGCAATCCTAAGTGCTTGGTGTGAGAAATAACTTGTTGATTTGGCTAATTACGGCAATCCGTCAATGTAATTATCATAAAAGGGCCAACGTGAAGACTGAAGACATTAAAATATGAACCTTGAAAAAAAGAGGAAAAAAGCAGAACATGTGAAAACTACTCAGTGAGCTGTTGCCTGAAATTACAGGCTGAATTAGACTACATGCTTATGAGGTAGTGAAGTGAAGTGAAGTGGGTGAAGAGGTGGGGGCATGAAAAATAAAGTAGGATCGATGTTACTTGACAGAAATGATTTGATCTTGTGTGTGATGAAGGAGTTGTGACAGTGGAGACCAAACAGCTGTTCACCACGACACAGGTGAACACAAACAAACAGACAAGGTGGAAGAGGATGAATCACAGGTGTCCTGATATTCAGGTTTTATTCTAACAACACAACAAATACTGTATAACTACAATATTATATTCTGTCGCAAGATAAGGAAACACTGAAACTGCTAAGGGAATAGATATGAGATGATTTATGGATATCACTATTTCCATAGAATTAGTTGAACTGCGAGAAATAAATAGAAATAAGGATTCAGAGATATAAGCCAACAACAGATTGAGAACACGATGATGATACTTTCCTCCAAAGCAAACATGAACCTGGTCCAAACAATGTCCAAAGTAAAATACATAATAAAATATATATATATCATAGTCTTTTATTGAAAAGGAGTTTAAGGCAGCACAGGGATGAGAACAGTGGTAGTGTGGATTACTGTAGAACCATGGATCTCAAACTGTGGTATAGAAATACTATTCTACTGTATTAGGGTATGATAAGAGTGGAGCTATGTTGACATAGTGCATCGAAAATGAAACAAAAAGAATAATAATAATTAGAGTCACCTTATCTCACGCTCCATCTTAATCTAATTTGGCTTTACCAGTGTCTGAAGTATATTTGAGGAAGAGGAGGATGATGAGAGAGCAAATTATCTTATTGGGAATAAATCAGCCTCCTATGAAAAGTCTGTAGCTGACTTTGCTCAACCTATTTACACCGCTGTATTTTAAGGTTGGCCATAATAGTGTTACTCCGAAAGGTCAATATTTTCTCGGGTGTTACTATGAAAGGTTTCAGAACCACTGCTATGCCCCACCACCCCACAGTACGAGCCTGCACACACACCCACAAAGGTCAGCAAGTAAACTAAACCACACATTTATCTAAAACTAAAATCAACAACTAAACCAGCATAAGTCAGTTCTTGCCACAGACTCCGTTCATATGTTTTTCCAGAAAAAGGCTCTTTGAGGATTTTTAAAATCATCAGCCAGACATAACTGCTGGTGAGCTACTTTTGGCCCATGGGCTGCATGGTGCCTACCACTGGTCTATGATGACTAAGCTTGGCTGATTTGTTGATAAATGGGGGAGATTGTGTTAATACTGTGCCATGCCTGGATTTACCTTTAGAGAATGATGCTCGCAAGCTAATGCAAATTTCCAAATTGGAGAAACATACACGACAATCACGGACGCAAAAGAGGAAAGCGAGACGGATAGCGGACAGCGAAGGAACAAGCAGACATGTGCAACGTTTGTTTACTACGGAAGTGGAGGTGAAACTTCTCCTGCTTCTACTTATGAAGAATTAGACAACACTGCAGTTGTCTAAACAGCCCATTCTGACTGAAGGCTTGATGCATGTGTACACACACCACAATCAAATCATTTCATTTTGCGTCCATGTAGAACGCAGACCTTGCACATGTAAACATAGCTAGTGTGTCTCTCAAGTGGCTCAAAATTCAGGATCTTTTCACCGTGGTTCCATGATGGGATTAGTGTGCAGTGCTAGTAAAGTGCTACGGTCGGACATGTCCAGTCCATGTCAGTGCACCGACTCAAAGAGGCATGAGTTGCCAGACTAGCAGCGCTTATTCATTCTTATGTTCTTATGAAAATGACCGACATCCCCACCTTCTGTTTGCAAAAACAAATAGCTTGAGAGTTCTGTAAAAGAACAGTGTTAATACATATCCTCACATATTTTTTTGCGGTAGCAGGTAAATGGCTTACGCATGCGCATGACGTACACTACACCACTGCATGAGAATGTGTTGAGCTGAAGAGGGCTTGTGATCTGGAAGGTGAAAATGAGGTAAAGCAATGTGTCTTCAAGGAGCCTCAAGTCACCTCAAACACTCTCACCGTTACGGATTAGGAGTAAAGATGAACTGTAATGAAACCACACTGCCTAAAGCAAAGCCTCTGGTTCACAAATATATAATGTCTAACCAAACTTTAAATAGTCACAGGCAGTCACACACAAACACTCAACTTGACTCTGGTCTAGCCAAGAGGATGAAGAAAGTTTCATCTCTCTTGTTTTCCATCTCATTCCAACTGTGACTTGCGTAATTGTCTGTACCTGACGCATCTGTGAGTGTCACATGAATCACAAATCTGCACAATTGTGGACAGAAAGCATCTGATGTTTCGCAGTGAGAGGGCACATGTTCCCAGCCAAGCTCATTAATCATTCATTTCACACACAAATTATAAAATAATCTGGACTGCTTTATCACATCACATTCTGTTGTGCTGACATAAAGCAAATAATATTGCTCCCTTATCAACCCACATACAATATACTACTATGTTTTTAATTCATTGTCTCATAAGGCCCAAGGAGACTTATTTTTTGGGGGGGAAATAAGCTCATGAATTCTAGTTTGTTTGTGTATAACTATGCAAATGTAAGAAGAGTATTCAGCTTTCAACACTTCTCCCAGACACTCTATGTTCCACCTTCTTTGGTAAAGCACCGCCTTTGTTCTCCGTCTGGATGTGTCTCTCATGTCCTGTCATTGGGTACTGTATGTATATATCTCATCCTTTGTGTGCACGCACACACAGAAATTAGGAATGGACATGTCTAGTGAAGATGCTGTTTGACGGTATTATTCACCACTTATTAAAATATTCTAAACTCCAGCGCATGAGAGCTAGTGATATTAATGCAGGATTCACCGCATCAGCAGCAAAAGAGATGCATTCAAAGACCCTAGTAAATGTCATCACTTCTGCTAGATCTGACAGCATGTTGAGCTGAGAGGAGCAGCTTCATGATGCATTCAGAGACCCTGGTAAATGTCATCACTTCTGCTGGTTCTACAGCATGTTGACCTTAGAGGAGGAGCTTCAAGATATATTCAAGGAACCTACTAAACATATGTGAAGTCATTGGAGTAGAAAGATTAGTTTTTATGAACACAATCACTGATAAAACATTTGTTTTGTGTCTTTTTTAATATTAAGTCATAATAACTGATCGACTTCCTATAATCAAGCTAATAATTGACCTCGTGCCCATCCCCAACAGAAATGTCTGCACATACACATACACTAAAATTCTAACATGTGCACACAAGAGAATCAGACTTTGACAGATTTAATTCCACAACAGAGAACAGCAGAATGTTATCAAATGTCAAACCGAGTCACTCAAACTCTGGATGGTACAGTCTGCTTTTCACTTAAACTTAAAGCTTATATACAGTATGTTGGAAAACGTAGCAAGGAAGAAAAACGAGATCTCGAGTCTGCTGACAATGTCGCATTTTTCTTCACTGGGAAGTTAAAAAAAAACAACAACAGAGGAGTTATGATGTCAGCCTTCAGCATCATATCTCTGTGGCCAGACTAAAGCTTTAATAGGCCTTGGTTTTGTTGCGGCTTCTTACTTGAGGCATTCCAATATGGCACAATCAACACTCTCCGAGACCAAGCTTACAAAAACATAGCAAAAAAGAAGACACAATAAACCAGTCCTCGTTTTCACTGGTCAAATTTGCACTTTGAATGCACTTTCTTTAAGATCCAGAAACAAGAGATACACAGAGTCGCCTCAGTTTAGCCACATATGTATGCTAATTTATACACAAAATGACACCGAAATGCAATTAATCAACTTCTTGGACAGACAACCACACTGGGTGGTGACTCACTGGATGACAAAGGTTATCCACATAAAAGTGACATCACATTCAATGATAAACTTCAACAACAATTTCTTCACACTAGTAGAATATATTAACAAACAAAAATGGGCATATCAAATAGTCCTATTCTGTGATAGATAATCCAGGTTCTCAGGAAGCATCTGTTTTTCACTGTACAAAGCTAATCAATGACACATTTAAACTGGTGAGGCCAGGTGGGTGCAGTTCATTAGCTAATAAGTCAGAACATGTGGGCTGTCGGCGTGTTTTACTGTGTCCTGCATGTTTTTCATGTTGACAGTGAAGATATAAAAGGACAATAGAGCAACGGAGAGTGAATAGAAATGAGGATCTTAAGATGATTAGGCATTAGTATTCACAGATATCCTTTTTCAAGGCAATACATAAGGATAATTCTGTTCCATCTTTAAAAACAGACATTCACAACCAAGGCTCGCTGTGTTTTTTTCCAATCTTGGAATGTAGATTCCACTAGGCACATAGTACGGACTTTAGACCCTAAGCCTATTTTGTAGGTCTCTACTCGGAAATTGCACATTTATAATGAAATGAGTATATATCTGCAAGCACAAGGTCTATTTGAATATGTTGGGTGTCATAGTAAAGAGGACACTTGTGAGATTTGTTAACAGGTTAAGAGTAAATGAAGATGGCACACAACAACAACAACAACAACAACAACAAAAAAGAAATAATTTCAGGCTTGCCTGAAAAATAATAATAACATTACCTCTTTGGAATGATGCAGCTGCAGCTCTAAACCTCTATCAAATCATAATACAATATGTGAATATTATCTCTACAAAGGTTGACTCTGATAAAGTGAAGCAAAACTAAATGAGAGGTTTTAGTACAGAAAGTACAGACATGGTCTCATTTGCCACATTTTGGCACCATATGTGCCCTTTGCTGTTTGTCACATTTTAATTTGAAGTTTATTTTGATGTGCAACATCACTATATTCTTTTGTGTTTAGTGCATTATTCCACACTGTGTTTACTAAACAGAGGGTTTAAAGGGTTTTAACCCACCTTCCTGTTTAATATATTACTTTAAAAAGTGACTGAGGTAGGGCCATCGCGGCAATTGCAATACCACAGTTATGCCCACAGCAGTCAAACTCAGCGTTAGCCTCCAAAAAATGTGTTCTACGATAAGTTAGGATAATCCTTTATTAGTCCCACAATGGGGAAACAAATGTAAAGCTGACTCCTCTTCTTCCTTACCAAATCCACATGAATTACATTCTTAAACGCTCCATTTATTGTGCATTTTTCTTGTCAGTAAAAAATTATAAATTTATTTTAGCTGTATATTCTACGTGTAACATCCAGGATTGTTGTTTGAAGACATGTAAACATTTTTCTCCATGGCATGCACTTATCTAAGGGGTCCCTTGTTCCTCTTATATTGATAATTGTATATACTAATCCTTCATTTGTAAAGACAGGGTTTTATTTGCCACATCACTGTTTTGTCTCACTGATTTTTCATTAAGAGACAGTTTTCTGTTTTACAAATTGCTTTCAACTGGAGCCACTGCAGGAGAGGTAAATTAAGTTGGTTGTTAATACAAACCACTGCAGTGCAGGACACAGGACAGTGTCCTGAGGGCCCATCAAATCTAGGCTCACATCCATCTCTTGGGGGAATTTAATCAATTAAAACTGTGCTGACAGTTTGTATAATGCACTCCAAAGTTAAATAGGAGCATTAGAGCTGAGCCAACCAATTGGACTTGCAATTCTGCCTCATCATGACAAATTCAAAAGTAACTGAGGAATTATTGAATGAGCTGAGAGAAATGTCAGTTCCACCGTCTACAGCTTTGTTTTCGTCATGATATCGTCTCACTAGAAAAGCTTGTTTGAAGCTCAGATAAGATTTTTGACTTTTAAATCAACTGAAATGTCATTTAACTGAAAAACACACAATTGCCAATGCATATAATGGCAACTTAAAGACCACCACAAACGTGTAGTTAATTTAACTGGTAAATGGTCTGTATTTAATGTATATATTGATATAATAAACTACAGTTTTGTCATTCATCCATTCACACACGCATTGATATAGCACATCTATGTGCAGAGTATTTTCTCTACAGAGCTCCCCCCTACAGTTTCAGACATTTTTTTTTCTCACAAACTTTCAAGGATTTCAAGGACCCGTGGCAACCCTACTGGCTAGAGTATGTGTGTAGTGCTATGAAGCAATTTGTGTTTCCTGCAAGACTTTGTGATTCTGGTCGATAACCATGATCTTACAAGGCTGGTTTTCAACTAACAGGCAATGAGGGGAAGGGTGGGGGTTGGAGACAGCGCCCAATCTAATGTCAAAGTCAACTTGACATGTGTTTTTACACAGAACATTTGCAACCACTTACAAAACTACAAGAATGCTTTCACGTGGGGCTTTTATAAGCTCCCTGCATGCATTGTATCAGACTTGTCTTGATTGCAAACTGTTCACCTTTAATTACAGAGTGGAAATTAAAGATGCGAGTTTGCAAATTGCACATGCGTAAAATAAAGACGGCGGCAATCAAAAGGACACCCACGAGAGATCTTATTAACGCTGCTGCTTGTGTTTAGTTCGACTCTATAGATAACTGGCTTTGTAAAACGTGACAACTTAAGAACGTCAGAGACTATATGCATTCAAGTCGTGTCACAATTTGATAACAACAAAAATCTACTTTGATCTTTGCACAAAGCTGGCTGTGTACTACTTAAGCCCATTAGGAGTACAAATATTAATGATGTAGAGTGCACTACATATTCCATAACCTGATACGGAGATAAAACACTGAAAATAAGCAAATACAAAAGGTGAAGGAGATGTGATTTCGGTTATGACACAATTTGGCTCTACATGGATGAATCTCACCACTCATTATTTTTAATTGGCTCGACTTCTTCAGTCTGTTAACACAAGCTGCTGTCTGTCAACAACCATCTGCACTTGCTGATGTTAAGACAACCTCATTCAAACTAGAGGCTAGAGGCCTCTGTATTTTTGAAGAGACATGTCCTGCGGCAGTTCTAGACACTGACAGTGCACATTTTTAACTTTAAAAGCTGGGAAAGACGAGTATTATAGGGCATGTAGATGCCAGATAGGTCACGCAGAGATATAAGGCTTCGGTTTTGAAGAATCCTTCAAAACTTCACAGCAGGTGATACCTACACATCTTCAAACAGCTGTCTCTATTAACCTTTTCAAGCTTTTTTTGTGTTTTTTAAAATGTGCAGTGGACTGATTGAAAAAAAACAAAAAAAACCCTCAATGACAGAGTCTGTCAAGCTGACGTGCACATGATGGTTTGGCAATGTAGATCCGCCTCATCTCCCTCGGGTATACAACCATTTGAGTTTTAAATACATTACACTTTTAGCATTGCTCACAGTGTGGTGGGCTCATACTTCACAGCAGATCACAACAAGAGAACAACAAAAAGGGCTGGCCCAAGACTTCCAGAGGCTCGAAGAAAATTTTCATTCTGGGGCCCTTTATCAAAGCCATTAATAAAGCAGTAAATTAGCAGTAAAAACAACAAACATGACGCTTCTGGGGAAATTCTGTGATTCAAACATTATCTTGTCCTCTGCTTTCTTCCTCTTTCATATACACATTTCTGAGGCATTTTGCATGCTCCTCTCTCATCTACAAGAAATTATCTGCAGCACAGTGTGCACATGCACATGAACACCCTGGATGTCGCTACCTAAGCTCTAAGGGAGTAACAGTATCACTGCTCCAAAAGCAGCACTAATCATGATCTAGCCTATTGTGTTTTTTTTCCTTTCAAACAAAGCCATGCCTTGGGTAATGCTATCATCATCCGCAAACAATAAGATAAAAAAAAATGACGATAATGAAATACTCTAGGGGGCCCTAAGCCTTGAGCCGGCTATGATCTCTGCTGTCATGAATCTTCTCTTCTTGTGTCACGCATACAGGACCAAAAACTGTCATTGGTCCAGACATTTGCACAAACTCCAGAGGTCAAACTTTCTCACCCCACAGGAAATCATGAATACTACGAAACGCAAATAAAGCAGAAATGAGCTTAGAGCAGCAGCAGCACGTCCTACCTTGACCCCTCGGACTCTGAACTCGGCCAGAGCGCGGCTCATCTTGGAGGCTGCAGTCTGCAGGTCTTTCCCACTGGCAATGACTTTGACCAGGAGGGAGTCATAGTGGGGTGAGATGACGGCACCCTGGAATGCCGAGGCACTGTCCAGACGGATGCCCATTCCTTCACCACTTCGGAAGACCTAGCAAGAAAACAACAACAATGCAGAATTAACTATTTCCAACACTGGAACATTTCTTAAAAACATTGTTTCCCCTTTGTTTTAAGTAGTAGAGTATGATTGGCTCATTAACCTCCAAAAAGCTATGTAATAATAATATTTGAGTCAACTGTGTGCAGCTTCTGCAGCACAGTTATCAACTTTATTTACAATGCAAAGGACATAATAATGGTACAAGCATTTACCATCCACTGTCTGGGTCAGTAGAGGGTCAACATTTGGTATTTCCCTATTTAAACATTCCAGAGGAGATTTTTTTTTTTAATCAAATTGTCTGTTAACTGAAGCTGAAGGTACACATTTGGAGAATGTTCTCTCACTAATACAATATTGTGCTTGGATATGTCACAGAGTAGAATTTGACTGTCAGAGGGGGCACAAAGTGAATAAAAAAATGAATAATTTTTTGTGCGAGTACAGTCGCACATACTCCTTTTAAAATAATAATAAAAAAAGGAAATTGCAAACATATACATAAAATGTGAATGTTTGCAATTTTAATGTACTACATAAATAAGGTCGCTCATGCAAATAAACAAATATAACAAATGTAATTGTTGTGAAGACACTTTTTCATGATACAGTTCTCGCACTACTTGACTTGACTCTACTCGGTTTGGTATGAGGCACATCGTTTTCCATTACTTCATAGTACCTCCTCAACGTGGGTGGTGTCATCATAGGAAGGCTCAGCAAAACCCCTATGATGTTGATTTATACGCGACACAATCATACAAAAAGCAAAGCTGTTCTTTTCCGTGTACTGAATCATTAAGAGTTAAGATTTGTTCACCACATTTTTTCAGAACTTCCTGCATGACCGGAGCGCAGACTCCATCTGACACAGTCTCTGAACTGAAATACGGGTTGTGATTTGGCTCATGATTGCTGGCTTTCAGCAGTGCTTATAAATACCCCAGACTCCTCTGTTAAATATTGAGATTTTATAATTTCATTGCTAAATGTTTGAGATTCACATGTTTAAGTCTTTTTAAGACTCTTCCAGTGACCACACTCTCTGTCAATCAGTGGTCGGCAGTCTGTTGTGGACACATTTTAGTATCAGCTCATTAGAGTACTGAATTGTACATAAACTGGGTACAGCTTGATAAGGTACAAAATTGTCTTTCAAAAACCTTTTAGGTGCACATGAGTACTTCTATTTTTGAGAGTGCTGAATATTTCATTGTAGTGGTGCACGGATTGCTTACTCATCCTACTAACGCAACGCCACCTATGACTTGTGCTAATGGGCTTATCATCACATTTGCAACGTGCCAAAGACCTAACCCTTCTCTTGCACGTGGAAGTCAAAGGCAGATGGATGCCCAGGAGGAGTCAAATAAGGAGATGAGAGAAGAAACCAATGAGGAAAAGTACAAAACTAAAATGTTGGACTGTTTTCAAACCACTTGGCAATAGAGGAGAGAGGGGATAGAGAGGATGTGAAGAGGAAGGAGGGGACTGTCCAACATTGCAACATATGGAGCCCCTCGAGGGCTAGAGAAAGATGAGTTGAAATTATAATTATAACAATGTTGTACCACACTGACGATAGACTGGTAATATTTTCAGACACAGAGCTGGCAATCCTTTCGCGCTTCACAACTACTGCAAAGCAATTCTGCCTTCATTCTTGGCTTAAAATATTTAAATACTGTATTCCCTTCAATAAATCATACTATAAACTAATTCAGTGGTGACAAAGTGCTTATGGTAAAACAGCCAAAATGAATAAACAACTCCATACCAGCTGGCGAGAAAAACATGTTACATTACTGTTAGGGCTGGGCGATATCTCGATATTTTAATATATATTGATGTTTCTAAACGAGATATAACACGGGACAATATCACTTGTATCGATATAGTTCATTTTGCGTTAAAATGACCATACAGGGGCCGAAAGTTCGCACCCATTTCTCCTCTCATGCAGGAAAGAGATTGTTAGCATTTTTATTTCAGTGACCTCTGACATTTGGCATGTGGCTAAAACTTATAACGGACTGTTTGTTTATTTTTTGAAGGGTTTGCCTCTGGAAAACATTTAATCTAATATGCTATAATGCTTTGGGGGAAATTACAATTACATCACAGAAAAAATATCGAGATATAAATCGAGTATCGCCATTCAGCTAAAAAATATCGAGATATGACTTTTAGTCCATATTGCCCAGCCCTAGTTACTGTGTTACAATACCTGTGTGGATGGGTTCAAATGATACACATTCGAGCACTTCAGTATAAAATGCAGCGTAACAGCAGGGAGAATGTAAAACTGCCATTACAATCTCCACATCACTACATTTTAAAGGCGACATAGACCGGAAGCTCCAATTAACGCTGCGTTTGTGTGTGTGTATCTGCGTCATTACCTCGTTTATGAAACTAACTAACATATATGTGTGATACAAGCATTCTATGTCGCCTTTAATGGTTGTGTTTTATTAAAGAACTGGTCAACATATAGCATAGTACACAACATGATTCCATTAGATGTCACATTCTGACTGGGGATGGCACGATACCGGTCAATTATTTGCTGATACCGATATCAGTCAAGGTCGAAAAACGTCATTTCAGACCTTTTAATTATGAAGCTGCTAACAACACATTTGTGCCATTCCAAGCTATTTCAATTCCAACTGTGTAACAAATGCTCTTCTCCCATTGAGAAGAAATAAGAAGCCTAGAACATGACTCAGCTAAAATGGTGTTGCTGATTTATATTTACAGTTTTACAGTCTGCGCATAGTGAGAATCTTGGATTGTATTAGATTTTATGATTTTTTTATGTGTCTGATATCAAATCCAGTTATTATGACCAGTATCAAACCAATACTGAGAATCATATCAGCACATCCCTAATTCTGACTCTGATCATTTTTAGTTTTCACATGTTTGTCAGTGACAGCACAACAGGCTTGTCCTCAGACTAAGACATAGTCTTAGTCTGAGGACATTAAATCAAGTCAAAACATTCAATCACTAGCAATAAAAATCCTTTCAATAGGAGTTACAGTGTGCATCGATCTTTTTGTTACCGTTATGAAGAGTTTTGATCGACCCAGCACCCTTCTTAAGGTTTTTTACTGGATGATGGCTTTTGCAATTTGAAATGTTTGTCTTATAAACCCATTTGCATGTGTATTTTAAAGGCTTCTGTACAAATAAAAGTGAATAAATCATTCTTGTAATTACACTTTTGTCTTCCTGTGACTCAAGGCAAACTTCAGAGGAATTATACGACGCCATCTAAATTGAGCATCTGCCATGAAAAACCACTTGATATAAATAAAACATAAGGACGACTGAGAAGTCTATGAATTGGATGCAGACAAAGAAACGGCAATATTGTGGATGCATATGCATATATATGTGATAAAAATGCATTTTCCAGCAAATAGTCAGGCAGACATAAATGTATGTGCACAAACACAAGGGGGCATATAGAAAAGTGTCATGGGGCAGTCAGTCATCATCTACCGCTTTATCCTCCACCAGAGGGTCGCGGGGGGTGCTGTGCCAATCTCAGCTACATCGGGCGATAGGCGGGGTACACCCTGGACAGTTCGCCAGTCCATCGCAGGGCCACACACAGATAGAGACAAACAACCATTCACTCTCACACTCACTCCTATGGTCAATTTGGAGTGTCCAATTTACCTATCCCCACATTGCATGTTTTTGGACTGTGGGAGGAAGCCGGAGTACCCGGAGAGAACCCACGCACACACGGGGAGAACATGCAAACTCCATGCAGAAAGGCCCTTGTTCCAACTGGGGCTCGAACCCGGGTCTTCTCGCTGCAAGGCGAGAGTGCTAACCACTACACCACCGTGTGGCCCGTCATGGGGCAGTATTGTTCTGAATTGAATTTAGATATATATACTTTATATACACACAACACTCTGCTTGCCAACATGTGACAAGTACCAAGTCATGTTTTTCTTGAGGATAAAATACTTATTTCACTCAATCAAATATAAATTCATTTATAACCTTTATTTAATCTTTTTTTTTCTTTTTCTTGGTTGATATTAAGTATATCTCTGTTAAAAAAAACCTACCATCAAAAAATTCAATCTTTGCAACAATCCATACATCATCATTGTACACTGAATACATATATACAGTATATGTTGATATACATATTCATATATATACATATATATATATATATATATACTGTATATATATATATATATATATATATATATATATATATATATATATATATATATACATACATATATAAAATAAAAGAGGGGAAAACCTATAAAGAAGTGCAGAAAATGATAGGCTGTTCAACAAAAATTATATCAAACACTTTAAAATGGCAGCCAAATGCGAGGAAGAAAAAGAAAAACGACTATTCAAATGGATCGGCGAATAACCAAAAAGGCAAAGGCTCAGCTCCAGGAGGATAAAAGATCTAAGATTGCCTGCGAGTACTGTAACAATCAGACGACGTCTATGTGAAGCCAAGTTACCCGCAAGAAGCCCCCGCAAAGTCCTGAAGTGCTGAAGCGGTTACAATTTGCCAAAGAACACATTTACTGCCCTAAAAAGAAATGGCGTAATATTTTGTGGACTGATGAGAGTAAGATTGTTCTTTTTGGGCCTAAGGGCCACAGACAGTTTGTCAGACGTCCTGCAAACACTGAATTCAAGCCACAGTACACAGTGATGGTGAAGCATGGTGGTGCAAGCATCATGATACGGGGATGTTTCTCGTACTATGGTGTTGGTCCTATTTATCGCATACCAGGGATCATGGATCAGTTTGAGTACATCAGAATACTGGAAGAAGTCATGTTGCCGTATGCTGAAGAGGAAATGCCCTTGAAATGGGATTTTCAACAAGACAATGACCCCAAACACACCAGCAAACGAGCAAAATCATGGTTCCAGACATACAGATTCAAGTAATGGAGTGGCCAGCACAATCCCCGGACCATAATCCCATACAAAACTTTTGGGCTGACGTAAAAAAATGCTGTTCATGAGGCAAAACCAAGAAATGCAGAGGAATTGTGGAACATAGTACAATTGTCCTGGGCTGCAATACCTGTTGACCAGTGCCAGAAGGTCGACTCCATGTACCACAGATGTGAAGCAGTTATCAGAAACCGTGGTTATGCAACTAAATTATATATAATATTAGTTTATGATTCTCAGGAAAGTTGAATCTTCAAGCATCTGTTAGTTTATACAGTACATTTTTGAGTTTGTAAAGAAAGATGTCAACACTGCTATTTTTTTGAACAATATGTTTCTTGAATTTCTGTAAAATATTATCAAATTCAATTACTTTTTCCAATGTTCTTGCTTTGAAATAGAATGTGCAGTGTCCCCAATGCATTTGTGTTCATTAAAATACAATTTATTTGAAGATTTTTGAGGTTTACCAACCTTTTTAAACACACTGCTATTATTATGAACATAACTGTATATGTATACATATATATATTTTTTCTTCTTCCAAACGAAATTACTTACTTGTTATATGTGCTTGCTATATACTTTAATGCTGAATATTAACAATATTAATTTTGACTTCAGTGCTTCTAAATATGAGACGAATGGTGTCAAAGCAACACCCATTACAGCTTTTATATCAAACGCAAAAAGGTTTACATTTGTAAACGAAATGCAAAATCTTGTAAAATCTTTACAAGAGTAAAGATCTTGTAGCAACACAGAGATGGAAGAGAAGAGAGTGATGTTGTACAGGTGGAGTTGAATGAAAAGCTAAGTAGCATTTTAATAATTGAAGTCAAGGTGTTAGCTTCCTTCAGCCCAGGGCAGTGTTTAACAAGAATGCTTCGCTCTCTCCTGGCACTCCACCTCTTATCTTTTGCTCTCTTTCACACCCTCTAGATAGTCACAGATGCTATAATTATAACTTATACACTGTTTTACACCTGAAACGGAGGTTTAGGTACGCTTCAAAGATGCAACATAAAACATTACTTTTCACAGTCCTCTCTTTGGTCAATACCTTTTACGCATGATCCTGCTTCTAGTTTTCCCATCACCATCTCACTATCAACAACCTCTTTCAGGTTCTCAATGCCTGAAGTGCATCACTCCCTCTGCAGCACAGTTCCGTGGTGTTTTTCCTCTGACCCTGTATAAGAGCACTGGTCTGCTTTGGGCACAGTGCAAAGCCTCACTGTCTTGATCCTGTTGTGGTTTAAAAAATGAGAAAAATCTCTCAAATCTCTTAAAAGACTTTTCTTGTCAGGAACTCAGTTCAGCAAGTGGATTTTTCCCCCGCTGACGCCAATGTCAAAACTGCTTCTGGATGTGTTTCATGGGCCCAAGTCATAAAACTTACTGAATGTGAGAGCGGAAAACCCAAAACAGCCTGTGGCTTGAAAAGTGGAGATGCACTTTTTCACTTGACCACACTGATATGTTGCCCTACAAGTAAAATATGGCAACAACACATCCTGGAAGGGCATATAGACATTTGTTATGGGAATGAAAGAAAGAAGTCTTCCACTAAATATTTTGGATTTATTTAATTTTCTGCTGTTTTAGTAAAAAAAAAAGAAGTTTTTTAAATATTGCGATCAATATGACAATGCAAGGAAACTCTGTAATGAGCCAAAGTGTAGTTGTAAGCGGGCAAATATGTATACAGAAATGTTACTTTGGCAGCTCTCATTTCTCGGGTAAAAATTGTGACGTAAAATAATATGTTTTCCCCTGTGCACACAGACATTTATGTGTGTGCTTTTAAAACTCGAATTTGGACAGAGTTTCCAAAAGTCTACATCTTCAGTGACAAAAAAAGTCTAAATGTGGACTGTAGGCCATCAAGCATAAAAGCTCAGTTTTAAATGATATCTGTGTGGACAAGGCATAAATAAGATCGATATTGTAAAACTGAGATATTACTATCTCTATACTATTACTCAATTACAATTGAGATAATACTAAAAAGTGAGTACATTCATCACAGCCTACCACAGTTTATCAAGATAAATATCACACATACCACTTTCATGCAAGTCTTTACTCATGTCCTAACACTGATTATACATTTTATGTCTAATCACTCTTTTTACCTGCAACTTGTGAGGTTAACATACATTATTTTCTCCTTTTGGGACTTTTAAGCAGATATTAGTAGAATAAATAGTTATTTTTCCACACACACACACACACACTATGGGGAGCAATGGGGGTTTGGGTGCATTAATCTGGGGCAAGGCACCCAATCCCCAATCCAGTTACAAGACCAATTCCTTTCCTCTTGGCTAAAGGGCTGCCCCATATATAATGGCTTCTGTGGATACAATTTGTGTGTCCATTTTGAATGATTGTTGGTCCTTACACGTAGCCAGAAATAAATCTCTCAACCACAGTTTCCAATGTGAAATTTAAGTGTGGAAACATGTAATTTAAAATCGATTCAACTCCATCAGATTTGTGCTGGACCAATCACTGAAAGCTTAGATGACAAACGACTCACCGCCTCGCCTAAAACTCGACACGATGTTGCAGTATCTCACTGCCTGCTTCCTCATTACAGCCATGAACAAATGCTTGTTTGAAATAAAAATATAGTGTAAAATCATTTTCAGTATGGACCTTAAGTGATTTTCTAACAATAACTGAACAAGATCCTTGTTACTTTCTAATCCCATTTCAAGCTGTAACATGATAATGGCCAAAACGGTAATGGCTCCTTAAGTGGACTCAACACCAGATTTCACAGTTAACTTGCTTTTATAATAACTCTGAAAACCCTCCAAAAGACCCTCCGGGCCCTTTACCCTTAAATTCATTTATCTTTCTATCCACGTCTCTCTTTTATACCAACATGAAAGCCATGTTTATCACCCTCTTTCCCTCAGTGACCTTTCAACTTCTGACTGACTTCCGCTCAGCTCTCGATGCTACTGCTGCCTCCTTTTGCATTCCCGTCAGCTTTTGTTTATGTATAGCTTTAAAAGAGACGTGGACTTGAAGCTAATGTATAGAAAGGAAATGGCAGGGCCGTACACACTGTGCACTAACTATGTGTTTGGAGCAAAAAAATCAGAAAGTGACAGCGGTATCGGACCTCCGACTGCTGCCGTACCAATTAGAGAGGGAGATGAGCAGACGGAGAGGCAGAGGCACGGGAGGTAAAGAGAGTAATAAAGGAAAAGGAACAGCATAACATGGTGAGATGAGGAGAGAAGGGGATGTAAGTGCCATGTTAATGTTTGAAGGCGAGCTGTGCGGATGAATCAAGGCAGGCAAAGTGGTTGGAGCTGGAAGGTGAGGGAAGAAGAAAGATGAGTTTATTTGCTGGTAACTGCATTTGCCAACCAAAACCTGATGTCCAGGAGTGCTCCATTATGAAAACTTAAAGTTGCAATGCTTTTCCTAATTTAATCCTTTTTCTAATACAAGCTACGTGTAGTGACAGAGGAAATCTGCAATATTGTAACCTCCAGCTTACAGTGAGGGAACAGTGCCGGTGGGCTTTTCTCTTCTCTCCATAGGAAACTTTTTTTAGTTGACAAATATCAATACGAGAGGACCTCAGAGAAGAACAGAAATAAAAAAATAATATTTTTAATAGTTTGACACAGAACAGTTGGAACCGTCACAACACCATCCCTGCTTTTAACTTGGTGTCTCAGAAGCATCTTCCTACTTTATCCTTTCTGTGGCTAAATGTGGAAGTGGGTTGACTCCCGGGGAACTTGCAGACAGTTTAGCCCTTGATAAAATCTGGCCTTCTCAAGAATTTAATTATTTATGCATTTAAAAACTGGGTGTTGTGCTGTCTAAGTTTTCTGAGATGCATGTTTGTATCACGCAAAAGCAGCCAAATTAAGAAAATCATTAACAAAATAACAAATATGCTTGACCTAGGATTTAAGGTATTTGTCAGTATTAGAAGATGTTTCCCTCAAAATCTCACAGCCCTACACAACACTTCCTGTTGATCATCTATCCTTATTGGATTATTCAACACTAAAAGGTCACCGTAGTGATTGCCATCAATGAAGAGAACCTTGCATTGATCTGCCTCCATATTGAATACCACTTGCATCAATGGGAGAACAGGGTCCTTCGGTGGATCATTACCGACCACTACCTCACATTTCACAGTTGGTGTTAAATCATTCCACCCCTGAGAATAATGGCTTCATTTGCCTTGTGAAAAATATCCAACTAGTGACCAGCGGTAGATTGCAAAAGCTAAGCCATGACGATCCAATTTCATTAACAGTGTCAACTTGTAATTCTTTGTCTCATTAATCAAAAAGAGGACACCAATGTGCACTTGATTTCTTTCAAGGTTTCATAGATCTATATGTGATCCAACCCAAGACAATGTGTTCTCTATTTAGGGGTCACCACAGTGGATCATCTGCCTCCATCTTGTCCTATCCCTTGTGTCCTCCTCTGTTACACCAACTGTCCTTATGTTCTCCTTCACAACATCCAAGAACCGTCTCTGTGGTCATCTTCTTTTCCTTCTGCCCAGCAGCTCCATGGTCAACATCCTTTTGTCCAATATAATCACTGTCACTCCTGTGCATCAAACCCTGGTGTGTTTACCCCTTTGTATGGTTTGTTTGGATCGGTGTGAATGTGGTCCGAGACCACTGATGTGGACCAAACAACTAAACTCTGATCCTCTTGAAAGAGGTGGTGTCGGACCACTTGCAAGTTAACTCTGGAGCGGTTCATAACTGGTGTGAACTCTATCCGCACCTTTGACTGGAAGTGTAGTATTTACAGCCTCAGTGTTCTCATCTACACCCAAAGAAAGGCGAAGGGAGAACCTGGAGCTGCTGACAGACGGAAATGAGAACATTCATCCTCTGTCCCTGGCAGTATCCCAACTCTTCCTCTTCTGCAAACAAACTAGCAAATAGAAGCCTGGCATCTTTACCCCAAAGTGTCGCAAAACCAGCGACTCACCCACTGGCAGTATAAGGACGATGGCTCAGGACCCTCCTGCCCAGGGGTGGGAACAACAGTGAGTTGGCGCTTTCACGATGCTCTGGGCTAACAACTAGACGCCATTTAAAGGTGTTCTACTTCAGGTTCTATCCACTCTTACCGGCCTTCAGGGCACTGCCCATCACCAGAGCAGCATTAACCTACTTACAGTCTACATACTGTATCTGACCAATAGCTGGAGCAGAAAATGTAGCCGTATTATATAATCAAGTGCAGATCCAGGCGCCAGTGTTTGTACAACTGTTTCTGTCACCTTTCAGGCTTTGTTGACTCTTCATTATTTGTGGCTGGACCTGGTGTGTGGATTGTCCACGGCCTGCCCTATAATGTTGCTCAAGCACCTGAAACCAAAACACAGCCACTCCACCCCTCTCCTGCTATTTCAATTTTCCTCCTATCCTTTCAATTTCACCTACATTTCCTGTATCCAATTTTTATTTTCCCCAGTCCCACAAAACCATTATCTGCCTCACTCTACCTCTTCCTTGCGTTGTGTGTCTACCTCCCTGGGGCAAGTCAGGGGTTTATTAATCCTTTCATTTTTACTTCATTTAAACTTTGATATTCATTATTTCCTGTGTTCCTTCCTTCCCTGCATGTTCTGACTCTCAGTGTCTGCCCTCTTCCTCTAATTATCATCTTGTTGAGGCACTTCAGACCACCAGCAGTGCTTTAACAGGCCAAGGCCCAAAATGTTTGCATGTGTGTGTCCTTAATAACTAAACCATATTAGTGCAGACTACTTTTATATTCACGGGGGCCAACACACACACACATGCAGAGACACTGCAGCACACACTCAAGCCCTCCTTTCGTTCTCTTCTAGTCGCTCATCAAAGAGTCTCATTTTTTGATACCCAACTAAATTGGCTTTTCCTTTCAATCCTCAGTGTGTGTAAGTGTGTGTTCTACACTGAGGTATAATGACCTTAATGAGCAATAGAGGAGCTCTGCTGCTCTCTGTTTTTTCCCTTCTTTTCATTTTCTCCCTTTCTCGTTCTCTGAATTTTCTAATCAATTATCACTCATTCTGCCTTTCCCCTCCTCCTCAGAACTCTTTCATTTCCCCTCTCTCTTCATATTCTGCTTAGCTCTCCTCCCATTTGCGCTCTTTTTGCTGTCTCCTTTCATTTCCCCTCCACTCCACTGTCTTCTTGAAAATGTCGTGTCTCATCCACCGACCGCTCACCTGCCTGAATCTTCCTCTTCCTTTCGAAAACCCTCTCTTGCACTTCCTGTCCACCCATCACATCTTCTCTCATTACGCATCTCTACATATTTCCTTCTTGTAATTGACGACCTCTCCCACCATCCCTCTTCTTCATAATTAAAAAATGCTGCAGCTGTAAGTGTACAGCTGCGAAAAAGGGTCAGCCAAAGATGTTCTTTTTTTTTCCCGTCTGCCCACCCACATCACTCATCTCTCATGCAATATTACACATCGCTGTAACCATTAGAGTCAGTGGCAACCAGATGTCTGTGACGGCACTACAAGGTGTCTGGGGCTTTGGAGGTGGAAAGGCTGGATGGACACACACACAGACACACACACACATCAGATGTACCAGTTGTCCAGATAAGAAAGAGTCTCCAGTCTGACCACACATGCCGCTTGATTCAAGATGAGGGACACTCTCTGAATGAACTACATATTGAAATATGGATGGACAGATGCAAACAAACCCCATTCACAGCTGTCTGGACAATTAAAAAACACATACATCTGTGTTCCAGATGTCTGAGCCTACATGGTTCACAGGACAAATATGGATGCATCAACAGTCTGAGTAGAGGCTTGAGAGAATAGACCTCGCAGGACATTCAGGACCTATCCACATGGAAATGGAATGAAATGTAAACAATAGTTTTCTTTCTTTTGAAAAGGCTTTCCGGAAATACAGGAAATGTCTTCATCCACTCATACAGCCCATACATGGCAACACCATAAAGGAAGAAGAAGATGTTGAGCATGCGCATAAACCATCAAGCTTTTTAATAAAGCTGTATCTGAACAAGTATACATTACAGTGTATACAATCACAGAAACAGAATGAAGAAAGTCAGGGTGTCAAGTTTTCATCAAGTGAATAAACCAAACAATCTTCAAACACAAAGAGCACAAATATTTAGTGATACCATAACATGCATGAAGTAGGCTATATAATTAAACAAATCATTGACGTACACGTACTATCACTTTACAACCTCGTTTTATGAGCCAAAGCCCACTACTTTATGGGCGACGGTCAGGGGTTTGGTTTTCGATGATGATAGTCCCTAGAGTTTCACTGATACTAATGTTGGTTATTATGGTCTAATTTATTTTTTTCCCCAGACACATCTGTGAGGATGACATTTGTGGTTAAAAAGTGAAATACCTCACCATCCATTTTAGATTTATGCCATGTTTCCCCGGGAGATGAAGGGCATTAAGTGTGGTCCTGACCTTCATCCAGCACCAACATCATTTCATTTCATCTCCATAATTTGCTTTATATGAGCAAAACTAATGACAGTCTCATTAGCCTCTGATGTACTTTGCATTAAAACTCATAAGCAAAGTGAGTGTGTCAATACACATTTAGGTTGTGAACATGGTAAACACGGCTAGTTAATGTTGGCAGTGTCATTGCAGCATGTTTATACAGTGGTTTCACAGATGTTCCTATATGACTGTTCCATTATGTGGAGAAATAACCATCAATAACCATTTCATATTATATAGTAGATATCAGGGCTGCAACAAAGTATTCAAATTTGTAGACTTTTCCAGTAAAAAAAAAAAGTTGATCAATGTTTCCCAAACCATGAAATGATGACAATCTCAATTGTCCTGTTTTGCCCACAAACCAAAATTATTCAGTTTTAATGATTTCATATTCAGATTTAAGAAGATGAACAATTAAAAAGAGCTTGTTTTAATTATTAAAAAAACCTCAAAATCAATTGATCAATTATGAAAATACTTGGCAATTCATCATAATTGATTCATAATCAATTTATCATTGCAGCCCAAGTAGATATCCAGTTTCCACTTTCTCCTCAAGCACTGTGCCTTACTTTTCATTGCTAATGCATTTTTACGGATTTTTTGGACATTTTTCCAGAAAATAATTTATTTCTGCACCTGGTACTTCTTCCCCTGTGGCGTATGCCTTGTCCATCGCTGTGGCTCATCTCCCTCTCCCTTCTGGCACATTCAAAAGTTCAAACCACATTTCCAACTTTCATCACTGCCGTCATGTCATTTCTTCCTGGTGATGAGGCCAAACATTTCTCAAGGCTACTCTTTCCTTACCTTAGACTAAAAAGCGTTCCCTCTTTAATTCCACCAGCCTGTTGCTGTTTATTTACTACACCACTACTATGAATAAATCCTGCAGCGACGTGTCTTATTTAATCACGTAACATGCAAAGTAATGCAAAAAAAAAACATTTACATGCTGAGGCAAGAAAAGTGGCTTAATTAACAACCCACTTGTACATCATCTAATCCGACATGATCAGTATTCATGCATGAGCCATTTACTTGAACAAGAGGTGGATTCTGTCCATCTGCTTGCCTTTGATTTTTTCACTTTTCTCGACAACTGCTCATCTGATCAACATTAGACTTTTTTACTGACAAAACAAGGAGGTGAGTGAAAACTGAGAGATTCCGCTAGAGATAGCTTTTTCATATTTATACCTAGTGTAGCAGAATTTCATTTTACTATATGGGACAAGTATGTGACAAAAATAGTTTATCATAATTATTAATATCATAAAAAGGAAAAAAACACAGATGATTCATAATAATGTTTTTTATCAGTAGATAAGGTTGAAGGTTCCAGATCGCATGGAGAGGCCACACACGTCTGCCCGCACCGCCGTCACATCCATCACATATAAAGATAACACTGAACCTCATTTTTATCTTTATATACACAGGACAAAAAAGAACTCCTGTGAGTGCATATACTTGCATCGTCATAAAGTGACATAAACGACTTGGTGTCATTGGATTCTGGTGCAACGACATACAGTGTCAGGCTAAAAGCCAAGTCAGAATGAATGTGTTTTTGAAGCCAACTCATTTTCATAACACTATTAAAAAGCTGACACTTGACAATTTCAGGATCATAAACACACACAATTTTGCAACTGCAGAGTGGAAAACTTTTAAAGCAATACATCTTTTAAGCAAATCAGACTTTGCTGTTAGCAATACTACTGCTTTTAGGGGCTGTACAATGTTGTTTATCACATAATTGAATTGTGCATTTACATTTATTTTATTGTTTATTTATTTTTTCATGGCTAGCGAAATGCCGCAGGCACTGAATTATCCATGTTTTACTGAGAACAAGAAACAGACAGACAGGGGGCTTGTCCATTGCCTTCTGAGTAGTTTGGTCAACTGCAAATCAATTCCAAACCGGTTTAAAAGTTATACATTGCTAACACAGAAAAATAAAGAATGAAACATTCTCTTCTCCATGTATTTTTTAGAATCTAAAATTCAATATTCTTGCAGCAGTGGTGAGACCCAGAGGTCATGATACGTTATCAGATGTGGCTGCACACGATCAAAGATGCAATCAACACAGTGAAAGGTGAAATTGAGTTGAAGACTGGAGGCTGCTGCGGGACATTGACAGCATTCTTACACATGTTAACACACTGCACATTAATCATTCAATCGAGGTCTTTTTTCACGAGGTAACCTCACCTAAGCTCACCCTCCGTCCCTCTGTGTCCGTGGGTATTATTCTCTATTTCATGCACATGCACATGCACAGTGAAGTCAGTGAGAAAATAACACGTGCAGAGTGGAGGTTGTGCGTGGTCAGTGAAATGTACACCTGCCAGTTCTGGCCTGCAGGGTTACACCCGTGTTGTCATTTGCTCAAGCAAGGTAATTTCAATGTGACACAATTAGAGAGGAAGGGAAGAGGTGATGGAGGAGGGGGAGCTGGGGAACTGGAGGAGCAGACCGAGTGACGCTGTGGAATTTATATGAAGATGAAATAACACTCACAGACGGGAAGCAGAAAATTAAATACGGGGTAAAATATACAATCTGAGCAAAGCATGTGTGTCCATGTACGAGTTCTGCTCATGGGTGTGCATATGGAAGTATAGTGCGACAGGAAATGCAGTCCAACATGACTGACCACTAATCACTTTTCTTTTTCCAGTACCCCCTCCCTCCCTCCCTCCCCATCCTGCCATCACTTTCTATACCTCTCTTCCTCCTCCTCCTTGTACAATATATAACCACGCAAAGCATCCATTTCTTCCTAAGTAGGTCACTACACATCCACTGCACCTTCCCTGTTCATCTCTCCCTTCCTTTGTTGCAGCATCTTTATTCTCACTTGGCGTCTCTACCTGCTTACCCTTCCCACTACATTTTCATGCCACTTGAGATTTTGCTAGTCAGCGAAGTGGTGGTTAGAACGGTTGCCTCACAGCAAAAAGGTTGCCGGCTCGAATCCTGGTTCAACAGCGGGCCTTTCAGTGAGGAGTTTGCATGCTCTTCCTGTATGTGTGGGATCTACCCCTGGATTCTGTGGTTTCCTCCCACAGTTCAAAAACTTAATTGACCAGGTGCTGGACCCTGGACTGGTGAGTCCAGGGTCCGTGAAAAGTAACTGAGATGTTGAAGTAATTCATCTATCACCACTGATGAACCTGTAAAATTTGCCTAAATATTACTGTATGTTCAAAGTGACATAATGTAAAATTTCAACCTTCAAATAATGTCTCCAAGATTATGTTGACGGTACATCAACTAACAACAGTGTGAATTTCCCCTCTGTCAAAGCCTGAGCATGTCTGCACGATGGAACTTCAGGTTTCAGGACCGTGCAACAAAAGAACTACAACATTCTACTGTCAATTTACTCCACTTTTATTTTATACTCACTTTTCTTGTATACAATACGTAAGGTGGATTGAAAATGCAAGCTACGCAAAGTAAAGCGCCACCATTCTTTTGTTATTTGTTTCAGGGTTAGTCTTTGTATACAATGCTGTATGATAGGCCCTGTTTCAGAGTTCACCAGCACTGCACATTTAGCAATTACTACATTGTGTGCACTTTAACATGAAAAGTATACTGTGTTGTTTGTTTAATTAAAGTTCACTTTAAGTACGTTTCTCAATCAACAAACAATACCGGCTGTATTAAATAACAGCAAGCAGTAGGCTATATGAGGACCAGGACAATTAACTGACATAAAACAGACGGCATTATGCTCCCCAGACTAAACTGAGGAAGACAAAACGAACACTAAGATGACAAATGAATGCGTGGCAGCTGCTTTGATGTCTAAAATGAGTCCCCACTCATTAAAGCTCTTTCACTGCATGCCAGATGAATTGTCTGTTTCACTTTGGTCTGTTTCGTGTGCAACATTTGGGTGATGACTAAAAACCAAACATCTGAGTTGCAGGTTTTTATAAATGCTCAGCTTAAAAATATTGAGTCTGAACTCTAATTTACCCAAAAAGGTGCTAAGTACAGGTATTGACCCTTGTGCTTTTTTCTTTAATGAGTCATTGCACACATAGAGTCCAGCCATTATAAATCAAGCCAATGCATTTGCATTTTACCCCCATTTATGTATGGGTGCTTATGAAGATGGATGGTAGCAATATTAGGCATTTACAGAGCGCTGCAGTAATTTGGAACATGTAAGTTGTATTTTGTTGTAAAGATTATTTTTTTGTCTTTAGTGTGAACTGGTTTCAAATTCCACTCACATTTTTAATTCACAATACGTTTCTCTAATTATGTTCCCCCTCAAACCAAGACCTACACCCCCCCCCCCCCATTTCTCCCATCGCACTCACCTCTTCTCCTCCTCATTGCTGCTTCTGCATACATACAGAGTGCAGCTGTTTGGCTGCTAAGCCAAGCTGAACTGGCAGAGACTTGGGGGTCTCAGATATATGACAGACAGAGAAACAGAGCTGTTGAGGGAGGACAAGAGATGTGTGAAGGGAGTTGACAAAAGCAGGCGAAGAGGCAGAGTGCAGCGTTGCCAAGTGGAGCTCAAACAGTGGCAGGTAAAGTAAGAGGAGTTATACGAGGAGCAGGGAGACTACGAACATGGGAGGTGAGGAAAATGCAAGAGTAGCTGCTTAGGGGAGGAATGCAAATGGTCGATAGGAGATGAAAAACAAAATAGAAAGAAATATGAGGATAGAAAAGTAAAAATACATTAAAAATTAAGAAGCTGTATGAGTGGAGGGGTAAGGCATGGGTGGATCTAATTCAGCTTTGTGCACATTCATCGGGTTTTTCACAGAAACTCTTGGTACAGGCTGTTTAACTAACTGCTTGCTATCCCCTTCATTAAGTCGGTGCACCCAGTGGGATGAAGCAACTGGGAAAAACCAGAGACAGAGAGAGAGAGAGGGAGAAAAGGTCAGAAGCAAGGAAACTGCTTCCAGTCGACCATAACCAGGAATTAACCATGGCTGTAAATCCACTCCTATTTATTTAAAACGTGTAAAAACTGTGTTTGTGATTCAACCGTAAAATATGATATGGATACTTAACAAGAATGTGAGAGTGAGGCAGCCATGGAGATGGTGACAGCTGATGAAAAATAGCTCAGTTCAGTCAACAAGTGTTTACCCCAAGTAAACAAACCTGTGCAGTGTGCACAGCTCCACCAAAAATAGTGAGCTATTAATGAGACAAGGTGCAGTATGGGAGCATATATAAAGGGTTGCAGTCATTTTTGACCCCATTAAAAATGCCTTTAAAAGTCCATTTATGTTGACTTTTAGAATACTGACATTTAACCTTCACTATTAAGCTTCTCTTTCACGGTCGTAATATTCTGCACTTTGCTCATCTCAGGTGCTGCACCTTTTACTTTACTTTTCTGTGTCTCCGTCACCTTACCACCCTCTGTCTCAAATCTCAACTCCAACAAAACCCCTAAACCACGTTTATTCAAGTATAAACCAGTGCATATGGGTATCTAGTAATGTCATTTGTTGATCCAGGTGCAAATCTGTATTAGTATTGAAATTATGCATGTTGTGATGAGGATCAGTGTATCTACTGATCTACTGCCACGCTCTAGCCAAGCACGAGCTACTTCATTCAAATTTGGCTATTTAAGTCCACACCTGCTTCACTGGTGCACTTGTTGCATCTTTCTCTCTCCACCATTTGTCCGATTTCACTACCAGACCATGACCCCTAACTGCTCCACTCTCTCTCTTCCTCCTCCTCCTCCTCCTCTCCCTCACTCAGCCCACTTCTTGGCATGTTTCATAATCAAGCATTGGGTGGAGTAAGCTGCAGAAGAGGGGGTTTATCTGAATTTTAGCTTACTTTTTGTCTATCCAAAGTTTATTATGCCCCTGTTCTTAAATACTTTTCCCTACCTGTATCCATTCTGCTCCATTTCAAAAATAGGAATTTGTCTTTGTCCTCTTTACCTCAAATGATTTCTTCTGTCATTGTCCAAAACCAGGATTTCTACTTGTATGCATAAGAAATTACCCATCATCCCATGCACACACTTTGCCTCACCTCTTAGTGGGGACGCAACTGAATCCCTTAGCCTGTTACCAAAACTTAATAATTAATGCCAGCCCTTTAACCAACCTTGTCTTAACCCTCAAATGTACTATTATTATCTGAGGATAATAGAGACCAGCCTGAATGTCCTGACTCCATTTGGTTTATAACTCAAACTAGTTCTCACAATAGAAGCGCACACACACACAAAGTGAGAATTAATGAGCTACAATTTTATAAGTGAAACTAATTAATTAGCCTTTGATGGAGAAGAGGAAACTGGATATGGTTGATGTGATGATAAGTGGGTGCCTCACCGGATGTTGGTGTTTGTGTGTCTGTGTGTGCAGTAAATTTAATTAACTCAACGTGTAGGCATGTCCTTGTGCATGATTGTGTCCATGTCCCTTCATTTTACAACAAGGACAAAAGCACTTCGATCAGTATGCCAAAGCCTTGATCTACCGACTGCATAAATATACAATGAATCACATACAATTTCTTAATGGACTGGCTCAGCAGCTTCACTTCCTCCTCTAATCAAAACAAGATCCATCCAGAGGTGTGAATGTATACATTTGTGAAAAAACAGATCCGCTTGTGTCACTGATCTATTTTTGTGAATACGTTCCATTTCCATATTCAGTGTTTGTTCTTCTCTTTCTCCTGCGCTGACGATTATATGAACAGAAATCCAAGATGACAGTCTATTTCTTAAAGGTGCAGTACACGGGTTATTTTTGGCATTACAGATAACTGCGTAATACACGTTTAGTATAATTTAAATCAAGAGACCAGAGAGGAGAATTAAACTTCTTCACTTCCTCAACATTCCGTTTCTGGTTTCAACTATCAGCCACCCACAATGCTGTCCTGAGCTCTCTTCCAAAAAGAACCAGCAAGCAAACACATAACAACATGAGTGAAGTCCAATACCCACACAATAGTAGACGCTGTCTCTTAGGTGACCCCGTAACGACCCGTTCACACCTGGACCAGTATCAGCCTCAGAGGTTAAATACCTGGTTCTTCCCACGAGTTAGTCAGAACTGAAGAAGCCTCTTGGATGAGAGGTGAAACATATTCAACTCAACTCAAGCAAGTCCCACAGCCAACTAATGAAGAAGATTGTAATCAGGTTTTGACTGGACAATAAAATATGTCAAGTCAAATATGCTAATATGTTAGCTGAGTGTATGAAGCTTATGACAATTAGAATTTTTAACATCCTGTAGGTTTTCAACAACAACAATTGAACCTACTAGCAATTTCTAGCACAGTAGCATGGAATAACTTCTAGCAATTCTACCAACTGCAGCTTTTATTGTCAGGATACAATCAAATTAAATTAAACCACACCCATATGCCCAAGAGAATAATCACAGTGTCCTTTTAGTGATCAGGGGGGGGGGGGGGATGGACAGACAGAAGGATAGATAAATGTACCTGTATCTGACTCCAGGTACGGAGATAGGCACATGTACATCTCACTTCAACATCAAAGACTCAGATCAAAAGGAGGTTTACTATGGATGGGCAGAGACGCAGATGCTGTTTCATGTATACCAGTAAAGACAAAAGGCAAATCAAATACAATCTACACCATGAAGAGGGACATTTGTTTTGACATTTTAAGGTCTTATCCACAAGGGAAGAGGACTTGCCCCAAACTATATATTTTTTTGTTGTTTTGAAAAAGGAAACACGGCATAGTTTCAGGAAATGCAAAAAAAAAGATTTCCTCACTCAGGGACCTGTTTTCAAGGTTTCAGTCATCCCAAAATACAATTTCTGTGTGGACAGAAAACTTAATTAGAAAAAAAAATAAATTAGCGGCCTCATCTTAACTGATATCAAGTTGCAGCTTACTTTACCAAATTGACTTTAATGCCTCTTTACACAAGTGCCATCTTTGTCTTTTGCCCTTCCTACCATGATCTTGTAGTATTCTAAAGAGTGGATTTTGAAGTGGCACATGAGATTTTTCTCCCATTTTTATCTCCTCCCCCTTACATTCTAAAATCATTTGTAGATTCCAACAACGTTGTCCTCATTACTCACCACCTCATCCAACATTCAGCCGTCCCTCTCCGCATTCCTGTCTTTCCCCCCCTCTCTCTCTCCATTGTTTGCAATAAAATAACCTTGTTATTGCCATGACAGTTGCTTTGGACTCGACTCTTTTAAGCCTACCCGGCGATATAAAACCCACTTTTTAAAATGAAAGCACTGGCACATACTGCAGCCTAAAAACAACTGAGATTTGCTCTCTCCCTTGAGTTCAGGCTTATTAAAACATTGGTTATAGGGGACCTAAAGACAATGTTCTTATAGTCCGTCTTCTAAACAGGGATTTTTGATGTGGCACAAGCAAAACCCTGACACTGTCACATAACCTTTGTTCCTGTTCTCCATATCCTTTCTCCCATTTTATTTCAATTCCCTTGTGTGAAATAATTTGGTTGCGACTGTCAAGAATATTGCCCTTATATTCTAATTTTATTTGTGGATTCAAACACAGTTTTCTTTCATTATGCACTACTTTATATGCTATCCAACAAGCAACCATCCCACCCTCTCCATCTTCTGCAGCAAAATAACCTTGTTGTTGCTTTGAAATCTGTTGTTTTTTGGGTTTGCAGTATGTGCCGGCGCTTTAATGTGAAAACCATGTTTTATATCAATCGGCATGATCAAAAGAGTGAAGGGGATTCTCTCTCCCTTGACTTCAGGCTCATTAAAACATGGGTTATAAGGGAACCTAAACACTGCAAGTCTCTGACATTCCGGGAGCCAACCTCTTAAAAACATACAGCTCTTACACGGGCGATCAGAGTGAATCATCCTCACCTGGGAGGCCTGGCTCATAAACATGCACTGTTTGTAATGTAGGGACCTAAAAGCAAGTGCTAAGAGACTGTTCTATTAAAAAACTGTGCCCCGAGGTCAGCTTTTTTATTGTTAGGTGACATTTTAGTGGCTATAGTTATGAGCATAGTGTCAGCAGCAAAAGGGAAGTTAGTCGATGTAGTACAAAGTGCAGCAAAGTTCATCTTAGTAAGCAGGTTCCACAAATCCATGACTGAAAATTGTCAAAAAGTCTAACACTCTTATCCTTAATATGACCCAACCATGATATTCCGAAACTAGACCATGTGCTCATTACTTATTATTGTCATAAACAACTGAATAGGGCTGGGAAATATATGGATATTATCTATATTGTGACATGAGACAAGATTTGGTCTTACTGTATCCCACGATGTAACAATACAAAATGTATTTGTGATAACGTAAGGATGTTGTAATGACAATCATAGTGAAATATACTAAAAATTATATACATTATATATATATTGATAATAAATTACATGTAATCCAAAAATTATATTTGAAAAACTCACATAACACTATAATTTTAAGCCTAATTATTTGTGTTATAACAGAATCTGACCAAATTCATAGGCAATTTAAATTGTTGCTAACAAATAAATATCTTTCATTTAACATTAAAAAGCCAAATAAATAAACCAGGTATTATCTGAAAAGCAAGGAGTATAATACAGATCATAAATAGTAGATTGTGTATTTAAGAGTGTATTTACAGTGTGCATCACACTCCTTTGATAAGCACAAACCTCTCAAAAGAAATCTTTCCATGAGTCCAGAGAAACAATATGAGTGCTGCTTTATATCCCCATACAGTATATGAGATACATGTATATCAGTATGTATAAAATAGAGATCTTTAACACAAGGTCTTAAGGTTCAAGAAAAGACAGAGACTGTGCTCTCTCAGCCAAGCTTCAGAATATTGTCTACAAACGAAAGAGGGGAACTTACAGTATTCCTGAGTTCTATGTATGTTTGCTGTACAATCCTACTGGGACAAGGTAAAAAAATGTCCCCAAAAAAATTGCAAGCCTTGCAAAAGGTATTAGAAAGGACATGGACACATTGTGGAACTATCTTCATCTTGATTAAATCCCCAGCCTCTCCAAACATGAACATATTCTTCCTTTTGGAGACTTGGTGTGCTTGTGTGTTTGGATGTTGAGAAGAGTTACTATATTTCAGCGAGTACATTGTGTCAAGTCCTAAGACCAATGTTAACACATAATGTACTGTACTTCAGCCAATCAAAATACAGCATATGCACCAGTCATAGCACAGTGTTAGTATTAAAGTTATGCTAAACAATGTGATTCAAAGGAAAGACACAGCAGAATTCCACAGTATCACAGGATTACACAGAGGGCCTCGTTTTTTGCTTTTTAAATCTAACTTATTCAATTCTAATTCAAATCCTCTCACACATAAAGAAATTAAGACTGAACATTATCCAGAATATTTGTGACAAACCACTTCATTATTATGACAGAATTAAAATGTTTACTATAAAGAGTAGATGATTAAAAGAATAAATAATACTAAGCACAATTTACGTACAGTAAGAGCTAATGATAATATTGGAAGTCATGGCGCTATTATTTCTCACCTAATAATTCATAATATATTTGTTGGAAAGTCTACTGTCTCCTTTAAAATATACGAATATTAAGTTGATATCCAAACTGAGTCAATCTGGCCTCAACACCCTGAGGCTCAGGATCTGTAAAATATATTAGCATTCCTCTTACTTTGGGACCCAAACTGAGTGCGTGTATTCCCACACGCTGCAGGGCTCAGACTGATTAAAACACATTAGGACTGTTATCCGTGGCATCAGCATAAGCAGGCCGTGCAGATCCTTTTAAAACGTCTGCTTGTACAGTTCCCTGTCTCCACAGCATCAGCCCTATACCTGCATTTCTTTCTGTGGCGACCATGGAAAATGGATGATAGTTGACACGTGCATTAACTTGACATCATGACAAACATTCACTTTGGATAACGGCACCACCCAAAAAGCTCCAGTTCATCTTCATTACCGTCCTCTTCCTCTCTCTGTCTTGCCTCTCCCTGCCAGTGTCTCCTCTGCCTGCCACTTCTGTACAGCAACGTGTCTGTTGTGACACTGTTTGCGCCTCCATCTCTCATCACACAATCTTCATTACACTCTACCCACCAAGGATGTTTTCTGTCCATTCATTTCCAACATTCCTATCACACAATGTTTGGTTTTTGTTGCTGCATTTAAACTTTGGTGACAGAACATTAACCTGTTTGTTGCCTCTGTCAAGGCTTTTGACTCGAGATAACTAAAATCTTAGATGAAGCTTCATTGCCAACATTTCAAGAACTCCAGTATCACAGATTTACCAGAACGCATACAATCTACTGTATGTCAGGTTTAGTCCGTCCCTTTATATTACTCCGCCTATAACTGTCTCATAGGGCACCAGATGTCATGTGACTACGTGTCGATGAATTGCCATGATTGGGACCAGCGTTGGGTTTAACCTATCAGAGATCACTGTGCACTTAAAATCCACAGAGATCGACCAATGTATTGCAAAACAATTGAAAAGAAATCTGATAGTTATAATGCCCCCGGCATGATTTTTACAAGTTTGTAAACAGCTGGAGAGGACATCGTCAACTTGCAGATATAGTTTCCTTTCATCTTACTACAGAGAGTCACTGAGCATTTACAAGACCCTGGAGGGAAAAAAAATTTTACGCGATCTGGCTTTTTTCTCTGTTTGGATTTGAATTAGGGTTGTTCAATCAATTTCTAGTTAGGGTGTAGTGATACCACATTCCAGTATTTTTGTTGTTTTTTCGGCCAATCATCTGCGAGTCACAGAGGAAACACATGGCTACTTAACATGCAGTCGCTGCTACGGAGGCTCCTTACTGTTACTGCTGCTTCTAGGTCTTGCAGACTAGATCTTGGTAGATCGAGAGCTAACGACAAAATGTGTTGCTTGTGGGTTTCCATCGTTTTGTCATCTTCTGCTCGAAACCAACGGACACAGATCAAAATGCCTCTGTACACCAATTGGATAGATCTACAACCAATCAGACCATCACCATTCATGCTTGTTGTAGTTTTTTTTTTAAGAGTGATGGCTATCTAGTAATAGCATCTAACAACTTTTGCCATACCAGGCTCATCCAAGTCCACAGCTCACCCAGGCTAAGCAACAGCCAAATCCAAAGACAGCTGCTCTTGGGTGGTTGCTATGTTGGATGTATACAAAAGCTGCTCGATGCCACTTCTCTGTCATGGCGTTAAGCCCGCCTTTAGCGCGCCATGGGACAAAAACCCTTATAAAGGAATTTTCAAAGTAGGCCAAAATGGTGTCCTTGCCAGATGGATCTGCAGAACAAAATCAAATCCCTGGCAGACTTGGATGACTTCACCCAAGCTACATCCCCCACAACCCTCTCCAAGATCACTTGGTTGCTCTTGTTTTCTGGTTTCCCTCCTTTATTTCATCCTATCATTTAATCCCTTGCTTCCTCTACTTCCTCTGCTGAAGCTCCAACTCCAGTAACCGGATCTATTTTGTAGCTGCAAAGTATTTTATGACCATTGTAATTTTGATTCACCTATTCCCTTGCTGCTAGTTCTCCCTGCCTTATTTCACAGTTTCATCCTCTTGTCCTTTTTCCTTTGCCCAATAGTGTCTTTGTGACATTTGGACAAACTTTTCACCGCCCTTTTCATTTGTGCATCTATTCCCAATTCACCTCTAAAAAATCTTCTGTATGCATTGTATGACTTTCCTTCGTTACTTTATACAGATTTAACAGCAGCCATGTTTCCCTTCTTGTGCTCTACACAGTTGCTTACTTGCCTGATTCACCTGATTCGTTTCTTGATATTTAGTTTATTTACTTTGCCTCATCTTCATCTGTGTTCTTCTTCTTCTCACCACTTCTGTTTTAATCACCATCATGGTTAATTTTCTGCATCTTTTACAGATATCTTTTGCTTCTCAGTGTGAACTAATGAAAATGTTTCACTGGCACCATGACACTATTTCTTTAATTACTGCATAAGATTACCAGCAGTAATGAGAATCTTAGACACTTTCCTCTAAATGCAGAGTAGTGATACTCTGACATTGAATTAAATAGAGTACATTATTAAATACATACAGTATTGTGCAAAAATCTTAGGCCACCATTAGTTGTTTTAGCAATGCCGGCTCCTTTATACCACACTGGCTCTCTCAAACCTGGAGGGGAACCATAATTAATGTTACAGGTTAAACTTGTTTATCCTACTATTCATGTCGACAAATATCTGCTGTGAAAAAGTTATTTTATGCCAGGTTTATTCAAGACAGGCTTGAGCATTACATACACATGTGGTACGAGATAAACTCATTGACAGCTTGTTAATATACAGTTTATGACCAACTTTCAGTCACATCATTTCAATCCAAAATTTGACTGAGGTAAATAAAACAAAGCTGGTGGCCTTGTCCCACATGAACCTCAAACTCACTGTGTAGGAGAAGAGAAGAAAAATGACTCCATCATAAATACATCTTTAACACAACACACTATGGTATTGACAAAAACTGGTTTAATAGTGCACAGATTTGAACTTCCAAACCGAAAGTTTGGAGTACTTGATTTCCATTTGAACTTTCGCATCCTCATGTCCCCCCTTTGACAATAGGAGACAATGGCAAGTGAAAAAAACAAACACAGAAAAATCAGATGGAGGGGGCAAATTCAAGAAATTATAGACTTTGGTGTTTGTTTCTAGCTTCTTAGAGGTTTGACTGACTTTCCAGTTTCAAAACTACACAATTAATCTTATGCTCTATTCATTCTTACATACTTCAGTATTGAATTCTAAACTATTCTCTTGCAACTATTCATTTTCCAAGGGAGGCAGTGAGACATTTTGTACCGCACATACTGTATGTGACCAGCCACGAGCAAACCAGCAACATGTCGAGCCAGCACAAACCAAGATTTTAGTTTTTTACAGAATATGCAAGTTGAAATTTCAAAGAAGCCACTCAGTATTTCAAATCACAGTATTGGGGGTCTTAAAACCATAAACTTGTATTGTATTTGAATTAGGGTTGTTTGATCGCTGTGAATCAATTTCTAGTTTCTAGTTTAGGTGATACCACATTCCAGTGTTGTTATCATCTGTCACAGAGGAAACACATGGCTACTTAACATGCAGCCGCTGCTGCGGAAGCTCTTCACTGTTTCTGCTGCTTCGAGATGTTGTATCCTATGTATGCATACATACAAATCCTCTGTGTAAAAACACAAAACACAGAAGAACTAAATTGTGGCCAAGCAAATATTTGGCTGAACTTCTTAACGAAGACAGAGGCTTCAGGTGATGCTGAGGCTGATCTCACTTCTGCAATGCTATAGAAGAAGCCGCCATAACGTGTAGCTGCACACTTTCTCCTGAGCTTATGCACAACAAACAGATGGATTATTTAGCGGCCGAAAAAGAGTGTCAGGGCATGAGAATAATTGGACACCTTGAGGCGAACAGACAGTAGTTACTTCTGAGATGACTGAACATTATGTGGCTACGTTGTTATTAGCGAGCTCAATAGTATCGTTTTAAAATGCAAATGAGACACACATCGAAAATTGTGTTCGATCAGATGATCGTATTATAAGCTGTAACGGGAGCATGTGAGCATCTGCTATTAATATGAATAACAAACCAACCTGATGTGCTTGAATAATACACTTTGTGTATGAAAACAATCACGTTTTTTCCCAACCAGAAGCCATGGGTGGACGGCACAGTGCAGTCCCTGCTAAAAGCCCGGGATGCAGCCTACAGAGCAGGAGACAAACTGGCTTATAGCAGGGCCCGAAAAGAACTGAAGAAGTGCATTCAGCTGGCGAAACACCGGTACAGGCAACGCATCAAGACCATCACCGACTACAAGCGTAGTGAGCAGCAGGCCAGCCACAACCCCACTCTGCCTGACACCTTAAACAGCTTCTTTGCACGCTTCGGCTCTCCGAGCAGCAGAAGGACTGTACATCTTCCTCAGCCAGAGGTGCAGCACCAGCCTCTCACCCTGCAGCTGCACCAGGTGACGTCCACCCTGAGGAGGATTAACACCAACAAGGCGGCAGGCCCGGATAAGGTGTCAGGTCGGACACTGAAGTCATGTGCGGATCAGCTAGCAGCAGTTTTTCTGGACATATTTAACATGTCGCTGCAGCTCTCCTCGGTCCTTGTCTGCCTGAAGTCCTCCATCATTGTGCCTGTGCCCAAAAAATCCACTGTCACCTGTCTCAATGACCTCCGTCTTGTCGCCCGGACCCCAGTCATAATGAAGTGCTTCGAGCGGATCCTCCTGAAGTACATCAAAGACGCCATCCCTGCGGGCCTGGACAGCCTGCAGTTCGCCTACAGGGAGAACCGCTCTACGGAGGATGCTGTCTCATTAGCAGTTCACACGACCCTGACTCACTTGCAGCATCCAAACACCTACATCAGGATGCTGTTTGTGGACTTTAGTTCAGCGTTTAACACTCTTCTCCCGGACGTGTTGGCGCTGAAACTTCACAATCTGGGTTTGGCACCATCGCTCTGCTCCTGGATCAGCGACTTCCTCACTAACAGGCCCCAGGCGGTGAGGATACGGGGGTCCACTTCTGCACCGCTGATCCTCAACACCGCAACGCCGCAGGGTTGTGTGCTCAGCCCAGCCCTCTTCACTCACTTCACACAGGAATGCTCTGCCATCCATCCCACAAACATGGTTGTAAAGTTCGCGGACGACACCACCGTGGTGGCTCTCATATCAAACAATTATGAGACCCACTACAGAGAAGAGGTCCAGCACATCACACAATGGTGCTTCAGGAACAACCTCATCCTGAACACCACCAAAACAAAGGAGGTCATAGTAGACTACAGGAGGTCCAGGAAGACTGAACACACTCCGCTCTGCATACAAGAAGAGGCAGTGGAGCGTGTAGACAACATCAAGTTCCTGGGCATCAACATTTCCTCTGACCTCTCATGGACTGTGAACACTTCGCACCTGGTGAAGAAGGCCCAACAAAGGCTCTTTTTCCTCAGGAAGCTGAAGCGGACTGGACTCTCTCCTCCCCCCTGTAGTGGATGACATAGGTCTTGCACTAAGCTGCACTTTATATTTATCATACCACCTCCCCTCTTTCCCCCTGTACAATCATTTCCCTGCACTGTTCACCTGCATTATCTTATTAATATCTTGTTTTCTGTTTTGTTCATTTCTATTTTCTATTTTTTTTATTTTATTTTATTTAGGACATTTCAATGTGTGCTGAGAGTCTCGGGAGGAAATTTTGTTATGCTTGCATAATAACAATAAAGAATCTTGAATCTTGAAGTATTGACTGTGATGCTAATGATTTAGAAACAGAGTTAGCACATGATCTTAATTCAGCAACAGACTGATCCATCCACACTACAACACAGAGCCACTTAAATGTATTTTATTTTATTTTATATTAGAAATATGTATCTATCTTTGATCCTTCTAACGTTTAAGTATATTACCTTTCTTGTAGGGCTGTAAAGTCCCAGTCAACTGGTCGATTTATGAGTCGATATGTTCTGGCTTGACAAAAAGTCTGATTGGGCGATTTTTTGGCGTGTTAATTTCATACAGTCTATGGTTAATTTGATTTCACCAGGAGGAAAGTACCAAGTGCTAATGGGGGTGTTATCAGAGCTTTTAGAATCTGTAAATAACTCAAAATGTCCCTCAGCCTACTTGTTCCTGTTTTTTTCCATGGCTATGTAGTATTTCACAGGGGGAAAAAAAATCAAAGCAAATGATTTTAACAAGACTGAAACCTCATGTTTATCTTAAGCTTAAGCTTAGGGGGATAAACCATTTGCTCATTACTGAGGATACTGTGTGTCATACTGAAGAAACCAATGTGTTTGTTAGAACTGATTATTTTTCTTGACTGATTTGTAATCTTTCCTTGATGAAAACGTGTGATTTCTAAGCATAAATATTCTTTATATGTTCATAGCTTTGGGGGAGAATTGTCCTCCCTCTTTTCTTCCTGAATACTCACCCTCAAACTTCCTTCTCTTCTGTGTCTCTCCCTTCCTACTGTCTGGTCAGTAGACCATTTGGGACATATCACTAATTAACACCATCAATGAAGCCTGGTTGCTACGGGGACTAAATGCAACAACCATCGGGTAGCACGGTGGTAAACAAATAGAGTGTGTCATGAATGCCAGCACGCACAATGTCTGCGTCTTTCTCATCCACACACACATATGAACATGGAGGCTAGCACATGTTCATAGAATTAGCACAGATATGCACACATGCAGGCAAATACTTGGCAGCAGAATTGCACTCCAAAAAAAAGGCACAATAACACATACAAGAGCACTACATTCACTCACACACACACACACACACAGAAGCTTTGAGTGTCACAGCATCGGCTTGCCATGTCTGGGGAAACAGGATGATTAATCACACTCTGTACAGATGGCCACACTGGGGGGAGAGAGTGAAGAGGGGAGCTGTCTTCACCATCCCTCACCATCCATCCAACATTTTCTCTCCATCTCACTCACTTTCTTTCCGTGCACTCTCTCATTACTGCTCTCTGTTGACCTCCCTCTCTCTTATGCTAGATTTATGAGTGGCCCACTGTTGTGGATGACTGGCATTAATGACATTCAATCCATCTATTTTAAATGTCTTTTATGAAAGGCTTAAACTAACCCATGCACATAGGTAATCCTCCAAGCTCTCCCGTTTGAATCCAAACGTCTGGAGCCCACATAACTCACATACTGCACAAATCATTAAACACCCGTCTACGCCGATCAGCCACAGTAAAACAGCTAACTGGTTTTAATGTTGTGGCAGAGCAGTGTGCTTCTCGGCCCTGTTTTAAAAGGAGTTCCTTATTAACCATCTGTTCTGTAATTTAAAACTTATTCTGATTCTCTGTGGCTTCACGGCTTGACAAAGTCAAAAACACACTGATCTGCCACAGTCGTTAAAACCACTTCACCATTTTAATGATGTGGCTGATCGACGTATAACGACGCAGCTGTTTTGCAAAAAACGCGGACACAAGTGCGATGCATATAATTTCATTATCTCCTTTACACTTACAATCCCACAGCTCTCCCTGCACCTCTGACACCAGAGCGGGGCAATGAGGGTGATGTGCCAGAGCAATGAATTCTATTAAAGCTGAGTCATCCTCGTCTGCACTCTGTCATTTAGATAGAGAACGAGACAAAAAGGTGCAATACACCACTGTATGAAAAGGAAAGAAAGAAAACCTTTGGTTACATCTGAGACCGAATGCTTCAACACATCTTAACCCAGTGGGGTCAAATAGAAAGTTCTTGGAAAAGCCCATTTGTTGGACTTTTGTCTTAACTTTGTGAAAGACAAGAAATCCTTTTCTCTACAGACCTATATATCCACACCGTCCAACCCAGCTAACAGCAGACATTGTCTCTGCGAGCACACCACAGAGACATCCAGAAGACCTAGACTTACATGAACTCAGCTGTGCTGAGATTTAGCTGTCTTGTAAAATTGAAAACTGAGCTAGATTCAAAGGTGTTGTAGAGTGGGGGAGTGGAGCAGGCAGAGGGAACTTGAGTGTCCTTGATACACCAAGACTAACCTTGTTAGTACTGCACTCACTGGACGACGGACACTGCCCTTGAGATAAAAATGTATACCACGTACACATTTCTGTAATTCATGACATGTATTGACACCTACTCCAGACTATTGACTTTATTATAGCCAATTATATTGGCTATAATAAAGTTATTATACAGTTAGTAATATGGAAATATTTTAAAGCGATCAAAAAAATATATACAATGGCAAGACATTGGTGTAAATTGGGTTAACAACTGAAACGGAGACATTCATGGATATATTTTTTTAAATATAGTGCATACCAGCTACACAGACAGTATATAGAAAGAACATAGTCTTCTAATTTGAGAAGCCAAGCGTACAAGTATGGAAGAATTGAGACACTCTCAATCGCTAGTTTTATGTCTTTAATCCAATACTTCTCAAATAGTGGGGCGCGGTGTCAGTGTCAGGGGCGGCGTGAGAGGCAAGGCGGTATCAGGAAAAAATTTATGTCCTATGGGGGGGCATGACAGAAAATAATTGAGAACCACTGCTTTAATCGAACATGATGTTTTTATTATAAACAATGTTCCCATTTAGAGGAAACTATACGATTAAAGCACTGACAGATGGTATCATCATATAGACCTCTGGATGTCACGTGACTCTTTTTCTATGAACCACCATGTTGGCAGCCTTACCCTGAACGTAACTGGTGCTGGACTCAACCTGTCAGAGTTCACTGTGCACTAGGGATGTCACTGTTACTTGATTTCACAATTCATTGCGGTATTAAATGCTACAGTTTATTAATCGTAACCTTTCCTCAATACCGTCAGAAAAGATTATGCAGGAAGCCCGGAACCTTATAGGTAGTTCAGCGCAACTCACGGAACGAAAACAAAGTTACATAACAAACGTGTGTTACCGCTTGTGTTACTGCTTGTCCCGTTGAGTTGCAGAATAGAGCTGTACCCGAAGTATGGCAGAGGAAGAGTTATTCTCTCCAACAAAGCGCATTAAAGCAGCCGTGTGGGAATTTTTTGGCTTTTCGTGGATGACGGCTTGCCAGCCTGAAAATCATGCCACAGACAAATTGCCGTGAACATCTGGGGGATAACCACCCGGCTCTGTACGCCAGAGTAAAGGTAAACACACAGTAACGGGGTGAAATTATGTTAATGTTCAAACGTAACATTGGTAGGAAATTAAATGTTAGCATGTCATTTGCAATTAATTGTGTACAACACGTGTTCGGCTTTCAGTGTAACGTGATGAGTTAAATGGCATTCACTTAATGTTATGTTATAAGTTTTAGACATTTTTATATGTCTAAAACTTTATAAATTTTATATCTGACCACATACAAATAGATGAATTATTAAAACGATTAAAATAAATTTAAACATTTGGTATAAATAACAATTGATGACTTAAATAATTTAAACATTTCCCCTGAGGCATTAATAATTGTTCCTATATAATAGTTTAGTGTATTTGCTACATTATTTTGTTATGTTGGCATCAAAAGATATAAATAAATGAAACCTTAATACCTATAAGCAGTGTTCATGTGATTTTACACATTCATAGTGTTGTGAAATCAATTAACACATTAATCATGATAATCGTAATATTGTGATTAATTCGCTGACAATAATCGTACCAAGAAAATCTATAATCGTGACATCCCTACTGTGCCCTTTAAATTCACTTAGGTCGTGATGGTGAATCTAGTCTGAGTCCATGATTTACTAAAAGCTAACCAGGAAATCTTTCTCTCTGGATCTGCGGGGGATGGATCCAGTAAAAAGCTCTCCGGTTAGCCTGTCTCTTGGCACTACATCTATCCACCACCTCACTTTGATGATGAAAACAGCCGGCGTAGAAACTTCACTGACATCTACACACCCCACCTAAACATTATACAACTGACATGTTAGGAGGGAAAACAAACTATTTCAACAGCTTTTGAGGAACTGAGGGAAACATTTTTCAGCAGTGACAAAACATGTTTAGTAGCTTATGTGGGAGTAGAGTCCTGGAGTTACAGAAAGATATTCATCTCATACATGACCTCAGGACGTGAAATATTTCAGCAGGATAAAAAAAATACAAAACTAGAGAAGCAAAGTTTCCATTGCTTGTTAACAAAAAGTAGAAGCACATTTTAGGGATGAGGAATGGACACGTAGGGATCCTGTGAACCTGGAGCGATTACATTAAACAGCCAGAGCAGGCAGGGACAGAGAATGACAGGAATGGAAATGGGAGCTAATGGGGATAATATGGAGATGGAAGCACTGCAGGGCTTTCTAGCTAAATTATTATTTAAAAGATTGTTTGCAGCTGCAAGAATTTAAACATGTCTTTTAACGTGAATAATGAGATATTAATAAAGATAATACAGCATCTAAGAGGTAGTCATTTGAAATTCTGTTTGGAGCTTCCTGAAGGCAAACAATTGACAGAAAGATTCAAATGACAGCAATCTGGTGTCAGCAGGTAAAGTTCATTATTGACATTTAAATGGCAATCGATCAATTGTTTTGATGGAACCCGGGGGAGTGGAACATAATCCGACCTGTGTTGGAGACAATTGTAAACAAAAAAAGAAAGGGATGTCACAGCATCTTTGAGTGAAGTGAATACAATAGGTAACTGTGGCAAAAGCTGAAAACTGCAACACAAATCACAGGCACATATGGTTGACTTCACATACATATGGACTGGGATAAGAGGCTTTATTCAAATCCAATTCTTGCTCATTTGCTAATGTTCCTCTAAATTTTATTTTAATTGCCCTTCTCCCAGTGATGTCCCATTGAAAAACCCATTCAAACCAGTCGGACCAGCTCTAATTCATAGAGTCAAGAAAGATGAGACTGTATTTCCCCAGTGCTGCACACTGCAGTCACTTACGCCTGAGTGAGTTTAGCTGGTCACTGGTACTGTCTATGGATCAGCTAAATGGGATTGGGAAATGAATTAGATTAGGTGGCTTTCCCAGGCTTAATCTTCTTTCCCTTCTCATCTGACTTTACTCTTCTGTCTCTCATTTTTACTCATTCCACATTTCCTATGCCTCTTATATTTTTTGACTGCTTTTTCTGGCATGCTTTTTACTCCTCATTTATGTTCTAATTAGACTGGTTTATTGGTGCTCCCAGATTGATTTGATCATTCAATTTAATACACTTTATTTGTCCCCATGTAATGTCCCCATTACATCTGTAATTTTTTGCATTTATTTGGACTATAACTTCCCGACAGATTGGAAATTGTGTTTTTCTTATGTAGCCCATCCAAAATACAGATGCCATGGTGCTTTAGTCAGTTCTGAAAAGAGACTGATCTTCTCTGCACTCTGCTGATGTTTTTTTTTTTTTTCTTATCTTGCATACTGCTTTTAGGGAAAGTTCAAGCTTGCACTGACCTTGTATCTCTTAATGTGTGTTAATTGAAGCAAGACTTCAACTGCAGCTTTTATGCTACTTTCTACACAAAGGATAAACTATGGTTGATGATGCTGGTTTCCAACTAAGCCCTTTAAACTACTACACTCGCTGTCTCATGTCAAGTAAAATCTTAGTATAGAGAAGCATATTACTATTTTAGCACATTAAACCAGTAAAAAGTACCCTTATCCTTAAATCAAGGCACTTAAATCTCCATTATTTAATTGAATGATAATGTTTTGTTGGGACATCTCATCCATATTTTTATTAATTTTGTCCATCTTATTTCTCTATTTTTCATACATGCATCTTTGTTCACACACACAAACACATGGCACTGCTGCAGAGAAGAAAGCAAAGAGTGAATGTCATGTTCTTTATTAAAAAGAACAGGGTTTTGGGAAACAAACACAATCTAGTGATCTGCCACCGTGTTAAATGTTTGCACTGTCATCAACCACACTAGTTCTGATTGGTTAGGTGTGAATTTGTCAGAAAGGGAAGCTCTTGAAAATCAATGCGTAAAAATAACAGTTGCAATTTTACACAGCGAAATGACCTGGCCTATGTGAATGCTGCAATAAATGGACACATTCTATACTTCAAACATGCAAATAGTCCACAAAAAAAGTTGTATATGATGCCTTGAATCTCATTCCTTATAATGAAAATAAAGAACTATCTACTTTTTTTAATCTTCACAGGTGCAATACCTTTGTGAACTGCTATCTAAATGGACTGTAATGAAACAAAATGCACTGAATGATAAGCATGCTATTTCGGTTCATTTATTTTCCTCTGTGTGCCAAAACTATTTTTTTCTCCTATAAATTGACAAGCCTGTCTGAATACTGACAAAAGCTTCCTTTTCAACCCCCAATGTTGTTTTATCACTTCATTAAACGGGTAAAAAAAAAGAATGGTCCTCTTAACTTAACCTGTCAGCAGCAGACCCCTCCTCTCTTTTCTGGTTATTTTTCTCCTCACCTCTCTGGAGTGTGTTTGCATTTCTCTCTGGGTGTTTAAAGCCAGTTTTCAGAGGTAGATTTTTTCTCTCACCTTTTCTGGCTGCACAAACTCACTTCTTTACCTCATCTGTCCCTTCATATTATCCTTTTGCTATATATTTTTTTACGCGCCACATCAGAAACACCCCATATCCCAAGGTGAATGCAAGAGCCTCTTTTTTAATGTAAGCAAACTATCACATACATGTATGTACAACCCTATAGTTAATGTCACTCAAACGTCAGCAAAGGAAAGAAATACAAACAGACAGGTAAACTGTAGATGAACCTGTGCCTACAAACACAAACACACAGCTACTAAAGCTATAAGCCTCATATGTTGGTGTACTATAGCAAGCTTTGTAATTCATATATACCTGTATATATAGGGTTAGGGTTTCAGACGAACACTTTTACACATCCTTATAATTGTTTTGTGACAAAAGACCCGATATATAACCAAATATATCAATTTGGTGATATATCATCATCCCTCCTCATGCAACATGATAATCGATACACCAGGACAAATATCGATACATAAATGAACAACTTAAGGTGCTGTAAAGTAAAAAGTCCCTGCCAGTTTCATACGACGGATGTCACTGCTTGATGTTCAAATGCTCAAATGAACGATGAGGAAAGGCCAAAGATGAGAAAACAATGTGGCGGCAGATCCAAAATACAGTGGAAACCACATACCGGCTTTCTGTTTTTTTTTTTTACAAGTTATCTTTGGTCACAAGACAACATCTGTCTTTGAAGTTCACTTACAGCACAACGATGTAGGACCATGTTTTTGAAGCCACAATCAAAGATAACGCTAAGACTATTAAACGTTGGGCAACTTCCCTAAGGGTCAGCACAAAACTGTACAAACTATACAGGGCTATAGAAATGAGACATCTCTCTCCCTCTCTCTCTCTGTGTCTCTCTCTTCCTCTGTGTATCACCCCCCCTCTCTCCATGTCTGTCTGTCCTTTCCTTTCTTCTGTGCCGTCACTCTTCAGAGCACTCTCCATTTCAGTGGAACGAAGGATGAGAGGCAGGGGCCTTCTGCAGGAGCTGATAAAACCATCCTCACGCTCACACACTCACAAATACCAGGGTACACAGAGATACAGAAACCAGGACACCAATACAAAGATCATCATTAAATCTCTGAGAACACACTAAAAATAAGTGAAGACACAGCATTAGACATACAAACACTTAGCACAGTTGTGAGTAGTTAAGTGGAACATACGTGGTGAATGAAGAGTGGGAAAAGGGGAAGAAATGAGGTAGAGGCCAAATGAAAGGAGATGAAAAAGCATCAATGCGATGAGACCTGGAACAAAGATGAGCAGTGGAGAGATGAGGAAGCATGGGGGGGTTAGGCTATAAAGACGAGTGGGTGACGAAGATGCAGAGAGACGAGGAAAGGTGGGATAAAAAAGGGATTTGGACACAAACAGCCTGGTGACAGAACTGGTGACTATGTTGTGACATGACGTCAAAAAGCACAGATCTTCCCCTAAACATGTCCAAACTTAACAAAAAAACTATTCTGAGCAAACAGTTGTTTCCACTTGGCAGATATTCATAAATACTTAAGCGAACTATCAGACCGGACTGACGGTGTATTTGTGTATACACCAGCAGAGCGGGGGGACAAGAGGCATTTATCCTGTCAAACTGCAGTAGAGCAGTAGAATTCACTGGGTGCCTCTTAGTGTTTCACTCATATTCCAACCTGTCCACTTTACTATTGCATCTGATTCAATTAGAAATCAATTACTTTTGCACAAATGCAACAATTAGTGATACTAAATTTGACCTCTACATTAACCCATTCTTATTACACACCAGTAGTGAACACACACACGCTGGCCGCACGCATATCATTTATATGGGGGACTGGATGCTTTGCTCAGGTGAAACCCAGCCCTTGACCTATCATGGGATTTGAACCAGTGACTGTATGGTTACAAGCCCACATGTACACAGTCACAGAAACATAATGCAGAAAGTCAGGGTCACTAATAAAATAAATAATACAATAAATAAAAAAGACCAAACAATCTCCGAACACAAGAGGAGGAAGACGACAGAGATGGGATTATGACATCATTGTTTCCCAAAGTAGCGCATCGTTGTCTACATAAAAACAATGGTGGTGTTTTGTGATGTCCCCACTTCAAAAAATAGCATTTCAATGCTCCCAAAACACCATTTCCACATGAAGAAACTGAACTCATTTGACCATGTTTAAACACATTACAGTTTTAGGCGAAATGGAAATGTCTGTTTTTTGGGGGGAATCAGATGTTATTTCTGTTAAACTGGGCCCAAAATGACAATTCATGTTCCACCTAGTCAAACAAGGTTCAGTCATTACAAAGACCACCAACTGCATGTGCACTGACAAGACACCAGCTCTGCACTACAATATGCCAACTCATTTCAGTGTTTGAGAAACAAGGGATGTGCTGTGGCTCCCGTCATACTAATGCAGCAGTGTCCTGGACAATGGCTCCCAATGATAGTAATCCAGGAGGCATAATTCAGATCTCTGTTTATCTATTAATATGCAGGGAGACTTCCTTGTCACCAGGTTTCAACTGAGTGGCCATGCTCTCAGAGGAAACACACTGCTGCTGCTGCTGTTGTTGCTGCTTCTGTCACCAGCACCAATTAAAAGTTTTGATTTGCCACAAAAAATAGGTCACATTCATGTTGTGATTAATCTGTTTGTTTGTTTTTGCAATTGAGGCTCACTAAATACAAAACCAGCATTCAAGATAAATTATTTTAAATGACATAACTTCTTTAGCTGGTATTAAATACACTACACATGAATACAATCTAATGTGAGCACATTTAAGTTATGGGTAAAACCTTGACTGATCTACATTAACCATAATATCAATAGATACGACTGTGGATGGCATTCACCATTGTTTTGAATCCATGCAATTGTATGAGCCTTGACGATAGAGAAAAAAAACCTAACTCTCATCTACATATGGATATATTTTTGATTAATTACTACAGTAAAAAGATGAGTTCTATCTGATATTATCTCTTCATACACTTCCACCTAAAAAGAATATGTCTTAATGGATTCAGGTCATGAATAGTACCCCGCCTTTCGTCCTATATAAGATAAGATTGCTTAACAAACAAGAAAAGAATTGAATAACAGAATAACAAGTTTGATGCCTCAGAAAACACAGACATTAACTGTGAAGGTAGGCGAACAGAGCAGGAGGAGGTTAAATGCTATGGAATCACAAGAGGAGGAGGAATGAAACATCAGGAGGAATTGGCAGATAGGTATGAAAAGAAGACAGGATGACAAACGGGTGTGTAAGCTAAGGAAAAGAGAGGGAAATTGTTAAAACAGGCGATCAGATCTATCTAAAGAGATGAAGGGAAGGAGAGAAGGATGTGATTTAGAAATAAAGAAGTTAGGGAAGGAGGGGAGGAGGATGGAAGAATGAGGGGATAAAAACAAAAAAAAGATTTCCAGGGAAACTTATGGGAGGAGAGAGAAGAATATTTCATGATTCCCTGCGGGGAAATTGGGTGTGTTACATTTGCTACTTGTGAATTAAAGTAACACTTAGGAAAGAAAATAAGGAACAAGATAAAGAAAACACAATATTAAGTTTTATGATAATAAATGACTGAATAATAAACAGAACGTGTGAATGGAACATTTGTACAGAAAAACGGGTAAAGTGAGTTAATCAGAGATGTTTAAAATGCAATTATGAGAGAAAGATGTAGACGATATAGGAGATTTATAGAATGAGGCGGCGGGGGGGGGGGAGGGGGGTTGACAATGGTATAAAAAAACTGCAGAAATTGAAGAAAGAACCTTCAAAAACAAATCAGCAACATGAAAGAGAGGTGAGAAGGAGTGAGGCAGAAACCACAGAGGGGGAAAACAGACAGGAGGAAAATAACATGGTAATCGGGGTGAAAAGAAAACACGGAAAGAAATATGACGCTGCAGAAACAAATCAGGTAACAGAGCAGAGGGAGGAACACAGAGAGACAAGGGGGCGCGACAGGAGAAGACAAGAAATGACAGGAAGAGAAATGGCGTGTAATAAATACAAAGAAATCATGGCACGGAGGAAAATATGGAACAGATAAGGAGAGATGGGAGAGATAGCGAGAGAGGAGTGACAATGGAGGAGGAATGATGAAGGGAGTAGAGAGTGGATCAGCTAGTAGAACAACAATGGCAGGAATGTGACACTGGGATGAGGGGTGTCCATAACAGGGACATTCACTAGTGGAATGACACCTGTGTGCATTCACACACACATTTACATACTAGAAACACACATTAACACACCTCTCTGCTGGTATTGTCTCTCAGTATGTGCTCCTGGGGAAACATGTATGGAAATATAATCCTGTTTTCTTTACAGCATGTGAACAAGGCATTCTGTTGCCCTTTCTGAATTCCAAGTGCTCACATGAAAGGAGCAGCAAATGGGAACTTGCATTCAGTAAAACAGAGATTATTCAAAACAATTCAACAGTTTTTCTATCTTTTTTTTTTCAAATTGAAAATCACTATATGTTGTTTCTGATGCCCTAGATTGACGACGATGAGAAGCAGCGTGGAATCATGGGAATTTGTGTCTTTTTATTTGGTTCTCCTTTGAGTTTGCACTTTAAGGAAACACTTCAAATGCACAGGATAGAATGAAAAGAGAACAGACGTGTTTCTTTCTCACTCTGATGTTTCACAAGTAATTGGCCCTGGTAGTTAGAACCGAGATGGGTAAAATAGATGAAATTACCTTGAATAGAATTGGATTAAAAGAGTGATGGCATTAACTGAATATATGACAGTCTTCTCTTTTTTGATTTTTGAGATGTTGTAAAAAAGTACATATTTGTTTTACAAAAAGAAAAATGCTTTTTAAGATTTGATTGCACCCAAGTGCTGTCATCACATGAGATGATTCTTACAGCACTGACTGTTTCGCTGCTTCATTGTGTGTCTTGCATCTTTAACGTGTGCTAATAAAAGAATGGAGTGTGACGATGTGATAAGTTTTGGGTTATTGATAGAGCAGTACGACAAAATACTGGCACGAGACCTCAGTGAGGGTGACTTTTTTTCTTTTAATACAATAATAAGACGCTGTATATTAAGGTGCCAATTTGCTCAAGCCTGGATTAAATTTGCATCTTTGTATGAATCACAGATGTGGAAATAAAACAATGGAATGGAAAAAAGTGCTGATAAAAGTTTCTTAAAGCCATTAATATTTCAACAGAAAATATCCATCCATCTTCTACTGCTTTATCCTCCACCAGAACCCTCTGGTGGAGGATGCTGTGCCAATCTCAGGTGACTTAGGGCGATAGGCGGGGTACACCCTGGACAGTTCGCCAGTATATATATTAATTAATAATTATATAATAATTATTAAAGTTCAGAGTTAAATTCCTGACATCAGAGCCGTATGAAATCCGTTTTATATTTTTTGTTACCATTTTTTGCCATGTTAACTTTTCTAAAATTTGTGTCTTAAAATGTAACTGAATAAAAGGCAACAACATGTATGTTATCATGTGCTTTAAGTCTGAAATACATAACTTCAGACAAAAAACAGGAGACTGGGCCCACACAGGCACAAAGTCCTGGACACATTCTCGTCTTGAATATGTCTACGGGCTTGTAGCTGTAATTTTGCTTTTTAGAGGCTCTGTTAGCTGCCGTTTCCTTTCTTATTCTTATGAGCTGTGAAAGCTAAGTGTTTGTCAACTCTTTAGTTGCCATGTTTGTCTCAGATAGCTGCTTAAACGTTCAGCAAGACCCCGCATTTTATAGTTGAATTCCATGTTTATTGTTCAAATCCTCAGTTCCGTCCACAGTGCATAAATCATATGGCCCTACATTAAACTTCCACCGGTCCACCTGGTGCATTACGTAAAGAGGTAATAATTACTGCTCATCATGAACTATAATTATTACTACATATTACTCATTACTGTTAATGTTAATATTACCCTCATCCATCCTTCATCTACAGCTTTGTCCTTTTCTGAGGGTCACATGAGGAGCTGGAACCAATCCCATACGACGTGTTACACCCTGGACGAGATGATGAAGATGATAGTGATGATGATAATTGTTGAGATATTGGTTTTTTAAATGCTCCTGGTCTCTATCTCTCCATCTTCTTGTTTCGTTTCCATTCCTTGTTTCACCCACCTCTCATTGACTAACCCTCCTCTTCCCTTACCCCTCCTTTTCTCTCCTCTCTCCTAAGCCCAAGCAGTGGTGGCAGATGTTCGTACACTCTGAGTCTGGTTCCGTCAGACATTTATTCCTGTTAAAGGGACGTTTTTTTCTCTCCACTGTTGCCAAGTGCTTGCTCACTGTGTTACTGTTGGGTTTCTCTGTAGTGATTGTAAGGTCTTGACCTTCTCTATGTAAAGTGCCTTGAGATAATGCACGTTCTGAATTGGCGCTATACAAATATAATTGAATTGAGACACCAGTGATCCCAACAATCTATTGCACCGATCTCTTGTAATAGCTTTCCACAAATGGAACTAAGTGCAGTTTAACTCTCGTTCTACAATTTTCAATAAGATTTGGTCTTCAAATGAGGAAAGATTGTAGTGTTATGCATGAGCTGGAGGAAAAGCGAGTCACACCACATTGAGTGAGCACAACAAAGAAATGAAAAAAGATCCAAACCAAGCATGTGTCAGCACACTGAATTGTCCAATAGGTATGAGACTATAAACTTCCTGACTATGTCAGTAGTCATGACTGCTGTGGGGTTTTTTAATGATTTGTTTTGTGACTAATGAATGAATGAATGAAATTACAAGTGATGTGCTGACACAGAGAGTGGTGAGGAGATGGATCGGCATTAGAGAAAAATGACGTTAATTTGACAATACCAGAAAATACATGAGCAGCAAATTGAGTGGAGGGTGCACTAATGGAGGAAAAGGGAGAAATGTCACTCCATAAAACACTGGGCTTATTCAAGCTCATAATTACAATGGCACTGAGTGGTGGTGGTGACAACGGTGGGATGCAATGTATCGCACGCAAAAATGGGAGAAATTTGACCAGAGATTTGACACAAAGGTACATCAGGAACACACAATGCGTACAGCACTCACACTGTGGAGAGTCAGACACTGAGGAATGTCCACAAATGAGCTCCTCAAGGTCAAAGGTGGCCTCTTGGGAAATGACACCCTGTCTGACTGTGTATGTCTGTCCGTACCTGTGGTGCTGGTGGTTTTACAGATGAGGTTAGGGTTGGGTTAAGATTAAGGTAAGGTCAGTAAGTAAGTCTCCAAGAATTTTTTGTAAGTCAATGTGATGACATGGAAACCAGACTGTATCTTTGTGAGGACCAAAACCATTCAACCATGGGGATTGAGGACATTTTGGGTAAATTAGGAAACTTTGTCTGGTCCTAAGAACATTGAAAGGGATGTTATGTGTTAGAATTGGGGTTAGGTTAGTTTTAAATTAAAGGTTAGGCATTTAGTTGTGATGGTTAAGTCTAGGATGTTACTAGAATCAGCAAGGCAGCATGTGAGCCTGTGCATGCGTCTCAAGCGCTCTCTTACTGGTTTATTTGCATTTTCCACATATTGCATATTTTAGTGACCCTTCCACACTTTGCTTTTCACACTTTTTCATTTGGTTTAGAGGTTATCAATAGTAGGTTTTTAAAGGCAGACAAAAAAAACATAGTTTCGAGTATGAAAAAGCAGATTTTTGGCCACTCACTCACTTCGAAGGGAAAAAATGATATTCCACACATTTTTTAAGAGAACAATATTCAATACAATTTTGAAGATAAAACTCTGAACAATACAAGACAGCAGTAGCAAGCATCATTTAGAAAACTGCAGAGGTGATGGAATTTGCAAAGTTCCTTGAACACTTCAGCAACAGTGTAGGGCTTCAACTAACAGTTATTACCCAGACGTGGAGTTTTTTTCAAAAATGGTAAAGCCCTGGGTTTGCTGATTGCTGTGTAGTGTGATTTCAAACCAGGTGACAACAATCAACAACTGAGCAGCTATTTTTTCCTGCTCAGTTTGTGGCTGTTTGTCTCAAAAAGATGTCAAGCTTTGTATTAGAGTAGACTGCTGGTGTTTGCCTCAAATTCTATGGGATATTTACACTGATCGCAAGGAAGTGACGTTTTTCTTAAGACTGCCATGGGTGGAGCCAGTCCCGCTCTAACATTTTACTCCGGTACCCCAAGGGAAGGGTGCCAAAGAATGGCGGCTTGTTATTTTGGTGCTATTCATAATGGAAACACAAAAAAAAATGTACCGTACTGTTTAAATTGATAAAAACATGACTTAAAATTACAAGGTTAATTCAATGCATCTCTGGGTGCAATGCATCTATGGTTTAACTTCACCTTTTGACACTTAATCATCTGGAAAAAAAACAAACACATACAGTAAAAGTGGCCCTTAAATATGCAATTAAAGCCAGTGACAAATAGATTGTGTTCAGCATGCAACTAGCCAGTAACAACCATGGCTGCGGAGCCTCCATGCAGAGCGGTACAGCGGAGGCAGCAATTATCTGAGTCTGCCGAGGCCAATAGGTTGTAAAATGACCTTTTCGAGCCAGTTAATCTGAACTAAATTGATACATCTGTTGACCACTGGGTTAGACTGCGGGGAAAACAGTATTTTGCTAACAAACCAGGAGGAGTGAATATAAAACTAACATACAGTATGTGTTACCTCATTAACGGTAAGAACGTATTTCTCAGCGTAAAGAACATTCAAACTTAACCACCACCTATTGCATAATGCAGTTGACTGACAGCTTCATTAATGGAAATGAAAATGATAATGGCGACAATCACTGTGCTGCCAATAGGAACCAACATGGGGGTGTGGGATGTTTAGGTGTGCAAGAGAAGGTGTTTACGCTGTGTGAAGCACAGCAAACGCACTTCCGCTAATTAGGACTCAACCTATTTTCAGAACTCAAAATAGGATGGCGCAACTTCCATTCACACACACACGCACAGTGGCATTGTAAAACAAATAATACTAATTTACATATTGATTGACACATGCAAATGTGTTTTAATAAAGACACAAACGAAATGAGGAGGGGGTGTGGTGGAGGAAACGGAAAGTCTGACGAGTTGTGAGACGACTGATTCATGAGATGAAGAAAAGTAAAAACAATTTCAACTGAGATTCCAATTTAAGTTGACAAGGAAATTAAAGAGAACAGATGAACGTCCACTGAATGGGAATGTGAACATGTGACATTGCAAGGAAAGGAAAAAGACATGCTGAGTAACAAGGAGGAGGTGGAAAATAGAGTCAGCTGGATTTGGACATTGTATCTTGCAGTCTTTTTTTTAGGAGACAGTAGTTTGGAGAAAGGAGAGGAAAAACACTGCAGGGTAGAAATGTTTAGAGGTTCAGGGTGGGAGAGATCAATACATGAATGTGTGGAAGGAGCGCAGGGAAATCTGAATATATTAGAGTTGAAGGGAAAGATTGATTGAGTGAGTTGGTGAAGAAAATTGTGGGAAAAAATGTGATGACAGGTCACAGGGCTGGGCAATATATGAATAATATTATATCAGGACATGAGACAATATATGGTCTTAGATTGTGGATATTGTTATATCGTGAAAAAGTATCTGTGATGACATTTCCTGGTTTTAAAGGCTGTTGCATTAATAAATCATATTTATTTATTATTTATTAAAACTATATAACACTAATTCCATTCTAAGCCTAATTGTTTGTGTAAAAGCAGAATTTGACAACATGTGGTCAACACATGTAAAATATCCTTCATTTTATATTAAGAAGCCAAAGAAAGAAAACAAGCAGGTGTTATCTAAAATGAAAGGTAATAACTTTTATTTCAGAGTATTGTCTCTCTCCTTTGAGAAGCACAAACTTCTCTTTCCATGACTACAGAGAAACAACGTGTGTGCAGTTTTATATCCTCACATATCTCATATATCGGTATATAGCCTTAAAATATCCAGATATTTACAAGCCACATGGCCCAGCCTTACAGAAATACTGATTTGATTTATATTGTTATATATATTGATATCAAATGATTTACCGTGATAAGATTTTTTCTCATATCACCCAGCAGTTAAATGGAGAGAAAGGGTTTTGCTGTCGTTCCCTTTATGCTATCAGATGTAAAGCAGATCAAGACAAATAAACTCACAGCCTCTTCCTTCACTCTAACTCATTAAATTGTTGTGTTTTCCCTTGCAATCTAACACAAAGCCATGTTTTCCCCCCACCTTTACTTTATGGAACTATGATGATGTGCAGCTTCAGTAGATCATCACCACCAACTGATCCCTCTGTTAATATATACAGGCTTCTCCTCTAGTGCTACTTCACTATCAGCTCCACATCTCACAAAGCTAATCTGATCTCAGAGGTTATACATCAAAAAGGCTGGTGTGGATGCACTGAATGTGACGAGTGCCTGCTGAAAAAAAATTGATTAAAATACAAAATGTCAAGGTGCTGCATTAATACTCTCCACTCTCCACTCCTCTCCCTGCTTGCTTGATCCCAAAACCATGCAGTCCATCCCTCCCTGTCATTCTGTCAACAGGGCTGCCGCTGTCCTTCTGCTATGACATCCATCACTCTCCATCCTTGTTACCTCGTCCCTGCTCCACTCCAGTCCATCCCTCCCTTCCCTTTCACATCGTAGGCTCATCTTTTGTTTTCCTGTGTGCATCTTTTCCAACCCTCATTTAAATACACACTATTTTGTTTGTTGTGTGACATGATGCCTCACATGCTGAAGCATTAATATCTTTTTCAAGACAGCTCAATCTGAATTGCGAGCATCTTGATGGTCCAGTGTGTAGGGTCTGTTGGCAAAAATCTAACATAGTACAATAGGTATTTTTTTAAAACTGTCTTCTTCCTCTTCTTCTTTCGGCTTCTACCTTTACGGGTGGCCACAGCAGATCATCTGCCTCCATCGTGTCCTATTCCTTGGTCCCTCTTCTGTCACACCAACTGTCCTCATGTCCTCCTTCACAGCATCCATACTCTGTGGTCTTCCTCTTTTCCTCATGCCCACCATCATCCCTGCTCTGCACGAGACCAAACCATCTTAACCTTGTCTCTCTTAATTTATCTCCCTCCAATATGCTCATTTGTAATCCTGTCCACCCTAGTCACTTCAATGTTTTTAAAAGTGTGTAATTCCTCTTCAAATAACACTGCTTTCCGTCGCCTTAGAATAAAACTTTTACATCTACTTTAAAGCGGAACTATGCAGGATTGTTACCCTAATTTGACAGCTTTGGTTAAATGTCAGGAGGCCTCATGAAATCTTGTCAGCTGTGAATTTGTATAAAAGTGAGGATCAAGCCGTAGACAATGAACGGATGAATGGATGTTTACGGTGGTGTCGCACACCCCCATGTTTTTACAACCAACAATCCAGCCAGAGTGTTCATTTTGCATCTTGACAGGCGAAAACAAAGAAAAAAACATTTTCTGGTATGTGAAGGCCACTGTATCTCACCATGAGATGTCAATAACGCTGCTTTCACACTACGTGGCACCGGCACGACTTGATTCGCCTCGGCACGGCACGTTATATTTGCTTTAGCGATAGTACCTGGTACTTTATTAGTACCTGCTCTGACAAGTTTCCAAGTGCACTGAGCCAATACTATGCGTGACGCCATCAGACTGTCGGCCATTGATTGGTCAGAGCGCCTTTACTGGAAGAGGAATGAGCAATTCATGTAACAATGCCGAACTGTAGATCAAATAAAAAGACTTAAAAATCCTGAAAACTTGCATTACTTGTGTAACATTTACCACGGATATGTCTAAAACCTCAATATTTAACAGAGGAGTCTGCGATCGCCAGCCACGAGCCGCATCACAGACTCTGCTGCTGTATTTCAGGTCAGTGACTGTGTCAGACGGGGTCTGTGCTCCGGTCATGGAGGAAGTACTGAACAAATCGTTTTAATTAACTGATTCTAACGATTCAGTACACCGATAAACAATTGCCTTACAAGTCACTAGTATGTGTGTGTCGCGTATAAATGAAGTGACGGCACTTGCAGCATACAGCCGTGCTGTGAGGACCCTGCCCACGATGAGGAGGTACTTTATTGTGATCGAAAACCAACCAAACCGTGTAGATCGAGAGTCGAGCCGAGGCGAGGGCGAGGCGTGGCGGGACCATGTAGTGGAAAAGAAGCACAATTTTAACACAATGGCCCTTTAAAAGCCAGTGAGAAGAAGAAAATCAAGCTGATATGGAGTGATGGAATATAACAGTGACTAATCATTTATGATATGCAGTCCTTGTATGACTTTACACCTCGCATGAATCTTTCTCTACCGATTCCCACAACATTTTGCTCAAGGGGCAGCTGCTGACTTTGCCAAAACACACTGTGCCAATTAAAAACTGCCATTATTTCCTATTACTCAGTATTGCATGAGGCTGAATTAATACGGGAATAAGCATTTGTACTGCAATTTTAATTCATATACATTTTTTATCCAACTTTAAATTTTTAAATATAGTTTCCAATCCGTTACTCTTAAACACTGTAGCTGTAAAAATACACCTGAGGTCACTGCGGTGGCTCATTCATTCATCCATCTATTGTCTTCTTCTTTATCTGCCACATGAGGATCGTGCAGCAGCTGACATAGGGCAAAAGGCGGGGTCACAACCCTAACCCTAACCACAAACAACCATTCTCACACACACACACTCACAGCTACGGTCAATTTAAAGTGTCCAGTTAACCTCTGCATGTTTTTGGACTGAGGGAGGAAACCTAAGCACACAGGGGAGAACATACAGATTCCATGTGGAGAGGCCCACAGTCAGACTGGGTCTTGCACCTGGGTCTTTTTTTGCTGTTAGGCAACAGTACTAGCCACAACAGCGCCGTGGGGCCTCTGTGGTTCATTTCCCACAAAATAAACCAAGTGGAGGACAAATCTTCCTCCCCTGCACTAATTCACTGTGTCACACTGTTAAGCTGTTTCCACCATGGTATGGATCAGTTCGGTATAGTACAGTTTCATCCATTCTTCTCTGTATTTCTTTGGTAAATGTGTGGAGAGTAAATACTGTTTAATACTGGAGGACTGCAGAAGAAAGGATGAATAGGTAGGATGGAGGCATATACATTACTTCAAAGTGGGAGAGTTAGTTGTAAATGGTTTGTATTTATATAGCACTTTTCAATTCTTGATGGCCACACTTCACACAGTTTTTCCCCTTCATCTATTCACTCACACTTTCATAAAGCGCATCCAGCACATTTAAGTACAGCACTTTTTTCTACCACCCATTCACACACTGCCATTAAGTGTCTTGCCCAAGGACACATCGGCATGTATAGTGGAGCCGGGAACCGAACCCACAGCCTTCAAGTTGGAAGACGACTCGCTCTACCACTGAGCTCCCTTCGCCCCCAATTGTGTGACGCGGAAGAGAGAGAAAGGGAAAAGAATCAGGAGGAAACAAGGCAGAAAGTCCTTGATGTAAAAAAGGTCATGAGCTCTTCCGCAGCGTCTCTCCAGACACTTTTGAGAGAAACACTGCACAGTTTATAAGCCACAATTTTCACAGCGAGACGTAATGCACCCTGAACGTGACAATACCACATAATGGGGGTTGATGACCTAAATGCGGTAAAATATCCATGTTAATGTTTTAGAAACTTAAATGAAATATCTACCCCTGGAAGAAACTGAACGGACTCAAATTCAAGTGAATCTAAATCTGTGTGCACAATACAGGCATTCATTTTCTCCCCCTCACTCAGAAGGCAGGAGACAGATGATTTGTGTGATTGGAAAGCCACTGGTGCAAGTCAAATTCAATCACATCCAATAAGTCAAGAATCACTGTGTTAGTCACTCACTCGGCAGCGACAGCAGTATTTTTTATTTGCAGCCACCATGACAAGAAGGAAGGGAGGGGAAGGTGGGCAACAGTTTATTTATTTATTTTTTTTTAAATGGCAGTAACTTTGACATGCAGACAGTAATATCATAACGGTGATCAGCTTCTCTTCTCTGCTCCAGTGTGCTGCTGAGCTGTAGATTTCTGACTGGATACTGAGGGGAAACTGTGCATGTCACACTATATTACTTGTTTCACTTTTTAGCTCCTCTGCAGTGTTCAAGAATACCACATTTATTCCCACCCCGAGCAGATTCCTCCCACGTATAGGTAGAGTCCGGGCTGCACACCAAGCAGGAACCCAGCCGTGGTTATTGGGCTTAAGGCTTTTTTTTTTTTTTTTTTTAAATCACTGTGCTCTGCTGAGGTCAAACATGCCATTATCTTTCATATTTATCTTTCACAGCCAGTTTGATTTGTTCTTCGCGTCCTGTTACATGGATGTTTTATTTTTACAATTATATCTTTTTGTCCGTAATTCCAAACAGCAACTTTTATTGATTCAAATTGTCTTTCATTACCGTTTAATTATTCGTAAAGTGCTTTGTGGCACAGTTAAGGCCCATAAAAGCCAAAGAATCATTAAAAACACGCTCATTAAAGAAAGGGAGAGAAGTGAGACAATGGGAGAGAAAGTAAACTGATAGAGGAGTGAATGGGTGTACAGAAAAGGACCTGACTGTCAAAAGCATCCAGGGATTTGACCTCCTCAATTTAAAGAGAGGTGTACAGAGAGACGATGAGCAACGACATGTATGGTGCAGAGACATACAGAACACCAGTTACACCTTTTTCTTGATAGGGAAAATAACAAGGACACACTCTCCCATACCTTACCATTTTAAACACAAGCTAATAATTGATAAACCAAATGCAAACAAATATTTTCAGAGAGAGATGCACACATTCTTCTCACAGAGATGCACATGAACATGCACACAGCAAAATCATGTCAGCCCACCCACAGACTTCATACGCCTATGTACGTTTATAATTGAACCTCTGGAAAACCGACTGTGTGCCAGTGTGACAGACCTATAATTCAAGTGCAGGTTGCTCTCTGCAGCTGTGTACACACACACACACACACACTCATGCAGCATTCTTACTGAGGACAGTCATAGACATAATGCATAGGCCTTTACACTAATCTTAACCAACCATCCATCCATCCATCTTCTGCTGCTGCTTTATCCTCCAAAGTCGCGGGTGGTGCTGTGCCAATCTCTGCTGACATAGGGCGAAAGGCGGGGTATACACTGTGGACAGGTCGCCAGTCCGTCACAGGGCGACAAACAACCATCCTCGCTCACACTCACGCCTACAAGCGGCCCACAAAATAATGTTATGACTTTCCTGCTCCTCCATTGACACACATCAAGTTACCAATGTGGACTTTGACAACACAGAGGCATAACGAGAGGGCGGTTAGAAATAGGTTCGGCCGCTCATTTGTGTGTTGCTCCCTCTCTTTTAGCTTGATATGTCAAATAAAAATTCTTGAGTATAACAGATTATTGGCTAAGATACATGCACGTGCTGTTCTACTGTAGTTCAACACCACTGGTTTATGTTTTTTTTGATCCTCACAGACATACACATACTTACTGATGTCCCTAATTAGTACAAACTTCCATTCAGTTATGTTTGACATTAAAACCAAATAAAATCATGTATGCTTGTGGAACTGATGATCAAATCCTAACTCGACAGCAAATATCTAATCAGCCAATCACATGGCAGCAACTCAATTCATGTAGGTATGTAGACATGGTCAAGACAACCTGTTGAAGATTAAACCAAGCATCAGAATGGAGAAGAAAGGAGATATAAATGACTCTGACCACACGGCAGGTGTGAGGGAAAATCTTCCTGATTAAATACTTAGGAATTCATATGAGCGACAATAATTTAAAGACAGTTTTATACAGAAGGCATGTTGTTCCTAAACTCTCTGGGAAAAGAGATGATAGGGCAGGAACCATGCACTGTCAAGGTTATCTCCAAAGTAACAGAGTGAGTAGCTTGCCACAGCTGAACCTTGGGGAGAGAGAGAGAGAGAGAGGATGCAGGGCATCTTGACCCTAATGCACTGTCTATGTGCTTGGTATTTAAGTATGTCTATATGCATCAACCATGGCAAGTTGCTGTCAGAATCTGAGATGACCGTCTGCAATTTATTGCCAGGCATTGTCTCTTTTCTCCTCGGTACTGAGCTGTCTTTAAAGAATTTTCCCAACTTAACTCATCACTGATCCTACAGCCTTGGCAACAGGAATCCCCTTAACAGCACGGTTGTTGGTCTGAATATTTCAAAAAATGCTTATGCTAATGTGCAAAATGTCAATACATAAAGATTCCAGAGGTCATAGGGGAATAGCCCAACTGGTTTGAACCTCATCAAATAATGAACATGGGCTAAACATTTCAACACTGAACCTCGAAAAAGATGGGCTACAGCAGCACAAGATCCCAACACACCTAACCGTGCATAATTAATTAATTATGAATATGGACTGAATGTATACTTTATATCAACTTAAATAAATGTATTAGAATTTAAAGAATCATATTGTATAGTAAATATTAAAGTGTAACTATACCCCTGTATATGGGTATCTAGTAACATAATTTGCTGATCCAGGTGCTAATCTTCAGATTTTATTATTGAAATAATACATGTGATAAAAAACAGCTTATCTTCTGCCTCTCTCTAGTCAAACACCAGCTACTGCATTTCAAATTTTACACTCTTGTCATCACTCTGTCGCCTTTCTCTCTCCACCACATGAACACAGAGCAAACTCAGCTGCAACTCGGTGTCAGATTTCACTACCAGACCACACCTCCTGCACTGATCCTCACTCTACTGCACGATTCTGTGAACAAATCTCTTTAATTAACCGATTGTGATAATTTAGTAAGTTTGTGTGTTTATGCCACGTATAAAACTTCACAGCGCCTCCATCCACGTTGAGCAGGTACTATAAAGTAATGGAAAACAATGCCTGATACCAAACTGAGTAGTGCTAGAACTGTATAATGGAAAACCTGTATTTGTCATGCTGGGATCTTGTGCTCTGAAAAAGATGTGCCATAATTGAGATGCACATTTCTTCACTTGAAAATGTTTCACTTCAAATTACGCAGGTTGAACTTGACAACTATTCAAATGAAGCCTACCTCAATCCTGCCGGTGTCTGGCTGGAAGCCTCTGGCTGGGTCTTCGGTGGTCACTCTGCACTGGATGGCACAGCCGTTCACCCTGATCTTGTCTTGTTTGAGGCCCAGATCCTGCAGGCTACGGCCCTCACACACATGGAGCTGGGCGTGCACCAAGTCCACACTGTTAAGAGAATGACAGGAGGGGGGATGAGTGAAATGAATTCATTGAAGCCATGAACAAGACAACTTTTTTCCTGTTAAACCAAAGGTAACAATGCCATTTCAATATTATCTTTGGCTATTCTTTGCTGGATGTTTCAGTGGGTGTACATTTTTTTCAAATGAATCTTTGATGTAACACAAAAAAGTAACCATCATAAACACCTCACCTGAGAAATTAAGAAAACTACTATCCAGTTTAATAATCCAGTTTTGTATATTCTGAATACTGAAAATATGTCTCTATTTTTGAAAACTGATATCAGCCCAATTTCAAATATTAGTATATTAGGGGTGAAGATGGACCAAAAATGAGTCAGTCAGTCAACAGAATCATTTTAAGGAATTTGAAACAGCACAGTATGGACTTTAAATACAATGTAAGTTTACGAAATCTTGTTTTGGAAGAATGTAAATGTACAATAATATGGTCAATTTAAATTCTTATACTCTGATTCTGCACCTGCCTTTTTTGTTAAAGACATTAGTCCTGTCAATCTCACTGTAGACAGATATAATCACATGAAGACAATCTTGTCCATTATTTGTTCTGTCAGCACAGTTCCAAGAATCGCACACATTTGCATCCCTGATTCATTTTGTCAACAAATCTCTAAATACGCTTTTGCATCCACAAACATGTGCAAGCACACACGTTCACAGAGACACTCACATTATGCAAATTTTATTCAGCAATTATTAGAAAGAATTTCAATCTGAGAGGGAGTTATTTTCGTCCATATACATGAGTTATAACCCTTCATATACATTTTGGCTCATCTGCATGCATGTATTCAAATGTAGAGCTCAGAATGAGACTTGGTGGGTCAAGCTTCATGACCTTGCTCAGTCTATTGCGCAGCCAAAATGTATCCTAAGTATTTTGTCTCCGTTTTCTGGACACATTTGAAATGCTGTGGCTGACAGATACAGTAGGTGGTGATAAATAATCTCGAAATGCTTGTGTCCCTGCCCTCCGCCCGCTGCCAAACATAAACACACACAGATAAGTGGGAAGTGTCTCTGCTTTGAAGAGTGAATGAGACACAGAAGGCATACGAATAAGCAGGCCAGCAAGCCTGGATTTTGGATGCCGTGTTGGCTTCGGCCTTTTTTATTGTCTCAATTAGCTGGTGTCCACATTCTGCCCAAACAGACGGACAATTATGCATCAGACTGGTGTGAAATATGTTGATGGAAAAAAGCAGATCCACCCTTGAATACTTGGACAGGCGCTAACCTCATGTTTTTTGTTGTTCGTGTGGACATTTTTTTAGTAGATAGCTCTACCCATGTCTCCAAATAATAAAAGGGCAAGACTAAATTAATCACTGGGAGTAATGCCAGCAACAGCAATGAGTAAGTGAGTTATTGTCAGTTTACAGTATTAAAGAATGTCAGGGCAAAAAAATTGTTCTGACATTCATTCACTCATTAACCCATTCACTCAAATTGCATATTAATAAAAGGTGACGCAATATATTACCCATAAGTATTTATGTATCAGCAGTGATGGGAAAAATGCCGGTAAAATAAATGGCGTTACTAACGGCATTATTTTTTTGCAGTAATGGGTAATCTAACTAATTACCGTTTCCATCATTTCAACGCTGTTAGCGTTACTGATAATAAAAAACTATAATTAAACTCAGTGAAGCTGTTTTTATCTGACCAAACTCTCTCTCCCACAGGAGCTGCAAAGAGCAACACAACCGCATAAGTGATGATGATTGGCTAAGGTAGAGTAAGCTTTCAAGGTAAGCCAGACAGAGGCAGAGTTGGGCAGGTGTTCACGAACAAACGCTCACAAACAAACAAACACACACGGCACAGTCGCACACACAAATGACCAAGAGACACAAGCAGCAATGGCAAGTCCAGGCAATTCAATGCTTCTAAAACATCTATTGTGTTTTATTGTTCCGCTCTTATACGCACAGTAATGATAATATCTACAATATCATGTTAAATTTGATAGGTGTTTTGTCTCACACTGTCCCACAGCAACATTAAAATAGTGCCAATTAGTGTACAATGTTTTCTGTAAATAATGTATTCTATTAAGTGTCAATTCATTTCACTTATTTAATATTCAGTTTTATTATAAATAATGTTATGCAATAGTTACTTTGCCTGGTAACTACTTACTTTTATAATGCTGTAACTCAGTTACTTCTTGGGAGAAGTAACTAGTAACTATAGCTAATTACTTTATCAGTAACATGCCCCAACACTGTGTAGAAGTGTAGAATTGAAAAAAGAAAAAAAAGAAGTGGTTTTCATAGCCTTGGAATGCAACTTCTATTAAGGAAAGGGCCTTGTGTTATGGAGGCCACAATCATGCGCCACCCACAGCTGTACAGCAGCCCAAACAGATGTACATCTCTCATCTGAATCATATAGCTTATGATGTAAATGAAGAATGGCTTTAGCAATATAAACCTACTGCATAAAACAATGAAGAGGAAGGAGAAAAGGTAGGGACCTATGATTTCTGCAATGAGGAAAATGTGAGCAATAAAAACTGGATTAACTGTGAAACTGACAGAATTTGTCATAATTTTTCTGAGAGGTTGAATGTTCTGCAGAGACAGAGAGGACGTTTATGCGCGACGACCAGTGTAGCTTCCCTTTCACAACGTCTAAGCCGCCATCGGAGACAAACACGCTGTCAAAAAACACACTCAAAACCAAGTCAGGCGATGTTCTGTAAATTCTGCCAACACACACACACAGTCAACTGGGCCCATAAAAATATGAGCTACAACCACTTGGATTCAAAAGCTCATAAGAACAAAAACACAATTACAGCTACAAGCACGTCGGTAGATTCAAGAAGAGGAGTTTGTGTGTCTGTGTGCACCAAGTCAAGCAGCTATGGTTGCTTCTTGTGAAATCCTGCAAAAATGTAACCTCCCCGCAAACTCACCAGTATCTAAAGCAAGTTAGAAAATAAACTGGGGAGAAACTGTCCTGCATGCTTTAGAGGTTTCCGTGCTCCAACACACCTGATTCTTAGACTTCTGCAGTGTTTGCTGGTGAGCTGACCATTTAAATCAATGTTGGAGCAGGGAAACATGTGCTGAAGTACATAGTCATCACATTTTAGGACCAATTGCTTTGCCATTTTGGGGGTATGGAGTACGCAAAGGCCACTGAAGTTGATGTTGTTGATGAGTCCCACCATAATGTTGCACACTACTGTCTCACCATTAGATGTCACCAATTGATACACACTGGACCTTTAAAAATATGCCAACTCTGGTAACTTACCAGTGTGTATGGCTGCCAATTTAAAGGGATGGACGTACTTTTCAGCAACAGCATTTTTCAAGTCAACCCTAAAACATGAGGCATACATGCATTGCCTCTTTTATTACATATGAATCAAGTTTAGCAAAAAAGTTTTTTGTTTCCCCTCACATAATTCATCTACTTTGAAAACATGAGGCAACAATGATTGAATGAGGACCCTGGAGGGTTGATGAAATTTATTGTATACTAATTTGATTCTGACAAATTAAAGAGCCTGCAGCAACATCTGTCCCTCAGTGCAGCGAGTTACAGAATGTCTCTCGTATCATTACTGAGTTCCACAATAGGATCCACGTAGCAACACACGACAGAGGACGAGGGCGATGTGCCTTCAGCCAAGTTAGAGTTAAAAAATGTAACTGATGAATAGAAATGCTTGCTCTCAATAAGCGTAATGACAATAACTACTGGAGAATGTAAATGCTTGTAAAAATTGCCATGCAAAAGTGTTACCTATAGAGACAGAATTAAAAAGATATTAAATATTTAGATGCCCGGTATAATCTGATAGTTTCAAATGTAATAAAAGTGAGGTGTCAATGTCAGAGGAGTTTATAAATCCACTGTTCCACATACATAACCATGTGAGAGAAAAAAGAGGACAAGTTAATCTGTAGTTTGCTGCCTCTGAGGCACCAAAACATTAATTTCCTATGTTACTGAAACCAATCAACCAGTACAAATACTTATTAAAAGTTTTCAAAAAACTAATCTATGTTCTTGGAGCCTGTCTGACAAAGAACAACCTCCTCTTCTTTTGCAATTCAATTCAGTTTTATTTGTATAGTGCCAAATGACAACAAACATTATCTCAAGGCACTGTACATAGACAATATTATAGAGACAGGAAAACCCAACAATTCACACAATGAGCAAACACTAGGCATCAGCGGAGATAAAACCAAAACAAAAGAAAACTCCCTTTTAACAGGAAGAAATCTCTGACAGAGCCAGACTCAAAGATGTGCAGCCATCTGCCTCGACCGGTTGGGGTGAAGGGAAAAATGGGGGAAATTATCCGTCACTAGCCTAAATACGTCCGTGCTTCTTTTGGATTGGTATGGACATTACACAATACTTACAATACAGTCCACCTATAATGAGGAATCATTGCTTGGTGCTGCAGATGAGGGTGATTGTTGACGAGTTGCATTTTCAATGTTTCTGTGTCCCCGCCGCGACTTTTGACAACTTTGTTGGTTTGCCTGGCAGTCAACCATTTTCTGGCTGCATGGCAAAGCCACAAAGCTCTGGCAGCCATGGTTTAAATGCCTGTATGAACTCTTCTTTGTCGTTTTCGCGAGTGATTGGATTCCCATGGTATTGCTCCATTTCGTCCGTCATCATAAGCTCTCCTGCGTCATGTGCATGACGGATGAAATTAATGCAATGTACGGACAAAAGGCTCCGTCCATCTTTGTCTCCGTCTCCTGTGTAGAATGTAAATGGGCCTATACTAAATCTAACTGTTATAATGCAAACAATATAGAAGGATAAAGTACAGGTAATTATACAATATTTTGCTCTAGTATTATTTATAGGAATATGTCTGGCCTACATAACTCATGCATCCCTAATTTCCTTAGATTAAATGGACAATTCCTCGAATTATCCATGACCAAAACCTACATTTTAGGATGTTCTATTTACTTATTCACAAACCTAATCTAAAAGTTGTTGACCCCAGTTCCTTCTACTAACTGCATAAGGCACACATATCACGTCAGCAGACCACAGCTTCATTATTTTTTGCCAAGAGCCTCAAGAAATACTCAAGAGCAGTAACATCTCCTGGCCCAGAGTTTGCTATCCATCAGTTAGATGGAAGAAATTCAATTAAACTAAAAAAAACTACTTATTAAAATGCAGCATATAAGTGCAATAAAGCTAAAATAATAGGGTCTTAAAAGTAGATTTAGACCTGGAGCCCTTGGACTGGGCCTTACAGATTAGAATATACAAATAACGTGGCATCTTCCTTAAAGCCTTTGTCATGACAGCAGATATTTGTTTGTTGGTTGTGCATCTTGCCAAAATTACAATGAGCTAAATCAAATAAAACTGAAAAAAAAATTCAAAGGCACCATACACTTTTTTTCTTCTTTTTTTTTTTTTTTTAAAGAAATAGCATGATCTATCAGTAACTATCAAAACCTTCTTTTAGGACATGCCTTCAAAAAGAAAGTAAAATATGTCAGTTCTTTTGGCTTCAATATTTTCAACATCTCCCTTGCTGCAATGATGTGTCTGAGGTGTGAACCCATTCTTTATTCTTGACACCGTTAAATAATACAGAAATCTTTTAGGGATGTCAGCGCCAATGTTGTATGCCTATTTTCCTGCCTGGCATCTCTGACTGTTTGCCAGCTGTGTCTTTGCTTTAGCTTGAAGCTTCTGAATAGCTGCCAGGTGGATATTTGATCTGCAGTCATCCAAAAGGAAAGATTGGGTACCCATCTTTCCTGACAAATGTCACAGGGGGAAAAAAAACTGTCGATGCTCTGTGATCTGTTCTTTGATGTTGTGTAAAGTAAAAATAAAAGTATTTTATGTTGCATTTGACTGTCCTTTCTATAGAAAACACCTTGTTTTAAGCCTATGTTTAATTGATGAAGAAGGACATCAGCAACCTGTCAAGATGTTGTACACAGCAAAAGCAAACAAAGGCCTCAGTTTTTTTACAGTCCAGCACTGGTCACATAACCATGTACTATTTCATCAAGAGTCTCACGGTGGCAACTTAAGAATCTTTTAGGCACAAGGATGAAAATTCCCCATTATCTGACTCACTTCTATTCTACACATGGATAAAATACATCACCATGGATATTGGATGCAGATAAAGCTACAGTCTAGTGCAGCTTTTTACCAAATGTTATACACAGGGGACCCACCTTTTAAAGATGGCAAACTATAGTGACCCAAATCACAACAGAAATCATAAATATTGTATCAGCTCATGTACAGCCATATATGTAACACCTGAGATGTTTGGTAAGTTAATTACAACCTCTGCAAATGTGTTTGGGGACCCAAATTCTGTGGGTTCCGACCCAGTCATTGGGAACCACTGGTTAACAGTACAATATAAATTATGCATCTCACCCTATTAAACATTACTCACACATTTTTCTTCCTAAAAACAATGACATTTAAATGCAATTCTCAAGTTGACCTTATGTTTCAGAGAAAACCTCAACATGTGTGCACTCAATTATTCTCTTATGCAAATGCTTCATCGAAGCGGAAATACAACTTAACACGTTATTAAAAAATGTAAAATACATGATTCATCTTAAAAATCTTGTCATGTTTGTCATGCATGTCTGAAGAATCTTCTGTTATTTAAGACATCCAGTGAGGTTGGCTTTGTTATAGCATATGAAACCTTAGGTTGATTTAATTCCAAAGCTGGAAATGCTATAACAATAGCCACATCTATGTGTTTGAGTAAAAGCACCATAATTATACACAATCCTATTATCTGAAAAACCACTTACGACACACACAACTGTCAAAAAAGAAATTGCTATCATTTTGAAGTAACTAACTCTTTACTTTAAACACATAGATTTGTACATGGCGTTTCTCTACATTTATATAATATGCTGTGCACCTGAAGAAGTCACAGGCTGTTAAGTGATTTGTGTTACTATAGTAACCAGCAACCCAATATGTCACCTGCTATGGCAAACGGTGTCTACGTGAGTTGGATTTTAGCAAGGTGAATAATTACTCCATATGATATTTAAATGTCAACGTTGTTGTGTTTTTTTAAAAGGGAATTACAGGTTTAAAAAAAAAATAAAGGATATATGATATAGGAATAAATATCAACTAATCTTGTGTTGCATTTGGTACATCCTTAAGGAACCATGTCTCTACAGCACCTACTTTGGATGAAGGCTGAATTCGGTTTGGTTTAAGGAATACAGTATGACAAACGTTACTCGACATGCTGTTTAACTTCCTCCTATACCGTATTTTGTTGCTGTTTAACCCAGCTGGTCACATTCACTAAAACATGTGGTGTAATTAATCACCGTGCTTTAATCCTAGCACAGCTGATTCCCTATGAATAAATGACGTTTATGAATTTCAAAGTAAAAATGTACATTATCCTTTGAAGGGGGGGGGGTCATCAAAGAATTACTGCAGGTCATCTCCCGAGTCCAGGGGGTAATAAAGGTTTCATTAAAAAGCAATTATATTAAAATGAATTATCTTGTGTGCTTTGAGTTATGTAAGGGGGTTACACTGTCAGGGATGAGGAGATCTGAGTGGAGAGTACATATAATTCACTGACCTGAAATCCATTACGTTTCAGATATGTTCATTAAAACATACACAAACACAAACACTTAAGAAAGCACTCTTGCTGTTGCCTGCAAGTACTTGCACTGATTTGCACAACGTACCCTCAATAAGCGCGTCCCTACATTATCAAAGTACATGAAAACTACATTAGACTAGTGCTCACAAGAGCCCCAGGACACACACACACACACACACACACACCATCTGACTGTCGAGCTCACAAATTCTGCGGCAAGGACACAGACTCTATCGTTGTCACAGTCTGTCACATGTGCGCGCACACACACACACACACACACACACACACACACACACACAGACCATGAGGGCTGAGTACTAATTGCATATCATTTTCAGTCATTTCACTCAGCTCGTTAGCAAGGGAGAACAGGGTGGCTCTGTGCCCAGGAATGAGTGGGGGAGAGAAAGAAAGAAGCTTAGCAAATAGATGAAGGCAGCTTGTTTTGGTCATAGGACATGAAGAGATAGACAATAAAATATGACAAACAGGTAGGGAGGTAAGAAAAAATAAATTTCACTCCAGTCTCAAGATGTACAAGGATTAAGGAGAGAGCTACACATCTCTAATTCACAGCAAGAGCGGGGAAAAAATGGGTTGAAGCAGAGGGAGTGGGAGGATAAAAAGCTGCAAAAAGTGTGTGTGCGTGGGGGGGGGGGGGGGGGGGGGGGGATGACAAGTGGGAGTGTTAGGGAGAGTGGATTTGGCCACTCTCAAAAGGGAAGAGGGAATAGAAAGGATTTAATGGGCAAAAGCAAAGGTGGTTGGCAGAGGGAGAGGTGAAACATGGGAAGGGAGTATACGATGGATAAATGGGCATGTGGGACAAGTGGGGAAGGGATGGACATGTTGAATTAAGGGGGTAGCCAGAGAAAAAAGATTACTTATAGGGTCAGAGTGGAACATGACAAACTGAGGGAGGAGGCAATAAATAATTAAGGGAAGACAGAAGATTAAGTGGAATTACAGAATGCAGGTGGGGGGTTTTGGGGAGATGAGATGATCACAGTGAGCAAATTCAAAGGACAGCTCAGGTTGACCGGTTTGGAAATAACATAAGAGGCAAGATTGAGATGGTCCGGTCATGTGCAGAGGAGGAATAGTGATTATATTAGGAGAAGCGTGCTGAAGATGGAGCTGCCAGGCAGGAGGAACAGAGGAAAACCTTAGATAAGGCATGTGGACAGTTGGTGTAACAGAAGAGGGCACAAGGGATAGGACAAGGTGGGGATACTGCCAGATGAACCATTTCATCCAGTTTCCTTTCTCCATGTTAAACTAACATAATCTCCCAACTCCATGTTTAGTAGCCAGAGTTTCCACCTTGGAATAGTTCGCTATGGTACAGTATGGTGCAGTTTGGAATGGTAAAGCCCTGGGTCAGCGTTGCATTTCAACTGAGAACAGTATCTTTACATGCTAGGAGGGATGTAGGCTGACAACAATTGAGGACATCCAGCAGCTCTTTTTTTTCCTGCTTGTTTTGAGGCTCAACGGCAAGCTTTGTGTGAGAATAGACCGTTAGACTGTGGGCGTTGAAGTAACTAACTAACTAACTCACAAGGGAGGGATGTTTTTCTTTTGCCCAATCAGGTGACTGTTGCACCCACCCAGACCATAGATTACCATTTTATTCTGGCACCCCAAGGGAAGGGTGCCCAAAATGGAACATTATTATTTTTGGTACTATTTCTAATGGCAATGCAAAAAAAAGGAAAAAAAAACAAAACATGTACCATACTAACTGAACCATTCCACTCAATGGAAACATGGCTATGTGTGTTTAGCAAAAAGTAAAACTATTTATTTAACTTTATTAATGAAGTTTGTATAAAGACGTAGCTAAAGGGAAGGAAGGGATAGAAATGTTGACAAAGGAAGTGAGAGAGGAAGTTAGAGCCAAGCAAAGATGTCACTGCAGCGAAAGTTTGAAAGGGGGGATGAAAGGGGGAGAAAAAAAACATGCAGGACCAGAGATCAAAACGCATATACTACATAGTGAATCCTGTTTTCCGCTATTATTTGTATTTTCACTAACTTCCAATTCTCACAAATTCCACCTATACTTCTTCGTCCTGCTCTCTTGCCTCCAGCTGTCCCTCTCCTCTCTTTACATATTCCCTCTTTCTCCTCTCATTCTTTTATCTTCTATTGCCTCCGCCGCTCACTCCCCTCCTCCCAACATGTGGCCTTGAAATGCAAAACATTTTGTCCTTTTGAAGTTGTACAGTTAATTTCCAAACTTCATTAGTGAACAGAGCCTGTACTGTATCACTGTGTTTGTGTGTTTGCAGTTTTCCTCAGTGTTTACGTTCAATTCATGTCCACACAAAGTGTAATATAAGCAGTTTTCAAGATTGGCTCTGGGGCAAATGGTAAAAGAGCAAAGCAGAAATGTATTTCACATTTTTGGTATAAACTAATGCACACTCTTTATATGTGTGTTAACCTAGACCACACACACATGCATTATTTTCTAAATAAAGTAAAAGTACAATGTGTTTAGGGCCTGCAGGAATGTAAATTTGGAAAAAGAAATAGGACGACAGAAAGCAGGAGCAATTGATATGATTATGGAATAGGAGGGCAAAAGCTGTGGCATAAAGAAATCAAAGGTGACAAATGAGAGAGGGACCTGGAACTAAGGAGTTTCCACCAAAAATGGAGGAAAAGGTGAAGGACAGAAGGGAAGTACAATAAGTCGAGAGAATAGAAAAGTAAAACAAAGATGAAGCAAAAAGATCATCTGAGTGAAGCTGAGAGGACAGTGAGCGGGAATGAATCAAGCCTCTCATCTTGTTTTGTGTGCGTTTCATCAGAAGGTTTTAGACAGTAAACAGAAGAAATAGAAGAGGGAGCACAGCAAAGGGGAGGTGAGAAATGGAGAGACAGATGGGAGGGATGAAATGTCGGCATGTGAGAGGAAAAGAAATCAGAAATTTGAGTCACTGTGGCATGAGGATGGCATTTTGACATCAATTTAGCTGGCAGCTAAAAAACTATGCTGTCTGTTTGATACGCAAATGCAAACGGAACATAGTCACACCACGTAGAGGGGAGAGGGGTGTGGAGGGAAAAATATTTTTCATATTTTATCAATATGAGGAAAAAAGAATAAATGGGCGGAAAGAATGAGAGCAAAGGCGAGAAAGACGATGACAAAATAACACGGACTGAGGTAAAAACTGTTATCTTAATTAAGCATGAGCAACATTTCTAAAACGTGTTAACTACAGTTTTAAAAACAGTTGGGGGAAAGGCGAGAATGTGGTCAGTGTGGAAAAGATGAAATATACAACACAAAGTCCCTGATGACGCCCACACAACAAACCAGTCTGATTAGATATCTTGTCCCTTTGCAGCCTTGCTTTCTCCTCGGTTTTCGCAGGGTTCACTATCAGCCTATTAATAATTTCTGCTTCCCTTGTTATGAAGCAGATGGGAGTGTGTGCTTAGAAATACAAAAATAAAAAATAAAATGTGCTTCTGGAAAGGCAGCCAGCAAAGAAATGACAGAGTGAAAGGAGAGACCGTGCAAGAAAATAAAATGAGGCGGAAGTGGCAAGAGGGACAATTTAAACACAGAAGAGGGGAAACAAGAGTCAAGGACTCGCGTCTTGCACAGTGAACACGGGGCCTCTTTAGCACATCACTGTAAAAGCATCATGTTGTGATGCATAAATACAAAACATCAAATTAACTTCTATATATAGTCTATGATAGTCAGTAATAGAGCACAAACATGTTACTTATTAAAACATGTGTTACTCATTATGAGTTCAACTGTGATATAGATGAGAGCTCAGGGGTGACAAACAGATGGTGCTGGTTGTTGTTCATATATAAAAGTGGACATATGGTTATTTTCCATATACAGTGGTCCCTCACTATAACGCGGTTCACCTTTCGCGGCCTCGCTGATTTTTTTTGTGGTCCTTGAGATCATGAGTGAAATCCTGCTGTTCCTGCTGTGGACTGACAGACAGAAATATGTAAAACTGGTTGTAGTTCCTGCTTTAGCTGTGCAAGTTCTCACCACAGGCCTGCAGCGTAACACCTGTCATTCAGGCGGTGTAGGAGTGCATGCTGCGTGTCACTCCTCATCAACGTGACCACAGCCCACCCCTCCCCCTTCACCCTGCCTGGCTGCTATAGTAACAAAGAGAAACAAAGTCTGTAGGAAAAACTTCACTGATTGTATTTTACAAGTATCTGTCAAGTTAATAACATCAAAAAGATATTATTAGAAACTGTTTTTGCAATTAATAGACTGAAGGTTTTTAAGCCTGATTTGATTTGATGAAGGATGGTTTCATATAAACATTTTTAGCTCCAATATTTATACCACTAATCTTGAATAAAGAAATACAAACATAATGAGAGGACATGGACATGTATGACATGACAAGAGGAAGAGATAAGGGAAAAACTAAAACAAAAATATACTGAAATTACACACAACTGCTGTGGCGATCATCTCTCTTTACAGAATAATGCTGGTGCTTTGTCATATTTAGTGCTTATGGAACGTATAAGAT